>NC_085842.1:117848535-119048535 GCF_035594765.1 Anolis carolinensis | reverse complement strand
CAGTCCTTAAATGGGGGTGGGGTGTTGAATTTTCCATTGCTGTTTCAAGCATGTCATTCTCTGCCCAGTTTATGGTATCTTCTTGCTGTTAGGAGGATTCTTGCTATTTTTGTCAGGTTTTTCCAAAGCTTGGCTATGTAACAAGCTGCAAATCCAATATTCAGTCCATCGCGCAAAGTCTCCCGGCTACAGCTCCATCAAAGACATTGCTGCCAGCAATTGACTACCTCAACTCCCAACTATTTATGCTGGTCTCACAGCTGCATCCAATTGCCACCCATCTTCTCTGCCAAAGGACTGGATCTACGAACTTGAATTCCTTCTCTTCTTAGCTGCAGCCAAGCTGGAATGCTTAACTCTTTGTCTTCCAGCTCAGGGACCTTTTCCTTCTACTACATAGATGGGGTAGGGAGAGACTGAGGGCTTTGTGGCTCATTGGACAAGTGACTCACAGGCTACATAATTCTCAACTTTCTTTATAGTAAGAACAAGAAGATGCAAAACATAATGACAGATGTAGTTTGAATTTGGTACAACTAGCTTTCCAGAAATATCTGGAAAGGGAGACATAGAGCAGGGCTGAAACAACCTGAAAAGTGCTAAAAGGGTAGAATTAACATGTTCTAGATGTTATGCCATTCTATTATGATGAGCAAGAATAGGAAAACATTATTAAGATCATGCTCATAATTGTTCCATAACTCAGTCATGGTAAAACCTGTCTGTAGTGAAACTGTATTGGGAAAATGTTGAAGAAACTGAATGAGCTGGATAATTCAGTTGGTAAAAGAAAAGAATGAATAACAGGAAAGGGGAAGAGGTTTTGAAGAACTGTGTTTTTTAGATATGATCACATTTTGACGTTATGACCAGTCTTCATTTGCCTGTTCTAAATCATGTGCCATCATCCCAGTTGGTAAAATCTTTGCCCCTAAGGCACAAAGTGGCTCTAACCCCAAACATTCTGCAGAAATTTCTTATACTTCGACCTTTCACCTTATATGTGCATGTCTGCATTCTATGTAAGGTAATAAGTAGAAAGGACTACATCTGGAAAAAAAATGCCATTAGCAATGTTTCTATCTAACTAGTTCTAATCTGAGAGGCCACGTTGAGAGCTAAGGAACTGTGGATCCATCCAACTCTTAGCTGAATCTATCAGTGAACAGGATAGAAGTGATGAGAGTGAGGGACCCAGATCAGCTCAGGGTTGTTGCTATACCCTTCTCAGATAAGGAAAAAGTCCTCCTCAAAGACCAGCCAGTCAGAAAATCCATGGCTAAAGCAGAGTTGGCATGACAAAAATTCCACTTTTATTTAAATGTGCCAAGGTTAATTGTTCAGTCATTTTGACATTAAGAGTTTTCATGTATATCTGCTCTTTTTCTCCCTCTTGAATACATACTGGGTTGTTGTTGTTTTTTTACAAATATGGTACAGAAAAATGAAAAAAAAGTTTTCTTCATCATTCTTAGCAGCTTATTGCCGTCTACATTTAAACAAATGCATGCAACTAGCATTTTGTCTTTGAACATCTTATGACGAAGTTCAACACTTGCTAAGGTAATCCATGCAACCATGGAACATTTTTACACAATGCTTATTCTTCATTCAATTGTTTCATCCTTCAACATAATCACTAATTATGACCTCAAGATCAAGGCACCATAAGAAAGTACACAAAAGAATTCAATCCAGTCTATTGTATTACTGCTGTGAGATCCAACAATAAACGTATGCTTTGTTTAGGAAAGCAGTCCGTGAAATATTCATGGATTTTCTTGCCAAAAATAAGATTTGCTATGTTTCTAAACCTGCCTTAAAGTATTTTCAATAAAACGTGATGGAAAATGTATGGTTGATTTCCAGGATAGTTCACATTAATATAAATGCAATAAATGCACGATCTCTATTCTGGTATTTCTTATAACCCAGTTCCTCCTTTTTCGTGGCATAGTGTACTGGAGGATTCCTTTCTTCAAAAATGGGTAAGAGAGCACAGATTAGTTTTTAACAAACCACCACAATGTCCAAATAACAATAATGTCAAGAAAAGGTTAGGATATTTGTTGCTCATATTATCATATTGCAAACTCAAGTTCAAGTTCATATTGCAAACTGCAAGTTCAAAATCATAGTCCAGAATCAGTCCAGTGGTCAATACTTAAAAAGTCCTCAAGTATTGGACTGCTAGGAATAATGCTCAAATGTTTGTTCCATAACCATGTCTAGCAAGGCTATTCTATGCTAATCAAGGTGATCAATTGCAGTTATTCACACTTGCCCTTCATATTATCCAACATTTTTGCTTCTCCAATGCTCTGCTGGCCCGTTTGTGTGGTTTGGGGGGGGGGGGCACCAAAATTTCTCTTCGCTTACACTTGAAAATTACCTTGGGCCAGCTCTGGGTGAGGTGTATTCCAGATCGGTCCCCATATTGGTAGGCAATGTACTCTCCCAGCCATTGTGAGAGTGGGAGAGTCCTGATTGCCCAGTGAATATCATCCACAACCATTCCCCAAGCCATAGCAGTCCCCAGTCACAACTTGGGTCCTACCTGTCAGCCATTGCCTGTAGTGACATCAGCCAAGGGGATAGGGAGGGCAGAGAGGGAACTGTTCCCTCATCTACCCCTTCCCTCCCCTTCTCCAGCTGCCTTGCCACCCCAGCCAACATCACTATAGGAAACAGTCGACTGGTAGGACTCATATTGCAGCTAAGGAGGACCAAAGGGAATGATAACTACCATCCTTTGTCCCCAGGACACCTGAGCCTGGGAAGAACCAGATAATAGTGAGAACAATTGTGATTGGTTCTGGTTGCCTTTGTGAGCCACCCTGGTGGTGAGGTATAAATAAAGATGATGATGATGATGATGATTAGAATTAGAATTCTGGGCCTAAAATTGGAGTGTCCAGTGTCCACCCAAATTAATTAATACAGGGCAAGGATGTGTTAAAGTGGCTTTGTCTTATGCTACCATGAATTAGCTCTATGCAGAGTTTGGCCACCACAAAGCTAATCCAGGGCCTTGGTCAAGAAGAATAAAAGCCACTAAAAAAATGACACAATTTTCTCCTGATGTTTAATATTCCAAATTGCTGCAACCTGCAATGTGTAATGATACCTCCACATATAACTCTATATATAGATGGGTGCAATTCATGCAAATTCCCTCTTTTAAAGAAAGATGTAACCAAGGAACATGTGGGATTCTTGGGCTCCACATTACTAATTTTCTATACACACAAGAAAAAAAAATATTAGTATTAACTACTATAAGTTTTTTGGGTTTTTTTTTTTTTGCTCCATTCAAATCATCACCAATGAACATTTTCTGAGTGTGGCTCCTTAGATAGTGAGGTCAGCATTATCGACAATAAAGAACAGACATATTTCGCATTGTAGAAATATCAAGAAGAAGAAAATAGAAGAATGGTCACATTTGAGACCTTAATATCAGCTAACATAAATAACACAGCCCAATTTAAAAAGCCTTTTTTCGTAGTGTCTTCGTTTTTAGGCCTGATTGAGAAACTTGCATTGCATAGACCACATCAGCTCTAGTTTCTTACATATGTTTATTTTGATATTTTATGAGTGAGCACTTAAAGACTGGTATAAATAAACTAGAGCTGATAGGGGAAAACTGGTGCCATTTTTGGAATCAGCAGGTGAAATATTCCCAGAAAAAGTTTATACTTGAGGCACCAAAATGTGTGTTGATCAGTGTTATATACCATGATTATTAACAATATACTTGGGTATAGGGAGTGCTTAAAATAGTAAATTCATTGTTAAGCTGTAATCTTTGAGAAGCATCCACTTCACGTCAGACTGAAGTGAAATTACGTAGGAATGTCCATTGTTAGAGATCATTCCGATAAATGATTTCAGCAAATAGTTGATTGTTGCTTTAGATATGGAGTGCTATAAGTATGACCATGCATGCTACAAGCAACTTTTTGAGCAGAACAAACCATTGGCTAGATCTGGAGAGAATAAAGGCCTGCCTCCATTAACCATGAAGACAAGGGAACTACTTCTAATTCTTTTTCTAGCAGACAGCTTCTTCCTCTTAGGTAAGCAATGTGGTATGATCGTATCATCTACACTGACCATTTCCAAATTGTGGTAGCTAGACAACAAACTTCCACAAGGTGCATTAGTGTTCTGTGGTTTGTGTAACCACCATCCAAGCCTCAAACTGATTCAAAGATTTCCTATGGAAGTATTTGCATAGTGAAACTATTTTCTTCAATACTGGCTTGAAACTACATTAAATGGTCAGTTTAGATGGGGCTTTAGTCTCTATACATAAGGACCACTTATTTCTCCCCTCCCCCTTTCCCATTAAAACAAAATCCTAGGATACTTTAAGATAAATAAGAGTCATGTGTTTTTGCCACTTTGGTACACATATGGCATGTGACTGCTACATGTCCGACATATTAGTTTGTGATTAGGAAAATGAGTGTGCTGAGATAATAAACACATTAGGACCTCATCATATGGATATTTTCCTCCTTTTTCTCTCCATGTTAGCACACTAGCAAAACAGAGTCCCACAGAGGCCATCCCACAAAACACAACAATTTCTGGTAGCCACCCGAAGGAATCTGTCTTGCCAATGTGCAACTGCTCTATGGTTCCCATCCCCACCCCATTTCTAAGAGAAATTTGCTCCAGAGCCATAGGAGGCGAAAAAAGGGGAAGGGACAATTAAAAGTGGAAGTAATAAATTATTCATCCTAAAGGGTCAATTAGTCCCCTGCTAGCCAGCCACACCCTTGGGGCATTTTTAGGTAGCCCCCTTGCTTCCTTTTTCTGAATTCTATGAAGGCCTTCTGCAAGGGTGGGTATCTACAATGTGCTGACTTTCTGCTGAGCCAACTTCTCCCTGAGATCTGGATACACTGGGATCTGCTGCAGTACATTAAAGGGCTGAACTCAGAGTTTCCTGTGACTTCCTTTAATGCTCTGTTTATCCTTAAATCCATACCAAAATGCACCTTGTCAGTGTGCATTTTGTGGCCATTGTAGTTTCAAGTCATCTTGAAGCTGCATTAAAGTGTCATTATACTGAAAATTCCCCCTCTGAGCAGCACCCAGGACCACCTCCTTCCTCCCAGCACCTTTCCCCATGTTAGGAGAAGAGGTGTGGGACTCAATGGAAACATGAAATATGGCCTTCTCTCCCATTTCACATGTTGGAATGCTTTGTTGGCCTTGAAGCCTTCCAAGTAAAAGGTCCAGAGGAAGATGATTTTGCATCCAAGCTTATAATTGTTGAAGTGGCCAACTGGATGACTGTCCCTGCCCTACCCTGCCATCTTATAATGTTATGCAGATAGCCAGTGTGGAAACTCAATCTAGAAAACAGACTGCTTAAAAATCTTAGTAAGTAAAAGATGAATCTAATGTTAGGAAAATATATTGGCCTTCAAATACACATTTTCCAAAGCAATATAGTGGCAGCTCCTGGGGAAGGAGAGGCACAACCAGATATCATATTTCACAGAGATCTTACAATCTAAATTGTCCTTTCAGATTGCATAACATTTCATCTGCTAGAGATTATCTTCTTCATTGTCAAGAAATTACCAAAGACATTGATACCAAAAGGCTTGCTTTCTGAAAAGGTGTTTTGAATTCTTAGTAATTATGTAGTCCTTGAAATAACTCTTTGAATCAGTCCATAACATTTTAGCAGTGCCTTCATATAGTTGAAAACTTAGAAATACAATAAAAATAGAAAATATGTTGAAAATACTCTGTTATTAGAAATGTTTAATGGTTTCTCAAATCCTTTTTCAGGAGCTGATACTTCATTAAAGGTCAGTTATTTTATTTGGTGATAATATATTTTTACATGTTTTTCAAGAAATTGTGTTCACATTAGAACTAAGGAGGAAGTCAAGTGAAAAAAGACTGAAGAGTCTGTAGAAAGAGATTAAGAACTTCATCATATGGACTTCTGGTTCTGTCCTTGGATGCCAGGACGGAGCCCCCCAGAGCCCTTCATATGACGCAGGGCTACTTCCAGTGGGACTCAATTCTGGCTCCATCCTGGAAGCATCCTAGGACAGAGCCCTGAGAACATGGGGGGGGGGGGCTACCTGTGTTCTCATAGCCTACAATAGGGCCAGTGTGGGGAGAAACTGAGCAGAGATGCTTTCCCTTATGTGATGGGGAAGGCAGCAATGTGGGTGATGTGAACTGTGGGAGGACAGTTTCCTCCACTGCCCCACAGATTCTCCACACTGCTCGGTCAATTTCCCTGCTGTCGCCTGTGTTAGGGACCTCAATGTGATGAGATCCCTAACACAAGGACATGTGTAGTATAACAGAAAAGGGAAAAAAAGTCTTTCAACACTGCAATGTTATGCATCTTTACTAAGAAGTAAACCCCATTCAGTTCAGTAGAATTTAACAGTGGATTTTCAGGGTTATAATTTTGGCATACATAGTATTGTTCTAGTATGCTGTAGTCCTTTTTACAGAAGCTGTGTCAACCAAGATGTTATTAGTAACATAATGCATTAGCCAAAGAAGAGGAGATTGCCCCTTCCCCATGGCCAGTGTTGAGATGGAAACTTGTCATTCATCTAGCAAAATGAGTGTCTTCTTCCCAGGCAGGTACTGGAAAATCATGCACCTTCCTCTGTGTTAGTTACCTGCAATGCTTCCATGTTGGTCGTGTTTGTGACCAGCATGGAAACTAAGCAGAGTGGTACAGGAAAGACAATGACTCATGCCTTCTCCATTACCTTGCTCACTCAGATAATAGTTCAACCAAAGGCTTTTCCTCTCAGTTAGCTCCCACAGGGATGGGCCCTTGCAACTGCCAGCAACTCTAGAGAAGGGATCCTGGCCCTCAATTGCTTACCCCTGCTCACTCATCTTTATGGATTTCCTCATAGGCTATGACTACCAGTGTGTTATCAAATAATTATATTTAACACACAAAAGAGTTTACATGATTTTTTAAAAAAAAATGCACATCCAATCAATTATAAAGAAAACGATAAATGTCATTGGGGTGGGATAAGTGGCAAACTTTCTGGAATCCTAGTCTTTCTGCTCTTAAATCAAACTCTTTTTTCCCATCAGCGTGGGATTATTGCTTCATCAGGTTATACCCAGATTGGCCACTTTGTCCGGGTTCAAGTTCAGAAACCAGCTGTTGTGGTTGTTAACAAAAGGTAAGATGCTAGCCAATACAGAACAAGACATGAGACCAAATGTGGGGGCAATATTCTACTCAGTTTCACAGGGAAGTAAGTCCCAAGCCTCACCATCATTATGCCCACTGCAGAATGTCACAAACACTCATAGAATCATAGAATCATTGAATAGTAGAGTTGGAAGAGACTTCATGGGCCATTCAGTCCAACCCCCTGCCAAGAAGCAGGAAATCACATTCAAAGCACCCCCGACAGATGGCCATCCAGCCTCTGCTTAAAAGCTGATTTGCTGCTCTTGTAGTAACAGATCCATCAGATGCTCCAAAGAACATCTTACTGATTAGGGGCGCTTCCTCCTCCCTCTCCCTCTCCTCCTCTCGAGCTCCCTTCGCTTGAGAGAAGGAGAGGGAGGGGCACCCCCGGCGGTGCCTCATATAATACGGAGGTTCGGTTAACCGGAGCTCGGTTAACCGGGACTCTACTGTATCTATAAATTCAACGGAGTCCTTCCCAAAATGGTGAGTGGGAATATTACATCATTTCCAGCATTTTTTGAGAAGGGGTTAGATGAAAATAATGATATTTATGGATGCTAATGGTTCTGGTGTGACTGTATCTAAAATGTGATAATATAACATTCAGTCTTTATCATTCACATTATAATTTTGGGGGAGGGGTTTTGTGTGTGCAAAATTAAGAATGTCAATGTCAGGGGAGTGGTTTAAACCAGGTATCTGTATATTTAAGAGATAATATAGAACTACAACATCACATTCTTCATATGTTGCTGTGGGACATAAATATAATTTCATCTTCTTGATTGAAAAATATCCACTAATTCCAACATATTTCTTTCCAGATGTGGATCTATATTAGATCTGCTGTTTACTGGACCATGTGTAAGTACTGTTGTTTTTTAATTCAAAATTAAATGAGTGATCATTCCTTTGGAAAGAACCAAATATTTCTGCTTAAATTCATATCCATGACTTTCAATATTTTGTCCTTTGTTTCTTAGGACCAGTGTAGTCAATTTCCTCTGTCAACACAGAGTACAGCAGTAGCATGCACATTACAATATAGTCCTGTTTGTGGCAGTGATGGTAACACGTATTCCAACTTATGTATATTTTGTAATGCAAGAAGGTGAGTTTATATGGTAATATACGTTATACTCAAGGTTATAAAGATCTTCAGTCAAATTTTTAACAGGAAGATAGATGTTTTCACAAGCAGCTCTGTTATACCTCTTGGTTAAGCTGGCTTCATTGTGTAACCTGCAAAAATTATCTTAATGGACATATTGCAGGAGCGGTAATAGTATTTTATCAATATTTGTCTTGGCCAGTTTGTGGCATGGATGTTCTCTATTTGTTAAAAAAGGCAGAGGAGACATTACAAGGCTGCAAATATAAACTAAGGGTGCTTCTACACCAGGCCTGCACAACATCTGAGTATAAGGGGCCAAAATTAGTCAGGATAAGCCTCTTGGGGGCACAAATTGGTTTTTAGCACCTCACTTTCCAAGTAAGATATAATTAATGCTCAGTTAGGATTGCTGTTGCTGTTGCTGCTGTTGTGTGCCTTCAAGTCATTTAAGTCTCAGGGCGACCCTAAGGGGACCCTATCACAGAGTTTTATTGTCAAGTATTATTCAAAGGGGATTTGCCTTTGTCTTCCACTGAGGCTGAGTGTGACTTCCTTCAAGTCACCCAGTGGGTTCTGAGCCATAGCCCGAAGTTCAAACCACTAGATCACGCTTTTTGAATTCCTTCCCTCTTGTTTCCTTACCTACCTTTTCCTTACCTACCCATTCTTAGTTTTCTTCCTTCCTCTCTGTTTCTTTTCTTTACTTTTCTTTCTTTCTTTCTTCCTATCCTTTTCTCACTCCTTACTTCCTCTCCAGGGGTTGCATGTTGTACAGGCCTGTTCTACATTGTATTGCCTCCACTTTAATTGCTATGACTCAAACCTATGGATTTGGGAGTTGTAGTTTAACAAGGCCTTTAGCCTTCTCTGCCAATCTACAACTGCTACTTTACCAAATTCCCAGGATTCCATAGCACTGAACTATGGCAATTAAAGTGTTGTCAAACTGCATTAATTCTACAATTTATAACGAGCAGCTTGCTAAGAGGGATTCCTGAGGATACTACCTGTAGCCTCATTGAAGAAGCAGGGGACAGTACAGGAGGAATCCGGGGACAGCTAGGAAACCTTGTGGGATAGCAGCCCATGACCAACCATGGTAAGGGGATGAAGCTGGATGCTGCCCCACAGTTTCCCCCGCTGTCCCCTAGCTTCTGGACCTCCATCTGATAATGTCCTTAGATGCACCCAGAACTGCCTTCTCTCTCTCTCTCTCTCTCTCTCTCTCTATCTATATATATATATATATAATTAGAACCAAGTTAACAACAAAACCACTGGGCCAAATCACACCAAATTTGGCCACAAAACAAATCACTTTCCAAGGAGTGACCATAAAAAACCCCCAAAAACCAGATTGGCCTATCTATATCTATTTTTCTATTTTTCCTCCTCCCTTTTTGGCCCGAATAGCACACCTCCCAACAAAGGATTCACCCAGGGAGGAAACAGCCAGGCTTTGAAGCTGAAAGACCATTAAATGCTAATCATTCTGGCTAATTGCAGAATTCATACTTCCCTCCAACAGACAATATTTCTTTCTCCCACCCTGGACATTATTCCACAGGGATATAAACCCCACTTGCCTGGCTGCTTCCTATCTAGGGGAATTCATTGTTTTTCAACATGAATAGCACTGAATAGCCTTGTATCATAAAGGCCTGGCAAATCCTCTGTTTTCTGAGGGCCACAGCCTTTCTTTTTGAGTGTGTGCACTCAAGCACTGCATATGGGTACTTTTTCATCTACACAGACAGTAGAAGAACATAAAATATTGCAAAGAACAACAGTCTGAAAACAGGGGAATTCCAGACATGAAACAATCAGGGCCAGCTAACACCTCCCAACAAAATATTCCCCCAGGGAGGAAGCAGCCAGGCTTTGAAGCTGAAAGGCTATTACATGCTAATCATTGTGGCTAATTGCAGCATTCATATTTGCCTCCAGCAGACAAAAAAGGAACAACCAGAAATATTGTATATTGTATATTTACAAGCTTTAGGAAATAACATGTACTAACTACCACCAATTGCTCAATATTTTATTTCCCATACCACCACACTTCGCCACAGCAATGTGTGGCTGGGCACAGCTAGTCTCTTTATAAAATGACAAGGCCCAAGGAGATAGCATTATTCTCCCTAAGGTTTTTTCCATGAATGTCCACCAGTGGCCCCCAATATATAGTGAACTTATTTACCTACATTGATTCAGCCATTAATATGCTTTCTGGTTGGTGATCTGCACAGAAGAGATAAGTGGTTATTTTGGAAAATTAAAGGGAATGTCATTCATGGCATGCTGTGTACTTTGATTATTTCCAAAGAAGCAACTAAAATGGGTGACATTCTTTTAGGTGTAATCGGAACAGCCTACTCATATTCCGAATTATATCCCTAATTCTATTCTTACCCCTTTTTTGGATATTACTTAACAATTTCCAGTAGGCAATATATACAGCCTTTTTGTTTATGTGTGTAGGAAGATTTTTTTTTTCTCAGTTGTTAAGGTAGCTTTTTCAGCTAGGTAGTCTAATGTCTGAATCCAGACCCCTGTCTGAATTCAGATCAAGCCCCTGAACTGCAATCAATAAAGTTGTGGCCTTTTTTCCCCCCCAAAAGTTGTTGCCAGTCTGTTTCAATACCTAATTGGATAAGGGCAATATCTGTGGCATGTATCAGTTCACCTTCTCCTTTATGATGAAGCCTACCGGCTCCCATCCCACAATGCAACGCAACCTCCGGTGAGGCTCCGTTGTAAAGGAAAAGGTGAACTGGCACATGCTGCACCAACTCGGGAGGCTTCCTGTGTTGCCTTAGATCAATTGGGGGGGGGGGGGGCTGGGTGACGGACACTCCTCCATGTGGGATGGGGATATGAGTGAGTCAGGTGATGCAGGGCATGGGACAACAAGCTCTCCATGCCCCCAGACAGGCACGATTTGTGGTGATTCTGGCAGCACGTGTGAAGAGGTCCTACAATGACCTGACAAACTATATTGTCATGTCAATTCAGATCCAAGTGTAAACAGAAGCCAGTAATTAGAACAAGTGGCTTGAAATTTAATTTACCCATGTTCAGATGCTTTGTGCCCTGGTAAAATCATGGTGGTTATTTTTAGAATTTGTACCAAATAATCACAATTCCCAGAAATTGCTGTTTGTCCCAATAAGCCTGAGATGAAACATTTTACATGAAAAAATGACAACTTGAAAGTAGTAAAAGGTCTCCACTTTACAAATACACAAGCCTGTAAGTAGCAATGGTTGTTCAGAATCAAAGTCGGTAGGAAAAATTGGTCTATGATTGAAAAGTGCAGCCAGAAACCGATCAAATGAACTGTGTGAGGCCAAGAAGTGGTTCATTGCAAACACAAAAGAGTTAAACTCTATCAGTTATTGCTCCAAGATGTCAAGTCCTCAACAAACTCTCAGATTTCCTTTCTAATACAGCAAATTAAGGTTTGAATAACTTTAAAAGTCAATATAATTGATACAAAATCTAACAATCTAGCAAACCTTTATCTTTTTGCAAGGTCAAATCAAAGTTTCCTCTTGCAAAAAAGTTTTCAGTGTTAATTTTTTAAAAATGTTCTTTCACATTCTTCCATCATCACCACTCCCCTGGATCGCTGCAGCACCCACCAGGGGGCGGTAGTGCCCACTTTGGGAATCACTGAAATAGATAAACAAACTCAGAACTAACACCTTGATACTATCTCCATGATTTCACATTGATGTGGCATTGGGGACTGTGCAGTGGTGGTTGGGGTATGAAGGGATACGTGTGTTGTTTTGTGGTGTATGCTGGGGAAGGCATTTGATTTTGTTGTGAAATAGTGCAATGACAATAAAGCTATTCTCATTTTCCCTCTGTGATGCGTCCAATAGGATTTATTTCCTAAAAAACCTCTAAGTACCACCTTTCTTAGCCTGATAACTAGTTGTGAAGGGATAGAAATGGTACACCAACCAACATACCTAGCAGAAGGAAAAGTAAGCTAATAGGATAGATTCAGTTTCTTGAACTGCAATCTTACGATTTTTTTTTCTTTTTAGGAAAAATAAAGGTCTTACAGTCATCAGTGAGGGTCGATGTGAGCAAAAGGTAATCTTGTACTATGTATATCAAATCCTCTATTTTCCCCCCTAACATGCTTTCTGTTAATTATTTCAGATGATTTACCAAGAACCAATCAACCTGGAAGTCAAAACAACAACCAAACTTTAGCAACCTTTCCCATATAAATATTGAAAATATACATTCAAACTATCTGTTTCATATGTCAAAACTGGTGAAATCAGGCCTTCATTTTCTGGTTTAATACATAAGCATGAGAAAAAGATTAGTCCAAGTCTTGCTCATCTTGGTTTCCTCTATTGATTCAAACTATATCAATTTGGTAATAGGAGTGTTTTCTAAATAGATAGATAGATAGATAGATAGATAGATAGATAGATATAGAGAGATAGGAGTTACACTGCCTTTGCATGTGCAACCCCACATTCTATATACAGTAGAGTCTCACTTATCCAACGTAAACGGGCTGGCAGAACGTTGGATAAGCGAATATGTTGGATAATAAGGAGATATTGAGCAAAAGCCTATTAAACATCAAATTAGGTTATGATTTTACAAATTAAGCACCAAAACATTATGTTATACAACAAATTTGACAGAAAAAGTAGTTCAATACACAGTAATGCTATGTAGTAATTACTGTATTTACGAATTTAGCACCAAAATATCACAATGTATTGAAAACATTGACTACAAAAATGTGTTGGATAATCCAGAACGTTGGATAAGCGAGTGTTGGATAAGTGAGACTCTACTGTATATTTGTGTTCTGATGCATTCATTTGTAAACCTGCATAGGGCAAGGTAGAAAGAGGGAAAATAAAAAGGAGGAGGTAGAAAAAGAGGAAGAGCCAAAGACAAGAGGAGGAGGAGGGAAATCGAGGAAGAAAATTAAGAAAGAAAGAAAGAAAGAAAGAAAGAAAGAAAGAAAGAAAGAAAGAAAGAAAGAAAGAAAGAAAGAAAGAGAGAGAGAGAGAGAGAGAAGAAATGAGGAGGAGGATCAGAAGGAGGAATCACAACACAAAGAGTAGAAGAACCTAGAAGAAGTTGTAAAGGAGGAAGAAATTGTAAAGAAAGACAAGGGAGAAGAAGGAGAAGAAGAAAAGAAGAAGGTTGAACTCTCAGGAAATGTATGTGTACAATCTATATAGCTACAGAAAGTCTTTCCTCTCACTACACAATATTAGCAAATCTTATTACATTTCAGATCAGTCTTTATTTGTGTGTTCATTTGTTTAAAAGTAGACCATCTTCTGTAATCCTTCTAATGTTTATACAAATCCATGATTATCTCATACACCTGTATATAGTTAATATCCATGGATGTAAATGAAAGCCGTGATTATAAATCCTGGCTGAACAAGGCCAGGACCATACATGGAAGGAATCTAATTCAATCACTCTTGCCGCAGCAATCTCTTCTCCAGCATGCTTCCCTTTCAGCAGAGGCCTCTGCTTCCTTGGCTTGTATGTTTGAATATTATAGATACTAAATAAGAATCTTTTGTTTGTCATTACAGGATGAATGCAGTGATTTCCCCAATCCTATAAAAACCTGCGAAAATGATGGCATAGAAGTTTGTACCACCACCGATATAACCATGGGCAACAGATGCATGTTCTGTTTTAGGAAACAGTAAGTCCCACAGCTAGAGCAGCTGGAATTCTGTAGTTAAAGCCTTGGCAAAAATGAATCAAATATGTGCATGCATTGTCAAGAATGATCTGTTTGCATGTTCAGAATAACTAGTACTAGATCTGTAAAGTTAAAAGGAAGAAATGAGATAATAAGGAAGGGCTTTCTTCTACTCAGGGCTTTCTTCTACTCAGGGCTTTCTTCTACTCAGAGCTTTCTTCTACTCTTATTAGAAGGTTCATTTAGTGTGGAATCATCTCCCTCCTACTTTCAGATAACTAAGCTGAAATATATATTTTAGTATCCTCATTCCTGATAGGGCTGCAGTTTCAGCTGGGTGACGGGGAGTTTGAATGAATTGAATTTATCTTTCTCTTTTGGCAATATAGCACTAAAACTGAGTCATTTCAGAAAATATAACTGCAAACAAAAGGAAAAGTGAGGGGATGCAAGAGAATTACACACACTTACAGCACATATCACCAGCATAAACCCACAAAGGAACATGAATTATCACATTTAGGAAATACATTTTTTAAAAAATTATCGGGTTTTAACAGGAAGTTGAGGAAGGAGAAAGCAAAACAAATAAAAAACAAAAAAAATAGCAATTATCAAAATGTTGATGGAATCTTAGGGAGGAGGGAAAATAAATACAGCACAGAAACCCACCACTAGAGTCACACGTTTGGTGTCTCCAGATGAGCAAAGTGATAGGAATAGATAAATTAGAATGTAAGAAAAGATGAGATGATTTGCAGGAGATTGAAAAGGCATTATGATTCTCCATGATTGAATAACAACAAAATTTTGTCCAGCCCTGATCTGTAATGTAGTTTTGTGAAATGTGTTAATTTGAAGAAGTATCATCACACTTGTTACTTTGTTTTCTTTCCCCAAGGTTAACGGGAGAGGATATGGGCATTGCATACATAGGCCCATGCAGCAAGAAGGTACCTTTATATTTCCTTCTGAGTTTACGTGTGTCTGGTTTTCTCATACAGGAATGAGACTAGCATAGTGGTTTGAGCATTGGACTATAACTAGAGAATTGAGTTCAAGTCCTCACTCAGTCATGAAAACCTATTGGGTAACCTTGGGCAATATATCCAATCCACAAGTATTGGAGTACATTGCTGAAAAACAAAGGGTATATTATCATTTCATGCTCTCTTGGCTTTGGAAAATCCTGTTGACGGGTTCATCTTGTAGTTGTTTTTGCCTTATGACAGCCCTATGCTGGTTGGCTTTTGGGTTGCCAGAAGTCAGAAAAAGTTTGCTATCAGACAAGAACAGCATTTTCTCAGAATGTTTGCATATGAAAACATGAACAGAGTCACTGAAAGCAGTGTCAACACATTTAAGAAGGCACACAATGAAAATTCCAAGCAGTTTCCAAAAGCCTGTCAAAATGTGTCAAATTCTCAACATAAATAGACAGTTTCAAAACTGTGTAAAGGAATTCTGTATATCTACATATCTATTTATATTTTCATTTGTTTTATCATGTAACTTTATTTAGTTTTCATATATTAAAGTTATGTTTTCCTGATCAGGACCATCTTATCTAATATGAATGCAGTATTCTTATTGGCACTATTGTATGAAATTGTCTCCTTAGAAACCAATGTTTTGTTTTGTTTTTTAAAAAGAATCAGGACTTAAAGAAAGGTTAAATATTTTAAATTTGCTTAAAGTTGTTTAACCATACGTTAAAAATCAGCTTCCATTATGCAGTTTTCCCATCAAGAGGGAAGGACATTGCAAGATTAATTACAACTGAAACTATTAAATAAAATAGAATTTCTAAGTTGTACTAGAAACACTGTATACAAACGAATATGATGTCAGCTACCAATATTAATACTCTCTCAGAGATATTCGTGCTTCCAAACATATTTCCTTGGGCTTATGTACAAATGTTTTTCCAGAACTTTCCTCACATTGTGAAAAATACTTTTTAAAAAAACCATCTAAGACAAAGAAGGCTTTTTAAAAAATGTTTTCACCCCAAAGGGATGGGGGAAGGCAAGGAGAATATGGTAGCAAATGCCTGTCATGCTCCTTAGTAGATATCTGAGGGAGTTTGGAGCAAATTCATATATTAGTCAAAGGGTAGTCATTGGTCTAGAGAATTTTCCTATGCTCCTCTAAAGGGATGGGTTCAGAATGTTAAGAACCGACTTCTTCACTTGTGGCTAAGGTCAAATGTACACCTTGTTTTAGAGCCACTAGCCTTGGGATTGCACTAGAATGGCTCAATATACAATATCCTGTCCTGCTACCTTCCATCTCAGTTGAGAAGCCAAGGCAACAGAACACATGATATGGAGTATTATGGTTTTCAAGATCCAATTCTTATTGCAATTCAGAGTATTATTACTGGTTACTCATGTCATGCATTACTCACAAAATAGAACCCCTGTAAAGCTGGCAAAGAATTAAAATTGAGTGTTTGACTTTGAATTTTGGTTTCTTTTAAAAATCTAAACAGCCTGAACCAGACCCAGACCCCAAAAAAGATCCAGAACCAGAACCAGACCCCAAAAAAGACCTGGAACCAGAACCAGATCCCAAAAAAGAACCAGAACCAGAACCCAAAAAAGATCCAGAACTGGAACCAGAACCAGACCCCAAAAAAGACCTGGAACCAGAACCAGATCCCAAAAAAGAACCAGAACCAGAACCAGAACCCAAAAAAGATCCAGAACTGGAACCAGAACCAGAACCAGAACCAGAACCCAAAAAAGACCCGGAACTGGAACCAGAACCAGAACCAGAACCGGAACCGGAACCAGAACCAGAACCACCTGAAGAATAAGTTGCTCCTGAAAAGTTGGATGATGACAAGGACTTCTACTACATGCACTAGATATATGTGTAAATATATAACTTTTCAATGTGCTCTTGCTTCTGTGTCATATCTTGTTTCAGAGCTCTATCTTCCAAGTGTAATTTTGTTAAGATATGTGAAACTAATGCCACCTGAATCCTAAAAGCTTTCCACTGACCCATTTCCATGTATGATGAAACATAGGCAAAGGATTCTTAACCTTTATCTCCCCCTTGGAAATACACTAGTTTTTCCTCTTATGAGGATTAGGGGTTAGGATCCCCACAAAAAAACAGAAATTTAAAAAGCCAGTTTTAATCTAAGAGACCACTCTAGGATTCTCTAGGTCCTCCAGTGTAAATCTATAAGACTGAAAATGTGTCTTGGTGAAAAAAACCTATGGAGAACTTATGCAATGGACATATAAAGAATGATGTGAAATCACTTTTGGAACGGCCCGATTTATGCTTTTGGATTACTGGTATGTGACTAATCGTGACTTTATTGTTTTAAATGTTTTAATTGTTTTATTGTATTTTACAATTTTCTTTTAATGTCTATTTAAACTGTACACTGTTTTTAAGACATCAAATACAGTAGTTGCCTATGTGTAAAGCCGCCTTGAGTCCCCCTTGGGGTTGAGAAAGGCGGAATAGAAATGACATAAATAAATAAATGAAAGCAAATTCTGTGACCACATAATCACCTTGGATGACCTACAAATGCCTAGAGCAGAAATCAGTCATAATTTTGTGCTGGAGGACTTTATACAGATTATATTAATAAAATCCATTGATAATGAAATCTACAAAAAGGAAACCTACAAATTTGCGAGGCTGACTGTAGTAAGAGGCCTGGATAGCAGAAGCCTATTTTTTAAATACCTTTCAGCTTCTCAGTATCCTTTGACTGCCTGTATCTTGTGTGCATGGGAGAACAATTACTCCAAGCATCTCCTGCAGTTGTTAACACACAGCACTAGACAGAAGGTTCAAATTTTATCATTTTAATCAAAACCAGGTTGGGTATCCTTTATCTAAAATGCCTGTGACAAGAAGAGTTTTAGATTTGGGATTTTTTCAGATTTTCGAATATTTACATATACATAATGAGTTATCTTGCAAATGGGACCCAAGCCTACATATGACATTAATTTAGGTTTCATAGGGTGAGTCTACACTGGCTGGTAGGGGCCAGTCCAGAGCAGAAATGCTCCAAATTGGCCCTGGGGATGGTCCCCTGCCTCTCACCAAACCCACTGCAGTGGTGGGATGGCATCCACAGAGTCAAACCAAGGTGAGACTGCACTGCCCCAGCATCATTTTACCCTTTGTGTCACCAATGTTTCTCCCAGCCAGCCACAGACCTCCAAGCAAGTCCCTGGCCACTGCAGGCACTCTGTTGTGACATCAACCAGGAAAGAGGGGAAGATCCACTCCTCCTTCTTTGTCATGCAAGCACCTCTGTTGATGTGACTACATGGTGTCTACAACAACCAGAAGGTTGCATGCAGATCTACCGCCAGGTGGGATCAGTGATAGCAGTGACATGGACAAAATCCAGCACACAGAATAGGTGATACTGGTGATGTTTCGTGGGAAGTTTACATTCACAGAAAAATAGAAAGAAGAAGCACTAATATTGTGGAAGACCTTCAAAATAGCAATGTGAATGTTTGAGAGACGAAAAGACAACATGAACTGATGTATTCTGTCTATGATCTGCTTTAGAGGGCATTATTCTGGTTTAGAATTTAGGTATGTTTAAATAATTTGACACAAGACAGTTAACAAACAAAGATGTTAACTAAAATGTTCATTAACAATTCCATACATCTTCATCTGAGACTAAATACACATGGTTTCAATTTTTTAAAAATTAGTTTATAACTTTTTAACGTGTTTTTTTTTCTACTTGATAAATTGAGTTTCTTTGGGTCTCCTAAATTGTTTTAATGATTAATACTCTTTTAAATCAATTTTAGATCAATATTATTGTACACCACCCTGAGATCTCAAGATACAGGGCAATATATCTATCAATTCATTTATTTATCTTTCTATCTGTCTATCTGTTTATAAATAAAAATGATTCAAAAGGGAAAATATTCATAATGTTGATGACTATTAATTGGGATGTGGAGGAGAAAGTGAAAAAGATATATGTATGGCTTTGGACTAAAATGTGTAGCAAATAGGTATAATGATATTATAGCTATGAGATCATTAGATAAAATACCCACCTCTCTGCATTCCTCCCTGATCTCTATCCAAGAAGACTAACAATTTCTCCAGTTTTATGTTTTTCAATAGATGCTAGATAAGTCTTTGAAAAGCTTGTAAAGATAAAAAAAACTTTGATGAGATGTTAAACACACAAGTCACAGGTTCTTCGAAATGAATGAATGGTAATTTTACAGAGTGTGTCTGGGAAGAATGCAAAAATAAACTATCTGCTGCCAAAAAAAATTAATGACAGACAAAAAACAAGAATTTGGATTGAAACCCTGAAGCAACTGTTACTTATGAAAGGTACAAGTAAAGCTTCAACACTCCAATAATCAATGCAGGGAAATAAAAGATGACAACCAAAAGCAAAAACAAGATATCTCTTACACAAGATCTGAGAAATTAAAGGAAAATATAAAACAAGCTCAAAAACCAGCAGGAAAAAAAATGACATGACCCAGGATAAAAAAAACAATCTGATGTAAACAATACACTGAAGAAATATATCAAAAAGATTAATGAATGCACATTCACTCAAGAAAAGCATTATAACATTTTAACATGAACAGGAGCCCCTGATAACGCAGCGTATTAAAGCACTGACCTGCAGAACCTGTGGACCAAAAGGTCCCAGGTTCAAATCCCGGGAGTGGAATGAGCGCCCGCTGTTAGCCCCAGCTCCTGCCAACCTAGCAGTTTGAAAACATGCCAATGTGAGTCGATCAATAGGTACCGCTCTGGTGGGAAAGTAACGGCACTCCATGCAGTCATGCCGGCCACATGACCTTGGAGGTGTCTACGGACAACGCTAGCTCTTCAGCTTAGAAATGGAGATGAGCACCAATCCCCAGAGTCAGACATGACTGGACTTAACGTCAGGGGGAAACCTTTACCTACAATTTTAAAAACCAAGTGGAAGCTGCACTCCGAGGACCTGGGAGAGAGTAACCAAGTACAGATGGTATAACAATAGAGCTGTTTCTAACTACAGAGTCAGAATCTACTTTAGTTCTAACTAAAATCTGTCAATAAATAAGGAAAATAAAGAATGCACATATTGGAAATATTCAATATACATTTCAGTTTCCTAGAAAGGGGAACGTAAGAGATTGCAGTAACAACAGGACCATTGCATTGATTTCCTTTCAATAAAGACTGTTACCTTTCCACCTAAAGCCAAGGAAGCTATCCTGGTCCAAAACCATTGTCTGTTGTTACTAATAGACTGGATGAGGGTAAACAAATTGAAACTTAATCCAGAGGTGCTCCTAGTCAGTTGGAAGGCAGATCAGGGAATAGGAATAATGGGTGTGGTTACAATCCCCTGAAGACACAGGTCCACAGTTTGGGGGTTCTCTTTGACTCAGCTTTGAACCTAGAGGCCCAGGTTTCTGCAGTGGCCAGGAGTGCCTTTGCACATTTAAAACTTATGTGCCAACTGAGTCCATTCCTTTAGATGCCAGATCTGGCCATGATGGTCCATGCCTTAGTTACATCCCATGTTCCGTCCCCCAGGACGATGGTTTGCCTTACCTATTGGTCGTTTGTTTGTTTTCCCTCCTTTGCATTTTGTTTCAGCCTCTGGCTGCAAAAGCCCAGGAAAAGTGGCTTGGAGTCTGCAAGAGCTGGCTGCAGTTTTCTTTGCAATGATTGGTCAAAGAGTACAACATCTTAGGACCGCCCTTTTTTACCAGGGTCTAGTCTCCATTTTGGAGCCTCATTTTGGCTATAGTCTTCCAACGTGCTGCAGCTGTGCAAAGCTAGCTGGGACAAATCATCCTCAAAACCAGGCCAATCTAAGCCTATCCAAATTAGATAAGTATTGAATTATACTGATCTGGAATAGGAAATCTAGTTAGAGGAGCAGGGTTATTCCGTCGCTTCTAGAACTAATCTTTGCTGTAAAGATAGGGAAGGAAAGAGTTTCTCCTTCTAATATAGACAGCGTGATTAGGGTATAGTGGTTTTATAATCACCTTTGCCTTCTGGAACCAGGGATAATTCCGCAACTAAAACCTATAGAAATTTGTTTCATTTTCTGTAACTTTAAGATCTGTGCCAGGTTTACAACCTTGTATGAATAAACATCCTTTTTTGAAGTTTTCCAGACTCAGTCGTTCAATATCTTTAGGACAGCTTATAGGGATTTGCAGTTCGCCCGGATAAAGGACGGCACGTTTCAGCTTTATAGTTTTTTTATTGTCTGGCGGACGGCACAGTTTTGAGGACGATCAGCGGTTTTTCCGCTTGAGCTAGCCTGCACGGCCATAGAGACTTTGCTTTTGTTGGTCTGTTGCAGTGAAGCTTGCTGCCAGGCCGATAGGCAAGTGAGAGAGTGGGGCTCCATTCCTTCAGCCTCTGCAGTATCCTGCTCTTCAGCTCGCGTGTGTGCGAGTAGCCCCGCGGCTGCTTCTGCAATTGCACAGCTGTGCAAAACCCAGCAATCTACCCTGAGCTCCTTCGGCGGCAGGCATCGAGCCGCGGAGCTCCAGCAGTAGTTCTTGGGCTCACACGGAGGTGGTGAGTCCAGAAGCACCAGGCCGGGACCCAGGTAAGCCTGGCAACTCCGAAAGAAAGTTCTGGCTGAGTCTTCACAGTGGCTAGGATCTCGGCCGGGACAGTCGCCTGGCGGTGGTGACCTGCCTCATCGTCCAGCAGTGGTGACCTGCCTCATCATCCTGCGGTGGTGACCTGCCTCATCGACCTGCGGTGGTGACCTGTTTCATCGACCTGCGGCGGTGACCTGTCTCATCGTCCTGCGGTGGTGACCTCCCTTCACAGCGGGGAGGAGGTGTCTCTTCTCTCCTCCTTTCCAAAGCCAGCCTCGGTGCTCCTTCGGCGGCAGGCCTCGAGCCGCAGAGCACAAGGTGCTTGAAAATTTGGCGAAGTCGCCATTTTGGCAGTTTACGTCACTCGGGCAAGGGAGGTAACAAGTGGCAAGTTGCTGTCAGTTGGCATTTTGCAGCTTGCCCACCAAAGTCTGGCGCCAAAGGTCACAATCTTTGTAAAGTATAGTTACTTAGTGATATATATTGCTATGGTTAAGTGCTGTGCATTGTATTATATATTGCATTTGCTTTTATTGTAAATTTACTTGCAGGTATATTGCATTTGCCTTTGTTGTAAATTTACTTGCTATTAAGAATATATAATGTCTATGCAATTTCAAGATGATACAAATGGTATATCTCCTTCTGAGGCTGAAATTAGGAATGAAAGGCCCCAAAGGATAAAGCACCCTTCAGCCAAGATGCTAGCCCATCTAATAGATGAAAAGGAGCTCCTCCATGTGAGGTTAGGTTTGGCATGGGAGCGCATTGTAACATTAATGGGCAGAATAGAGAGCTTGGGTATTACAAGGGTGCCATCCATATTACAGACAGACCTTGAAGAGACCTTCGGTCTTTGGAGGGGTTTGGTGTCTAAGATAGTCCAGGTCCTCGAGCGCATTAACGCCAAGGATTCAGAGTTAGAAATAGTGAGTGTTTTAGCTGACACTAATGAGAAAGAAAATAGGGTGAGGGCAATCCTAGCTTCCTTATGCAGCCATGAGACCAATCTTTTAAAATCACCTGCTGTGGCACTTAGTCTTAAGTCCAACCGCTCTAGCCAGGTATCTAAACTAAGGGAGCGTGCATCGTCTAAACACAGCCACTCTAGCAAGTCTTCTGCTGCTGGGAGTGCCATCTCTTCCCTAGCTGCCTTGCACATTAAGGAGGCTGCACGTCTGGAGCTGCAGAGTAAAGTGGCGGGGGCGGAGGCTGATGCTAAGGCAGCTGATCTCACCCTTCCCTTTAAAGAAGAAGAGCAACGACTGCAAATAGAACAGGCCCATAGACAAAGCGAAATGCAAATAGAACAGGCCCATAGACAAAGTGAAATGCAAATAGAACAGGCCCATAGACAAAGCGAAATGCAAATAGAACAGGCTCGTATAGAGATGCTTAGAATAAAGATGGATGCCGCAGCCAAAAGGGTAAGGGCTGAGACTTTGGCCAAAGCCCTAATTGAGCCACTCACAGAAGAAAATGTAAGCCAGTTACCAATACAGGATCCTTCTGCCAAAGTGTTTGCGCACCTTGGCAGCATGAACAGCCAGTTTTCGGATGAGGAACAGGAAGACTTTTCTCCTTACCCAGAGCAGGGCCCCAAAGTCACTTTTGAGTTTCCTGCAGAGCAGAGCGTCATAGCGGGGAGCTCACCCTTGCTCGAGCTACCTGTGCCTCCTGCTAAAACCCTAGGTCAGTCAATCAGGGCCTCAAGGCCGAGTGCTAGTTGGCCCCTACAGACAGCTGCACAGGGAGCCATCGATTCGTCAGTGGTCGATGTCATCCCTCCAAGAGGCCAAAGGTTGACGCAAGGTGCACGGTGGGAGTCCACTCCACAACAGCAAACTCCTCAATTGTTCCCTTCGACGCCAGAGTCCCAGCTTGTCTCCATCATCAGAAGCCCCAGAAGAGATCTTAAGGACAAGGGTGTCGAAAAGTTTTCGGACAAGCCTGAGGAATTTCTTCTCTGGAAGGCCACCTTCCAGAGAGCAATCAGAGACTTAAAGTTATTGCCTGAGGAAGAACTGACTCTTCTGGCTGCATGGTTGGGCCCAGCCTCATCCTCACAAGTTAAGAAGATCTACGCAGCCCACGTAGCCGATCCCGACAAAGCCCTGGAAAAGGCCTGGGCCAGGTTGCAGCAGAGGTATGGGGCCAGCACAGAGATTGAAGCATCTCTTATGGACAAGCTCCAAAGGTTCCCAGCTTTAAAACTCAAAGACTTCAAACTCTTGTGGGACCTCAGCGATCTCCTTACGGAATTAGAGTCGGCCAAGGAGAATCCAGAACTGCCCGGTTTGAGGTGCCTCGATCAGCACCTGTCCCAGAGGCAGATCTTGACCAAGCTGCCCTTCACTTTGCAAGAACGCTGGGGACAGGAGGTCTTCAACTACAAGGAGGCCCACTCCCAGGCATACCCTCCATTTTCTCATTTGGTCCAGTTCATCACCAGGGCGGCCAGAGAAAGGAATGATCCGCAGACGGGCCTCCCCACCTTATACCAAGGGACCCAGCCAGAGAAGGCACCTAAAGTGGAGAAAAAACCATCCAGAGAGGCCAAAAGACCGGTTAGTGTTAAGGCTGTTGAAACTCAGCACAGGGCCAACGAATCCAAGTCAGAGGTGAAGGAGGTGCTCTGCCCCATTCACCAAAAGCCTCACAGTTTGGCCAACTGCCGGGAATTTGGCAAGAAGCCTTATAAAGAAAGACAACAGATTGTTCAGAAGCTGGGCATATGTTTTAGGTGCTGTGGAGCAACTCTTCACTTTGCATCCAACTGCAAAGAGGACGTCAAATGCGCAAGGTGTAACAGCCTTAAGCATTGCACCGCGATGCACAACTCTGACGCTGTCTCCCACGCCAAAGGGGACACGTTTTCCAAAAAAGGGTCATCTACTGAAGCCACCAACACGCAGGCCGCGTCACGGATGCAGGAGGATGCTCCATCGGTCGCCTGCACTAAACTATGCTCTGACGCGCACCAGCTTAGAGTCTGCCATCCCATCTGCCTAGCAGATGTATATCCAGCCAGAAGACCTTGGCTTAAAAAGAGACTTTACGTGGCTTTGGATTCACAAAGCGACGCCTCCCTGGCGACTCCAGAGTTTTTCCAACTGTTTGACATAAAAACCCAGACGGTCGACTACACCATGTCCACCTGTGTAGGAAAGAAGAAGTTGCAGGGTCGCATAGCATCCGGCTTTGTTGTCCCCTCTTGTGACCAGAAGAGACTGTTCGAGTTACCAGACCTCATTGAGTGTTCCTCTATTCCCCGGAACAAAAGGCAGATTGTCACCAGAGAAGTCGTGGAAGCCCATCCTCACTTGCGAAGGCTGAAGAACGCCTTACCTGCTTTCCGTCCAGATGTGGACATTGCCCTTCTGCTTGGTGCGGACTGTCCGAACTTGTTCTATGTGAACGACCAAGTTAAGGGACCTCCAGGGGCGCCCATTGCTCAGCTGCTACCACTAGGCTGGACAGTTACAGGCCCAGTGTGCATAAATAGGATGCACCCTCCATCGTCGGTGGGCACTCGTCAAGCGCACGTGCTTCAAGGCAGTCGCCCCACACTAATGCATAGCTGTTTGAGTCATATCTCGGTCTATTGTCAGGGGATAACACCAGAGTATTCTTCCATCTTTGAAGTCTCCGAAAGGGATGAAACTACAGCGCTTTCCAAAGATGAACAGAGGTTTTTAGAGATCATGAACTCTCAAGTTTCCCGGAGTCCAGAGGGAAATTGGATGGCCCCTCTGCCTTTTAAAGCAGAAAAACCCACTTTGCCAAACAACAGGCATGTGGCAGAAAATAGACTCTGGTCACTGAAGAAGAAGATGCAGAAAGACCCCAAGGTAAAAGTTCCATCAGCCTTTTCTCCCACCGAAAATACAGAATTGCCCGAGTCCGTTCCAGAGGTGAAAGTTTGCAAGATGACCACAGAAATCAAGATGGGCCAAAGATCTTGCCTGGAACCACACCGTTTTGAACGTTTTTCGGAGTGGCACAGTCTTCTTAGAGCAGTTGCTAGGCTTATACATCGTTTAGCTTGCAAAGATAGTGAGCCTTTACAGGTCCAGGATATGATAAAGGCTAAGAGCGTCATATTCAAGTCAGTGCAGAGATCTGTTTTCAAGCAGGAAATAGCTAGGCTAGAGCAAGGGCTCAACATCCCTAATCAAAGTCTTCTAAATGAGTTAAACCCATTTCTAGACAAGGAGGGTATTTTGAGAGTTGGAGGAAGGTTAGCCAAGGCTAAACTCAAGGTGTGCATAAAAAACCCCATCATCATACCCCCTAATAGTCACACTGCATTGCTGCTCGTTCGGCATCACCATGAAAGGATCCATCATCAGGGTAGAACTCTAACTGAGGCAGCCCTTAGAAATGAAGGTCTGTGGGTAGTTAATGCCAAAAGGTTGGTCAACAGTTGTATTTTCAAATTTGTTAAATGCAGGTGCCTTAGGCGAAACTGTCAAAGTCAGTTAATGGCAGAACTACCTCAGGATAGGACTTTGACAGACCCACCCTTTTCCCATGTGGGAATCAATGTGTTTGGTCCTTGGGAAATTGTTACAAGAAAAACCAGTGGTGTTGTAAATAACAAAAGATGTGTGGTTTTGTTTACTTGTTTGTCAGTACGAGCTGTCCATATTGAGGATGTAGAGGGAATGGACACTTCATCATTCGTAAATGCCTTGAAAAGGTTCATAGCCCTCAGAGGGCCAATTAAGTCAATTTGGTCGGACTGTGGCACCAATTTTGCATGTGCAGACCTTAGCCAACCACTTCTGGAAAAGGTGGAAAGCTGAGTACTTAAGCCAGCTTCAAGCTAGAAGAATCTGGCAAAGCCCACAGGACAACATTGAGGTTAACAACGTTGTGTTGTTAAAGGACAAAGACTTGCCCCGCCATGCGTGGCCCATGGGCATTGTATTAAAGACCTTTCCTTGCCCGGACGGTAAGGTCAGGAAAGTTCAATTAAAGACTTGCAACAGAGACAAAGTGTCCATTTTGGACAGACCAATTAGTGACCTCGTGTTGCTTATTGGAGATGTTTAAAGTTCTAGTGTTTGTATTGTCATATGTGCAAATGTGTTTGTATTTTGGGGTGGTAAATTCCCGCATCCTGGGAATTTAAGCGGGGAGTGTTCCGTCCCCCAGGACGATGGTTTGCCTTACCTATTGGTCGTTTGTTTGTTTTCCCTCCTTTGCATTTTGTTTCAACCTCTGGCTGCAAAAGCCCAGGAAAAGTGGCTTGGAGTCTGCAAGAGCTGGCTGCAGTTTTCTTTGCAATGATTGGTCAAAGAGTACAACATCTTAGGACCGCCCTTTTTTACCAGGGTCTAGTCTCCATTTTGGAGCCTCATTTTGGCTATAGTCTTCCAACGTGCTGCAGCTGTGCAAAGCTAGCTGGGACAAATCATCCTCAAAACCAGGCCAATCTAAGCCTATCCAAATTAGATAAGTATTGAATTATACTGATCTGGAATAGGAAATCTAGTTAGAGGAGCAGGGTTATTCCGTCGCTTCTAGAACTAATCTTTGCTGTAAAGATAGGGAAGGAAAGAGTTTCTCCTTCTAATATAGACAGCGTGATTAGGGTATAGTGGTTTTATAATCACCTTTGCCTTCTGGAACCAGGGATAATTCCGCAACTAAAACCTATAGAAATTTGTTTCATTTTCTGTAACTTTAAGATCTGTGCCAGGTTTACAACCTTGTATGAATAAACATCCTTTTTTGAAGTTTTCCAGACTCAGTCGTTCAATATCTTTAGGACAGCTTATAGGGATTTGCAGTTCGCCCGGATAAAGGACGGCACGTTTCAGCTTTATAGTTTTTTTATTGTCTGGCGGACGGCACATCCCATCTGGATTACTGTAAAGCGCTCTACATGAGGCTGCTTTTGAAGAGTGCTCGAAAAGTTCAGCTCATCCAAAGAGCTGCAGCCAGGTTGCTCACTGGGGCTGGCTACAGAGAGCGAAAAACGTCCTTTTTGACATATAGGGCTACTCCGCCTCTTCTCCACTTTGTTCTGTTTCTGTGAAAGAGGTTATAGCCTTCAATTGCTACATTCCAGTGATGGGAGTCAACCCACCACGTTTCAGTGATGCCTATGACATCGTAAGTGTGGTGTTGTGCTAAAAGTTGGAGTTCGTCTTGTTTATTCCCCATGCTCTGTGCATTAGTGTAAAGACATGTAAGCTCCTGGGATCTTCCCCTGAGCTGTTCCTTTGGGATTATTGTGTTCTTGGTAATCCACAGCTCAGATCCACAGCTCTTTCTCTAGGCAGCAAGGACTAAATGTTTTACAGATTTAATTTTCAACAATGTTGTTACTCTAAGTTCATTTTATACAGTTCTATCTTTGTTTGTAGTCAATTTGTTAGTAGCCAATGTTTTTGTAGTCAATGTTTTCAATACATTGTGATTTTTTGGTGCTAAATTCATAAATACAGTAATTACTACATAACGTTACCATGTATTGAACTGCTTTTTCTGTTGATTTGTTGTAAAATATGTTTTGGTGCTTAATTTGTAAAATCATAACATGATTTGATGTTTTCCTTAATTCCTCCTTATTATCCAACATTTTCACTTATCTAGCATTCTGCTGGCCCATTTATGTTGGATAAGTGAGACTCTACTGTATTTCAATAATATAAATGAAAGGTTTTCATGAGATATGTGGTGTCCTCATACATTTTATTACAATTTAAATACTGTATATGTCCTTTTCTATATATATAAAAGAGTGATGGCATCAGGGCAGCAGACAAAACAACAAAACTACAGGCCCCCCAACCTCGAAATTTGACAACACAACCCATCATTCACGGCTCTAGGTTGATACAACAAAAAGAAAAGAAAAAATAAAGTCCTAATTACAGGGAAAGGAATAATAGGTTTTATCCAATTGCTGCCAGTTAGAAGGCTAAGCTCCGCCCACTTGGTCATCTAGCAACCGACTCAGCCCAGGGGACAGGCAGAGTTAGGCTTCACTTAGGCCTCTTCCACAGATTATCTAATTTACACTGGATTATATGGCAGTGTAGACTCAAGGCCCTTCCACACAGCTATATAACCCATTTAGAATCTTATATTGTCTGCTTTGAACTGGATTATCTTGACTCCACACTGCCATATAATCCACTTCAGTGTGCATACTAAACATAAAGACAACCATACAACAGACATTCAATACCACCACTACCTCAACAATTTCTCACCAACACCACCAGACAACGCCACAGCAACGCGTGGCCGGGCACAGCTAGTCTCTTATAAGGGGTTAGTTTAACCTCCAATTTGCTAGTAAAACTGAATTACTGTTTTGCAAAATGATATATGTCCAAAAAGCATTTCACCAGTATGAAATGTTTGGAAAGCTCTGCAATATATCCTGTCTTGGGTGGGTATGGGATGCCATCTGATGTTCCAACAATGGCAGCAAAATGTCTTGAGTTGGCCTTTTTTGGACCAGATAGTCCTTCAAAATCAGGTGGAGAATTGTCCTCTTCACAGTAGAACATAATGTCAGCCTTGCTGTAAAAGTAGCCATGTGGACTCTTTGTTGCATTATTTTACAACCACTGCCAATGAGTCAGTTTTTGTTAACTATGCCCCCCACTCTGTTCCTCAGACTTCCTTATGTGACTTTTAAATGAGGAAAAGGGAAGAAACACTTCCTTATAACTCAGGTTTTTACATTATACATTCTACTGTTACAAACTGGAAGATCCAGTATCAACTGGTTGAAGCAACCTCACACAGTGACATCTACCCACTTTTTGCAGCAGAGTGATTTTCCAAAGGAAGGAAGCTATGGAGGCAATACAGTTATGAAAATTTATTCAACGAAAGGTATCCCCTGTCAAAGTCCACCATGCAGTAAACCTCATATATAATGAGGAGATATATATATATATATATATATATATATAATGTGGGCACATTTTCACATTTTGCAAACCTGCCTTGTGTGACACTAATTTCTATAAGCAATAATTTGAAATATTTAATTAGTTAATTTTGATTAACATATGATCAAAATAGTGGAGTTACAGAGAATGGCATGAAGGTTGTCTCTGATATAGGGGATAACATTCTATTACTGTTTTTTAACCTAAAATACAGTAGAGTCTCGATTATCCAATCTTTGCTTATCCAACATTCTATATTAACCAATACAGTCAGTCTTTTAGTAGACAATGTTTTTGTAGTCAATGTTTTCAATACATTGTGATGTTTTGGTGCTAAATTTGTAAATACAGTAATTACTACCTAACATTACTGTGTATTGGGCTGCTTTTCTATTGATTTGTTGTAAAACATAATGTAATAATTTTGGTGCTTAATTTGTAAAATCATAATGTAATTTGATGTTTAATAGGCTTTTCCTTAATCTCTCCTTATTATCCAACATTTTCTCTTATCCAACATTCTGCCAGCCCTTTTATGTTGGATAAGTGAGACTCTGCTGTACAGACATTCCCCAAGTTACAAACAAGATAGTTCTGTAGGTTTGTCCTTAAGTTGCATTTGTGCTCAATGGAAACTATCCACCACTTGTTTTTGAGCCAATGGAGGCTTCCATAAATGAAAACGATAAGTCATTTTGAAAATTCCTTCTTCCATCTGTAGCCTCTGTACTCTCCAATCTGCTCAAAGGGGAAGCTGTGAAAATACTGCACCCTCTCTCCTATAGTTAGAGAAGCTCCTGTTGGATCAGAGACTTCTGTCAATGGATGGGCAGGACTAAATACACTTCCATGGGCACAATGCATATGCTGCTTGTTGTCCAGACATGATGGTAGCACTCCACCTCAACATTTAAGGGTGAACTTGCTCAGGCCACAATGTGGCCGGATAACAGTTTGAAAGATACAGATGCATTTCAATTAATTAGATTAATTAATCCTTTGATATCATCTTCTTAAATAACATGCATGGAACTAAGATGGGGCCGGGCTGTGGCGCAGCTGTTGAGCAGCTGCCTTAAATCACTCTGACCATGAGGTCATGAGTTCGAGGCCAGCCCGTGGCGGGGTGAGCACCCGTCAATTAAAAATAAAAAATAGCCCCTGCTCGTTGCTGACCTAGCAACCCGAAAGATAGTTGCATCTATCAAGTAGGAAATAAGGTACCACTTATAAAGTGGGGAGGCAAGATTAACTAATTTACGACCTGGAATGAGGAAATGCCGTCAGTGTGGATGATGAAGCAGCTGCTCCCCCCTGTGGCCAGAATCGAACATCCCCTCAGAAGAAGGTTAACTTGCCTCTGCGTGTGTCTCTCAGTCTCTGTTTGATGTGTTTATGGGCATTGAATGTTTGCCCTATGTGTGTTATAATGTGATCCGCCCTGAGTCCCCTTCGGGGTGAGAAGGGCGGAATATAAATACTGTAAATAAATAAATAAACAAATAAATAAGATGTGCTTTGCAGCTCTAAAGGCTGTCATGTGGGAAAGAGCTGTGTTTTGTCTGCTTGAAAACATGGTGCATAAGAGCTTGCTCAAAAGATGAGAACATATCCAAACTGTTAAGATTACAGCTATCCTTGCACACTTCATTTTATCTCTGACCTCTCTTTTCCTTCAGCCTCATTCATTTCCTTAAACCCCTTCCAGAGTGGGATGCAGGCTTCAATCTCCTTTCCAAATTGGAATTACCACACTGATTACTCCAGCCAACTTTTGATGTAAGCAAGGTACTTGGGTCATGTGTTTTATTATCATTATCGCCCTGAAAAGAATACTTACAAGAAGATTATTCAAAACCATTCTGCAGGCAGGGAAATAATGATGGGAATAAAAATGCATGCCTTCTCCTCTGCTCCTGGACCCAGCACTACCAACTTCACACTGCTTGAGCTGACCCACTTCCCCTCCATGTCTCCATGGGACGTGGAATGGGAAATAGGGAAAAAAACAATTTCCTCCTCTATTAGTCTGCTAAAGAGGTGCACTAGTTCAAAAGCCTGTCTCTGTAGGAGGCAGCCCATCTGTCTGTAGGCTTTTGTTAGATCTCTTTGTTAGGATCTCTTTCTTGTTCCCAACCACCAGATGCACTTACACAATATGCAAATTTTCTGAGATCATATCTTAAAGGAAGAGAAGTAGCATTTATCTAGCCTTACCTCTGCCCCAAATAAAATTCTTTAAGAATGCTGATCATCAGATATACATATCCAAAACCTAACAGAGAAAAACAAAGCATCAGCTGAATCCTAAGAGAAGACTGGTTTCTTAACCATGAAGATAACCACCATCTCTGTGATCCTTTCCCTTGTGAGCTATTGTTTCTTTCTAGGTAAGACTTCTTTCCACTGCTCTGCCAGCTTCAAGGCTTCAAATATGATAAAATTTGAGTTTTTACTGTACAGAAGAAAATATTATTTTTGGTGCCACTTACTTTGCTTGATCGTAATTAATTATGTTAAAATGTATTTTAATTTTTCAATAAAATAGAAATTTATTTTAAAATATAAGTACAAAGAATTGGGATAGGGTGAGCATGGAAATTGACGTAGGAGAAATATTTAAGCTATGAGTGTTCCTATTAGCTGATCATACATCCAAAATAAGAGATGATTGAAGCTGGCATTGCTACAAATTTCTGTTCATTGAATACTGATGGATCTTGTGGATCCAGAACTACTTCCTTCCCATGAATTGCCATCAAGAATGGTAAAGGTACATGACAGCACTCCAACACGAGACAACTTTGAAGGATTCATTGATGAAGGACTTCTGATAAGTTTTATTACTTTGGTAATAAACAGCAGATTTATCTGTTGGCCATATAGGAGGAAACTCAAATTATGAGGGCCTCAAAATAAAACATCCTATTAAATTTTCAAAATTACTTCATTGCTAAAATAATACACTAATTTTTGTTTTGTTTTGAGTGTGATGGTAACCTGACATATAAAAGTAGGGATCCCCAAACTAAGGCCTGGGGCCTGGATCCATCCCTCCAAGGTCATTTACTTGGCCTCCACCCTAGACTTTAGACTTTGGGTTGCCCTAAGTCTGAAACAACTTGAAGACACACAACAACACTCCTATTTAACTTGACTTTTGGCAGCCTTTCAGCAGGCCCATTGAAATAGTGGTAAGTTTATGTTGGTTAAAACTGTTCTTCATTTTAAATGTTGTATTGTTCTTTCATGCTTTTTGCAAACTATAGTCGGAAGAACAGTGAATTGGCTCTCTGTTTAAAACCTTTGAGGAGCCATGCATAAAAGGGACTCTTGTAACCGGCTGCAATAAATCACTACTGACCGACAGGTCATGAGTTTGAAGCCTGGGTCAGGTTAAGCCCCTGACCATTAAATAGCCTGGCTTGCTGTTTACCTAAGCAGCCTGAAAGACAGTTGCATCTGTCAAGTAGAAAATTTAGGTACACTTTATGCAGGAGGCTAATTTAACTAATTTACAACACTATAAAACTGCCAGCAACATGTGGAAAGGAATGAGGAAGTACAGCACTCGGCACCACTCGTGGATGATGAAGCAACAGCTACCCCTATGGCCAGAATTGAGCATACCCTCATGAAGCTGGAAATGTTAAAATTGCCTCTGTGTGTGTCTATACTATATGTTGTTTGTCTGATGGCATTGAATGTTTGCCATATATATGTTCATTGTAATCTGCCCTGAGTCCCTTTTGGGGTGAGAAGGGTGGAATATAAATACTGTAAATAAATAAATAAATACATAAATAAATAAATTGTTTTAATCTAGCCGGTCCAGATTACTTAGTCTAAAGACCATTTCCCCCTCATTATAAGGTTACAATGCATAAAGTTAGATATTCTGAACACTTGTAATGCTTTTCTGAAAGTTGTAATGCTTTTCTGAATTTTATTTTCAGGTTCAGGAGCTTCAGCAAATAAGGTAATTTCACATTTTTGTAACTGTCATTTTGAAGCAGTCCAATTGCTTGCACAGGAATGAAAATTCATGGTTCAGAAATTTAGCAAACTGACACATGGACAATGGGCATTGAAAGGATTGTAGAAAGAGACACGACACAATCATAAATAACTCTTAAGGCTGAAATCTCAAAAGACAGTAATTTATTTATTTCGTGTCAAAAGCATTGTACATTTCAAATAATGGAAATAAAAATAAAATTTTAAAAAAAGAAATAAAAAAGAAATCACAAGCAACTAAATAGTTTTGGACCAAAAGCGGGCAACAGCAACCGCATTGTCTGTAGCTTTAAACAACTCCTCCTCCGTACATGGGGCAGGGCATTGTGGGCAAGCATACATATGCTGAGTTGTTTGTTCAGCTCCACAGTCACACAAGGTGGAGGATTCCTCCAGGTAGTGCCACCTTGCCAAGTTGTCTTTTTATCTGCCCACTCCGCTTCTGAGTCTGTTCAGGGACTTCCAAGTTGCCCATTCTTGGTTTGCCCCTGGAGGAAGACCCTCTTGGGGGCCCATCCAGTTAGAATTGCCAGGTTTAGCTGCCCAGAGGGACACCCTTGCTGCTGCTGGAGGAACATCAAGAGGAGTGGTGGTTCTCATGAAGCCCTTCCTTGATTTGAGTCTGGTGGGAAGAGGGTGATAGTCATGCAGTGGGTGGCTTTCACAATGTTCGACCTTTTTTCTCTCATCGTTAGCAGCAACTTCCCGTCGCACGTCAGGAGGGGCAATGCCAGCTAACTTGTAGAGTTTATCAACAGGTGTAGGTTTAAGGCATCCCGTGATGATTCTGCATGTTTCACTCAGTGCTATGTCCACCTGCTTTGCATGGGCAGACTTGTGCCAAACAGGACAGGCATACTCTGCAGTTGAGAAAGACAAGGCCAGGGCTGATGTTCTTACTACTTGTGGGTCTGCACCCCATGCGCTGCCAGTCAGTTTCCGCAGGATGTTATTGCGTGCAGCTACTTTGTGCTTGGTGTTCATGCAGTGTTTCCTATATGTTAGTGTTCGATCTAAGGTGACACCAAGGTATTTAGGATGGAAACAGTGTTCGAGCTCTTGGCCTTCCCAAGTAACTTTCAGTTTCCTGTTGGCTTCGCGGTTACGTAGGTGGAAAGCACACACTTGTGTCTTGGAAGGGTTAGGCTTCAGGTGGTTCTCTTTGTAGTAGCTGGAGAGATCTTTCAAGGCATTGGTGAGTTGCTTTTCAACTGTTTCAAAATCTTTTGCTTGTGTTGTAAGGCCAAGGTTATCAGCATATATAAAGCTCTTTGTGAGTGGTGGTAGTGGCTGATCGTTCGTGAAGATGTTGAATAAGGTCGGTGCAAGAACGCTGCCTTGGGGTAAACCATTCTTTTGCCTCCTCCATCTGCTTTTCTGGCCCTGAAACTCCACATAGAAGCTGCGGTTTTCTAAGAGGGTCTGGACAGTTTTTGTGAAGTCAAAGTCCCGGGTGATATGGTAGACTTTATGCAGCATTTTTCTATGTTGCACCGTGTCATAGGCTGCCGTAAGGTCCACAAAAACTGTTCCCGTAATGCAGCCTTTCTCATAGCCTTCCTCAATATGTTCAGTCAGATGAAGAATTTGACCTGTACAGTTTTTCCCTGGTCTGAAACCTGCTTGTTGTGCAATAAGCTTGGGTTCGATAACAGGTCCTAGTCGATTTAATAGCATCCTCTCATAGACTTTATATAGATGACATAAGAGGGAGATTGGTCGATAGTTCCTGGCATTGGAGGCATCTTTACCAGGATTTAAGATGGCAATTATCTTAGTTTTCCTCCATGCTTTGGGAATCTGTTTGTGTGCCAGGCATTGATTGTAGAATTTCAGAAGCCAGTTTTCAGCTTTGGGGCCCAAGTGTTTGATTTGCTCCATCATCAGGTCATCTAGGCCAGGTGCTTTACCAGTCTTACATCACTTGATGGCTTCTCTGAGTTCTTTCAGGTTTAGAGGAGAAGACAACTGGTGGGTTTCAAGTTCTGGCACCCTGTTGATTTTTATCTTTATTCTGCTGCGGTTGGTTTTCCCATTCTGAATTAGCTGGTGAGCTATCTGATCTGGTGTCACGTTCGCGTGTCCAGGGTTGACCAGAGGGTCACTATCCAGGCGTCTCAGCAATTGCCAGGCTTTTCGGCTACTCTTGGACATGTCCAGGTTCTCAAGCAGCTCTATCCAACGGTCTTTCTTAGCATTAGCTAAGGCTGTAGATAGTTTTTGGCCTGCTGCTATAGTCCCATCACTGTATGGGTTCTCTTGAAATAATCTGAGATATTCTTGTAGCTGATTTAGTGATTCTTCGTTTAGGCCTGGTAGGTAGCTTGTGCGACAGCCTCTAGGGATTGAGAGCCTCGAGGATCTTTTCACAGCTTCTACAAACAGGTCATAGTTTTCTATAGAATGTTCTATATCAGAAATAGCAGCTTCCAAGGTCTCTGTAAACTTTGTCCAGTTAGCTTTATTGAAGTTATATCTTCTGCGGAATGGGACACTTTTCGGTCTTACAGCTGCATATGCCACGCAGCATATTGGTCTGTGTTGTGTGTTAGGTATTGGGTTTAATACCCTTTTGGTGCATTGGTGGCTTATGCTTTTTTTTACAAAAATCAGATCAGGGTTATAACCACGCTTCCATCGGCCGCTATTAAATGATGGTGGTAATTTACTGTCATGAAGGAGGCTCATTCTACTGTTGTCGGCCCACGTTAGAACTGCTTCGTCATTTCTATCATCTTCGTCATAGCCCCAAACACAGCTATGGCTATTGAAATCTCCCACAACAAAATGGGCTTCATGATTGTGGCAGCTGGTTGGGGGTGTAAAATAGAAATCAGCCCCAGGTGGTTTATAGAGTGATGATACGGTGCAACTATCAAGTTCCACAGATAAGATTTCAAAGCATTGGAAGCATTGGATGAAGACAGTAATAGAGAAAACACATATTCAAAGGCCATGCTAAAAACATGCAAAAATATTCTTTTTGTAAGGGGGGGGGGGGGGCTGTAAAGCTATTTCAGTTTCTTATTTGAATAGATTATATTGAGAGAAAATGTTAGAGGAATATCACTATCCATTTGTTCTATATAGCCTCGTGGAATGGCTATCAAGATTTGTATTACTCTACTTGTATTTACAATAACACCACCAACAACAACAACGCATTTTAAAAATTGAACAGATTAAATCCCACATGACACAGTTGATATAATGATGAAATAAAAGACCAAACAATACTTCCCCAAACCCAATTCTATGCCTCTGTGCCAAGAATGAGCAAAGTGCAGTCTGTTGCACTACAACTCACAGTACTTATAGTCATTGTAGGTAAGGAGTAGCAAAAGATGCAATATTAACTACACTTGGAGTGAATACTTGGCCCATCAGTTATTCCTTTCATAAGCAACAGAGATGTTAATATTTTGTGGTTCTTTTTCTAAATGAGAAATGACAAGGCTGCCCCTGATGTTAGGCAGAGTAAATCTATATTGGATAGCAGGTTTTAGATGTCTTGGACTACAGCAAATAATAGGTTTGTTGAAAATGTTTCTTTGCTGTGTTGTGTGCAAAAACAGTTTCCCTCAAATTTGTTACTATGTACTCAAATCTATTGCATTTTCATTATTTGCAGCTTGACTGCAAAAAATATCAAGTACATCAACAAGATCAACAAGATCAACAAGCTACAATAAACTGCAACAAGGAAAGAGACCCAGTCTGTGGAACTGATGGCATGACATATAACAATGAATGTTTCCTATGTGCTGAAATCCTGTGAGTACTTGCACAGCTCATTCGTATGATGAGTTGATGAGATCATGAAGGGTACTAATCAATGCATACTTTCCAATAGAACTGCTTTCAGACAAAGGAAGACTGTGTGTGTGTGTATGTATGTGTGTGTGTGTATGTATATATATATGTATGTATATATATATATACACATACATACACACACACACACACATATACATACACACAGGGCCGTAGCCAGAAAAAAATTTCGGGAGGGGTTTTGAAAATTTCAGGGGGGGGGTTGAACCCCTGACCCACCCGCCCCCCAGGTTCAGACCTGCCTGGAGGGACTCTTAATGTTTTACGTCTCATAGACTTAGCATGGGGATTTGGTTAACCAGTTAAAATTCATGAGTAAACCAGGGTTTTTTTTTACCTGAAAAATTTCCGGGGGGGGGGGGGGGTTGAACCCCTAAACCCACCCCCTCGCTACAGGCCTGCACGCGCACGCACGCACGCGCACACACACACACACACACATCCACACACACACACTAATTTATTTTATATGCCACCTATTTCCTGGAGTAGGACCAAATAAACTCACAAAAGAAATTAATTAATATCTAAATATAAAAATATGAAAACAGTTAAAAACCATCCCTTTAAAAAGGTATAAAATTATCTCATTTTTCCATTAATCAAATACAGTATGCCAACATTTATGTCAGTTCCATGGACTTATTTGGTCTGTTATAGTTGGGATTAAGCGGTAGATTTAGATAATATGAAATTGAGGCTGTTTGGGGGCACACTGTTCAAACCAGAAAGAATACATCTACCCAAGGAAAACAAGATTATCTGACTAAATAATTTTGCATTACACAAACTTAAAACCAGATGAGAAAATGACAAAACTAAATAAATATATAGAATGCTACAAGTTCCAGTAATGTAATTGGACTGCACCCAGGGTCCGGTTCATTGCCCAAGAGAAGGTTAAGGAAGTAATGAAGGATTGACACTTGGCTTGAGCTGACCCCGCATTAGGTAATTTCAACCTCTTGCTTTATCAAGGCTTGTTACAATATAATTAAGTCAACATAGTGGTCCTTATTTAACTCAGCATTTTGTGTCTGGCCTCATGGTCATCAAATCAATTAATTCCTACAGATATAGCAAAGATATAGCTCCTACTTGAGCTGAACCCACCAAAACTAGAGATTTTGGATCCTTGTCTCATTCAAGATGATCCATGTAAACTGGAGAGTCAGGATGAGATCATGAAATTTGTCAATCCTAGAAAATGACATTACAAAGTGTTATCTAGGCTCATGATGGATGACTGAGGAATTTGCCATGCATTCACCAAGTCCCTGTGTGTTGTATAATGGGCTCTGTGTGGAAAGTGGAGAGTAAGTAGTATACAGCGGGCAAAGTAGCACATTTGATGAAGTCATAAGACTGAAATGTTTCCCAAGCAATCAGTAGACACTGTGCAGCTATTTTTAATTCTGTCTTGATATATTACCGTTTCTAGGAAAAAACAAACCTTAGACATAATCAACATAACTGTTAGAAATTAAAAAATGATGCCATCCATGATTGAGGCATGACAATTACATTAGAAAAAACACATCTGTTGAACTGTCAATCAACTGGATGAACAACAGTTATACAGAAGCTGAAGAGTGTTCTAAATTAGTTGTTAAAAATAGCAGCTGACAAGTTGGGTTTCATTTCAAGTAGACTGGGACTGGTAAATTTTTGCTTCCATCAGATATTGTTGGATTGCAGCTTCCAGCTGATAAGAGTTGCAGTTTAATAACCCAGCAGGTTTGTCATCTCTGTTGTAAAGAGAAGGTGTTGCCATGCCTGAAGTGACAACTTTTAACATATCTTGTGCATACTTACCTGGGAGCAAGCCACACTGTACATCAAGGGACTTACGTCTGAATATAAATGCACAAGACCATATATTGCCACACTGTACTCTACCACCCCACTGATCAACAATCTCCATTCCTGAGCTAGCAGAGGTGCTGGCACACTTTTGACTTTATTTTCTGTGTGGGATGGGATGATGATGTGAACGAACTTTTTACAGTTACTTTGATCACTCCACGACAACAGGAAACTTTAGGAAACTTTATCCAGGCAAGACAAAAGTGTTCCTGGTCACTCAGAAGTCAGGTCAGGGAATAGGGACTCAGCCTGTGCTGGATGGGGTTACACTCCCCTTGAAGATACAGCTTCACAGTTTGGGGGTACTTCTGAACTCAGTGTTGAACCTGACAGTTCTGATTTCCATGGTGACCAGGAGTGCCTTTGCACATTTAAATCTTATGCACCAATTGCTCCCATTTCTCAAGATGCGTGATCTGGTCAGGCCTTCATTACATCCTATTTGGATTACTGAAACATGTTCTACCTGGGGCTTCCTCTGAAGAGTGTGTAGAAACTTTGTCTGGCCCAAAGGTCTGTGCCCAGATTGTTAACTGTGGCTGTCTACAGGGAGTGCACAACCCCCTTGTTGCAACAGCTCCACTGGCTGATGTCTGTTTCTGGGCACAATTCATAGTGCTAGTGGTGGTGGTGGTGATGATGATGATGATAGTTTTATTTCTTGCCTACATCTCCTCATTACTAAAACATAAACAAACACATAATTTTAAAACACTCCATAAAATACATATTTTAAAACATATTTCCATAAAATACATATTAAAACACACAAAACAAAACTCAGGCATACTGTGGAAATTTAAAATGAATCATTAAAACTGTCTGGGTAGGCCTGCTGGAAGAAATGGTTCTTCACTTGTATCTTAAATTTCGACAGCTGATCCAGTGTCAGAGCTCTGCCGGCAGGTTGTTCCACCGTCATGGAGTGGCCAATGAAAAGGCCCTCTGGGTGGTATTTGCCAGTCGGGTTTTGGCTAGAGTAACTGTCCCCCAGAGGACCGAAATGTGTGGATTGTATGGGAGAAAGTGATCCTTTAGGTAACCTGGACCCAAACCATGTAGGGCTTTAAACACCTAACACATAGGTTATGACCTATAAAGTCCTATGTGGGGAAGGTCTAGGCTGTTTGGAAGATTGTATCTCCTGGTATGAACCTGCCTGGGCCCTGAGATCCTCGGGAGACACCTTTCTCTCTGTCTCACCACCATTGTAAAGCTCGGTTGGTGGGAACGAGAGAAAGCATCTTCTCAGGGTCTGCCCCACGACTCAGGACCTCCCTGCCCAGGGAAGCCAGAATGACCATCTCCCTGATGTCCTTCCAGTGGCAGGCTGAAACTTTTCTTTTCAGACAGGCTTTAAAAGAAATGTTTTTTTAACCAAGTCAGGTGATGTTGTGTGGTGTCTTTGTGAATTTAATTTTTTTCATGATTTTAACAGTTTATTTTAATACTTCTGATGTTTTATTTTAATATTTGTATTTATTAGGTTTTAATTCACACCTTGTTATTGTTTTTACTATTAGCTGCATAAAATTTGGAAGAGAAAAGCATGGTATAAATACTATTACTGCTGCTAATAATAATATTTATTATTTATTTATTTATTTATTACAGTATTTCTACCCCGCCCTTCTCACCAAACAGGGGACTCAGGGTGGCTTATGATGATGATGATGATGATGATGATGATGATGATGATGATGATGATAATAATAATAATAATAATAATAATAATAATAATAATAATAATAATTTCAATGCCTCACACATTTGGTCAATTTCTTAATTAATTCTGGTCTCTCTTCCTAGAGATGGAGCCAAAATAGGCCTTGCCCATAAAGGAGAATGCGTATGTATTATTCTTTTCTCATTTAAAATCAAAGTACCTTCCTTATAGAAATAAGGATTTTTGTACTAAAGGAAATTTTTAAAAATGTCTTAATATGCAATGACTATTAAAAGTCCTTCAGAAGTCATGCTCATTTTATTTATTTAAAAGAACTCCAGGGAGCATTTAAAAATACAATATCCATTGTGAATGTATAGGTATATGTAGATTCAAACACAAACTGAGTTGTTGTTGAGACTGGTATTCCCTTTCCCCCTTAACCAACAATTCACCGTGTCCCTGAAAAAGCAGAGAGCTCCGAAGAATCCAAGTAGATCTTGATGGAAGACATTTTCAATCTGTGTATGAGTATGGGAACACAGCTCGACTCCTTCCTACTCTCAACCAAGTATGGGATGGCCATAAGATATATGTTTGAAAGAGCTATAGTGAAGTGTAAGCCTTTATGTCCTAGCTAACAAGGAAGGCATCAAACCTTCTTGTTTACCAAACTAGCATGTCTATTGCTTGAGCATCCCATGACTACTTTATTATCAGAAGGTGGAGGGCAAGTGGGGGGAGCAACTATGTGGTAGCACTGGAGTTATTACTAAGGTTGTAGATTAAACCATGGCTAAGGTTCTCTGTTCCCTAGCAATTCTTTGCCATCTAGACTTAGGGAATGGGGAGGGCCATAGCTTCCCTGAGTGACTCTATCTGATTGAGCTACAATGTAGCCCTCTTTTTTTCCAACTGCCCTCCTCTGAACCAAGCATTACTGAGTTTTCTAGTGAATTCTTTCTCCATATGATCATATTTACTCATTTTGGCTTCTAAGGAGATTTGAGAGTAGATTTAGTTTAGGGATGCATCTCCATTGTAAAATGCAGTTTGACACCACTTTAACTTCCTTGGCTCATTGCCACAGAATCCTGGGAATTGTAGTTTGGTAACGCACCAGCATTCATTGGCAAAAAAAAGGCTAAAGATCTTCTAGAACTCCAACTCCTGTCACGACCCAGGCTGCAGAGCACCAATAACCATACACAGAGGCCAGAATCTATCTAATATCTTTATTGAGGAAATATATAAAGTTAGTAAAAACAAGTGTATGAAATAGTCCAGAAGTAGACCTTTCAGGAAAGGTCAAAATTAGTCCAAAGAAACAATGTCCAATATGAAATATTAAGGTCCAAAGTTGTAATCCAATAACCGAAACACTCACTTTGCCAAGCAAAGTGAGGGGAGATGACAAGGTCCTTTAGTCCATGAAACTTGAGCAAGGCTAGGAAGTAACTTGATTCTTGGAACACAAGGCTTGATTCAAGGCAACAAGGAAACGAGGAGCAAGAACAAGATCCATGGTAATTACTTGGCGAGGCCGGGAACAAGGCAAGGTCCGGGGAGCAAACAAGGCTGGAAACGAAGGCTTGGAACAGGAACAAAGGCTCGGAAGCGGGAGTAGCTGTCCACACACGCTACTCCAGTAGCTGACGAATTGACTCCGCAAGATTCCAAACGGGGCAAGGAACCTAAATAGGCCTCGTATTCCCACCAAAGAACACTTCTCTGGGGAAACCAGAACCGAAAGTCAATCCCTGTGTCCAGATGTATGACTCCCTAAAATTTCTCATGAAAGCAGGCTTAATCATCTGAATGCTTTGCTGCAATTCTCAGGCTTCTGCGATTAGCCTGCTGCACTCCTTTTTGCTGTAGATAATAATTACGGCGAGAAAATGGGGGAGATTTTGACTCCGGGCTTGTTTGGCAGATTTCTGGAAGACAAACCTCCTGCAGGTGCGAGGGCTCCAATTCTGGCTGGGAAAGTTCCCTTTCTGGCTGAAATGGTGGAAAACCCAAGTTTTCCTCTTCATCTGCCACAACAGCACTAGGAACGGGACTACATGGCCCATGAGTCATCACAGTATCCCCCTCCTCAAGCCCCCTCTCAAACTGGGACTCTCTCCCCGAGGCGCGAGGCCGCGGCTTGGCGGGATAGGTCTGATGGAAGCGGCGGGTTAAATCGGGGGCATGGACTGTGGAAGCGTCTTCCCAAGAGCGTTCCTCGGGGCCAAAACCCACCCAGTCAATGAGATATTGAAGGCGGCGGCGGTGAAAGCGAGAATCCAAAATGTCCTGAACCTCGAATTCCTCCTCCCCATCCACCAAAACAGGAGTGGGGGCCGGCCGGTCTACATCAGGGCGCACACCATCCGCCGGAAGAAGCAGAGAGCGATGAAACACTGGATGAATGCGCATAGAGCGCGGGAGTTGAAGTTTGAAAGTCACGGGGTTAAGTTGCGCCACCACTGGATGGGGCCAATGAAACGGCCATCTAACTTCCGGCAGGGGCGATGGGAGGGCAAAAAGCGAGTGGACAGAAGAACCCGGTCTCCTACCTTGATTTCGGGGCCCGGCTGGCGATGTTTGTCCGCGTGACGTTTATAGTCCTCCTTGGCTTGGTCTAGTTGCTGGAGCAAAAGTTGTTGCACCGCTGTGAGTTCCTGCAGCCAGTCCTCTGCTGCGGGAACTTCCGAGGTTTCAATGACAGGGGGAAAGAAACGTGGATGGAAGCCGTAGTTTGCAAAGAACGGGGTTTCTTTAGTTGAAGCCTGGACACCATTGTTGTAGGCAAACTCTGACAGCGGTAACAGGGAAGCCCAATTGTCCTGCTGGTAGTTCACATAACAGCGAAGGTATTGTTCCAAAGTGGCATTGGTGCGCTCAGTTTGCCCATCCGTTTGGGGATGGTGAGCCGAAGATAAACGAGAGTCTATGCCCAATAATTTTTGTAGTGCTTTCCAGAAACGAGAGGTGAATTGGGACCCACGGTCGGTGACCAAACTCTTGGGCAATCCATGCAATCTGAAGACATGTTGAAGGAATAAATCTGCAGTCTCTTTGGCCGTGGGAAGGCCATCGCAGGGAATGAAATGGGCTAACTTGGTAAAAAGGTCCACCACCACTAGGATCGTGGTGAATCCACAGGAAGGTGGTAGATCAGTGATAAAATCCGCAGAGATTATTTCCCATGGGTGAGATGGGGTAGGGAGGGGATGCAGAAGCCCTGAGGGCTTTTCCCTTCTTGTCTTGGAGCGCTGGCATACTGGGCAGGTGTTGCCATATTTTTCCACATCCTTGCAGATCTTGGGCCACCAGAAATCTCTTAGGATCAAATGCATGGTTCTAAATAGTCCGAAATGCCCTGCTGGCTTGCAGTCATGACACAGACGAAGTGCTTTTTCCCTGCCCGGTCCTGGAGGGATGTAGACATGATTTCTATAGCAAAGTAGCCCATCCTTAAGCGAAAAGGAGAAATGTAGTCCTTGGCGAAGTTGGTCCTGTGCCCAGGCATCTGCTTGCTGACTAGCCCTGATTTCCTGAGCACAAAGGGGCCCTGGAGTGGAGGGAGTTGATTCAATGGGAGTGGATTTGGTGTTTCCCACTGTGAGCGTGGCAAAGTTTTCGGGCTGTAACAGCTGGGACTCAAAGGTCTCTTTGTGCCCTGCAGCATATTCCGGTTTCCGTGACAGAGCGTCTGCTTGCTTGGTCTGGGCTGGGGTTAGATAATGGATTTGGAAGTTAAAACGTTCAAAGAATAAAGCCCAGCGTTGTTGCCTCTGATTTAGCTTGCGGGCAGTTCTTAGATGCTCTAGATTCCGATGATCAGTATGGACTTTAATGGGAAATTTGGCCCCTTCTAACCAATGTCTCCAAGTTTCAAAGGCTGCCTTTATGGCCAAAAGTTCCTTTTCCCAAATAGTGTAATTTCTCTCTGGTGCGGTCAATTGACGGGAATAAAAGGCACAAGGGTGAAGATGATCTCCCACTGGTTGTAGGAGTACAGCCCCAATCGCCACATCGGAGGCGTCCGCCTGCACGACAAAAGGGGTTTCAGGATCTGGGTGCTGAAGGATTGGCTGGGACGTGAATAATTTCTTTAGTTGTTGGAACCCTTTCTCAGCTTGCTCTGTCCAGTGGAAAGGCTGTTTCCCTCGGATGCAGCTGGTGATTGGATCAGACCAGCGGGCAAAGTCTGGAATAAACTTGCGGTAGTAGTTCGCGAACCCCAAGAAGCGTTGCACCTCTTTCTTGTTGGTTGGCGCCCGCCATTCCAATACTGCTGAAACCTTTGCCGGGTCCATGGTAAGCCCTTGTGGCGAGACACGATATCCCAGGAAATCTACCTCTTGTAGATCAAAGGCGCATTTTTCCAGCTTGGCATAGAGTCCATGATCCCGCAATCGTTGTAACACCATTCTGACGTGGTTCTCATGTTCTGATTGTGATCTAGAAAACACCAAAAAATCGTCCAGGTAGATAATCAAGAACCGGTCTAGATAATCCTGAAAGATATCGTTGACAAAATGTTGAAACGTTGCGGGAGCTCCACACAAACCGAAATTCATGACCAGGGTTTCGAATAAACCGAATTTAGTCTGGAAGGCGGTCTTCCACTCGTCCCCTTCCCTGATGCGAACTAGATTATAAGCTCCTCGAAGATCCAGTTTGGTGTAAACCTTGGCCCCTCGAAGCCGGTCTAAGAGGTCCGAGATCAAAGGCAGGGGATACCGGTTTCGCTTAGTGATATTGTTCAATGCCCTATAGTCCACCACCAAGCGTAGGTCCCCTGACTTCTTTTTCACAAACATCACTGGGGAAGCGGCTGGGGATTGAGAGGGTCTGATAAACCCCTTGCGGAGGTTTGTCTCTAAGAACTCCCTGAGAGCTTCTTGCTCTGGTTCAGTCAGGGAGTAGAGGTGTCCTCGCGGGATTGGGGCCCCCTCCACCAAGTCAATGGCACAGTCATAAGGTCTATGTGGGGGTAGTCTCTCGGCTTCTTTTTCATTGAATACATCCCAATACTCTGAGTACTTCTTGGGCAAGGTGATGATGGGTTCAGCGTCTGTGGCATGGCAGACCTTGGCTACAAGGCAATGGTTTTGGCAATATTTTGAAGCAAACTGCAGTTCTCTGTTGGACCAGGAGATGCTTGGGTCGTGGAGCGTCAGCCATGGAATTCCCAAAATCACAGGGAAGTGGGGAACCTCGGTAACAAAGAAGGAAATCTCTTCCATGTGTTCCCTTATCCACATTCTGGTGGGTTCTGACCACTGGCTCACTGGACCTGTCTTGAGGGGGCGGCCGTCTATGGCCTGCACCACACGGGCGTTCTTGAAATCGTGATATTGTAATCCCAGAGAGTCGGCATACTCTCTATCAATGAAATTGTTTGTGGCTCCGGAGTCTATCATGGCATGGACCATGACGGGTCCTTTTTTCACTGACCACAAGGTGACCACTAGGAGAAATAGGACCCCGGTTGGCGGCTCTTGAGTGGGGTTTTTGACCGGGTTGGCGAGCCTCTCTACGCCCGGTCGCTGGCTTCCCCCGCCGGCTGCGCGCCAGCCGCCTCAGACGTCTTCGTCTCCATGGAGGACGCCGCCGCCAGGCGAGCGGCGGGCTTCCCTTTGGCTGGACACTCTCTGGCAAAGTGGCCCCCGATTCCGCAGTACCAACAGAGATTTAGGCGTTGGCGGCGGGCCTTCTCGGCGGCATCTAATCTGGGACGCACATTGCCCAACTGCATCGGCACCTCCTCGCTTCCTCTGGGGTATGGGGCTGGTGGCGGGGGTCTCCATACTGGACGCGGCTGGACGCCGGTGGGAGCGGGAGGTTTCGCCCCAGCTCTACCGCTCTGGCCTCGGATCCATTGTTTTCTGTTGGCAAGCATGACTTCAGCTCGTAAACATTGATCAATGAGGGCTTCAAGAGAGTGTGGGGGATCCACCTTGGAGATTTCCTCCAACATCTCGATGTTGAGACCCTCCCGAAATTGTCCTCTGAGGGCTACGTCATTCCATCCGGTGTTGTGGGCCAGCACTCGGAACTCGGCTATGTACTGGGACAAGGGTCTGTCCCCTTGGGAGAGGCGCCGGAGTTTGTGGCCGGCTGCCTCCAAATTGTCCTCGATCCCCCAGGTCGCCTTAAGGTGGTCCAAGAAGTGTTGCGCTGATCTCAGATGTGGGGAGACTTGGTCGAACAGTGCCGTCGCCCAGTTGGCCGCTGGCCCATCTAGGAGACTGTAAATCCACGCCACCTTGATGTCTTCTTGGGGAAACTCGGCAGCACGGGCCTCTAGATAAGCCTGGCATTGGCGACGGAAAACATGAACCTTAGAAGCTTCTCCAGAAAACTTGGTTGGCAACGCCATGGCCGGGAGACGGATTCCGCGTTCCTTCAAACCTCTTATTTCCCCATCCTGCGCATTGAGCTTATCACGAATTCGGTCCACTTCATCCTTGTCGATGGTGTAGCTGAGCGGCTGGCCACCCGGCCCAGCTCCGGTAGACATTCTGGCCTAGGTTAATTGGTGCTTAGGGTGGCGGAGTCAAACTGTCACGACCCAGGCTGCAGAGCACCAATAACCATACACAGAGGCCAGAATCTATCTAATATCTTTATTGAGGAAATATATAAAGTTAGTAAAAACAAGTGTATGAAATAGTCCAGAAGTAGACCTTTCAGGAAAGGTCAAAATTAGTCCAAAGAAACAATGTCCAATATGAAATATTAAGGTCCAAAGTTGTAATCCAATAACCGAAACACTCACTTTGCCAAGCAAAGTGAGGGGAGATGACAAGGTCCTTTAGTCCATGAAACTTGAGCAAGGCTAGGAAGTAACTTGATTCTTGGAACACAAGGCTTGATTCAAGGCAACAAGGAAACGAGGAGCAAGAACAAGATCCGTGGTAATTACTTGGCGAGGCCGGGAACAAGGCAAGGTCCGGGGAGCAAACAAGGCTGGAAACGAAGGCTTGGAACAGGAACAAAGGCTTGGAAGCGGGAGTAGCTGTCCACACACGCTACTCCAGTAGCTGACGAATTGACTCCGCAAGATTCCAAACGGGGCAAGGAACCTAAATAGGCCTCGTATTCCCACCAAAGAACACCGAAAGTCAATCTCTGTGTCCAGATGTATGACTCCCTAAAATTTCTCATGAAAGCAGGCTTAATCATCTGAATGCTTTGCTGCAATTCTCAGGCTTCTGCGATTAGCCTGCTGCACTCCTTTTTGCTGTAGATAATAATTACGGCGAGAAAATGGGGGAGATTTTGACTCCGGGCTTGTTTGGCAGATTTCTGGAAGACAAACCTCCTGCAGGTGCGAGGGCTCCAATTCTGGCTGGGAAAGTTCCCTTTCTGGCTGAAATGGTGGAAAACCCAAGTTTTCCTCTTCATCTGCCACAACAGCACTAGGAACGGGACTACATGGCCCATGAGTCATCACAACTCCCATCATTGTATGGTGTTGAGATACAACAAACAGCATAAATTGTACAGTGTAGATACACCCTAGGGTTCATTTATATGCATTTTAGCATTTCAGTAAAGGAGGATATGGAAAGTAGGAAGGTGAGGGACAAGGCCTCGTCTACAAGTACTTGTGAGCTCTCGCCTTGATATAGGTGGTCAACCAAAGCTAAACTTGCTAAAAATTAATGTCCACTAAACTGCATTTATTTACACTGTGTCTGGAATGTATTTATAGGTTGACTGCAGCAAGTTTCCACAACCACCGAAGGGCAAGGGGGCAGACTGCCCTAATCTATACGCACCTGTGTGTGGCACTGATGGCAACACTTATGGCCACATATGCATCTTGTGTGCAAGAATTCAGTAAGTTTAACACAAAAAGGAGGCTACTTTAAGACAACTGCTGCATGTTTCACAGAAAACAAAACAATAAGAGACAGATGGTTGACCCCCACTTGCCCCCATAAAGTCTGGTCATTTCCCCTGTCTGGCCCAGACACATGGCAAGTGAAACACTTGGCACCCTTGGGCACAAAAGAGGGTCTTGTTGTTTTGGTCAGGATAACATAATATCTACTTCCTACCCTGAGCCCACTTCCTTGAAAGATGCATCCTGGCCTGGCACTTTTTATAATGCCAGGCATTTTCTCTAGCCATTTCAATTCCCTCCAGCAACATCACTCTGGGGCACTGAGGGAAATAAAACACTGGCTAGGTCCCTTCACTCCCGGCTGCTGAACATGGTCATTCCTCTCACTAGGCTCACCAGGACCCATTAAGAGAGGATAGGGATTTCTCAGGGAAATCAGGCCTGAAGTTGGTTGCAAAATAAGATACCTCTTGATGGATATCATTAGTAAGTAATAGGTCTATTTCTGTGTCTATTACTTTTGGATTGCCTAAAATAGCACAACCAATTGGAGGGGGTATCTCTAATGTCTGTAGGGTGGTGCTAAGTTCTCCACTATATTATCTGTTCAGTTAATGCTGTTGTTTCACTGGCTTCCAAAAATGATTGAAAGACCCTGGCAATTACATCTAGCCATTTCAATTCCCTCCAGTAACATCACTCTGGGACATTGTCCCTGATTTATATCTATGGCCTAGCCAGGATTTTGCAAACAAATAAAACGTTGCTTTCTCAACCATTCCTTTCCCCCCTCCTAGATGGCTCTTGTTAGGTTATACTTTGTAATGTCGAATTTGCATTCAGCGATTGCATAATCACTTACTTCATGCTTGTTCCATTTTAAACAATGAACTGTATATGATCCACTTTTTTTCGTGTCAGGAGCAACCTGAGTCGCTTCTTGTGTGAGAGAATTGGCCATCTGCAAGGACGTTGCCCAGGGGACGCCTGGATGTTTTGATGTTTTTACCATCCTTGTGGGAGGCTTCTCTCATGTCCCATATGATCCACTGAAGATGCTAGCCATAGATGCAGGCAAAATGTCAGGAGGAAATGCTGCAAGAACACAGCCATACAGCCTGGAAAACACAAAACACCCCAGTGATTCTGGCTGTGAATGCCCTCAACAATGAACAATATACATTTCTAGTGACCATATGGCCAAAAGGGCAGAGATAAAAAAATAATTGAAATAAAGTGCTCCACAATTGCTACGACCACAACAGACCTGTAAGGTAGAATACATTTTCATAATACCATTCATACAAACCACTCTGCCATTTCAGGTCATCGGGAAAACTGATTGGTATAAAAAAAGAAGGACCCTGCAAAGAAAAGGTATGTCTTATTTTACATGTTGGCCATTCTTCCCTGAAACAATTTCATATGGGAAGATATTCCGTAAATCTATTAATTTTCATTTTGGTACAGCCTTTTCATTTGGGTGTTAACAATCCGCCCAGGAGAGTTGAATTCTATGAAAGACAGAAAACATTGTAGCAACTAATACATTCAAGCATGTTTGCTCAGATGGAAGTCCACTAGGTCCAGTAAGAGTAATTTCCATATGAGAATCCTTTTCTTTTCTTTTCTTTTTTTCTTTTTTTCTTTTTTGCTGTTTCAGTACAGTGAACAAAGTGTCTTAAATTCATGTGGAATTTCTCATCACAATATCAGGCTTCTTAATTTCTGATAGACTTTAAAGAGTTATTTTTTGTTCAGTTTCCCTCTATAATAATAGCTTCTTTCTATTGATGTATCCACATTTTTGTCCAGTATTCAGTGAATACTCCGAATTTTGAAAACAGTTACTTTGGGAAGTATTTTTTAATTCTTTTCTTTCTTTCTTTCTTTCTTTCTTTCTTTCTTTATTTTTCTATCTTTCTTTCTTAGGCAAATTTGCAGACCAGAGGATAAGCATGATGGATCAGACTGAAAGACCAAGGAGCTTTTTATAAAAATGTGGGCCCAAATTCTGAGTCTCCAAATTGCCTGGCTCCAAATATGTTATCTTGCCTAAATAAAATGAATTAAAGCTTTTTTTTAATCTGTCCCTTTTTACCAGCATGAATGTATGTATACAAACATGCACACAAATCTGAACCAGTGAATAGGCCAGGAGTCCTCAAACTTTTTAAGCTGTTCACAGTCCCTCAGACTGTTGGGGGGGGGGGGGGCATGCAGACTATAGTTTGAAAGAAGTATGACCATGTTTCTAACTACAAAAAGAAATGCTGGTGAAGATGATGCTTGTAATGAATACAGTGGAGCGACTATAGAGGAAACGGTGTAAGAATCAACTATAGTGTGTGAGAAGTGTAAATGAAAAAATTCCAAGTCTCGTTTATACAATAAAGATTACATGAAACAGGAGTTCACATTTTCCAATAGTGAAAGGTATTCTTGTCCCTAGGGTTTGGCTTGTGGGAATATACTTGCAAAGGAAAGGATGCTACCAAATTAAAGCATAATTTTGCCTCAAAACACGGTCATTTGTCAAAAAAAAAAAAAACCCAGGAGAATACTTTATTGAACTTTCAAAATCTATAAAGAAGCAGTCTACACTTTTCACAAAGGGAGTGATTGCATCAAAAAAAGCTCAAAGGCAAGTTACTTGATTGCTCAAATAATTGCCCAAATATTGCCAAAAAGGAATCTTGCTGTGCTATTGTTTAATCATTGTGACCGAATTTGAGAGGCATTAAGCTGCAAATGAAGGATATTTTTCCAAGATGATAGTATGAGCTATACATTGCAATTAGACTAATCAGCAGACATCATTCACATTGACAAAATTATTAAGAAATGTGTGTGTTGTCTACAACTTCTAATGAACACAGAAGAAGAAGAAGACGAAGACGAAGACGAAGAAGAAGAAGAAGAAGATGATGATGATGATGATGATGATGATGATGATGATGATGATGATACAATTTATTTTGTACCTGCCTTTCCTTGTGGCTTGAGACAGGGTACAGCACAATTAAAACAGACAGATAAAACACAACACTATAAAAATACATATAAAAATACACACAAGACCAACAGCAATAAATGCAGGTTAAAATTCATAGTTCAAAATTGACTACACAAAGAGATATTCAATGATTTGCCTTGTATACAAATTGAGGAAAATTATGCTTAAACATTTTGAGGAAAATGAGCAACATGAGTTATTCGGTCTAATTCTAAACTTTGAGCACAAAATTGATATATCTTGCTGAGATATTTGAACATTTGTATAAAATAATCACCAGCATGAAAGGAAAAGGCAAGAATATCTTAACAGTGGTAAGTACAATTTGGGCTATGAAACAAATGAACAATTTGGAAAAGGAAGGTGAAGTGAAGAAAGAAAATTTGAAATGTTTTCCAAAATTACTGAGTTCGAGTTAAAATGATGTGTCCATCCGATCAACCTCATACATCTCATTAAAATGTTAACTAGTTTTTTTCCAGTATTTATTAGTGTTGTATTTTACATATTGTGACCCATAATTGACTAAAATCTTGAAAATGTATGTTATTATCTTGCAAATCATATATTTTAAAAATATAAATGAAATGTTTTCATGAAATATATGGTACCTCATGCATTTATTACAATTTAAATACAATATCTGCCCTTTTTTTCTTCTAAAGGGTTAGTTTATAATCATAATTATAATCATCTTTATTCGTATCCCTGCTCCATCTCCCCAAAGGACTCGGGTGGCTCACAACATGAATAAGTGCAAAAGATACATAGGAAATAAAATAAATAATAACACATCAAATCAATATAAAAACAAAACAAGATGAACCAAAACACAAGTAAACAAAATTAAACAATAAAAATGATAAAACGTTAGTTAAATATGCTAGTAAAACTGAATTATTGTTTCGTGAAATGATGCATGTCTAAAAAGTATGTCAGCAGCATGAAGTATTTGGAAAGCTCTGTAATATATTCTGTCTTGGGTGGTTATGGGATGTTATCCGCTATTCCAACAATGGCAGGAAAAGTTGGTCCTCTTTGTTACAGGGTTAGCCTTTGGACCAGATAGGCCTTCAAGACAAAATGTCTCCAGATAGAGAACTGTCATCTTCAGAGTAGAACATAATGCCAGCCTTGCTCTAAATTCCGCCATGTAAACTCTTTATTACATTGTTTTATAGCCATTGCCAATGAACCAGTTATGTAAGTTATGGATTACCCACAGTGCTTCTCAGACTTCCTTATATGACTTTTTAATGAAGAAAAGGGAAGAAACACTTCCTTGTTACACATTTTTTATGTTATCCATTCTGCTGTTGCAAAATGGAAGATCCAGCATCAACTAGTTGAAGAAACTTGACCCAGTGACATGTTCCCACCATTTGCAGTAGAGTGACTTTCCAAACGTATTGCCCATCAAATTCCTCTAGAATATGCTTTATTGCTCTATATGTGATTGTTTGTATGTTTTATATTGTTTAATTGTATTGTTTAATTTATTATTGTATTTTTATGGCATTGAATGTTCGCCTTTTATGTTGTGAGCTGCCCTGAATCCCCACAGGGAGATAGGGTGGGATATAAAGTTTACTAGTTTTACTTACTATGCAATACACATCATATGCCCAGGATTTATTTTAGAAATGTGGGAATATATGTAAGGTTTTTTTAAAATTGCTATAGATGTCACTCATTTCTATCAGTACTAATGAAAATATTTGATTGACTAAATTAACATAAGCTTGTGGATCAGGATGCTGGTGTACACAAGACTTGAAAAAGTACCTTGACCTTGCTACTGACCTTAGCTGTTAACACTAAAAACAATACAATATATAATTACAACCTAAAAAACTCTTGTTCCCACCAACCAAGTTTGCAATGGAGGTGGGACCGAGAGAAGGGCCCCCACCTGAAGTTCTCAGGACATGGCCAGGTTTGTACATTGAGATGTGATCAGCCAAATAGCCTGGACCTGAACTGCACATGGCTTTATGGGTCATACTCAGCACTTTGTATTGTGCCTGGGAACCAACTGGCAGCCAATGGAGCTCCTGGAACAAAGGGGTTGTCCGCACCTGTTGCCAGCGTCAGTTAGCAACCTGGCCACAGCTCTTTGGACAATCTTAAGTTTCCAAATACTTTCACAGGCACCCCCTCCCCGTAGAGTGTATTACAGTAATCCAAATGGGATGTAACACAGGACCGTATCAGGTGGGCAGAGGTAAAGCAGGGGCAATCATGGGGCAATCATGAGGCAGCAGAATAAGCTGTGAGGATCTGTTACTTCCCTTTGGGGTCTATAGTTTCCCTTCCCTCAATGTTTCCCTGCTGTTTTCCCACTTCCTCTTCAGCTCCTTTGGCTTTTTTCTATGAAGAGATGGGAGTACACCCAATTCCTCTGGGCTCCACTGTGGCAATGCTGCTGGGATGGAGTTCTAAAGGGTTTTGCCTGAAGCAGTTCTGCATCATGTGATGGTCTCCAGGGGACTTCCTGGAGAATGGGAACAGTTGATGCAGTATTTTAAAATGTGTAAATGCACTCCTAATAACCACAGAAACCTGGGTCTCCAGGTTCAACACTGACTCCAGGAGGATCCCCAAGCTGTGGACCTGCATTTTCAGAGGCAGTGTAAAAACGTCTAGCCCATGCTTGATCCTGATCCCCAAATCAGCCATCCAGTTCTAATGCCAGGGAAGTGGTTGGAAAGTGGTGGTGGAAGTAGAAATACATGCATTTTCCTCTGCTCCTGTGGCCAGCACTATCAACTTCACACTGTTCCAGCTGCCCCCCTGCCCCTCCAAGTTTCCATGGGACAAGGAATGGGATATAGGGGAAAAAATAAGATCTTCCTCCTTCAGTGACTCTTTAGTAGGATGCCTCCCCTCACCCACAAAGAACATGTGCAAACACACACAATTTGTCAATTTTCTGAGAGCATATCTGAAATGAAGAAAAGTAGCATTCCTCTTGCCTCACCTCTGCCCCAAATAAAACTGTTTTAAGAATGTGGATCATCGGAAATCCTTGTGAGAGTAGTAAAGAACGAGATGGCATTTGCAGATAGAATACTATAAATGTACTCTCAAGCGTGTCAAAAACCTATCGGACAGAGAAGCGCAAAGCCGCAGCTGAATCCAGAGAGAAGACTGCCTTCCTTAACCATGAAGATAACCACTATCTCTGTGATCTTTTCCCTTCTGAGCTGTTGTTTCTTTCTGGGTAAGACTTCTTTCTACTGCTCTGTCACCTTCAAGGCTTCATACATTAGGGACATTATACAAATTTCATTTAGTTGATTGCAATAAATATTTCTAAATGTATAACCATTCCTATTACCGAATCATACATCCAAATTGTTTGAAGTTGACATTGGTAAGAATTTCGTGTTACTGAATGCTGGTTAAAATTTGTCTGAGTCTTTTTTACTATAAGATCGAACCATACTGACCATCAGTTCAGATCCACATTGCAGGGTCATAATTTAAAAGTACATATAAGTCTTATATATTGGGTCTATGTAGCAATCTTATGCTCTTAGGAAGGTGGCCTATGAAAATATTGAAAGACATGCATCTCCACTACTGGTCCATTTCTCCATAACCAATAAGGAAGAACTTTGCTGGATGCCCTGTTATATTGATGGAAACTTCCAGCACCATTGTTGCTTTGCTATTGCACTCTGGTGGTGATACCATACTGGAAGATAATGGTGCAGGTCAAAGGAAGCCTTACATCATTGATAGAATTATACCTACATTTTTGTTTCATTTTGGGTGATGGTGTTAGTGTTTTGGGTTCAGAAGCACATAAAAGGGATTCATTTTGTTTTCATGCAGCCCATCCAGATTACTAAATCTAAAGACTATTTGCCTCTCAAGTGAAATATCCCAAATACTTGTGAGATATCCCAAATACTTCTCAATGGTCTTGTAATGCTTTTCTGAATTTTATTTTCAGGTTCAGGGACTTCAGCACATAAGGTAAAATCACATTTTTGTAACTGTCATTTTGAACAGTCCAATTGCTTGCTCAGGATAGACTGAATTGAGTCATAGGGTTGTAACAAGGTTCAGATATTCATAAAACAATACATAAAAGATGGTCCCATTCCAGCACATTCTGTACTGGGTTTTATGAATTAGTCTCTTGTTTTAATATTGTATGTTTCATGTCGATTTTATCGATTGTTTTACTGATAATTGAGGTTTTATTGGTATAATTGTTTTATTGTTGTATCATTGATATTTAATTGTTTTATCGGGCTAGGCCCCATGTAAGCCGCTCCGAGTCCCTTCAAGGAGATGGGGCGGGGTATAAAAATAAAGTTGTTATTATTATTATTATTATTATTATTATTATTATTATTATTATTATTATTATTGAAAGAATTATAGAAAGAGATGTAACTAAAAGGACTGTTAATGCTGGAATTTCATAAGGCAGTACGAAAGCATTAAGCCCTACAGAACACAACAGATCTTGCTTCTGAGTAGACATATATATGAATGTTGCTGGACAGCTTCAGTCCTTTTACACAGACATTGTTTCTGGTCTTTTTAATTTTTTTAATAAATGGAAAATACACTTTCAAAGATTATGTTTAAAGCATGCAAAATAATCTTTTTCTAAACAGGAGGAGAACTTTAGAACATTTTCAATTCTGATTTAACATGTTTGATTCCTCATGGGACAATCTGAAAGAAAACCAGATCAAACAATGCTTCCCATAACACAGTCTTTCATTATGTTATGTATCTGTTCAATTGATCAAACACCAAATTATTTTAACTAAGATGACACAAGGAGTTCTTTAAGCTATGTTTTAATAATACCCCTGAAAAAATGTGTGTAAGGAATAAGCAAAAAGTGGACCGCAAGAAGTAGATGGACTACAACTTCCATATAGTATATAGGTATATAGTATATTTATCAATGAAGAAGGGATTGGGGTCTTTTCTGTCTTGTGGGGAAAAACAGTTTTTCTGAAATGTGGTTGTATGTATTCTAATCTTTTTCATTGTCATTATTCTGCAGCTTGATTGCAAAAAGTATAAACCTGAGCAGCAGCAGCAACAGCAGCAACAACAAGCTCCAAAAGGTTGTACCCGGCAATATGACCCAGTCTGTGGAACCGATGGGAAGACTTATGGCAATGAATGTTTGCTGTGTGCTGAAATCCTGTGAGTACTTGCACAGCTTATTTGCATGAGTTGGTGAAATCATGAAGGTGTTAAACAATGCATAATTTTCCAAAGAAGTGCTCTGGGACAATGGAAAACTGTAAATATTTAAAATAGATCAGATCTGTGTGTGTGTGTGTATACACACACACACAGCAAGCAATATCTAAACATAACAATATAAAACAATTGCAAGCTAGCATATTTAAACATTATAAAATCATTTCATTTGTCCATTAATAAAATACAGCATTTAGGTAAGCTCCATTGATTTATTACATCTTCTCCAGTTAGGACTAACAGCAGGTAGATTTTGGGCACAAAAATCATCAAATTAGTAAACTGTGCATGTTTTGGTGCTCATTGTTCAAATCAGAAAGGATACATCTACTCAGGGACAACACAACTACCTTACACAACATGTTTACAGACTTTTAAAAACTTTTAAAAAACAGAATTGCAGACTTTTAAAAAACAGAATATGACAAATGGCATTGCTTGTTGCAAGCCCTGATGGTTCCAGACCAAAACCTGAGGCCCAGTGGAGTGACTTTAGTACAGCTGTAAGATGCTCCCTTCTAGATGTTCCCATAATCCAGGGGTCCCCAAACTATGGCCCGTGGGCCACATGTGGCCTATCGAAGCCATTTATCTGGCCCGTGCAGCAGCGGTTCCCTCCTCCCCTGCTAAGGAAGGCGTGTGCAGCTCAAAGGTTCCCACCTCCTCCCTCGCCTGGTGTATGCCTTCCACAGCTTTGCTTGTTTATAATGGTATTTTAATTATTATTTAATTAATACTTATTTATTAAGGGGTGCTTTGCTAGTGTTTTTGGTGCACAAAGGCAGAAGGGAGTTTGACTAAACGGCCCAAGGGGTATCTTCCAACCCTTATTATTATTATTATTATTATTATTATTATTATTATTATTATTATTACTATTATTAACATTGAGGCTGGGTGGCCATCTGTCAGGGGTGCTTTGCTTGTGCTTTTAGTGCACAAAGACAGAAGGAAGTTGGACTAAATGGCCCAAGGGGTCTCTTCCAACCCCCTAATTATTTTTATTATGATTATAAGGCTGTATTTGTTCCTGTTTTGTTGGGGGGTTTTTTTAGTTCAAAATAAGATATGTGCCTAGGAACTTGTTCATAGTTTTTTTTAAAAAAAACTATAGTCTGGCCCTCCAATGGTCTGAAGGACCATGAACTGGCCCCCTGTTTAAAAGGTTTAGGGACCCCTGCCATAATCAAGCTACCTACTATATTTTGAACTATTTGGGTTTCCAACATTGCTACAAAGGTAGCCAAATGTATGGTATATTACAGAAATCCAACTTTGAGATTACTAGCACGTGCATCTTAAGGGTTATACTTTAAATGCCAACCACAGTTACTCTGAGCAATGTCATCATGTTTTCTCTCTTTATCTCCCTCACAATATTCCTATCTGGAAATCAAGACTTGGGATGTGTAGAATTAATACAGTTTGACATTACTTTAACTCCCGTAGCATAATGCTATGGAAGACAAGGATCAGTCATTTTAGAAGGCCTTTAGCCTTTTCTGCCAAAGTGCTGGAGCCTCAGCAAATGACTGTTTCCAGAATCCCATAGCATATAGCCATGGCAGTTAAAATGGTGTCATATTGCCTTAATTCTATACTCTAGATATACCCTTAGTTAAAAGGGCCATTTCAGGATCAATATGAAGTGAGGGAATGCTTCCTTCTCACTCACCTAAAATGAGAAGGACATTTCTTCTAACGTGCTTGCATCTGGTCAGAAAGTAAATGTAGAGCTGGCACTTGGCACCTCAACTGAGGATAGGACAAAATTAACTAAGTAAATATATAGAACTCTATACATTTCAGCCACACAATTTGACTGCCCCCTGGGTCAGGCGCTTTACCGAAGGAAAGGTTGAGGAGGTTGTCAAGGGTAGACATTGGGCCTCAGCTAAACCCGGGTAAGTTCCCCCTCTTGCTTTGTCCAGGCTTGTTACAATATAATTACATCAATAAAGTGGCCCTTCTTTAACTCAGCTTTTTATGTCTGGCCTTGTGATCCCATCCTCATCAAATCAATGAATGTAGCAAAGTGAGATTTCTTCCTGTTTGAGCTGAACACATCAAAACTGGAGATTTTGCACTCTTGTCTCCTTCAAAATGGTCCATGTAAATTGGACAGTTGAGATCAGATCATGAAATGGGGAACTTTAATAAATGACCTTACAAATTGCTATTGAGATTCATGATGGATGACGTAAGACAGTAAAGTAGCTATTTTTTTTCTTCCTGCTTGACAGATTTTCTAGCCAAAAAAATCAATGTAGAAAAGAATAACACAACAAGTAAAAACTAAAGATAATGCCATCTGGAGAGCCACAATTAAAGCAGGACAGTTGCAGTACAAAAGCCTCATCTACAAAACTGTGAAACAATTGGAAGAACAAAAATAATAGAGAAGTTTGAATATATACTTCTGAATTTGTTCTTAAATTAGCAGTTGAGATGTTTTGTTTCAAGTACATTGGAACTGACAACTTGTGACTCTCCAGTTATTGTTGAATTGCAACTTCAGGCAGCTATAGCAAACAAGCCAATCATGGGGGACGATAAGAGTTGCAGTCCAATAATACAACAAGTCCACCAAATGCTTATCTCTGTTGTAAAGGAAAGAAAAAATGTTGCAAGGGGTAAGTTTCAATATTTTATCCTTTGCATATTTACCTGGGAGCAAGCCACACATGACATCTAGGGACTTGCCCCTGAAAATAAATGCCCAAGATAGTGTATTGTCATATTGAACTCAATCTTATGCTTTTTTTCTAAATGCCTCACACATTTGGCCAGTTTCTTAATTAACTCAGGTTTCTTTTTCTAGAGGAGGAGCCAAAATAGACTTGGCCTACAAAGGAGAATGCGTAAGTATCATTCTTATGTCATTAGAAATCGAAACCATCCCATATTTACATGTAAATGTACATAAGGATGTAAACAATTATTTGTGTTCTGTGTTGATTGTCCACTGCCAATTATTTACCATCTGGGAAGAGAGTGAGAGAAAAACAAAATGCTTTCCTGTGCTATCACTCTGGAACAATTCCCAAGATTGTGTAGGTCCCAATGGTTTTATGGTTTCTGTTCATTGTCTTAAAGTTAATTTTCATTTCTAGTAACCCCGTGAATGAGGTCTCAAAGTCACCCTGTCCTCAATGCTCAGGCCTTGCAGACTCAGGGCACTGACTTCTCTGATAGAGTCCAAACATCTGGAAGGCGGTCTTCCTCTTTTCCTATTGCTCTCCACTGTACCAAGAATTACTGACCTTTCTAGTGAGTCCTTGCGACATGGCCAAAGTATGGGAGCCTCAGTTTCATCATCTTGGCTTCTAGAGAGACTTCATTCTAGGACCCATTTATTTATCTTTTTTGAAGTCAGGTGAAGGAGGAGATGTGAAAGCAGGAGGGGCAAGGGACAAGTAGGTATCCTTTACAAGTACTTGTGGTTCTTAGATTGATGTAGCTGGTTAACAAAACTGGTTCAAAAATAATGTCCATTAAGCTGCACTTATTTACATTGTTTGGAATGTATTCATAGGTTGACTGCAGTAAGTTTCCAGAACCACCAAAGGGCAAAGGGGCACCCTGTCCTCTACTATATGCACCTGTATGCGGCACTGATGGCAACACTTATGACAACACATGCCTCTTGTGTGCAAAAATTCGGTAAGTTTGACATAAAAAGTGGGCTATGTTAAGACATCAGCTACTCATATATCTTCTGCATGGACCTATGTGCCTTCTTTGGAAACAAAATAAAAAGCAAAGGGCAGTTAGTACTCCCCCGTGGCCCCATAAAGTCTGGTATTTTTCGAAGAAGAAGAAGAAGAAGAAGAAGAAGAAGAAGAAGAAGAAGAACAACAACAACAACAACAACAACAACAACAACAACAACTTTATTTTTATATCCCACTCCCATCTCCCTGAGGGGACTTGGGGCTGCTCACATGGGGACCAAGCCCAACAAAATACAATTAAATACAAACAATATAAAATGAATTCTAATCATAACAAATCAATACATCAGCAAATATAAAACACCACATCACAAGATAAAAGCATAGCCAATGACCAAGGGCGACATAATTGGCACTTCATACTTCAGTATGAAGTAATATATAGCTGTGCAATATATCAGGAGTACTATTAGCATGGGCCAGTGATAAAGTGCAGAAGGCTTGGATAGATAAAGGTGGGGACTCAATGAACTGTTCATCTAGTCAATGGTGGCTTGAAAAAAACAAGTTTTCAGATCTTTTCGGAATGAAGTTAATGTGGGGGCTAGTCTGATTACTCTCGGAAGAGAGTTCCAGAGCCAGGGGGCCACGACCGAGAAGGCCCTCTCTCACATCCCCACCAATCGCGTTTGAGACGAGGGTGGTAATGAGAGAAGTACCTCCCCGGTAGATCGCAAGGTTTATGCAGGTTCGTAGTAGGAGATGCGATCACAAAGATAGGCTGGATCTAGCCCAGACACATGATAAGTGAAACATTTGGCATTCTTGGGCACTAGACAAGGTCTCATTGTTTTGATCAGGCTAACATTATATCTACTGCCTATCCTGAGCCCACTCCTTTGAAAGATGCATCCTGCCCTGGCACTCTTCATAATGTCAGGCATTTTTATCTAGCCATTTCAATTCCCTCCAGCAGCATAACTCTGGGGCACTGAGGGAAATAAATCACTGGCTAGATTTCTTCATTCCAGGCTGCTGAACATGGTCATTCCTCTCACTAGGCTCACCAGGACCCATTGAGAGAGGATAGGGATATTTCAGGGAAATCATTGCTAAGGCCACCCTCAGGTCTTAAGCTGGTTGCACAATAAGACACTTTTTGATGTTTTTGGATTGCCTAAAATAGCACAACCAATGGGAGGGGGTGATAAGTTCTCTGCTATATTACCTTTTCAGTAAGTGCTGTTATTTCACTTGCTTCCCAAAAGTTACTGGAAGAGAAAAAACCACTAATTTCCTTTGTCCATTTTAGCCAGCTACTTCCAGTCACTTGTAGCATCTCCTAAGTCCTAGATCCACCAAGACTCAGCGATTGGGACACATTCCCATAACTAAACAAGAGCCAACCAGGAAGAAAATAAAAGTTATTAGCTAAAAGCAAGTTTTTATTTTTATTATTTTATTATTGAAAACGTGGGCCCAAATTTTGACTCTCCGAATGCTGGCTAGGTCATAGATATTGGTAAGGGGCATCAATGAAGTACGCTTTGGAGCAGGGATGAAAATCATATGACCTTCCAGATATTGTTGGATTACAACTCCCAGCAGTTTTAGAAGTCCAGCAACTTTTGAAGTACTACATGAGTCCTTCCCATATGAATAGAGGCCATATGAAGTGCTGAACACTTTTCTCCCCCTTTGTGAGCCAGAGTCTGATGAGGCTGAGAAGAAAAACCATAGTATCCCTTTCCTCCCCCCCCTGACTGTGCCATAAGTGGAAGTCTGTAGAGTAATATTAATGTAGAATTTACTTTCAGTTTCCCTTAATCAGTTATTTCATGCTTATTACATTTTCAACAATGAATTATAATCTGCTCTATTGACTATATGGTGAAAAGGTGGACATAGAAATATTTGAAATGAGGTGTTCCAGCAATTCTTGCATGTAACTTGCAATGGCCACAGATGGCCTGTAAGGTCGAATACATTTTCATAATACTATTCATACAAACCATTCTGTTATTTCAGGTCATCTGGAAAACTGATTGGCATTAAAAAAAGAGGACCCTGCAAATAAAAGGTATATCCTATTTTACATGTTGATCATTCTTTCCTAAAACAATTCAATTTGGAAAGATATCCTGCAAATCTACTGATATTCATTTTGGTACAGCCTTTTCATTTGGGGACTAACAGTCTGCCCATGGCAGTTGTACTGTATTTCTATGAAAGACAGAAAACTTGGTAGTAACCAACACAAGACCAAGCTTGTTTGCAAAGGTGCAAGTCCAGTTACAGTAATTTCCTTATGAGAATATGTTATCTTTTTGCTGTTATGCCTTCATTTCCATACTGTGAATGAACTGTCTTAAATTCATATGAAATTGCTGCTGCTGCTGCTGCTTCCTCTTCGTCTTCTTCTTCTTCTTCTTCTTCTTCTTCTTCTTCTTCTTCTTCTTCTTCTTCTTCTTCTTCTTCTCTATCCGCTCTTCTTACCCTGCAGGGGACTCAGAGCAGTGTACAACATACATCTAGGCAAACATTCAATGCCTCATTGTACAAACCAAATAAATCATAACATAAAATCACTAAAAACAATCGACATATAAATACAATTTAAAACCATTAAACATGTTGCAACTTAATAACTCCATACACAAATAACACATTACACCAATCCCTTAATCATAATTTGTCTGCTTCATTTCTAACTGTGTCATGATAAAATGATAGATTGCATGTCTGTCACTTGTCCAACTTACATAGTTGTCCATCACTATTATAGCAGCTTCATGATACACCCTACTAGGCCCCCTCCCGCTATCATGATCTTAAGGTCTTATTTGGCTCTCATCACAATATCGGGCTTCTTAATTTCTGATGGACTTCACAGTTATTTTTCCAGAAGTTTTCTTTGGTTTCCCCATAGAGTAATAGTTTTCTTTTATTTAGTACATCTACATTTTTTACCAGTTCTCAGTGATACTCCCAAATTTTGAAAATGGTTCATTGGAAAGAAATGTTACTTCTATCTTTTTCTTTCCTAGGCAAATTTGCAGGAGACCAGAGGCTAAGCACAATGGATCATCCTGAAAGAAGAAAGCATTCTTTATAAAAATGTGGGCCCAAATTTTGAATCTTCAAATTCCTTGGTTCCAAATATGTGATCTTGCCTCAATAAAATGAATTAAAACTTATTTAGTCTATCCTATATTACCATCATGAATGCATACATACAAATATGCACACAAATCACAAGCAATACATAGACTCTTTCTGCATCCCAGAATGCAAATTTATCACAAATGTGCAAGTGAGAAAGCTGGCCCTTTGTTGGTATCTGTTGATTCCTGGTAGAGGCAGAGAGAAGCTAAAAAGCCGCATGGAGAACCCCTATGTGTCTCATATAACTTGTGAGCTATTGGTTTCTCTTCCTTGCTTTAGAAGTGCACTAGCCTAAGCCAAACAAACAGAAGAAGGAAGGGAAAGCTATATACAAAAGCCAAATGTTATCTGATACTGACAATATTAAGAGTTCACTTACACTGAGTTCATTTATTCAAAACATATTATGATTTACTTACACCCCTAATTTCTATATTCTTTGGGGCCAGTGAATGAACCTCAACTAGTGATTAGATGAAGTTTTAAGTTGACAGGATAAAATGAATAATAGGGCAATCCTGTTCATGTCTACTCAAAAATAAAACCCACTGAGTTCAATGGAACTTAGGATGGATCTACATGACAGACAATCCAATTTGGAACTGCATTATATGGTCAGTGTAGACAGAATATAATGCAGTGCAATATAATTAAACTGCATTATATGGATCTACACCAGTGGTTCCCAATCTTTAGGAATCGAATTGATATCAGTGTGTAAATGCATTAATTATTTGATTAGCCTCATCACAAATACTACACATGAGAGAAAAATAAACACACATCTGAATTCAGTGCAAAAAATCTCTACAAGAATGACCTAAAATTATATCTGATGAAAAATACTTGTTGTGATGTGTTATTAGAATGGCACCCACTATACTCATGAGATGCCTCTGCCTCCAAGTGAAGAAGAGACCGTGCCTTTAAAACAACTGGATAATACAAGGCTCCCACCTTAGAGCAGGCATAGGCAAGCTTGTAGCCTCCAGGTGTTTTGGAATTCAACCCCCCCAATTCCTAACAACCTCAGGCCCCTTCTTCTCCCCCCCCCCCCTTAACCGCTTAAGCTTAGGCTGTTAGGAATTGTGGAAGTTGAATTCCAGGAGGGCCAAAGTTTGCCCATGCCTGCCTTAGAGGCGTGGAACCTACACAGATGCCATCCTTCAGGTGCGGGTATCCCCCAAACAAATGCTGCTTTGTAATGGATTAGGAACAATCATAATTTCCAATTAACAAGCAGTCTATATAATAATAATAATAATAATAATAATAATAATAATAATAATAATAATAAAAAAATAACTTTATTCTTATACCCCGCCCCATCTCCCCGAAGGGACTCGGGGAGGCTTACATGGGGCCATGCCCAGACACAACAGTATAAAAGCAAATACAAAACAATATTATTATTATTAGATATCTTGCTGCCAGACCTTTGGTTCCTGGAGAAGAGGAAGCCATGGTTTGGGTCTCCCTTGAAGGCCTTTGGTGATACCTAAGAGTAGAACTCAGCCCCTGCGGAGAGGCTCACTGGTGCATGAGGCAGCGTCTGCCCCAGCTCCCATATCATCACTCAGTGTGTTCAGCACCTTCGGGTGGTTCAGCGCCACCATTGCCATGCTCCCCTCCACCCCACAATTCTCCACCTCTACCTCCACCTCCACGAACTGTAATGAAAGGGACAATGAGATCACAAAGTGAGGGGAGGAGGCCGTCCAAGGGTGCAGGCCCACTATCCCCGAGCACAGGAACAGCAGGTGAGAGGAGGATGGAGGAGGATGGAGGCACACCAAAGGGGTGTGGCCTCAATGGCACCACAGGAGGCCTTCCGGTTCTCAAGCGGTGTCACTGCCCATGGACAGGGGAATGGCTAGAGAAAGAAACAAACAAATGCACAGGGGGAATTGGGTGCTAAAAGAGACTTGATAACTCTGCAGGAGGTCTTCCAGTACCCAGATACTGCCATGGTCCATAGATAGGGAGAATGACTGGGAAAAAAAACAAGGGGAATAGGGTGCTAAAAAACCAGCAATGTGGCAGTCAGCTGATACAATCTCCCAGGGCTCCGTTGGTATGGGTAGCGGCTGTAAAAAGCCTGCCAGCTTGCACACCTTAGCCTTAGCACATTGACACACCGGACAGGTGGTCACGTATTTTCCACCTCTTTTCTGACTTTTGGGCACCAGAAATCTCATAAAAATAATTGCATGGTCTTGAATAGTCCAAAATGTTCCTCTGGGTAACTGTTATGGCACAACTTCAGAATCTCACCTTGCTCCAGTCCCAGGGGAACATATACATGGGAACAGTGGCAAAACAGTCCATCCACCAAGCTAAAAGGAAAGTTTACTCCACACTTCAAACGTTCCTGCACCCACAGATCTGACTCTTGCCATGTCCAAATTTTATTGGCCAGAGAAGAACTTGAAGTGGTCAGGGGCTTAGCTGTGGCTGTGATCACTGAATGGCTCACCTCCTTTTCTGTGGTGGTGCCAGCTACAGCAAAGTTCCCAGGATGCAGGATACAAGCCTCCGAGGTCTCCTTCCAGTCTCAGACATACTCCAGTTTTCATGACAAAGCATCTGCTTGCTTTGTCTGTGCTGGAGTCATGTACTAGACCTGGAAATCAAAACATTCAAAAAACAAAGCCCAGCACTGTTGTCGCTGGTTTAGCTTTCACAACAACTGTATATATTCCAAGTTGCTATGATCTGTCTGCACCTCCACCAGGTGATGGCCCCCTCCCAGCCAGTGTCACCAAATCTCAAAAGCGACCAATAGTTCCTTCTCCCAAATGGTATAATTCTGTTCAGGGGCCATCAACTGCCGGGAATAATATGCACACTGGTGAAAATGTTCCCGTCTCTACTGCAATAACACCACACCAACAGCCATGTCCAAGGTGTCAGCTTGTACTACAAAAGGGGTCACAGGATCAGGGTCCTGAATAATCACTTGAGAGGTAAACAGTTATTTGAGCTTCTCGAAGGCCTCTTCAGCCATCTCTGTCCATCGGAATGGCACTTTCTCCCCCAAACACTGAGTGATGGGATCAGCCCATTTCGGAAAGTTGGGAGTGAACTTACGGTAGTAGCTGGCAAATCCCATGAATCGTTGCACATCTTTCTTTTCTATGGGAGTCTACCATTCCACCACTGCCCACACGTTGGGGGAGTCCAATGGCAATGCCTTCAGGGAAATGCGGTATCTCAAAAAATTATTTCCTGCACACTGAAGCACACTCTTCTAACTTAGCATAGAGTCCATGCTCCCTCAATGTATGCAGCACTCTGCTCACATGTTGGTCGTGCAACTACTGATTTGGAAAGTAAATGATCCAGGTAAATCACTAGGAAGCGGTCCAGGAAATCATGGAAGATGTAATTCACGAAGTGTTAAAAGGTTGCTCAAGCATTACAAAATCCAAAAGGCATGATTCAGTACTCAAACAAACCAAACTGCATCTGAAACTCTATCTTCCATGTGTCTCCTTTCCGGATGCGGACCAAATTGTAAGCTCCCCTCAGGTCCAGCTTAGTATACATCTGTGCATTCTGCAGGCAATTCAGCAACTCTGGAATCAATGGCAGCAGGTATCAGTTCTGGATTGTGATGTAGTTCAAGGCCTGATAGTCATTGCACAACCACAACTCACCAGACTTCTTCTTGACAAACAAGACTGGGGCCTCGGCCGGCATCTATGAGGGATGGATGAATCCCTTGCATAAGATGGTATCCAAAAATTCCCAGAGAGCGACGAGCTCTGGCTCCAAAAGTGAATACAACTGTCCATGGCATATCTGAATACAGAGTCAGTAACACAGAGGAGCTCCATTAGGAATTTAGGAGTACTATGAACAAGGATAGATAAATTGGCTTAAAGGCTTCATAGTGCTTCAGCGTCGGAAGTCATGGTGAAGGGTGCATGGGTGTGGGGAAGAGGTTTTATGTGGTGTGGGATAGGGGTTTTGAGTGCATGTATGGTCTGTCACGTGTAATGCGTCGTGTGTTGTTGTTTGAATGTTATGGTAAACTCATATTTTTTATAAAAATTAAATGAGTAGAAAGCGTAGACTGAAAATAGTGGATAACATGTAGAAATAAGGTATGCACTCAGTGTCAGAATCAACTGGTTGATTGACTAATATAGGTATGCATGTATACATCAAAATTATTGTTACCTGACTATATCTGCTATGACTTGTTGTTCTGTTATGTACTTTAACTATAATAAACTGTTTACCCCCGCCCCCTTGGCATCTCTGAGAGACAGGATTCGACCAAACCAGCGAGCCCATCTAGGCCTGGTCAAACCCTTCTCCCACCAGCTCCTTGGGATGCCCTTCCAGTACAGATGGCTCCACCACTCTTGCCCCTTCTCCTGAGGTTGCGGCCAGCTGGGAGGCAGGTTTCTTCTTCATAGGGAAATCCCTGGAATAACGTCCCATGGCTCTGTAGTACCAACACCAGTTCAGTCGCTGCCGCCGGGCCTTCTCTGCTGTGTCAATCTTGGGCCAAAACAAGCCCAACTGCATCAGCTCCTCCCCCTCTACCACTCGAGAGGCCGCCAGTATATGATGCTCTGCTTCTCCCTAGCTTACCTGCCAATGATTCATGAGGATACCATCCAGCTGCAGGGACAAGGTAATCATCTCCTCCAATGAGGCAAAGCGAGGTACCCTAACCACCTCCAACAGCATTTTCACATTTAAGCTGGCAGCAAATTGCCTTATCAGGGCTGGATCATTCCACCTCAGCTGTTGAGCCAAAACACAAAAATCTGTGAGGTACTGTGGCAATGGACCCTCCTGCTGGACCAGCCACCGAAGCTGATGTTTAGCCACTTCCTGAGACACAAGACTGTCTCAAGTCATCTTGAGCTGGTCCATAAAGGTCTGAGCAGAGGCCAATACTGGAGACTGAGCCAGCTGCAAGGTGGTAGCCCAAGGCAAGATGGGCCCACTGAGGAAACTGTAAATAAAGGCCACTGTAGCCCTATAATTTGGAAATTCCACTATTCGAGTAGTGCTGTAAGAGTCACATTGTCCCATGAAGATGTCCAACAACTGGACTTCTCCGCAGAATTTGTCTGGCATTTTCAGTGGCGTCTTCTTGGCCTGTTTCAAAGTGGCCAGATCTGCCTGCAGCATGAACAACTGCTGCTGCATCTGCTGAACCTCTGCCGAATTAATGGTGACTGTGGGGGGGGGGGGGGGTAAGGTTGTTTTTGGGGTGATCAGGCAAACTGTCACACCTCAACAGGAGTTTACCTTGCTCACAACACCCAGGCATGTAGCCGGGGGGGGGGGCTGAGGGGCTTCAGCCCCCCCCCAAAAAAAATTCTCAGGGTGGTCCGCGAGAAGGCCTTACATTTATTATTTAAACTGTTATGTTCATTCATATCATGATCTGATCGCCATGCTCAAAATATCCCATATGCTTGGGGGTATTGGGATAACGATGCAAAAGGTTTGCTAGGGTAGACCCTCTCCCACTCAGACTCAGCCCCCCCCCCCCCCCCGGAACCAAAATCCCAGCCCCTCCCGAAACAAAATCCTGGCTAAGGGCCTGACAACACCAATCAGGAAACCAAAAGTAATAGTAAAACAGTTTATTGATAAAAACACATATCAAAAGGGGAAATCACCATAGAAAATAGGAAAGGCAAAATCAAGGGTTAATGAGGAGAAATAGTCATACAAACAATAAGCCAGACAAAACTGGTAATAGGAAAACAATTGAAAGATAATAGTCCAAACAGCTCAAAGCTGTTTCAAGAAACAAGGTACAGCAATCTCAAAATCCATCATGAGAGTAAATCCACAGAAACAAGGACCAAAACATGAACATGAATCCAAAACCCAGACTATAAAACTTCTTATTATATGCATCTAAACTCCTAGAACTTGAACTGGAAACAAGACTTCAGATCCTCCTTTGTTCAGCAATGTTGCCTGATCTGCCTCTAATGAAACTTTTCATTTAAGGACCACTAATGGCCAAACTTACCAATAAATAGGAGGAACAAAAGTAATGAGGACTTTTTAGAAACATGGAAGTTGGCCATAGCATATCTGAATAGAGAGTCAGTAACATAGAGGAGTTATCTTGCATTGCTAAGGAACAATTAGGCCAAAGGATCATCTCCTTATCGTCCAGCTTGGAAGCTGTTTCCTTCTGCAGCCCCTTTTCACAGGCAGAATCCTGTTCTAAAATCCCCTCAGTTTCCTCACTAGAAAACCCATCAGCCCTCACAACCATCCCCTCATTGTCAGCATCTGACTGAACTACAACAGATATGCGGTGTCCTCATACATTTTATTACAAATTAAATATTGTATTTGTCCTTTTCTCTTATAAGGAGTTAGTTTAACCTTCAATATGCTAGTAAAACTGAATTACTGTTTTGCAAAATGATGCATGTCTAAAAAGCATATCACCAGCATGAAATGTTTGGAAAACTCTGCAATATGTCTGGTCTTGGATGGAATATGGAATCCACCTGTTTCAACAATAGCAGCTAAATGAGTAAAACCTCTTTGTTACAGGGTTACCCTTTGGACCAGATAGGCCTTCAAGACAAAATGTTTCCAGATGGAGAACTGTCCTCTTCAAAGTAGAACAAGGTTGCTTACCACCTTGCCTGCTTGCTCTCCTGCTAACCACCCTTGCTTGCCTACTCAGGAGAAGGAGCCTGTCTTGCTGCCCCTCCCTCATGCACTGGTAGGAAGGGGAAGGGAGTGAAGGAGAAGGCTTTAAAACATCTGCTGGCTGGACGCTTACCGCCTTGCCTGCTTGCTCTCCTCCTGCTTACCACCCTTGCCTGCCTACTCAGGAGGAGCCTGTCTTGTTGCCCCTCCCTCATGCACTGGTAGGAAGGGGAAGGGAGTGGAGGAGAGAGGAAGGCTTCACCGCCATTAAGAACTTCACTGACACTGGCGTTTTAAAATAAAAGAAGCCTCACCGTGCCTTGCTGTGCCTATCTGGTAACATCTAGCCACTAATCTGTTTTGGGGACCACGCCATCGCCCCCTTTTCTCCCCATACCTTGTTGAAAAAATTTCTCTGGGACCAGCATATTGTGTGATCCGAGGCCTCCACTCGAGCCTGGGTTGAGAACTTCACTGGCTTCCGGCTTACTTCTGACACAGCTGAGAGGTGGGGCGTGAAGCTGCTGAAGCTGCTGTATTAGCTGCTGAAGCTGCTGTATTAGCTGCTGCTCCTGGCTGCCGGCTCACTTCGCCTGCTTTACCGTTGACTAGACCTTAACTGTGGTTGCTGCATCGCAGTTCCATCCCCCGCTACTGCCACTGACTGCTACTGTGGTCGTTGTGCGGAGGAGGGGTTGGTTGCAGGCCGGCGGAAAGTGAAAGTGACTTTGGTTAGCAGCTTGTCTATTCTGCCAGGTTTAAGATCTTGGGATGCTGAGTTGTAGTGTGGGGGGCCTTGTTAGTTATTGCTGTGTCAGTGTGGGCATTCTACAGCCTCTGGCCAGGGACTTCCATCCCCTACTGCCCATGAGACTGAGGACATAATTCCACCTTTTGGGGCCCTGTTGCTGAGGCGTGTCAGACCGCTATCCTCTATACTGTCTGGGCCTGAGCATTGTTTGCCTCACCTAACCTTCTACCGGATTACTCTGGCATCCTGTTCCATCCAACAACGTATTGCAGTCACCTTTGGACCAATTTTTGAACTAAGCACCTTTTCTCACAGTTATAATTTATTGCTTTATTGCTTATTGCTTTTAACATCTTGCTATGAAATGCCATCATATTGTTATGAATTGTGTTTAGTCCTGCAATGTGGACCTGCTAGTGGAGGGATAGGGAGGGTTGCTCATGGGGCTGGGGAGGGCGAATCTTGTTATCAACCCAGGAGACAGCCAAAAACCAACCCCAAATTTTTATGTCGAAGCACTCAGGCACTTAGGCACTTTATCACTTAGAAACTGTGTAACGTTGCTATAGCTACTGGCACTTTGTGAACTTATTACTGTCTTTTAGTTTCTGTTAGTTCCCCATCCCTGCGAGTTTTAGAGTAATCTATGAACTGGATCCCCTTTCGATCTAGCACTGTGCACTTTGAAAACAAACTATGGAGGGAGGGAGTTACAAAGCCTTAGTGCATTTTATCTTAGTAACTCCTAAAAGGGGGGGGGAGAGAGAAAACAGAGTTCTTGTTTACATCTACAGCCAGTGTTAGCCAGATGTTAGAGGAAAGGGAGAGGAGCCATGTAGAGGGAGGGGAGATGTCCGCTAATTTGGCTTAGGGAAAGGAAGAGATTTCTTGTAGATTTAAAACGGCCTCCTGACATGGTAAACTTGGATAGCCAGGCTGGCGGTTCCTCCGGATTAAAGGTAGTGCTGTTGAACGCCACGTTTGCAAATGGAAAAACTGCAATGATCCAAGACCTCATCTTGGATGAACGAGCAGACCTGGCATGCATAACGGAGACCTGGCTGGATGAGGCGGGTGGAGTTAATCTCACCCAACTCTGTCCTCCCAGGTACTCTGTGCAGCACCAACCAAGAGCTGGAGGAAGGGGAGGCGGTGTCGCAGTGTTCTATAAGGATTCCATCCCCCTGACCAGGTGCCCCATCCTGCAATCAACCTTGTTTGAATGTGTCCATCTGAAGGTGGGTGACCGGGTCAGATCAGGGATTCTGTTAGTGTACTGACCACCCCGCTGCACTACAGTCTCCCTACCTGAGCTAGTGGGGGTGCTCTCGAGCCTGGCATTGGCGTCCCAGCGGCTCTTAGTGCTGGGGGACTTCAATGTCCCTGCTGAGACCATCTTGACTGGCACGGCTCAGGACTTCATGGCCTCCATGGCAACCATGGGGCTGTCCCAATTGGTATCTGGTCCCACCCACCGAGCAGGGCACACACTTGACTTGGTTTTCTGCCAGAAATGGGAGGAAGGTGGCGATGTGGAGGAGCTTACCATCGCTCCTTTGCCATGGACCGACCATCACCTGATCAGGTTTAGGCTGACTGCGCTGCCTAACTTCCGCAGGGGTGGGGGACCTATTAAAATTGTCTGCCCCAGGAGGCTTATGGATCTGGATAGATTCCTGATGGCTCTTGGGGAGTTTCCCGCCGCCTCGGTTGGTGATCCTGCCGATGCTCTGGTCTCTCTCTGGAATGGGGAGATGACCAGGGCAATAGACACGATCGCTCCGGAACGTCCCCTCTCAAGTACCCGAGCTAAACCATCTCCTTGGTTCATTGAGGAGTTGGCAGCGATGAAGCGAAAGAAGAGGGAACTAGAGTGCGTGTGGCATTCAAAGCAGAATGAATCAGACCGAACATGGCTATGGTCCTAAGGACATATGCCGCGGCAATAGATGCTGCAACGAATGTCTTCTATGCAGCTAATATTGCATCCGCAAAGAACTGTCTGGAGGAGCTGTTTTGAGTTGTCAGAGGTTTGTTAAACCCCACCCCTAAAGATGGGGTCCCTGACAGCTCAGCAGCCCGCTGTGAAGCATTTGCTCGGTTCTTTGCGGACAAAGTCACTCTGATCCGTTCCAGCTTTGACACCATATTAACAGCAGTCTCCAAGGATGTAACATGAGCACCTGCTTGTCCCATTTTGATGGATTCTTTTCAATTGGTTGAGCTCGAGGATGTGGATAAGGTGCTTCGAGAGGCGAGGGCTACCACATGCATCCTGGCCATCCTGGCTGGTGAGAGAAGCCAGAGGGGGTTTGGCCATGTAGGTGAAGGTGGTGGTGAATGCCTCCCTTTGGGAAGGCATATTTCCAGCGAGTCTTAAATTGTCTGCGATCAAACCACTGTTGAAGAAGCTATCTCTAGACCCCACTCAATTGGACAGCTATCGGCCTATTTCCAATCTCCCCTTTTTGGGCAAGGTCGTGGAACGTGTGGTGGCAGCGTAACTCCAGGCATTCTTGGATGATACTGATTTTCTATATCCAGCACAGTCTGGCTTCAGGCCAGGTCATGGTACCGAGACAGCCTTGGTTGCCTTAGTCGATGATCTACGCCGGGAACTGGACAGGGGGAGTGTGTCCCTGCTGGTTCTGCTGGACCTCTCAGTAGCCTTCGATACCATTGACCACAGTATCCTTCTGGGACGCCTTGTCGGGAGGGGCTAGGAGGTACTGTTCTGCAGTGGCTTCAGTCCTTCCTGGAGGGTTGTTCCCAGATGGTGTCTTTGGGGGACACCTGTTCGGCCCCACAACCATTTACTTGTGGGGTCCCGCAGTGTTCAATACTGTCCCCCATGTTATTTAATATCTACATGAAGCCGCTGGGAGAGATCATCTGGAGTTTCGGGGTGCGGTGTCATCTGTATGCAGATGATGTCCAACTCTGTCACTCCTTCCCACCTATCACTAAGGAGGCTGTTCAGGTCCTGAACTGGTGTCTGACCGCTGTGTTGGACTGGATGTGGGCCAACAAACTGAAATTGAATCCAGACAAGACAGAAGTCCTCCTGATCAGTCGCAGGGCTGAACAGGGTATAAGCTTACAGCCTGTGTTGGATGGGTTCGCACTCCCCCTGAAGACACAGGTTCGCAATCTGGGGGTTCTCCTGGACTCATCGCTGAACCTGGAACCCCAGGTTTTGGCGGTGGCCAGGGGAGCTTTTGCACAACTAAGACTTGTGCGCCAGCTGTGCCTGTACCTTGGGAAGTCTGACTTGGCCACGGTGGTCCACGCTTTGGTTACATCCCACTTGGATTACTGCAACGCACTCTACGTGGGGCTGCCTTTGAAAATGGCCCAGAAGCTACAACTAGTACAACGGACGGCAGCCAGATTAATAACTGGGGCGGCTTACAGGGAGCGTACTACTCCCTTGTTAAGCCAGCTCCACTGGCTGCCGATATGCTACCGATATGCTACCAAGCCCAATTCAAAGTGCTGGTCTTGGCCTTCAAAGCCCTAAACGGTTCTGGTCCAACTTACCTGTCCGAATGTATCTCCTCCTATGAACCTACGAGAACATTAAGATCATCTGGGGAGGCCCTGCTCTCAATCCCGCCCGCCTCTCAAGTGCGGCGGGCGGGGATGAGAGACAGGGCCTTCTCGGTGGTGACTCCTCAGCTGTGGAACTCCCTCCCCAGCGACATCCGGCAGGCTCCATCCCTTCTGGGGTTCAGAAAGAAACTGAAGACCTGGCTATGTGAGCAAGCATTTAATGAATAAGTTTTCGTTGCTTCGACGCGGTCTGGATTAAGGTTTTTGTACAAGGTCTGGAGGATGAATGGCACAAGCATTTTGCACTGTTTTAATTTTGTTTATTGTATATTATGATACTATTTAAATGTTTGAACTGTTTTAATGGCATTAATTGCCATTTTTGTAAGCTGCCCTGAGTCCCCTCGGGTGAGAAGGGCAGGGTAGAAATGATGGAAATAAATAATGCTGGCCTTGCTCTAAATGCAGCCACGTAGACTCTGTTACATTATTTTACAACCATTGCCAATGAGCCAGTTATGTCAGCTATGTCAGCTATGGACCTCACTGTGCTTCTTAGATTTCCTTATATGACTTTTTAATGAGGAAAAGGGAAAAAACACTTCCTTGTTACCCAGTTTTATGTTATCCATTCTGCTGTTGCAAAATGGAAGATCCAGCATCAACTATTTGAAGCAACCTGACACAGTGACCTTTTCCCACCATTTGCAATTGAGTGACTTTCCAAACGTATTGCCCATCAAATTCATCTATAATTTGCTTTATTGTTCTCTATGTGATTGTTTGTGTGGTTGGTGTTTTATAATGTTTATTTGTATTGTTTAATTTATTATTGTATTTTTATGGCATTGAATGTTTGCCTTTTATGTTGTGAGCCGCCCTGAGTCCCCACAGGGAGATAGGCCAGGATATAAATAAAGTTTTACTTACCATAACAGTTTTGCTTTCTACAGAGTATACATCATATGCCCAGACTTTATTTTAGAAATGTGGGCATATATGCAAGTTTTTTAAAACTGCCAAAGATCTCACTAATTTCTATCAGCACTATTGGAAATATTTGATTAAGTTAACATTGATTAACCTGTGGATTAAAATGCTGATGTGCATAAGACCATGAGATTTACAGAGAATAGCTGGGAGACTGTATCATACTGTAAACCATCATTTGGACTCAATGGAAGCAATTCACCTGTTGTAGAATTTTGGAGCCAGTGCAGCCAATGTATATAAATGATAACAACTAGTCATTTTGAAACTTCCTCATTCCGTCTGTAGCCTCTGCTCAAAGAACCTGTGAAATGGAACCTGTGAAAATTACCTTGACTTTTCTATTGCATTTGCTGAAGTTGTTAACATTAAAAACAATACAATATATAATTTTAAACCTAAAAAATTCTCGTTCCCAACAACCAAGTTTGCAATGGAGTGTGACCAAGAGAAGGGCCCGTCCTGAGGATCTCAGGGCATGGGTAGGTTTGTACATTGAGATAAGATCAGCCAAATAGCCTGGACCTGAACCATATATGGCTTTATAGGTCATACTCAGCACTTTGAATTGTGCCTGGGAACCAACTGGCAGTAAGTGGAGCTCCTGCAACAAAGGGGTTGCCCACTCCCTGTAGCCAGCGTCCATTAGCAACCTGGCCACAGCTGTTTGTTTGAAGTTTCCAAACACTTCACAGGCAGCCCCCTGTTCCCCCACTTCCTCTTCAGCTCCTCTGGCTTTTTTCTATGAAGAATTAAGTCCTAAGGCATTTACCAATGTGGCCATCCCGCCGTCTTAAAGAATGGGAGCAGTTGATGCAGTATTTTTAAATTTTGGGAATCTAATTAATTAAAGATAAAAAATATACAGACTCATGGCACCTGGATTTTGGATCATTCCCTAATACAAATCAAGATAGATATTGATTCAGATCAAAGAAATAAAATTTGGAAACATAACAGTTCAATTCTAGTGTGGAAAGGGGATAAAGAAAACATAACAAAACACGTTCAAAACTACTTTAATGAAAATAGGGGCACAGCTCCGGAGAGTACAACATGGGATGCAAGTAAAGCTGTAAAAAGAGGCCACCTAATCTTGTTAGAAAAATTAAGAAAGAGGAGCACTTTAGGAACAGAAAATAAAATATTAAAGAACTTGAATTCTTACAAAGACAACAACAGGTGAAATACAATGTGCAAACCCAAGGCTCAGGAGTGGGCGCTGCAAGGAGCCAAGCTGAGGAGGAGCCCCCGCTTCACTTTCCCACCAGGAAAAGGGAGGGCAGCAGGGACTCCTGAGCCTCCAGCACCAAAGAGGTTCCTGGAAAGCTGGCAGAAAGAGCATGAGAGGGAGTTTGCTTCGCAGGCAAGCAGCTGCCCTCCTGCTCTCCCTCTCTGTGAATGGGCTCAAGTTACAGCCCATTCACACATTTCACAAAGCAAAGCAGCCCCCTTCACCTCCCTTGCATGCCTCTGATGGTTCTGAGTAAACCAGGCACACCAGGACGGGGAATCTACACTAGCATTAGGAATATAGTTTGGTGAGGCCCTCTGTAGCAGCGAAGACGTAAAAAAAGACCATGATGAAACTCCCAGCCCCGGTGCTTCCACAACATCGCCCTATCCGAGCCATTCAGTTATCCGAGATGGGGCCTGCCCCTTTATCTCAGATAACTGGGGCTCTACTGTAATTAAAAAGAAATGGGCTATTTATATGAAATGGGTAGAAGAAGGAGAAGCCAGCAGAGATATTGCACAAAGATTAAGAAGGTTATGTTTATGCTTAAAATTAAAGATACAGAGGAAAATGTGGTGGGTGGGGTAGGGAAGGGAGATAGGAGGAAGTGGGAGGAAAAAAATGTAATGAGAAAAAAAGCTTGTAAGAATAATAACTTTTTTCTTGTATCTCCCTGAAGGGACTAGGTGTGGCATAAGGTGGCACAACATATAGGTATATAAATCAACTTAAAACTCAGTCAAAACAGTGCTCATCAATCAATCGCAGTAAGATTACTGTAAACGTTGCCAGGCTATAAACAATAGGACAAGGGAATGGGATTTGTGCAAAACTATAACCATGGATGAGGGCATGGGGTGAAGTGCAGGGCTGCATAACGATCACATAAATCAACTAGGGTCTAGGCATTTTCAAAAGGTTGTTTGAACAGCCAGATCTTCAAGTCACTACGGAAGACCCCCAAACTGCGGACCTCAATCACAGGTAGTCAGCCTATATTCCGATCGGCTTTGCGACTAACCAGGAAGATCTCTGTCTTGTCTGGATTAAGGTTCAGCTTGATAGCCCTCATCCAGTTGATCACAGCTATCAGGCACTGGTCCAGGATCCAGGGGGCTTCTTTGGAATTCAGTGGAAAGGAGTAGTAGAATTGTGTGTCATTTGTGTACAGATGGCACCAAACTACAAAACTTTGGATGACCTCACCCAGCGGTTTCATGTAGATACTTAATAGCATGGGGGATCCAAGCAAGTGTCCTCCAGCTTCACCAATTGGGTGCAATCCTCCAGGATGGACAGGAGCCACTGCAGTGCAATGTCTCAAGACCCATTCCGGAGAGGCACCCCAGAAGGATACAATGGACAATGGTATTGAAAACCACTGAGATATCCAAGATAATCAAAAAGGATACACTCCCCCTGTCTAGCTCTCTGTGGAGGTCATTCACTAAGGCGACCAAAGCCATCTCTCTTCTGTGACCAGGCCTAAAACCAGACTGCAATGGATCAAGATAATCAGATAGAGTACTAAGAGTTAAAAAATCAGAAAGAAGTATTCTCGCATTAGACATGGAGAAAGCATTTGATAATGTAAATTGGAATTCCTTCAAGATCTTAATCAAGGAGATGGCTATGGGCTATTATTTTCAAAATATTATAGGCACAATCTATGAGAAACAAGAGACCAAACTAATTATAAATGGACAGGAAACTAAAAAAATAGCAATTGAAAAAGGAACACTAATCTTTATTCTAATGCTAGAAGTACTACTAAATAAAATAAGGGAAGAAAAATAACTTAAAGGAGCAACCATACAAGGGAAAATTATAAACTGAGGGCATTTGCAGATGATATAATTTGCATAATTGAAGAACCATTAAAATCTAAACATTGGATGGAAACAATCAAGAAATTTGGGGGAGTAGCAGGATTTAAAGTAATATGGAAAAAAGGAATCACAAAAAATATTACAAAGAAAAAGTAAGAGAGACTAAAAGAAATGTGGAATATTCAATTCACAACAAAACTAAAATATTTAGGCATCATAATAACATCAAAAAATCTGCAGTTGCTAGAAAATAATTATATCACAAAATGGAAAAAGTTCAGAAAAGATGTAGAAACTTGGAAAAAACTAAACTTATCATTGCTAGGTAGGATTGCAAGTGTGAAAATGGATGTATTGCTGAAGATGATCTTTTTTTCTCAAAACCTACTAATAATAAGAAACCAAAAAAATAAATGGCTGGAAAAGGGACATTATGAAATATATATGGCAAGGGGAAAAATGAGAATTAATTTTAAAAATATCACAGAAGAAAAAAGCAAAGGTGGATTAGCCATGCCAGATTTAAAGACATACTTTAAGGCGAGTGCCCCAACATGGGTTAGAGATTGGGCCAAATTAGAAAAGGATAAAATACTAAAACTGGAGGGGATAGAACTAAGATTAGGGTAGCACTCATATCTTTGGTATGGGAAGGGGAAAAAAAGAGAAAATTTTCGGTAATCATTATATAAGATCTGCTATTTATAACATTTGGGGAAAATATAAAAATAAATTTTACAACAAAACACCATTATGGGTGTCACCTCTGGAAGTCACACAAAGGAGAGTAATGGGTTGGGATAAATGGCCCAAATACAGAGATTTACTGAAAAAATAGGAAGGAGAATGGAGTGTGAAAACACAACAGGAAATGAATATATTCATCAGAAACATTGCTTGGTTTCAATATTGGCAGATAAAAGAACAATTCATAAAGGATGAAAAACTAGGCTTCTCTGAGAAAGAGATATTTTGGAACAGAATAATACATCAGAAATGAAATTGATAATTAGGATATATAAAAATTACTGGAATGGAATACAGTGATGGAAGGAATGAAGAGTTATCAGAAAAAAATGATCAGAAAACATAGGAAGAGAAGAATGGGAAGAAATCTGGAATAAAAAGTTGAAATATTTGTGTGCAACAGACCTAAAAGAAAATTGGATAAAGATGGCACATAGGTGATATATGACACCAAAGAAAATGGGAAAATACCTCAAAAACATAAACACACATTGTTGGAAATGTGGAGAGAAGGAAGGAACTCTGTACCACCTATGGTGGGTATGTAAAAAGGCAAAGGACTTCTGGAAAAAGATCAGGGAAAAATTACTGAAAATGTTAGAAGCAAAAATCCCAATGAGACCAGAAATATACTTATTAGGTAAGAACGACCAAAAAATAGACAAAAACAAGGACAAACTTCTCTTCCTACTAACAACGGCAGCGACGATATGCTACGCAAAGCTATGGAAAAAGAAGGAAATACCCAAAGAAGAAGAATGGATAATAAAAATTCTAGAAATAAGAAACATGGACAGACTTACATACCTAATCTCCAGAAACAAGGGAGACACAATAAAAGATTCTGATTGGAACCAAATTACAGAATTTTTTTTTTAAAGACTCTGAAAAGATAAATATATGAGGAAGAATAGTATATACAGTAGAGTCTCACTTATCCAACGTTCTGGATTATTCAACGCATTTTTGTAGTTAATGTTTTCAAAACATCATGATATTTTGGTGCTAAATTCGTGAATACAGTAATTACTACATAGCATTACTGCATATTGAACTACTTTTTCTGTCAAATTTGTTGTATAACATGATGTTTTGTTGCTTAATTTGTAAAATCATAACCTTATTTGATGTTTAATAGGCTTTTCCTTAATCCCTCCTTATTATCCAACATATTCACGTATCCAATGTTCTGCTGGCTTGTTTATGTTGGATGAGACTCTACAGTATACCCAAACAGAAGTGAAAAGATATTGGGGAACAGAGAAAATGGAGAGATGCCAAAGAGAGAAAAGGCAGGAATCTTGAGGAAGATGACCGGAAGTTTAAAGATTTATCAGTATACCCTATTTCTTGTAGAACTCTCTTTTTTTCTTTTCTTTTTTTATTCTTCTTTTTCTCTCTCTTTCCTTACTCTTTTCTCCCTTTCCTTTTTTCCCTCTTTCGGATATCTTGAACTTTCTCGTCCCTTTCCCCTCTTTTTGTCGTTCTTTTAATTTTTCTTTTAAATATTTTTATTTCATTCTGTTTTGTGTTATTCTTACTTCTTGATTTTAACATGTATGAGAAAAGAACTAATAAAGATTGCTTTAAAAAAAAGATAATTGGTTTTAACCAAGAATCCCAGGAGTTCAGAAGCCACCACTCGCTCCACAACCTTCCCCAAAAAGGGGAGATTAGAAAAGTAAAAATACATGTATTTCCTCTGTTCCTGGAGTCAACATTATCAACTTCACACTGTTCCAGCTGGCCCTCTGCCCCTCCAAGTTTCCATGGGACAGGGAATGGGATATAGGGAGGAAAAAAAGTCCTCCCCTTTAGTCACTCTTTGGTAGGATGTCTCCCCTCACCCACAAATACCTTGTGCAAACACACACACAATTTGTCAATTTTTTGAGATCATATCTGAAATGAAGAAAACTAGCATTCCTCTTGCTTCAACTCTGCTCCCAAATAAAATTGTTTAAGAATGTGAATCATCATAAATCCTTGTGATAACAGTAAATAATAAGATGGCATTTATAGATAGAATACTATAAATGTTCTCTCAAGCATGTCAAAAACCTATCGAACAGAGAAACACAAAGCCACAGCTGAATCCAGAGAGAAGACTGCCTTCCTTAACCATGAAGATAACCACCATCCCTGTGATCCTTTCCCTTGTGAGCTGTTGTTTCTTTCTGGGTAAGACTTCTTTCCACCGCTCTGCCACCTTCAAGGATCCATACATTATGGACATAACACAAATTTCATTTTCTCTGTACAGCAGAATGAAAACTGTGATGGCTTTCTATTTGTTTACTTTAGTTGATTGTAATAATCATTCCAAAAGTATAACCATTGCTATTATCTGATCATACATCCAAAATAAGAATTGTTTGAAGTTGACATTGGTAAGAATTTCTGGTTACTAAATGCTGGTTAAAATTTGTCTAACACCGAGTCTTCTTTACTATAAGATCCAACCATACTGACCATTAGTTCAGATCCACATTGCAGGGTCATAATTTAAAAGTACATATAAGTCTTATAAATTGGGTCTATGGAGTAACCATGCTCTTAGGAAGGTGGTCTGTGAAAATATTGAAAGATATGCATCTCCACTACTGGTCCATTTTCTCAATAACCTACAAGGAAGACTTTTGCTGGATGCCCTGTTGTATTGATGGAAAATTCCAGCACCATTGTTGCTTTGCTATAGGACTCTGGTGGTGATACCATACTGGAAGATAATGGTGCAAATCAAAGGAAACCTTGGGACCTGTAGATTCAAAGCTGTTTCCTTTCCCATGTCCATGACAGCCCTCTAACATGGAAGAGACAACTTTGAAAGACTCATTGAGAAAAGATTTCTGATAAGGGTCATTACTTTGTTTGGTAATCAATGGCAGATTTATCTACTGCAGGAGGAAACTAAATTTATGCAGGCCTGAAAAACAACATTCAATTGAACTTCCAAAGTTACATCATTGCTAGATGACACACAAATTTCTGTTTAATTTTGGGTGGTGGTGTTAGTGTTTTGGGTTCTGGTGTGCCACAGCTTATCCTGATTACTTAATCTAAAGACTATTTAGATCATGTGATCTTTAATGTTTATATTAGGTATTTTAAATTCTATATTTCCATGTATAAATGCTGTTTATATCTTATGTTTAATGGTCTCATTGATTTTAACACATATTTATATGTTTCTTGTTTAGATTTAATAATTTGGTTTTATATGTATGTTAGGCATTGAATTTTGCCAATATGATGTTATAAACGGCTTTGAGTCCACCCAGGGGTGAGAAAACCAGTATATAAATACAGTTAATAAATAAATAAATACATTTGTCTCTCAAGTGAAATATCCAAAATACCTGTGAGATATCCCAAACACTTCTCAATGGTGTTGTAATGCTTTTCTGAATTTTATTTTCAGGTTCAGGGACTTCAGCACATAAGGTAAATTCATATTTTTGTAACTGTCATTTTGAAGCAGTCCAATTGCTTGCACAGGAAAGTATAGACTGAATTTAGCCATAGGGTTGTAACACGGTTCAGAAATTCATAAAACAGAACATGAACGTTGGTGCTGAAAGAACCATAGAAAGAGATGTAACCATACATAAAAGGATTGTTAATGCTGGAATTTCATAAGGCAGTAATAAAGCATTAAATCCCACAGAACTTAACAGATCTTGCTTCTGAGTAGACATGAATGTTGCTAGACACTTTCAGTCCTTTTACACAGACATTAAGAAATGTGTTTCTGGTCTTTTTTTATTTTGAAAAACACACTTTCAAAGATCATGTTTAAAGAATACTTTTCTAAGGGGGAGGGGAGGCTTAGAGCAATTTCAATTCTTATTTAACAGATTTGATCCCTCGTGGGATAATCTGAAGAAAAAACAGATCAAACAATACTTCCTATAACACAATCTTCCATTATGTCATGTATCTGTTCAACTACTGAAACACCACCTTATTTTAACTAAGCTGATACAAGGAGTTCTTTAAGCTACGTTTTAATAAGACCCCTGAAAAAACATAATACTCTGTGTCAACAATCAGCAAAATATGCCCTCGATGGACTACAACTTCCAGTAGATTGCGTAAAGGCAGTCAATGATAAATTAGTATATTTACTAATGAAGTGGGATTGGTGTATTTTCTCTTTTGTGGGCAAAAACAGTCTTCCTGAAATGTGATTGTATGTATTCTAATCTTTTTCATTGCCATTATTCTGCAGCTTGATTGCAAAAAGTATAAACCAGAGCAGCAGCAGCAGCAGCAACAACAAGCTCCAATACTGTGTACCCTGCAAAGTGACCCAGTCTGTGGAACTGATGGCAAGACTTATGGCAATGAATGTTCACTGTGTGCTAAAATCCTGTGAGTACTTGCACTGTTCATTTGCATGAGTTGCTGAAATCATGTAAGGTGTTAACCAATGCATAATTTCCAAACGGACTGCTCTGGGAAACTGTCAATATTTAACATAGATCAGATCTGTATGTGTGTGTGCATATATATGCACACATGCATGCACGCACACATCCATGCACGTATTGATTTAAAGGTAAAGGTTTTCCCCTGACATTAAGTCCAGTCGTGTCCAACTCTGGGGGTTGGTGCTCATGTCCATTTCTAAGTCAACGAGCCAGCGTTGTCCGTAGACACCTCCAAGGTCATGTGACCGGCATGACAGCATGGCGCGCCATTACCTTCCCGCCGGAACGGTACCTATTTATCTATTCACATTTGCATGTTTTTGAAGTGCTAGATTGACAGAAGCTGGGCTAACAGCGGGTGCTCACTCCACTCCCCGGATTCGAACCTGCAGTCTTTTGGTCTGCAAGTTCAGCAGCTCAGCACTTTAACACGCTGTGCCATCAGGGGCTCCGATTTTATATGATTTTGTATGGTCCTGTTTCCTGGAGTGAGACCGAAATCAACTCACAAAAAGAACCAACCAACCTCTAAACATAACAATGTAAAACAATGTAAAACTATCATATTAAAACAGCATCATATAATCAAATTCATCCATTAATAAAATACAGCAAGCCAACATTTAGGTAAGCTCCATTGATTTATTACATCTTCTCCAGTTAGGACTAACAGCAGGTAGATTTTGGCCACAAAAACATCAAATTAGTAAACCGAGAATATTTGGATGTTCACTGTTCAAATCAGAAAGGGTACATCTACTCAAGGAGAACACAACTATCTAATTAAACATTTTTGCATTGCAGACTTAAAAAAAAAACAGAATATGATAAATGGCAGGGATTCCAAATCAGGCTTGTTGCAAACCCTGATGGTTCCAGAACAAAACCTGAGAGCCACTGGAGTGACTTTAGTTTAGGTATAATATGCTCACTTCTAGATGTTCCCATAATCAATCTACCTGCCATATTTTGACCTCTGTGTAGTTTCCAAATTTGTTACAAAGGTAGCCAAATGTATAGCTTATTGCAGAAGTCCAACCTTGAGGTTACTAGCACATGCATCTTAAGGGTTATACATTAAATGCCAAGCACAGTTGCTCTGAGCAATGTCATCAAGTTTTCTCTCTTTATGTCCCTCACAATATTCCTATCTGGAAATCAAGACTTGGGATGTGTAGAATTAATGCAGTTTGACATTACTTTAACTGCCATGGTGTGATGCTATGGAAGGCAGGGATCACTTGTTTTAGAAGGCCTTTAGCCTTTTCTGCCAGAGTGCTGATGCATCACCAGAGCCAGCCCTAGGTAATTTTGGGGGGTAGGCAAGCCAAATATTTCCGCCTCCCCACCCCCCCCCCACCCCCACACACACAAACCAATACCTGAGAGCTGGTGTGGCAGGGACCATCGCTCGCCAAACGGCCGAACGAGGAAGGCCAGGCTCCAGGAAGGCCTAGCTCTTCTAGGGAGACCTCGCAAAGTCACAATGTAGAAGAGAGTAACACAACAACTAAAAACTAAAGATAATGCCACCTGGAGAGCCACAATTAAGGCAGAAGAATTGCAGTACAAAAGTCTAATCTACAAAACTGTCAAACAATTGGAAGAACAAACATAATAGAGAAGTTTGAATATGTCCTTCTGAAAATTGTTCTTAAAATAGCAGTTAAGATGTTTTATTTCAAGTAGATTGGAACTGACAACTCGTGACTCTCCAGTTATTGTTGGATTGCAAATTCCAGCAGCTGTAGCAAACAAGCCAATCATGGGGGATGATAAGTATTGCAGTCCAATAATGCAGCAGGTCCACCACATGCTCATCTCTGTTGTAGAGGAAAGAAAAATTGTTGCAAGGCAAGGGGTATGTTTTAATACGCTATCCTTTGCATATTTACCTGGGAGCAAGCAACACGTGACATCTTTGGATTTACCACTGAAAAAAATGCCCAAGATTGTGCATTGTCACATTGCACTCCATCAGTACTATAGGCTTCGTTTCAAAATGCCTCACACATTTTGTCAGTTTCTTAATTAACTCTGGTTTCTTTTTCTAGAGGAGGAGCCAAAATAGACTTGGCCCACAAAGGAGAATGCGTAAGTATCATTCTTATGTCATTTGAAAGTGAAACCATCCCATATTACTAAGTATGTAAACATTTATTTGTGTTTTGTGTTAATTGTCTGCTACCAATTATTTACCATCTAATGGGAAGAGAGTGAGACAAAAACAAAATGCTTTCCTGTGCTCTCACTCTGGACCAACTCCCAAGATTGTGTAGATCCCAATGGGTTTATGGTTTCTATTAATTGTCTTCAAGTCAACTTTGACTTCTAGTGACCCTATGAATGAGGTCTCAAAGTCACCCTGTCCTCAATGCTCAGGCCTTGCAGACTCAGGGCACTGACTTCTCTGATAGAGTCCAACCATCTGAAAGGCGGTCTTCGTCTTTTCCTATTGCTCTCCACTGTAAGTAAGTAAGTAAGTAAGTAAAAGTTTATTTGTATACCGCCCTCTCTCCCAAAAGGGACTCAGGGCGGTTTCTGATATAAAATCAGCATAAAACATTGTACAATAAAACACTGAAAACACTATAAAACGCTATAAGAATTAGAAACGAAAACAAAACATAACAACACTGTACCAAGAATTACTGACCTTTCTAGTGAGTCCTTGCGATATGGCCAAAGTACGGGAGCCTCAATTTCATCATCTTGGCTTCTAGAGAGAGTTCATTCTAGGACCCATTTATTTATCTTTTTTGAAGTCAGGTGAAAGAGGAGATGTGAAAGCAGGAGGAGCAAGGAACTTGTAGGTATCCTTTACAAGTACTTGTGGTTCTTAGATTGATGTAGCTGGTTAACAAAACTGGTTCAAAAATAATGTCCATTAAACTGCACTTATTTACATTGTTTGGAATGTATTCATAGGTTGACTGCAGTAAGTTTCCAGAACCACCAAAGGGCAAAGGGGCACCCTGTCCTCTACTATATGCACCTGTATGCGGCACTGATGGCAACACTTATGACAACACATGCCTCTTGTGTGCAAAAATTCGGTAAGTTTGACATAAAAAGTGGGCTATGTTAAGACATCAGCTACTCATATATCTTCTGCATGGACCTATGCACCTTCACTGAAAACAAAATAAAAAGCGAAGGGCAGTTAGTACTCCCCCGTGGCCCCATAAAGTCTGGTCTTTTCCCGATCTAATAATAATAATAATAACAACAACAACAACAACAACAACAACAACTTTATTTTTATATCCCACTCCCATCTCCCTGAGGGGACTTGGGGCAGCTCACATGGGGACCAAGCCCAACAAAATACAATTAAATACAAAAAAATATAATGAATTCTAATCATAACAAATCAATATATCAGCAAATATAAAACACTACATCACAACATAAAAGCATAACCAATGACCAAGGGCGACATAATTGGCACTTCATACTTCAGTATGAAGTAATATATAGCTGTGCAATATATTAGGAGTCCTATTAGCATGGGCCAGTGATAAAGTGCAGAAGGCTTGGATAGATAAAGGTGGGGACTCAATGAACTGTTCATCTAGTCAATGGTGGCTCGACTAGCATCCCTTTCCTCCTCCCTGACTGTGCCATAAGTGGAAGTCTGTAGTGTAATATTAATGTAGAATTTACTTTCAGATTTCCTTAATCAGTTATTTCATGCTTATTACATTTTCAACAATGAATTATAATCTGCTCTAGTGACTATATGGTGAAAAGGTGGACATAGAAATATTTGAAGTGAGGTGTTCCAACAATTCCAGCATGTAACTTGCAATGGCCACAGATGGCCTGTAAGGTCGAATACATTTTCATAATACTATTCATACAAACCATTCTGTTATTTCAGGTCATCTGGAAAACTGATTGGCATTAAAAAAAGAGGACCCTGCAAATAAAAGGTATGTCCTATTTTACATGTTGATCATTCTTTCCTGAAACAATTCCATTTGGAAAGATATCCTGCAAATCTACTGATATTCATTTTGGTACAGCCTTTTCATTTGGGGACTAACAGTCTGCCCATGGCAGTTGTACTTCATTTCTATGAAAGACAGAAAACTTGATAGTAACCAACACAAGACCAAGCTTGTTTGCACAGGTGCAAGTCCAGTTACAGTAATTTCCATATGGGAATAGGTTATCTTTTTGCTGTTAAGTCTCCATTTACATACTGTGAATGAACTGTCTTAAATTCATATGAAATTGCTGCTGCAGCTGCTGCTTCTCCTCCTCCTCCTCCTCCTCCTCCTCCTCCTCCTCCTCCTTCTTTCTATCCACTCTTCTTACCCTGCAGGGGACTCAGAGCAGTGTACAACTTACATCTAGGCAAACATTCAATGCCTCATTGTACAAACCAAATAAATCATAACATAAAATCACTAAAAACAATCGACATATAAATACAATTTAAAACCATTAAACATGTTGCAACTTAATAACTCCATACACAAATAACACATTACACCAATCCCTTAATCATAATTTGTCTGCTTCATTTCTAACTGTGTCATAATAAAATGTTAGATTGCATGTCTGTCACTTGTCCAACTTACATGGTTGTCCATCACTATTATAGCAGCTTCATGATACACCCTACTAGGCCCCCTCCCGCTATCATGATCTTAAGGTCTTATTTGGCTCTCATCACAATATCGGGCTTCTTAATTTCTGATGGACTTCACAGTTATTTTTCCAGAAGTTTTCTTTGGTTTCCCCATAGAGTAATAGTTTTCTTTTACTGAGTACATCTACATTTTTTACCAGTTCTCAGTGAAACTCCCAAATTTTGAAAATGGTTCATTGGAAAGAAATGTTACTTCTCTCTTCTTCTTTCCTAGGCAAATTTACAGGAGACCAGAGGCTAAGCACAATGGATCATCCTGAAAGAAGAAAACATTCTTTATAAAAATGTGGGCCCAAATTTTGAATCTTCAAATTCCTTGGTTCCAAATATGTGATCTTGCCTCAATAAAATGAATTAAAACTTATTTAGTCTATCCTATGTTACCATCATGAATGCATGCATACAAATATGCACACAAACCACAAGCAATAAATAGAATCTTTTTACACCCCAGAAAGCAAATTTATCACAAATGTGCAAGTGAGAATGCTGGCCCTTTGTTGTTATCTGTTGATTCCTGGTAGAGGCAGAGCGAAGCTGAAAAGCTGCATGGAGAACCCCTTGGTGTCTCATATAACTTGTGAGCTATTGGTTTCTCTTCCTTGCTTTAGAAGTGCATTAGCCTAAGCCAAACAAACAGAAGAAGGAAGGGAAAGCTATATACAAAAGTCAAGTGATATCTGATACTGACAATATTAAGAGTTCACTTACACTGAGTTCATTTATTCAAAACATATTCAGATTTACTTACACCCCTAATTTCTATATTCTTGGGGGGGCCAATGAATGAATATCAACTAATGATTAAATGAAGTTTTAAGTTGACAGGATAAAATGAATAATAGGGCAATCCTGTTCATGTCTACTCAAAAATAAAACCCACTGAGTTCAATGGAACTTAGGATGGATCTACATGACAGACAATCCAATTTGGAACTGCATTATATGGTCAGTGTAGGCAGAATATAATGCAGTTCAATATAATTAAACTGCATTATATAGTTCTACACCAGTAGTTCCCAACCTTTGGGAATCCAATTGATATCAGTGTGTAAATGCATTAATTATTTGATTAGTCTCATCACAAAAACTACACATGAGAGAGAGAAAAATACACATCTGAATTTAGTGCACAAAATCTCTACAAGAATGACCTAAAATTATATCTGATGAAAAATACTTGTATTATGTTATTAGAATGGCACCCACTGTACCTATGAGATGCCTCTGTCTCCCAGTGAAGAAGAGACAGTGCCTTTAAAACAACTGGATACTACAAGGCTCCCACCTTAGAGCAGGCATAGGCAAGCTTATAGCCTCCAGGTGTTTTGGAATTCAACTCCCACCATTCCTAACAACCTCAGGCCCCTTCTCCTCCCCCCCTTAACCGCTTAAGCTTAGGCTGTTAAGAATTGTGGGAGTTGAAGTCCAAAACACCAGGAGGGCCAAAGTTTGCCCATGCCTGCCTTAGAGGCGTGGAACCTACACAGATGTCATCCTTCAGGTGTGGGTATCCCCCAAACAAATGCTGCTTTGTAATGGATTAGGAACAATCATAACTTACAATTAACAAGCAGTCTATTATTAGATACCTTGCTGCCAGACCTCTGGTTCCTGGAGAAGAGGAAGCCATGGTTTGGGTCTCCCTTGAAGGCCTTTGGTGATACCTAAGAGTAGAACTCAGCCCCTGCGGAGAGGCTCACTGGTGCGTGAGGCAGGGTCTGCCCCAGCTCTGATATCATCACCTCACTCAGTGCATTCAGCACCTTCAGGTGGTTCAGCGCCACCATTGCCATGCTCCCCTCCACCCCACAATTCTCCACCTGTATGAACTGTAATGGGTCTACACCACTGGTTCCCAACCTCTGGGCCTCCAGATGTTTTGGATTTCAACTCTCAGAAATCCCAGCCAGCCTAACAGCTGTTAGGAAGTGTGTGAGATGAGGTCCAAAACACTTGGATGCCCAAATGTTGGGAACCACTGGTCTACACAGACCATATAATACAGGTCCCAACTGCATTGTCTAGCCGCGTAGATCCAGTCTCAACCTGCAAGTAAATTTGACTACAACCTACTCACTCTTACTTTTATTCTTTCGTGTCTATTAAAATGTCTTATGCTAGAGGAAAATACTTACTTACTTACTTACTTAGGCGATCCCTCGTAGTTCGAGGACGATTGTCTTCCATTTTTGATTTCTTGGGGGTGGGTTCTTAGGTGGCTGAAGAGACCTATTCTGATCTGCATGCTCTCTCGCAGTGAGGACATCAGTTTCCAGGTGGAAGGCGGTCCCAGTCAGGGTTGGCTTGACGGGCCTTCCTCTTGGCACGTTTTCCCCTTAAGCCCTCCATTCGTGCCTCTTCGAACTCCGCAGCACTGCTGGTCACAGCTGACCTCCAATTAGAGTGCTCAAGTGCCAGGGCTTCCAGTAGTCAGTGTCTATGCCACAGTTTTTAAGGTTGGCTTTAAGCTCATCTTTAAATCTCTTTTCCTGCCCACCAACATTACGTTTCCCATTCTTGAGTTTGGAAAAGAGTAGCTGCTTTGGGAGACGGTGATCGAGCATTTGGACAACATGGCCAGTCCAGCAGAGTTGATGGCGTAGGAGCATCGCTTCAATGCTGGTGGTCTTTGTTTCTTCCAGCATGCTGACATTTGTCCGCCTGTCTTCCCAAGAAATTTGCAGGATTTTTCTGAGGCAGCGCTGATGGAAACGCTCTAGAAGTTGAGTGTGACGTCTGTAGACTGTCCACATTTCGCAGGCGTAGAGCAAGGTTGGGAGGACAATGGCTTTATAAACAAGCACCTTGGTATCGCTACGGATGTCCTGATCATCAAACACTCTCAGCTTCATACGGAAAAATGCTGCACTCGCACAGCTCAGGCGGTGTTGTATTTCAGTGTCGATGTTGACTTTTGTGGAGAGGTGGCTGCCAAGGTAGCGGAAATGGTCAATGTTTTCTAATGTTACACCATTAAGCTGTATTCCTGGCATTGCAGAGGGATTAGCTGGTGCCTGTTGGAAGAGCACTTTGGTTTTCTCAATGTTCAATAAGAAGCCAAGCTTCTCGTATGCTTCTGCAAAGGAGTTTAGAGTGGCTTGTAGGTCTTCTTCTGAGTGCGCACAGACTATGTTGTCATTGGCATATAGGAGTTCTATAACAGATGTTGTGGTGACCTTTGTTTTGGCTTTCAGTCTGCTGAGGTTAAATAGCTTGCCATCTGTCCAATAGATGATTTCCACTCCGGTGGGAAGCTTCCCATCAACAAGGTGAAGTATCATAGCGATGAAGATGGAAAATAAGGTAGGGGCGATAACACATCCCTTCTTGACACCTGATTCCACCTTAAATGGGTCACTTTGGGAGCCGTTGCTGTCCAAGACTGTTGCCATCATATCATCATGGAGGATCTGCAGGATGTTCACAAATTTGTCAGGGCACCCGATTTTTTGGAGGATGGTCCAGAGAGCGCTGCGATTCACTGTGTCGAATGCCTTTGCAAGGTCAATGAATGCCATGTACAGAGGTTCGTTTTGTTCCCTGCATTTTTCTTGGAGCTGTCGTGCAGTGAAGATCATGTCCACTGTTCCTCTGGAGGGGCGGAAGCCATTCTGGGATTCTGGGAGGGTGTCTTCTGAGAGAGGAAGAGGGTGGTTTGCAAGGATTCTTGCGAGAATTTTCCCAGCGGAGGTTAGAAGGGAGATACCGCGATAGTTCCCGCAGTCTGTTCTATCCCCTTTCTTGAAAAGGGTGATGATGGTGGCATCCTTGAAGTCTGCTGGGATTTTCTCGGTCACCCACACTTTTTCAGTGAGCTGGTGGAGTTGTGGTATCAGCTCAGGTCCACCCTCTTTGAAGATTTCAGCAGGGATCCCATCAGGCCCGCTGGCTTTGTTGTTGTTGTTTTTTTTTTTTGTTGTTGGCTGATGGCATTGTTGACTTCTTCCAAACTAGGCAGTGCTGCAAACTCATCCCTGGTTTGTTCTTGCGGGATTTGTGAGAGAACCTCTTCGGCCACATTGGAGTTGCGATTCAGCAGGTTCTGGTAGTGCTCTTTGCAATGTAGTGCAATTGATGTTTTGTCCTTCAGAAGTTTGGTTCCATCTGATGAGCGTAGAGGCTGTATGCCATGGTTTCTTGGTCCGTAAATTATCTTTGTGGCTTTGAAAAATCCCTGAGCATCATGGGTGTCTGCAAAGTGTTGGATTTCTTCAGCCTTCTTTGTCCACCAGATGTTCTTGAGTTCTCTGGTCCTTCTTTGGACCTCAGCTTTTGCACTGGCATAGATCTTTTTCTTAGCAGAACAGTTGGTGTCTCTCTGCCATGTTTGGAAGGCTTTCCTTTTGTTGTCAATTAGCTGTTGGATATCTTTGTCGTTATCATCAAACCAGTCTTGATGTTTCTTAGTTTCGTATCCAATGCTTTCTTTGCAGGCTGTGATGATGGAGGTCTTCAGTTTGTTCCAATGTTCCTCAACATTTTCGGGGTGTTCTGTGAGTAGATGATCCTTGAGTGTTGTTTGGAGAAGGGCTCGTTTGGAGGGCTCCTGAAGGGCTTGGTTGTTCAATTTGTGCCTTGTTTTTCTTCCTTGGAGTCTGCGTTTGGGGGTGATCTTGATAGCCATCGTGGATCGGATTAACCTGTGGTCTGTCCAGCAGTCATCGGCACCTGCCATGGCTCTTGTGAGAAGCACATTGTGGCGGTCTCTGGCACATGTAATTACATAGTCCAAGAGGTGCCAATGCTTTGACCGGGGGTGCTTCTATGATGTCTTGAGCTTGTTTTTGTGGCAGAAGAACGTGTTGGTGATGACAAGGTTGTGGTCTCCATATTTAGTGAGAAGCAAGATGCCATTCGAGTTGCTGTTTCCAACCCCGTATTTTCCTATGATCCCTGGCCACAGGTCGGAGTCCCGTCCGACTCTTGCATTAAAATGCCCCAGGAGGATGATTTTGTCCTCCTTAGATATCTCCGATAGGATGGTGTCCAGCTGACACTAAATTTTTTCGTTGATGTCTTCGTCAGCATCTAGTGTTGGTGCATAGGCACATATGATGGTTGCCTGTTGGTTTTTGGCAAGGTTAATTCGGAGGGTTGAAAGTCGTTCGTTAATGCCAGTGGGTGCTTCAGTCAGGTGCTTCACCAGGTCATTTCTGATAGCAAAGCCAACTCCGTGTATTCTTCGCTCTTCTTCGGGCAGTCCCTTCCAGAAGAAGGTGTAGCCTCCTTTTTCTTCCTTCAGCTGTCCCTCTCCTGCTCTCTGGGTCTCCTGCAGGGCTGTTATGTCGATGTTAAAACAACCCAGCTCCCTTGCAATGATAGCAGTCCTGCATTTGGGGCGTTCACTGTCAGTGTTATCCGACAGTGTCTGTACGTTCCATGTTCCAAAGTTCATTTTTCTTTTTTGGCCACAGAGTTGTGACACGGCAGTCCAGTCAGGGTAAGAGGCAGACTATGTTTTGGGCACCTTTTCTAGCCCCTTCCCCATGTGGGGTGAGCAGAGCGGATCCTAAAAAGGGCTGCTCAGTCATGGATACAGCTGCCGGACTACTCAACTGCCTCGGACCTTGAGGTAGAGCGACTGAGTCTGTATCCACCGCCCATGTGCCAGTCTGTGACTAGGGGCTTCCAGATTTCACAGTCCTGTCCCCATCGCCACTCGCTGATCACCATGGGACTTCTGTAGGTTTGTTTTTATTTTTCTTGGAAGATGCCTATGCATGATTTTTTTAAATGTGTGGAGGTCGGTGCACGGCCAGTCAACATACAGTCTTCACAGAGTGAGGTCCCAGCAGTGGTGTGATTACACAATGAAAGTGGTTTCTCAGTCTGTTGCAGCCTTCTTCCGTTTTCACATCCATTGTAACATGTACCATGTTATCCTCTGCCTGCTCCGCCGTTGAGGTCTTTGGGTCTTCGGATTGGTCTGGATCCTCCCCTGTGGCCACTCCTGAGAGTGCATGACTCCAGTGGTTGTGCCCACAGGTTCATTGGAACACGCAAGCCCCCTAACCACGACAAGGTGACAATCCATCGAGGGGGCAGAGGAAAATACTCTCAGTCTAATAACCACCGAAGCATAACTCTCCTCCACATCAGACACAACTGCTTAGATATTGAGGAAAAGGGTGTTTTTTTCGTGTCAGGAGCGACTTAAGAAACTGCAAGTCGCTTCTGGTATGAGAGAATTGGCCGTCTGCCAGGACGTTGCCCAGGGGATGCCTGGATGTTTTGATATTTTACCATCCTTGTGGGAGGCTTCTCTCATGTGCTCACATGGAGCTGGAGCTGATAGAGGGAGCTCATCCGCGCTCTCCCCAGGTGAGATTTGAACCTGGCAGCCTTCAGGTCAGCAACCCAACCTTCAAGTTACAAGGCTTTAATCCACTACACCAGCGGGGGCTCCAAAGGGTGTGTTGAGAAACATGTATGACAAAAATTATAAACCAAAATTATCAAAGAACTAATTTTTTGGGGGGTCGCTTCTGGTGTGAGAGAATTGATTGTTTGCAAGGACGTTGCCCAGGGGACACCCGGATGTTTTTGGTGTTTTATCATCCTTGTGGGAGGCTTCTCTCATGTCCCCGCATGGGGAGCTGGAGCTGACAGACGGAGCTCATCCACACTCCACCCAATTTTGAACCGGCAACCTTCAGATCAGCAACCCAACCTTCAGGTCAGCAGTCCTGCCAGCACAAGAGTTTAACCCATTGTGCTACCAGGGGCTCCTAATCTCTAGATCAAGTTGCTGCAACTCAGTTGTGGCTCCTGGCAAACAATAGGCAAAAATCATTTCAATTTCTTCTTTTTTGTTTGAGCCCCAATTCCGCATAAACCTTACACCAGGTAACCAATTTGGTAACTGTGACAGCAAAGCAAGAAAAAGTGAGAATTATGTGTCTACAAATCCCAGGAACCTTTCCTAACATGTTTAGCTGTGGAGAATTCTGGGAATTGCAGTTCAACAACTTCTGAAGGACTGAACAATTGCCTACTGACCTTTCTTTCTGACTTGGCTGTATAACATTTTCATCACTAAAGAAAAAGCAGCAAGGAGCACACAACTCTGTTCATAATGGTGTAATTTTATTAAAGAATTTTACTCACAATCATAATTAATTCACATTTCCTTTTGCACTGAGAAGCTCCCACCAACATACCTTTAAGGCTAAACCTACTGCCCAATGCATTTTTGGCTACAAGCTCGACATTACAGACTTTAAATCTCTCAACTGACACAAGCCTTGTTTTGCTTTCACTCTTTTTTTTTTTTTTTTGGGAACATCAGTAAAGGCAGCTAGCTTGATTCACCCTAAACTAGAAGGATGTTCCCAGTGACAATCAATCTATGTGTGACTCTAGAACAGACACAAGCATAGCCACAAGCCTGTCAAAGCATATAGTTAACACCCTCAACAAGAGACAGCATCGGCACCTCTTCCTTAACATCAGAAGTAGATGAATATCCATTAGAACCTGAGCAGATATGTATGCGTGGGCAAAACAAAAACACTCCCTACATCTTGCATGGCTGTCAGTGCTGATTATGAGGGTCAAACCAACACACAGAGAAGGTGCAGGGCAAGACATCATCTGATGAGGCATTCTCTAAACACTGTTGTAGAGGAAATTAAGTACAGCAAGCATGGACAAACTTCGGCCCTCCAGGTGTTTTGGACTTCAACTCCCTAAATTCCTAACAGAGAGCAGTCTGTTAGGAATTGTGGGAGTTGAAGTCCAAAATACCTGGAGGGCGAAATTTGCCTGTGCCTGAAGTACGGCTATAACTCCCAATTAACCAGAAGTCAGTTACACAAGCCAACAAAATCAAACTCTTTGTAATCATCAGAAATTACACAAGCACAGTTCAAATCCATTTTATGCCGACTTTAAATATGTATTTATTTTTTCCCATTGTATCAATTTTAAAAAATATGACGAATGGTACATTACAGTGGCCTACTGCAAAGTCTGCACATTTCGCATCATATTTGTGTAACACAAACCAACAAAGTATTTTTCATCAGATATAATTTTAGGTCATTCTTATAGAGGTTTTTTGCGCTGAATTCATATTCGTGTTTATTTTTTCTCTATCATTTTGTGAAGAGGCTAATCAAATAATTAATGCATTTACGCACTGATACCAATAGAATCTAATTAACCACAAGCCAGGCATGTAGCTGGGGGGGGGGGGGTTGAGGGGCTTCAACCCCCCCCCCAAAAAGTTCTCAGGGTGGTCCGCAAGAAGGCCTTATATTTATTATTTAAACTGTTATGTTTATTCATATCATGATCTAATCACCATGCTCAATATATCCCATAGGCATGGGGGTATTGGGATAACGATACAAAAGGTTTGCTAGGGTAGACCCTCTCCCACTCAGACTCAGCCCCCCCCCTCCCCCGAACCAAAATCCCAGCTCCTCCCGAAACAAAATCCTGGCTACGGGCCTGCCACAAGCCAACAAGTATTTTTTTTATCAGATAAAATTTTAGGTAATTCTTTTAGAGATGTTTATGCTTAATTAAGATCTGTGTTTATTTTTCTATAACGTGTAGTTTTTGCAAGGAGGCTAATGGAAAATTAATGTATTTACGCACGGATATAATTAAATCTAATCACACTCAAAACGTTTCTGAACCCACAGATCTGACTCTTGCCAAGTCCGAATTTTATCAGCCAGAGAAGAACTCAAAGTGGCTGTGGTCTTGGCAGTGCCTGTGGCCTCTAGATGGCTCACCTTATTTTCCATGGCAGCACCCACTACAGCAAAAGCCTCGGGGGTCTCCTCCTGGTATCGGGAGTATTCCAGTTTTTGCAACAAAGCATCTACTTGCTTTGTCTGTGCTGGAATCACGTACTGGACCCGGAAGTCAAAACATGCAATAACAAAGCCCAGCGCTGTTGTCGCTAGTTCAGCTTTCGCAATGACTGTAAATATTCCAAGTTGTGATGACCTATGTGCACCTCCACCGGGTGACAGGCCCCTTCCAGTCAGTGTCACCAAGTCAAGTGGCCTTGATCGCCAATAGTTCCTTCTTCGAAACAGTTGAGAGGTAAGCAGTTGAGAGGTAAAGAGTACTTGAGCTTCTGGAAGCCCTCTTCGGCCATTTGAATGTGGGCATATATGCAAGTTTTTTTAAACTGCCATAAAGCTTACTAATTTTTTTCAGCACTAATAGAAATATTTGATTGACTAAATTAACATTCATTAACTTGTGGATCAATATGCTGGTGTGCACAAGACCATGAGATTTACGGAGAATAGAATGGAGACTGTCTCTGGTAATCATAGGGTAAACCATCATTTGGACTCAGTGGAAATGATTCACCTGTTGTAGAATTTTAGAGCCAATGGAGACTTCCATAAATGAAAATAACAAGTCATTTTGAAACTTCCTTCTTCCATCTGTAGCCTCTGTACCTTCCAATCTGTCAAAGGGGAACCTGTGAAATGGAAACTGTAAAAATTACCTTGACCTCTTTACCGTATTTACTGAAGTTGCTAACACTAAAAACAATGCAGTATATATAATTTAAAATCTAAAAAACCCTCTCATTCCCACCAACCAAGTTTGCAATAGAGGTGGGACTGAGAGAAGGGCCCCTCCTGAGGATCTCAGGACATGGGCACTTGGCAGGTTTCTACATTGAGATATGATCGGGGATTAGAGTTTAAATTAAATCCATATAGTGATGACCTTTTGGTGTTATTAAGTAAACCTCTAGTAGGAATAAGAGAAATAAAACCATACTAAGTGATTATGAAAGAAATACAGGATTGCGGGTTAATATAAAGAAATCAGAAATTATGTATTTCAAAGTAAATAGACTAGAAAAATGGAAATAGATAAAATACCAGGAATAGGTATAGGAAAAGAAAAAAAATGAAATACCTGGGCGTGACAATACAAAAAAATACAGAAAATATGAAGAGTAACTTTAAAGAGACATGAAAAAAGTTCATAAAACCATAAAAATATGGAAGGGAAAAAATTAAATATTTTTAATAAAATAAAAGCAGCTAAAATGTTCTTAATCCCAAAATTAATGTATTATTCCAGGTAATCCCACTAGAAATCAATCAAAGACAACGTAAAACTTGGAACAGGATTATTAGAGAGTGGAACTTGAGTGAAACCTAGAATCTCAAATAAAGTACACTATATGCATCAGGAAGAAGTAGGGTGGGGTTACCAAGCCTGGAATTATATTACGAAGCATTTCAATTAAAGCCATTGATAGAAAGCAGACTAGAGAGAGAAGAAAAAATGTGTAGTATAGAAGATGCAGTAAACAATGGAGAGTAAAAATTTGGGATATTTACAAAAAAAACTAGAGGCTTGTATTAAAAAACCAAGAGGTCCTAGAAAATTAGCACTAAAATATAGAAAAAATGTCAACCACTTTGGATGCCTGAAATATTAACGTAGATACCCTTAGAAAGCTTATATGAAAAGGAGTTTGACCCTACATGGTGGAAAGACATGAAAGACAAAAACTATTATTGCATTAAGGATTTGTATGACATAAATGGGCAACAGATTCCCAAGGGTTGGATATTAGAAAAAGTGGGAAATAAACATTTGTTAAAAGTTTTAGGCCTATATAACAAATTTAAACGGAATATGAGGAATGTCTAGGCAAAAATGCAAGTTGGAAAGTATATTTATGAGAGGACAGAAAACAGAGAAATGATTAGTAGGAGAATTATATAAAATGATGATAAAAGATGATGAATATATAGTAAAATGTATACAAAATAAATGGTAGAATGAAAGATGACTCACAAAACAAACTATAGAGGAAAGTAAGACTAAGGCCCCTTCTACACAGCTGGATAAAATCCCACATTTTCTGCTTTGAACTGGAATATAGGGCAGTGTGGACTCAGGTAATTCAGTTCAAAGCAGAAAATTAAATTGGACGAGTATAAAGAGTTATAAAGGAAATGTATCTGGAAATGGTATAGGACATCAGCCCAACTAGCAAATATGGGAAATATGGGAACAGGACTAATGAGCGCTGTTTTGATTGAGTTTTAAGTTGTTTTATATGCCTATATGTTTTATTCAATTGTATTTTAAATTGTGTTTTATTTTATGTTCTGTTTTTAGGCATCTTGTGCTTATTGTAAAATTGGCCTGAGTCCCTTCTGGGAGATGGTGGAGGGATACAAGAATAAAGTGATGATGATGATGATTAGGTTCTTGGATTTCAGTGGAAAGGAGTAGTAGAATTGTGTGTCATCTGCATACAGATGGCATTGAACTCCAAAACTCCGGATGACCTCACCCAGCAGTTTCATGTAGATATTGAACAGCATGGGGGATACAATGGAACCTTGTGGGGCCCAACAGGTCAATGGTCAGGGATCCGAGCAGGTGTCCACCAGCTTCACCAACTGGGTGCGATCATCCAGGAAGGAGCGGAGTGCCCCCAAGCCCCATTCTGGAAAGCCGCCCCAGAAGGTCGATGGTATTGAAAGCCACTGAGATATCCAAGAGAACCAAAAAGGACACACTTCCCCTGTCTAGCTCTCTGTGGAGGTCATCCACCAAGGTGACCAAAGCCATCTCTGTTCCATGACCAGGCCTAAAACAAGACTGTGATGGATCAAGATAATCAGGTTTTATCCAAGAATCCCTGGAGTTCAGAAGACACCACTCACTCCACAACCTTGCCCAAAAGGGGAGGATTAGAAAAGTAAAAATATATGCATTTTCCTCAGCTCCTGGAACTTCACACTGCCAACTTCACACTGTTCCAGTTGGCTCCTACCCCTCCAATTTTCCATGGTACATGTCATGGGATATAGGGGAATAAATAACTTCCTCCCTCTTTAGTCACTCCTTGGTAGGATGTCTCCTTTGGTAGGATGTCTCCCCTCACCCACAAACACTTCATGCAAACACACACAATTTGTCAATTTTCTGAGATAATATCTGACATGAAGAAAACTAGCATTCCTCTTGCTTCACCTCTGCCCCAAATAAAATTGTTTAAGAACGTGGATCATCAGAAATCCTTGTGATAACAGTAAATAATAAGATGGCATTTGTAGATAGAATACTATAAATGTTCTCTCAAGCGTGTCAAAAACCTATCAGACAGAGAAGCACAAAGCCACAGCTGAATCCAGAGAGAAGACTGCCTTCCTTAACCATGAAGATAACCACCATCCCTGTGATCTTTTCCCTTGTGAGCTGTTGCTTCTTTCTGGGTAAGACTTCTTTCCACTGCTCTGCCACCTTCAAGGCTCCACACATTAGGGACATATTATAAATTTCATTTTCTCTGTACATAAGAATGAAAATTGTGATAACTTTCTATTCTTTTACTTTAGTTGATTGTAATAATTATTTCTAAAGGTATAACCATTCCTATTATCGTATATACTCGACTATAAGCTGAGTTTTTCAGCCCCTTTTTAAGGCTGAAAAACTCCCCTGTTTATAGTCGGGTGAGGGTCCTGACAAGAAGGTGAGGTGCTGAAAAAAAGAGCCCTTCTCACACGCCTTCCCGCCAGGACCCTCATCTTTCCTTCTCCGTTGCCCCCAGTGCGCATTTCCCTCTTCCGAGCCCGGAAGTCAGCAAGGCCGCAAACAAACCCTGCCACTGTCAAGGAAGGTGCGTGCAGGACAAGGGGCAAAGAGAGTGAGGCTGAGGGAAAACACTGCCACCGCAACTCCCTCCTCCACATGTGAGGCATGAGGGAGAAGGAGGGAAAGGCACCCACCTTTCCCTCCACCCTCATCCTGCATGCACCTTTCCCGCTGCCCCCACCGCCAAGGAAGGAGCACATGGGGCGAGGGAGGAGGGAAAGGTGCGTGCCTTTCCTGCCTCACTCGCCCCACGCATGCTTTTCCCGCCTCCTCCTTCGGCTTATATTCGGGTCGGCTTATATTCAAGTATATACGATACCCGATCATACATCCAAAATAAGAATTGTTTGAAGTTGACATTGGTAAGAATTTCTGGTTGCTGAATGCTGTTTAAAATTTGTCTAACACTGAGTCTTCTTTACTATAAGATCTAACCATACTGGCCATCAGTTCAGATCTACCATTACAGGGCCATAATTTAAAAGTACATGTAAATCTTTTATATATTGGGTCTATGGAGCAATCTTATGCTCTTAGGAAGGTGGCCTATGAAAATATTAAAAGACATGCATCTCCACTACTGGTCCTATAAGGAACACCTTTGCTAGATACCCTGGAAACTTCCAGCACCATTGTTGCTTTGCTATTGCACTCTGGTGGTGATGCCATAAAGGAAGATAATGGTGCAAGTCAAAGGAAGCTTGTAAATTAAAAGCTGTTTCCTTTTCCTGATTTGCCATCAATAATGGTAAAAGTCCATGATAGTCCTCTAACATGGGAGAAAAAACTTCGAAAGACTCATTGACAAAGGAGTAAGTTTCCTTACTTTGTTTGATAATCAATGGCAGATATATCTACTGGCCAAGCAGGAGGAAACTACATTTATGAGGGACTGAAAAACAATAGCTCGGGCTGTGGTGAAGGCTGGAGAGGAGCTGCAATGAATCGCTGCAATGAATCACTCTGACCAGGAGGTCATGAGTTTGAGGCCCGCTCGGAGCCTATGTGTGTCTGTCTTTGTTCTATGTTAAAAGGCATTGAATGTTTGCCTATATGTGTAATGTGATCCGCCCTGAGTCCCCTTCGGGGTGAGAAGGGCGGAATATAAATGCTGTAAATAAATAAATAATAAACATCCTATTGAACTTCCAAAATTACATCATTGATAGAATGATACACAAATTTTGGATTCATTTTGGGTGGTGGTGTTCCTGTTTTGAGATCTGACGTGACACATATAAGGGATTCATCTTGTTTTAATACAGCCCATCCAGATTACTAAATCTAAAGACCGTTTGCCTCTCAAGTGAAATATCCAAAATACTTGTGAGATATCCCAAACACTTCTCAATGGTGTTGTAATGCTTTTCTGAATTTTATTTTCAGGTTCAGGGACTTCAGCACATAAGGTAAATTCACATTTTTGTAACTGTCATTTTGAAGCAGTCCAATTGCTTGCACAGGCAAGTATAGACTGAATTTAGCCATAGGGTTGTAACACGGTTCAGAAATTCATAAAACAAAACATGAAAGTTGGCGCTGAAAGAATCATAGAAAGAGATGTAACCATACATAAAAGGATTGTTAATGCTGGAATTTCATAAGGCAGTAATAAAGCATTAAACCCCACAGAACATAACAGATCTTGCTTCTGAGTAGACATGAATGTTGCTGGACACTTTCAGTCCTTTTACACAGACATTATGAAATGTGTTTCTGATCTTTTTTATTTTGAAAAACACACTTTCAAAGATCATGTTTAAAGCTTGTAAAAGAATCCTTTTCTAAGGGGGAGGGGAGGTTTAGAGCAATTTCAATTCTTATTTAACAGGTTTGATCCTTTGTGGGATAATCTGAAGGAAAAACAGATCAAACAATACTTCCCATAACACAATCTTTCATTATGTCATGTATCTGTTCAATTATTGAAACACTATTTTAACTAAGCTGATACAAGGAGTTCTTTAAGCTATGTTTTAAATATACCCCTGAAAAAACATATTACGCTTTGTGTTAAGGAGAAAAATGTGGCCCTCAAGATGTGGATGGAGTATTCCTTCCAGCAGACTGAGTAAAGGCACTTAATCATAAAATAGTATATTACCAATTAAGAAGGAATTGGGGTCTTTTCTGTCTTGTGGGCAAAAACAGTTTTCCTGAAATGTGGTTGTATGTATTCTAATCTTTTTTTATTGCTATTACTCTGCAGCTTGATTGCCAAAAGTATATACCGCAGGAACAGCAGCAGGAAGAAGAAGCTCTGATAGACACACACTCACACGCACACACATGAATTTATTTGATATGCTGCTTTTTTCCTGGAGTGAACTCACAAAAATAACCAACAAATATATAAAAATAACAATGTAAAACAATTAAAAACTATCATATTAAAACAGAATAAAATAATCTCATTCATCCATTAATAAAATACAGCAAGCCAACATTTAGGTAAGCTCCATTGATTTGTTACATCTTCTCCAGTTAGGACTAACAGCAGGTAGATTTTGGTCACAAAAACATCAAATTAGTAAACTGAGGATGTTTGGATGTTCACTGTTCAAATCAGAAAGAATATATCTGTTCAAGGACAACACATCTATCTACATAAACATTTTTGCATTGCAGACTTTAAAAAACAGAATATGATAAATGGCAGGGATTCCAGATCAGGCTTGTTGCAAGCCCTTGTTGCAAGTGACTTTAGAATAGGTATAAATATGCTCACTTCTAGATGTTCTCATAATCAATTTACCTGCCATATTTTGAACTATTTGGAGTTTCCAAACTTGCTACAAAGGTAGTCAAATGTATAGCATATTGCAGAAGTCCAACCTTGAGATTACTAGCACATGCATCTTAAGGGTTATACATTAAATGCCAGCCACAGTTGCTCTGAGCAATGTCATCAAGTTTTCTCTCTTTATCTCCCACACAATATTCTGGAAATCAAGACTTGGGATGTGTAGAATTAATGCAGTCTGACAGTACTTTAACTGCCATGGCGTAATGCTATGGAAGGCAGGTATATGTTGTTTTAGAAGGCCTTTAGCCTTTTCTGCCAGAGTGCTGATGCATCACCAAACTACAATTTCCAGAATTTCATAACATAGAACCGTGGCAGTTAAAATTGTGTCATACTGCCTTAATTCTGTGGTTTAGATATTCCCTCACTTAAAAGGGCTCTTTCACGATCAATATCAAATGAGGGGATGTTTCCTTCTCACTCACTTAAAGTGAGAAGGACATTTCTTCTAACCTACTTGCATCTAGCCAGAATGTGAGTGTACAGTTGGTAAGCTCTGGCACTTGGCACTACAACTGAGGACAGGACAAAATTAACTAAGTAAATATATAGAACCCTACAAATTTCAGCCACACAATTGGACTTCCCTCTGGGTCAGGTGCTTTGCCGAAGGGAAGGTAGAGGAGGTGGTCAAGGGTAGACATTGGGCCTCAGCTGAACCCACATCTGGTACATTCCCCCTCTTGCCTTGTCCAGGCTTGTTACAATATAATTACATCAATAAAGAGGCTTTTCTTTAACTCAACTTTTTGTGTCTGGCCTTGTGAACCCATCCTCATCAAATCAATGAACCTCTCCAGAATGTAGTAAAGTGAGTTTTCTTCCTGCTTGAGCTGAACCCATGAAAACTAGAAATTTTGAACTCTTCTCTCCTCCTTCAAGATGGCCCATATAAACTGGACACATGGGTCCAGATCATGAAATGCTGCAACCTTAATGAATGACCTTACAAAGTGCTATTGAAGTTTGTGGTGGATGACTGAAGACTGTGGGTTTGCCCAAGCAATCAGTAAAGATTATGCAGCAATCCATCTAGACAGATTAAATTTTCTAGCAAAATAAACAATGTAGAAGAGAGTAACACAACAACTAAAAACTAAAGATAATACCACCTGGAGAGCCGCAATTAAGGCAGAACAATTGCAGTACAAAAGTCTCATCTACAAAACTGTCAAACAATTGGAAGAACAAACATAATAGAGAAGTTTGAATATGTCCTTCTGAAAATTGTTCTTAAATAACAGTTGAGATGTTTTATTTCAAGTAGATTGGAACTGACAACTCATGAAGTTGGATTGCAAGTTCCAGCAGCTGTAGCAAACAAGCCAATCATGGGGGATGATAAGAATTACAGTCAAATAATGCAGCAGGTCCACTACATGCTCATCTCTGTTGTAAAGAAAAAAATGTTGCAAGGCAAGGGGTATGTTTTAATATGCTATCCTTTGCATATTTACCTGGGAGCATCTAGGGGACTTACCTTTGAAAATAAATACCCAATATTGTGTATTGTCACATTGAACTCCATCTTATACTTCGTTTCTAAATGCCTCACACATTTGGCCAGTTTCTTAAGTAACCCAGGTTTATTTTTCTAGAGTTGGCGCCAAAATAAACTTGGCTTTCAAAGGAGAATGCGTAAGTATCATTCTTATTTAATTTGAAATAGAAACTATTCCATATTACTAAGGATGTAGACAGGGCCGGCCGGAGATAATTTAAAATATTAAGCAGGGGTGGGGAAAAGCGCCCCCCCCGCCGGCGCCGCGGGAGGCGTGGCCATGTGCCGCGGGAGGCACATGGCCACGCCTCCCGCGGCGCCGGCGGGCCCCGCCTCCCGCACCCTGGCCCCGCCTCCCGCACTGCTCGCGCTTGGCCCCGCCTCTCACGGCCTGGAGGGACCTATGCTGCAGTCTGGCCAGCTGGAAAAGGCCAGACGGGCGAGGGTGAGTAGCGCGGGAGGCGGGGCCAACCCTGGCCCCGCCTCCCGTGCTACTCGCCCTGACCCCACCTCCCACGCTGCGTGAGAGGCGGGGCCAGGGCACGCTGGGCGGGAGGCGGGGCACCGCCCTGACGGTGCCCCGCCTCCCGCCCAGTGCGCCCTGGCCTGGCTGGCCTTGCCCAGCCGGCAGTGGCCATGTGGAGCTCACTCGTCGCCAAACAGGCCTTCCTGTTCACCGGCAAGCGAGCCCATGGTCCCCGCTGGGGCGGGGGAAGCCTAACGGCGCCCCCTGGGGACCTGCGCCCGAGGCGGCCGCCTCACGTGGCCTCGATGGTGGGGCCGGCCCTGGATGTAGACTAAACAATTGTTTGTGTTGTGTTTATTGTCCCCTTTCAATTATTTGCCATCTAGTGGGAAGAGTAAGACAAAAAGAAAATGCTTTTCTGTGCTCTCACTCTGAAAGGACTCCCAAGATTTAGTAGGTCCCAATGGATTTATGGTTCTTGTTAATTGCCTTCAACTCAACTTTGACTTCTGGTGACCCTATGAGTCTTGCAGACTCAGGGCACTGGCTTATTTGATTGAGTCCAATCTTCTAGAAAGTGGTCTTCCTCTTTTCCTATTGCTCTCCACTGTACCAAGAATTACTGACCTTTCTAGTAAGTCCTTTGTCCTTGTGACATGGCCAAAGTACGGCAGCCTCAGTTGCATCATCTTGGCTTTTAGGGAGAGTTCATTCTAGGCCCTATTTATTTATCTTTTTTGAAGTCCGGTGAAGGGGATGTGAAAGCAGGAGGAGCAAAAGTCTTGTAGGTATCCTCTGCAAATATTTGTGGTTCCCAGCTTGATGTATCTGGTTAACAAAACTTGCTCAAAAATAATGTCCATTAAACTGCATTTATTTACATTGTCTGGAATGCATTTATAGGTTGACTGCAGTAGGTTTACAGAACCACCAAATGGCAACATAGTACTCTGTCCCCGATTATATAACCCTTTGTGCGGCACTGATGGCAAAACGTATGCCAACACATGCTTCTTGTGTGCAGAAATTTGGTAAGTTTAACATAAACTTAAGTTAAAACTCATTATATACCTGCTGTATGAGAAAGGCAATTGGTACTTCCACTTGGCCTCATAAAGTATGGTCTTTTCCTGATCTAGCACAGACACATGGCAAGTGAAACGCTTGGCATCCTTAGGCACAAGTCAGGGTCTCATTGTTTTGATCAAGCTAACATTATAACTACCGCCTACTCTGAGCCTAGTATCTTAAAAGATGCATCTTTTAGGTAATGCAGGTAGTTTTTAGGTAACGGCACTTTAGGTAATGCAGGTAGTTTGATCTAGCCATTTCAACTCCCTCCCGCAACATCGCTTTGGGGCACTGGAGCCCCCTTTGTGCCGGTAAGACTGCTGACCGAAAAGTTGGCAGTTCGAATCTGAGGAGTGGGGTGAGCTCCCCTGTCAGCTCCAGCTTCTTATGCGGGGACATGAGAGAAGCTTTCCACAGAATGGAAAAACATCTGGGCGTCTCCTGGGCAATGTCCTTGCAGACAGCCAATTCCCTCACATCAGAAGCGACTTGCAGTTTCTCAAGTCACTCCTGACAGGAGAAAAAAAATATCTGGGGCACTGTGGGAAATAAAACACTGGCTCGCTCTCTCCACTCCAGGCTGCTGAACATGGTCATTCCTTTTACTAAGCTCACCAGGACTCATTGAGAGAGGATAGGGCTGGGCAATATCCTTACAGACGGCCAATTCTCTCACACTAGAAGCGACTTGAAGTTTCTCAAGTCACTCCCAACACGAGAAAACTCTGGGGCACTGAGGGAAATAAAACAATGGCTAGCTCTCTCCACTCCAGGCTGCTGAACATGGCCATTCCTCTCAATAGGTTCACCAGAACCCATTGAGAGAGGATATGGATTTCTCAGGGAAATTTTTACTTAGGCAGTCCTCAGGCCTGAAGTCGGTTGCAAAATAAGACATCTCTTGATGGATATCATTGGTCAGTAATAGCCTTACTTCGGTGTCTATTACTTTTGAATTGACTAAAATAGCACAGCCAATTGGAGGGGTGTTTCTAATGTCTGCAGGGTGCTGCCAAGTTCTCCACTATATTATCTGTTCAGTAAATGCTGTTGTTTCACTGGCTTCCCAAAAATTATTGAAACACAGAAATCCACTCCTTTCCTTGGTCCATTTTAGTCAGCTGCTTCCAGTCACTAAGTCTTCCACATCACCTAAGTCTTTGATCCACCAAGACACAGCAATTGGGACACATTCCCTTAACTTGAGCCAACTAGGAAGGAAATAAAAGCTCTTAGTCAAATGCAAGTTTTTATTTTGTTGTAAAATTCTGGCTAGGCCATAAATATAGACAAGTATCTATGAAGCCCGCTTTAGAGCAGTGATTAAAATAATATGGTTACAACTCCCAGAAGTTTTAGAAGTCCAGCAACTTTTGACGGACTACATGAGTCCTTCCCATATGGTAGAGACCATATGCATTGTGGGCCAGAGCCTGAAGAGGTTGAGAACAAAAACCACAGCATCCCTTCCCTCTCCTCTGTCTGTGCCATAAGTGGAAGTCTATAGTACTTTTATTGTGTACTAGCTGTGCCCGGCCACACGTTGCTGTGGCGAAGTATGGTGGTATGGGAAATAAAGTATTGAGGAATTGGTGGTAGTTAAGGTCAAGGGTAAAGGTTTTCCCCTGACATTAAGTCCAGTCGTGTCTGACTCTGGAGGTTGGTGCTCATCTCCATTTCTAAGCCGAAGAGCCGGCGTTGTCCGTAGACTCCTCCAAGGTCATGTGGGATGACTACATGGAGCGGCGTTACCTTCCCACCGGAGCAGTACCTATTGATGCACTCACATTTGCATGTTTTTGAACTTCTGGGTTGGCAGAAGCTGGGGCTAACAGTGGGGGCTCTCTCCGCTCCCCCAATTCAAACCTGTGGCCTTTCGGTCCAGAAGTTCAGCAGCTCAGCGCTTTAACACGCTGCGCCATCAGGGGATATTATTTCCTAAAGGTTGTGAATATACAATATTTCTGATTGGTTTTTTTTGTTTGTTGGAGGCAAGTATGAATGCTGCAATTAGGAAAAATGATTAGGATGTAATGGCCTTGCAGCTTTAAAGCCTGGCTGTTTCCTCCCTGAGTGAATTTTTTGTTGGGAGGTGTTAGCTGGCCCTGATTGTTTCCTGTCTGGAATTCCCTTGCTTACAGAGTGGTGTTGTTTGCGATATTTTATGTGCTTCTACTGGCTGTGGCCCTGAGAAAACAGAGGATTTTCCAGACTTTGATGATGGGAATACTTTGTTGGGAGGTGTTAGCTGGCCCTGATTGTTTCCTGTCTGGAATTCCCTTGTTTTCAGAGTGGTGTTGTTTGCGATATTTTATGTGCTTCTACTGTCTGTGGCCCTGAGAAAACAGAGGATTTTCCAGACTTTGATGATGGGAATACTTTGTCGGGAGGTGTTAGCTGGCCCTGATTCTTTCCTGTTTGGAATTCCCTTGTTTTCAGAGTGGTGTTGTTTGCGATATTTTATGTGCTTCTACTGTCTGTGGCCCTGAGAAAACAGAATTTGCCAGACTTTGATGATGGGAATACTTTGTTGGGAGGTGTTAGCTGGCCCCGATTGTTTCCTGTGTGGAATTCCCCTGTTTATTTACTGTCCTGGTTTTAGAGATTATATTGTTCTGCATTATTCTATCCCAGTAATTATTTCATATTAAAGAAGAATCTCACTTATCCAACATTTGCTTATACAATGTTCTGGATTATCCAACGCAGTCTGCCTTTTCATAATCAATGTTTTTGTAGTCAGTGTTTTAAATTCATTGTGATATATTAGTGGTAAATTTGTAAATACAGTACAGTAGAGTCTCACTTATCCAACATAAACGGGCCGGCAGAACGTTGGATAAGCGAATATGTTGGATAATGAGGAATTAAGGATAACCCTATTAAACATCAAATTAAGTTATGATTTTACAAATTAAGCACCAAAACATCATGTTAGACAACAAATTTGTCAGAAAAGTAGTTCAGTACACAGTAATGCTATATAGTAATTACTGTATTTATGAATTTAGCACCAAAATATCACGATATATTGAAAGCATTGACTACAAAAATGCGTTGGATAATCCAGAACGTTGGATAAGCGAGACTCTACTGTAAATACTACATAGCATTACTGCGCATGGAACTACTTTTTCTGTCAAATTTGTTGTATAATATGATGTTTTGGTGCTTAATTTGTATAACGATTACCTAATTTGATGTTTAATTGGCTTTTCCTGAATCCCTTCTTATTATCCAACATATTCACTTATCCTGCCGGCCTGTTTACGTTGGATAAGTGAGACTCTACTGTATATTGATAATCTTAAATTATCTGCTTAGAACTGGATTATATGAGGCCCCTTCTTCACAGCTGTATAAAATGCACACTGAAGTGGATTATATGGTAGTGTGGAGTCAAGATAATCCAGTGCAAAGCAGATAATATAAGATTATAAATGGGTAATATAGCTGTGTTGAAGGGCCTTGAGTCTACACTGCCATATAATCCAGTGCAAATTAGATAATCTGTGGAAGAAGTCTAAGTGAGGCCTAAATCTGCCTGTCCCCTAACTGAAACCTGGCTGTCCCTTGGTTGCTAGGCAACCAAGTGGGCAGAGATTAGCCCTCTAAACTGGCAGCAATTGCATAAAAAAATTATTGCTCTCCCTCTAATTAGGACTTTATTTTTCTTTTCTTTTTGTTGTATCAACCTTGAGGCGTGGATGATGGGTTGTGTTGTCAAATTTTGAGGTTGGGGGGCCTGTACTTTTGTTGTTTTGTGAATTGCCGTGATGCCATCACTCTTTTATATATATAGATTAATTAATGTAGAATGTGTATTTATGTTTGGTTATCCCTTAATCAGTTATTTCACTATAAACTGCTCTAGTGAGCATACAGTGAAAAGGTGGACATAGAAATATTTGAAACATAGAGTTCCAGCAATTCCTGCATGTAACTTGGTATGGCCACAGATCTGTAAGGTAGCATACATTTTCATACCATTCATACAAACCACTCTATTTCAGGCCATCTAGAAAACTGATTGGCATAAAAAAAGAAGGACCCTGCAAATAAAAGGTATGTTCTGTTTTACATGTTAATCATTCTTTCCTGAATCAGTCCCATTTGGGAAAATATCCTGCAAATTTACTGGTATTCATTTTGGTACAGCTGTTTAATTTGGGTACTAACAGTTTGCCCATGGAAATTGTATTTCTATGAAAGACAGAAAACCAACACAAAGCAAAGCATGTTTGCTCAGGTGCAAGTCCAATAACAGTAATATCCATATGAGAATATGTTCTCTTTTTGCATTTCCATATTGTGAACGACCGTCTTAAATTAATGTGGGAATTGTCACCACAATATCAGACTTCTTAATTTCTGCTAGATTTTACAGTTATTTTTTCCAGTTTTCTTTGGTTTCCCCATAGAATAGCATTTTGTTTTCTCTTTAAGTTAGTATATCTACAGTTTTTACAAGTTCTCACTGATACTTTCAAATTTTGAAAATGGTTCATTGGGATGGAATTTTACTTCTCTCTTTTTATTTCCTAGGCAAATTTGCAGGAAACCAGAGGCTAAGCATAATGGATCAGACTGAAAGAACAAATAGTTACATATACAAATGTGGGCCCAAATTTTTAGTCTCCAAATACCTTGTTTCCAAATGTGTGATTTGCCTCAATAAAATGAATTAAAGCTTATTTAGCCTATCCTATGTTACCATCATGAATGCATGCATACAAACAAACATGCACACAAACAACAACCAATGAACAGACTATTTTTGCACCTCAGAATGCAAATTTATCAAAAATGTGCAAGTGAGAAAGCTGCCCCTTGTTGGTATCTGTTGACTGCTGGTAGAGGCAAGCCACCATCTGATGAGGCATTCTCCAAATACTCTCTTAAGAGATTTAGTACAGCAGACATGGGCAAATCTGACCCTCCAGTTGTTTTGGACTTCAATTCCCATAATTCCTAACTGAAGGCAGTATGTTTGGAATTGTGGGAATTGAAGTCCAAAACACCTGGAGGGCCAAAATTTGCCTGCGCCTGAAGTACAGTAGTAATAACTCCCAATTAACCAAAAACCAATTATTAGAACGGCATCCGTTGTATTCATGAGATGGCTCTGTCTCTTAGTGAAAGAAGAGGCAGTGCTTTTAAAGCAGGCATGGGTAAACTTGGGCCCTGCAGGTGTTTTGGGCTTCAACTCCCACCATTCCTAACAGCCTGAGGCCTTTTCCCCTTCAGGGCCCAAGGTTTGCTCATGCCTGCTTTAAAGCAACTGGATAATGCAGGGCTCCCTTCTTAGAGGCATCCAACCTGCACAGATGCCATCCTTCAGGTGCGGGTACCCCCCAAACAAACGCTGCTTTGAAATGGATTAGGAACAATTACAGCTTCTAATTAACTGTCTGTGATTAGAAATCTTGCTGCCGGCCCTCTGGTTCCTGGAGGAGAGGAGGCCGTGGTTCGGTGTTCCCTTGAAGGCCTCTGGTGACACCTGAGAGGAGAACAGGGCCCCTGAGAGGCTCACTGGTGGGTGAAGCGGGGCTCCCTCTTCTCGGCGAAGGCGTCCATGCCCTCCTGGCGGTCGCGGGTGGCGAAGGAGGCGTGGAAGAGGCGCTTCTCGAGGCGGCAGCCCTCGGCCAGGCCCACCTCGAAGGCGGCGTTGACGGCCTCCTTGGCCATGGTGGTGGCCACCTGGGAGCAGCGGGCGATGCGCTCGGCGAGGGCCACGGCCTGGTCGAGGAGCTCGGCCTGCGGGCAGACACGGCTGGCGAGGCCGGCCTGGAGCGCCTCGTGTGCGGAGAGGCGCCGCGCGGAGAGCACCATCTCCATGGCCAGGGACTTGCCGACGGCGCGGACGAGTCTCTGCGTGCCCCCGGAGCCGGGCAGCGTGCCCAGAAGGATCTCGGGCTGGCCGAACTGGGCCTCCTCGCTGGCGTAGACCACGTCGCACATAAGGGCCAGCTCGCAGCCGCCGCCCAGCGCCAGCCCGTTCACCGCCGCCACCACGGGCTTGCGCACGCGCGCCAGGCGGTCCCAGTTGGCCAGGAAGTCCTCGCGGTAGCAGTCCGGGAAGCGCCGCCCGCGCATCTCCTTGATGTCGGCGCCCGCCGCGAAGGCCCGCCCGCGCCCCGTCAGCACCAGCGCGCCCACCGACGCCTCCCGCTCCGCCGCATCCAGCGCCTGGCCCAGCTCCGACATCAGCGCCTCGCTCAGCGCGTTCAGCGCCGTCGGGCGGTTCAGCGCCACCACCGCCACGCTCCCCTCCGCCCCGCGACGCTCCACCTCCACGAACTGGAACGAAGGCGACGAGGACATGAAGCGAGCGGAGGAGGCCGCCCACGGGCGCAGGCCCGCTAGGCCCGAGCGCAGGACCAGCATGCGAACCGCCGCCATCTTGACCGGAAGACGAGAGGGGCGCGCCAAAGGGGCGCGGCCTCAATGGCGCCTCAGGGGGACTTCCGGTTCCCAAGCGCCGCCGCCGTCCATGGACCGAGAGAAAGAAACAAACAAACGCACAGGGGGGAATAGGGTACCAAAGAGACTCCGTTTCCATAGCACCGTAGAACGTCCGGTTCCCAAGCGGCGCCACATTTCATGGATGGGGGACATCTGGAAAAAGAAACGCACAAAGATAATAGAGTGCTAAGAGACCCAGTCTTTATAGCCCTACAGAACTTCCGGTTCCAAAGCGGCGCTACGGTACTTGGATAGGGAGAACGGCTGGAGAAGAAAACAAACGCACAGGGGGAATAGGGCGCTAAAGTGTCTTGATAGCGCCGCAAATCTTCCGGTTCCCAAGCGGCGCCACGGTACATAGATAGGGGGGACGGCCGGAGAAAGAAAGAAACGCTCAGGGAGAATAGGGTGCTATTTATTTATTTATTTATTTATTTACAGCATTTATATTCCGCCCTTCAAAAAGACTCAGGACAGTAAATAAAGAACGCCACTCGAAAAACAAGAAAACTCACAGGAACCGCAGAACTTCCGGTTCCCAAGCGGCGCGACGGTCGATGGCTAGGGAGAACGGCTGGAAAAAAACAAACGCGCAGGGGGAATAAGGGTTTTAAAGAGACTCAGTCTTTATAGCGCGGCAGAACTTCCGGTTACCAAGGAGCGCCACGGTCCATGGATAGGGAGAACGGCTGGAGAAAGAAACAAACAAACGCACAGGGAGAATAGGATGCTAAAGATACCACCACAAAACGTCTGGTTCCCACGCAACGCCACGGTCCATGAATGGGGGCTACGGCTGGAGAAAGAAAAGCACAGGGGGGAATAAGGTGTTAAAGAGATTCGATAACGCCTCACGAGGTCTTCCGGTTCCCAAGCGGCGCCACGGGCCATGAATGGGGGAACAGCTGGAGAAAGAAAAAAACGCACAGTGGGAATAGGGTGCTAAAAAGACTCCAACTTGATAGCCCCGCAGAAGGAACTCTGGTCTCCAATCTGTGTTACGTTCCATTTATGGGGCACAAGGTGGGATTGTAAGAGATTCGCTCCTATACTGAAGGAAGTAACAGGGAGAAAAGGATGATAAGTGGACTCTCTCTCGGCTAACCGGAACTCTCAGGCAACTGGTAAAAATCGTAGAGCTCCATAAGAAAGAAGGGGAATAAGTTGGTGATAATTATATCCAGCTGCCATCCCCATGAATTTGGCCTCTGTAGTATTAAACCAATGCGAGGTCAAACAACGATGTAAAACGCTCAGGGTACTTTTGGGTGGAAAAACCCCAGCGTTCCCTACACTCCCGCCCCTAGTTTTGTTTTCTTTCGTGCTTTCGACTGGGATCCGGAAGTGAGTAGTGATCTTGTTTTTCTCCCGCATCTCTTAGAAATGAAGGTGGCTGTCAAGCGGGCTGCGGAAGCGGCTGATGACGAACGGGAAACGGAAGTGTTGGTGTAGCTCTGGAAGGAAGTGTCTCCTGCCGGAGATGCTCCTCGGACCCCAGACCCGCTGAGAGGGGCGGCCGGGCAGGTGAGGCCGTGGGCGTCGTTCCAGGGGCGGAGCGGGGCTGGCGCGCGCGGTCCTCACAGTCTCCGGAGGGCCTTCCCAGCCTCCGGGTCGCGGAGGAACAGGAGCGAGAGGGGCGCTCGCCGAGCGGGGCTTGGGTGGCGCGGCCTGCCTCACCGCTGCTTCGGCCTGCGGATTTGGGACCTTGTTTACACTGCCTCAGGAGGAGCCGGGCGCCTTGTTTGTTCTCTCTAGATGGAAGGAAATGGAAGACATCCAAAGAAGGGAGAGGGAAGCAAGCAATGTGTTTCACCCTTCCTCTCCCGTTCTCATTTTTCCCCTTCCGCTTCCACCTTTTTAGGGTGATCATTTGTTGCCTGGTTCCTCCAAGCAAATACCTCCCCTCTTTTGTCCCCTTATTATCGCCAGTGACTCCCAAACTCTAGAGCAGATATGGGCAAACTTTGGTCCTGAAGGTGTTTTGGACCTTGACTCCCACCATTCGTGACAGCCTCAAGCCCTTTCCTTTCCCCCTTCAGCCACTTAAGCTTAAGGAATGGTGGAAGTTGAAGTCCAAAACACCCCCAGAGCCAAAGTTTGCCCATACCTGCTCTAGATCTCCAGGTGTTTTGGACTTCAAGTCCCAAAAGCCTCAGTTGTCTCGGCCAATGATCAGGGATTCTGGGAGGTGAAATGCAAAGACACCTAGAATCATAGAATCGTAGAGTTGGAAGAGACCTCAAGGGCCTTCCAGTCCAACCCCCTGCAAGAAGCAGGAAAATCTCAGAAGAAACCTGGAAGAAACTCCACCAAGCTACAAATCCCATGATCTTCTGCTGTGGAGACTAGAACACGGAACAAATGACAGGAAAGGAGATTCCACCCGAACATTAGGAAGAACTTCCTGAGAGCTGTTCAGCAGTGGAACTTTCTGCCGTGGAGTGTGGCGGAGGCTCCTTCTTTTGGAGGCTTTTAAGCAGTCTGTCAGGGGTGCTTTGAATGCGATTTCCCTGCTTCTTGGCAAGGGGGGACTGGATGGCCCACAAGTTCTCTTCCAACTCTATGTTTCTATAACATTGAGCCATGGCAATTAAAGTATCAAAACCTTTTAGTTCTACAGTATGGATACACTATAAGACTCCAGAGACTAATGTTGAATCCTGGAAACCCAAATGTGTGAGTTTGGAGAAAGTACACTTTCTTAGACTGAGGACTCTTCCAGACAGGCCAAAAATCCAAGAGGAAGTGGGATTTTAAATCCCAGTTCCTCCTGGAATTGAGACCACACAGCTGGCCTAAACCCTGGGGTTTTGCAGGGGTGGTGTCCAGAGGGGGAGACTGGGCACTGCCAGTCTCCCCCTCCCTTCCCCTGCATTTACCGGGAGAAGGCCACTCTTTAAAAAACAAAGACAAAATAATTGAATTATTGAAAGTCCCGCATGCCTATTTAGACCAACGTTCGGAAGGCATTTCCACCTCGTTTGAAGACCTCTCTGCTCCTGACCCTCCAAGGGTCAAACTGTGTTTTTAATGAAAGATTTTCTAATATGTTTGCCCAAACTAGCATCTAAAGCGGCGTTTCTCAGTCTGTAGGTCCCCAGGTGTTTTGGCCTACAACTCCCAGAAATCCCAGCCAGTTTACCAGCTGTTAGGATTTCTGGGAGTTGAAGGCCAAACATCTGGGGACCCACAGGTTGAGAACCACTGGCCTTTCTCACTCCTCTCCCCTCCATTGCAAGAGCCAAAGGAGGGCTTTGGGTAAGGGAGGGGGGATTTATCCTCAAAGGTTCTTCCAGGCAAGAGGAAGAGAAGCAAAGGTTTCAGGCCTCCATCTGATGAAGGCTCTAGTAAGTTGAGAGGGAAAAGGGAGCCAGGGAGGGAGTCCAGATAGGAGAGAGGAAAGGAAAACACATTTATTCCATGCCTGCATGGAAGAATGTGTTTCTCAGTAAGAACTGGGTTTAAAGGGCAACTTTTAAACATGTGTTTTCCAGCCTTTAACCTGAATCCTCTTTTATTTTGGCTAAATATTGTTTAGCCACCCCTCTTCCTTTTAACCCAGTTTATCCTGGATTTTTTTTCCATGTCAGGAGTGACTTGAGAAACTGCAAGTCGCTTCTGGTGTGAGAGAATTGGCCGTCTGCAAGGGTGTTGCCCAGGGGATGCCCAGATGTTTGATGTTTTACCATCCTTGTGGGAGGCTTCTCTCATGTCCCCACATGGATCTGGAGCTGACAGAGGAAACTCATCCGCACTCTCCCCGAGTTGGATTCAAACCGGCAACCTTAAGGTCAGCAACCCAACCTTCAAGTCAGCAGTCCTGCTAGAACAAGGGTTTAACCGATTGCACCACTAGAGGCTTCACCTTGGTTATAATGCATGTGTGGAACAGCCTTGAGAGGGAGACAAGCTTCTCCTTACCAAATCTTGCCAAGAAACAACCATGATAGACTAACATTAGGGTCACTGTGTGTCAGAAATTCAAAGAAACAACAATTGTGTTAAATGATGGAGGATTTAAATGCTAACTAGTTTATTGTTTTAAGAAGGGTTGGGATTGTAATCCTTTTTAATTGCATTATATTTAACTGTCACCTCCATATCCATTGGTGATACCCTTCTGAATTGTATTTATATGTTTATGGTGTTTTAATGCTTTAATTATTGTGTGATTTAAGTTTGATTTGTATGTTTACTATTACTATATTGTGTTTCTTCTGTTGTAAGCTGCCCAAGCCCTTTCAGGGAGAGGGGACAGAATATAAATAAAACTTATTATTATTATTATTATTATTATTATTATTATTATTATTATTATTATTAGCTGTACCTGGCCAAGCGTTGCTGTGGCCCAGTCTGGTTCAATGAAAAAAAATCTCAGAAAACAGTTCTTTCTCCCACCCTGGACCTTCCACAGATATATAAAGAGAAACTTCCCACAGGATGGTGTGTCCCCTGGGGAAACATGCGGGTGTCCCCTGGGGAACATCCTTGCTGACAGCCAGTTCTCTCATACCAGAAGTGGCTAGGCTATTCAGTGCTGATCAAGTTGGCCAATTGCAACATGTCTTGCAGTAAATAAAGAACACCACTCAGAAAACAGTGGAATACCAGACATTAAACAATCAGAGCCAGCTAACACCTCCCAAACAGGATTTCCCCTGAAACCCTTTCTGTGGCTAGGCCTCAGAGACTCGGCCTCACGTAACTTCTCTTGAGTGGTGAGGAGGCGAGCCTAGCCTTTCCTTGTGGCCCCACCCACACCGGTTGCTAAAGGTTAAAGAGACTGCTTAGCTGTTGGGTGGTTGTATGTTTTCCGGGCTGTATGGCCATGTTCCAGAAGTATTCTCTCCTGAGGTTTTGCCCAAATCTATGGCAGGTATCCTCAGAGGTTGTAAGGTATAGAGAAACTAAGCAAAGAAAGTTTATATACAGTAGAGTCTCACTTATCCAACATTCGCTTATCCAACATTCTGGATTATCCAACTCATTTTTGTAGTCAATGTTTTCAATATATCGTGATATTTTGGTGCTAAATTTGTAAATATAGTAATTACTACGTAGCATTACTGCATATTGAACTACTTTTTCTGTCAAATTTGTTGTATAACATAAAATTTTGGTGCTTAATTTGTAAAATCATAACCTAATGTGATGTTTAATAGGCTTCTCCTTAATCTCTCCTTATTATCCAACATATTCACCTATCCAACGTTCTGCTGGCTTGTTTATGTTGGATAAGTGAGACCCTACTGTATCTGTGGAAAGTCCAGGGTGAGAGAAGCACTATTGTCAGTTGGAGGCCAGTGTGCATGTTGTAATTAATTAGCATTGAATAGCTTCATCTCCTGGCTTCTTCCTGCCTGGGGGCATCCTTTGTTCAGAGTCGTTAGTAGCCCCTGATTGATTCATGTCTGGAACTCCTCTATTTTCAGAGTGTTGCTTCTTATTTACTGTTCTGATTTTTGAGTTTTTTAATACTGGTAGCCAGATTATGTTCATTTTCATTGTTTCCTCCTTTCTGTTGAAGTTGTCCACAGGCTTGTGGATTTCTATGGCTTCTCTGTGTATTCTGACATAGTTGTTGGAGTGGTCAAGCATTTCTGTGTTCTCAAATAATATACTGTGTCCAGGTTGGAGAGAATACTTCTGGAACATGGCCATACAGCCGGAAAACATACAATCACCCTGTGATTTCGGCCATGAAAGCCGCTATAGAAATATCTCTAAAGATAGGATGCATCTTTGAATTGTGGGTGAGATATCTATCTATCTATCTATCTATCTGTCTATGCCTTTTCTGTTGGTGCTACTGAAATTAGTGTGCATCTTACAATAGGTGGTGTCTTAGAACTGATTAAATATGATTTGCTTTATGTGTGGTATTAACTTGAACTGTATTAACTTGTTGCAACATTGTCCCCATGTTATCATTTTCAGTTTCCCCGAATCTGCCAAACAGCACTGACCTCTTTAAACAGCACACACCACACAATATGGGGCCTAGACGGAAAAATGTGAAAGTATGTTCCACAAGCAGGGAAGGGCCCATGTACATCAAAGCTGCTGAACTGAAGGACTATATGAACCATCTTTCACATGAAGTGCTTTGCCATATATTTAGGTAGGTCAGAATGTGTCTTTTCTTTTGCTTTTGACATTGCATGCCATTCATTATAGTATTTGATGAGACAATTGAAACTGTCCGTCCTTTATCAAAAGTGTGTCTTATTGTTTGAGGTTGAAAAGCCAACACATCCTGCATTTTGGGGTATGGACCTTTCATAAAAGGAATTTTGTTCATCATGTAATTTATGAATGTGAGCAATATGCTAATATTACAGGGAGATACATGTCTAATTTATTTCTCATGTCAGAAGTGAACGAAGGGTACAAATTGTAATGAGTTTGCAAACAAGAGATTTTTTTAAGGAAAAAAATTGGCATTAATACTAAATGTCTTTTGCCCAGTAGCTGGCCACTTGGAGTGCTTCTGGTGTTGCTGTTAGAAGGTCCTCCATTGTGCATGTAGCAGGGCTCAGAATGCATTGCAGTAGGTGGTCTGTGGTTTGCTCTTCTCCACAGTTGCATGTTGCAGACTCCACTTTGTAGCCCCATTTCTTAAGGTTGGCTCTACATCTTGTGGTGCCAGAGCACAGTCTGTTCAGCGCTTTCCAAGTTGCCCAGTCTTCTGTATGCCCAGAGGGGAGTCTCTCATCCAGCGTCAGCCACTGATTAAGGTTCCAGGTTTTAGCCTGCCACTTTTGTACTCTCGCTTGCTGAGGTGTTCCTGCGAGTATCTCTGTAGATCTTAGAAAGCTATTTCTTGATTTAAGGTGTTGGCGTGCTGGCTGATATCCAAACAGAGGATGGGCTAAACATGTCAATGCCTTGGTCCTTTCATTGTTGGCTGCTACTTCCCGGCAGATGTCAGGTGGTGTGATGTCAGCTAAGCAGTATAATTTCTCCAGTGGTGTAGGACATAGACATCCTGTGATAATGCGGCATGTCTCATTAAGAGCCACATCCACTGTTTTAATGTGGTGAAATGTATTCCACACTGGGCATGCGTATTCAGCAGCAGAGTAGCAAAGCACAAGGGCAGATGTCTTCACTGTGTCAGGTTGTGATCCCCAAGTTGTGCCAGTCAGCTTTCATATGATATTTCTAGCACCCATTTTTTGCTTGATAGTAAAGCAGTGCTTCTTGTAAGTCAGAGCACAGTCCAGGGTAACTCTCAAGTATTTTGGTGTGCTGCAATGCTCTAATGGGATTCCTTCCCAGGTAATCCTCAGAGCTCGAGATGCTTGTCTGTTCTTAAGGTGGAAAGCACATGTCTGTGTTTTAGATGGATTAGGGATCAGTTGCTTTCTGCTGTAATAGGCAGTAAGAGCACTTAAAGCTTTGGAAAGCTTCTGTTCAACCCTTTGAAAGCTTCCTGCTTGGGCGGTGATGGCACGATCGTCACATTGATGAAACTTTCTGTCCTTTCTGGCAGTGGCTAGTCATTTGTGTAAATGTTAAACATTGATGAAGCAAGCACGTTCCTCTGAGGCAGGCCATTCTTCTGTTTTCGCCATCTGCTTCTCTGACCCTGGAATTCAACAAAAAAGCTCCTGTTTTGTAGCAGACCTCCTTTGTGATATTATAAGTTTTTCTCAGGCGAAGGCGATGGTTTACAGTGTCATAAGCTGCTGACAGGTCTATGAAGACAGCTCCTGTAATCTGCTGCCTTTCAAACCCATCTGCTATGTGCTGAGTCAGTTTCAACACTTGTGATGTGCAGCTTTTGCCTTTCCTGGAGCCAGCTTGCTCCAGAATCAAACCTGGCTCTATTTTTTCCATTATTCTATTCAAAATAAGTCTCTTCAGGACTTTGTAAAGATGGCACAACAAGGAGATTGGTCTATAGCTTTTTGGGCCATTACGGTCTTTACCTGGTTTCAAGATGGCTATGACTCTTGCTTTCCGCCAGATTTTGGGAATCTGACAGGATGCAATGCAGTTGTTTATCATCTTCAGCAGCCAGCACCTTGCTTTCGGAAGACACACAACAACAAAGTAAATAGAGGGAAGCTGGCTACAGGGAGTGGACACCCCCCCCCTCCCTTGCAGCATCTCCACTGGCTGCCAATCTGTTTCCAGGCACAATTCAAAGTGCTGGCTATGACCTTTAAAGGCCTAGATGGTCCAGGTTATTTAGCTGACCACATTCCCTTGTATGGACCTTCCCGGGCCCTGAGAGGCTCTTCTTTCTTCAGGAAAGTCCCTTTTCTCAGTCCCACCTTAATCTCAAGCTTGGTTGGTGGGAAGGAGAGAGCAGGACTTCCTTCTCGGTGGCTGCCCTCTACTCTGGAACTCCCTTCTTCCCGGGGAAGCCAGAATGGCCCCTTCAGGCTGTCCTTCCAGGGGCAGGCTTTTTATTCAGACAGGCTTTTAAAGAAGAATGTTTTAAAGATCATGTCAGGGGCTGCTGTGGTTTTTAACTCTGAATATGTTTTACTATTTTTTAACTAGGAATTTTTAAATACTGTTTATATTTAATCCTATTTTAATGTTTGCATGTTTGTATATTTTGAAACAGGGGTCCCCAAACTAAGGCCCGGGGGCCGGATGCGGCCCTCCAAGGTCATTTACCTGGCCCCCACCCTCAGTTTTATAGTACATATTTATATCAGTTTTAATAATATAATATATTGTATATACATATAATATTGATAAAAATATTATAATGTTATACAATATAATACTAATAATAATACTACCATATAATAATATTAATTATATGTTATATATTACATATAGTATTACAGTATAGTGGTATAGTTCAATATACAGTAGAGTCTCACTTATCCAACATAAAAGGGCCGGCAGAATGTTGGATAAGCGAATATGTTGGATAATAAGGAGGCATTAAGAAAAAGCCTATTAAATATCAAATTAGGTTATGATTTTACAAATGAAGCACCAAAACATCATGTTATACAACAAATTTGACAGAAAGAGTAGTTCAATAAGCAGTAATGCTATGTAGTAATTACTGTATTTATGAATTTAGCACCAAAATATCACGATATATTGAAAACATTGACTACAAAAATGTGTTGGATAATCCAGAACGTTGGATAAGCGAGTGTTGGATAAGTGAGACTCTACTGTAGTAATATATAATGCTAATATTGTGCTATGCTAATAATATAATATATTGTATGTACATACAGCTGCTCTGAGTCCCCTTCGGGGTAAGAAGGGTGGGATATAAATGTAGTAAATAAATGTAGTAAGTAAATAAATAATTAATTTTAGACTTAGGCTCACCCAAATTCTGAAATGACTTGAAGGCACACAACAACAACAACAAACAACAATCCGAATTAACTTGACTATCTCATTGGCCAGTAGCAGGCCCATACTTTCCATTGAAATCCTGATAGGTTTATGTTGGTTAAGATTGTTTTCATTTTTAAATATTGTATTGTTCTCTCGTTGTTGTTGTTGTTTTGCACTACAAATAAGACATGTGCAGTGTGCATAGGAATTGGTTCATATTTTTTTTTCAAATGATAATTCGGCCCCTCAACAGTCTGAAGGATTGTAGACCGGCCCTTTGCTTAAAAAGTTTGAGGACCCCTGTTTTGAAATGTATGTTGATGCTTTTAATTATGCTAATCCATTTTGAGTCTTCTTCGGGATAGATAAAGCGGGGTATAAATAATAATAAAATAATAATGATTTTGATAATAATAATAATAATTTTATTTTTCTATCCTGCCTCCATCTCCCCACAGGGACTCAGGGCGGCTTACACAGGGCCAGGGCCAAGAACAAATAATAAACAAAGTAAAATACATATAAAATACAGCATATTCAACCGGATAAAAGACATTAGAAGCCTAGGCATTTTCTAGATTGTAGAAAAGCATCCACTTAAATTTTCTGATGCTGTAAAATCCAGCATTCACTGTACAATCTTCTTTTTATTCACTGTGAATTTTCCCTCATACTCTGGATTGTATATGGATGAGTGTGTTACTATCTAAATCAGTGGTTCTCAACCTGGGATCCCCAGATGTTTTTGGCCTTCAACTCCCATACATTTTAAAAGCTGGTATACTGGTTGGGATATCTGGGAGTTGTAGGCCAAAAACATCTGGGGACCCCAGGTTGAGAACCACTGATCTATATTATTATTTAGTAGAAAAGAAGAGGAAATGCAGTATCTGAAGATTTTTTTTCTTTTTTCCCACCCAAAGATACCTTCCCCTGCAGGATATTATGTGTATGGAATGCCTCTCACGAAAGTTAAAGGAAGCAGTTACCTTGTACTTAAGAGTGGTGAAGGTGGTGGATCTCTGTGCAGGCCGATGGTGGGAGTACATGCCCACTGGTGAGTATTGCTCCTAACACTGCTGCACTGCAACCTTTTTGTGTTAAGCTGTTTTAATTAATTGCCTTGAGAGAGATTTTTAGTGACAAATGTGGAGTTAATTGTCCTGAATGCATGCACGCATTATCTATTTCTCCCAATGAATGGGAGAAATAGTGCTTATATGGAACAAAATGCTAGTTCTTGTATGGGACAAATCTTCTATCTATATCTATATCTCTATCTATCTCTACATATAAAAAGCTTCTGACCATTTCTAATTTAATTAAAACAACGAAACTAAAAAACCCATAACCACAAAACTTGGCAACACGACACAGGGTTCTCCCTGATGTGTTTAGACGACAAAACCAAAACTCAAATATACATCCATGTCCCACAAAATCCAAAAACCCCCCAAAAAACCCATGTGCTCATGCGCAGAGCAGGCCCCAGCCCCCACCTTTGGAAGGGAAGACATGCGGCTGAGGGGGGAAAGGAAAGGGCCCGAGGCCATGAGGCAAGCCGGGAGTTGGAGTCCAAAACACACCCGAAGAGGCCTAGCCTTCCTTACCTCCTTCCAGCGCAGCTGCTTGAGACTCCTCTTGAGGGCCTCGAGGGAGGTGCGGGCCTTGAACCTGTCCACGGTGACGGCCCGGTGGAGGCAGAGGAGGTGGAGCAAGATCGGGGATGGCACTGGGGGAGGAGGGTGCAGGAAGGCCTGCACGGAGCCCACCGCCACCACTGCCGCCCTCTGGCAAGGCCTGGCTGGGAGCGGGACCAGGGGAGGCAGCGAGGAGAGGGGCCTCCTCCCAGCCACTCTCCTCCAGGGCCTCCTCTGCCCTGGCACAAAGAAGAAGAAGAAGGCGTCACCATGCTCCTCCTCCTCCTCAATGTCATGAGGGAAACAGAGTGAGGAGGGAGGGAGGGATGGCCCTGGCCCACGTCGCCCCGCGAAACAGAGGCACACCGACGCCATGGAGGGACGGGGAGGGGGGCGAGGGGGGGAGGGAGGAAGAGTTCTCCCTCAATTACTTTCAATTTCTCCTCCTCTTTCCCTCAATTTACCCCTCAATTATAATAATAACAATATCAACAACAACAATAATAAACAGCTTCACAGGTAAGAAGCAGCCAGGCACTGAAGCTGCGAGGCCATTCCGTGCTAATCAAGATCGCCAAACAGGCCTCCAAACAGACAATGCAGTAGAGTCTCACTTATCCAAGCTTCACTTATCCAATGTTCTGTATTATCCAAGGCAGTCTGCCTTTTAGTAGGCAATGTTTTTGTAGTAAATGTTGCAATGTTTTGGTGCTAAATTTGTAAATCCAGTAATTACTACATAACATTACTGTGTATTGAATTGCTTCTTCTGTAGTTCCACTGCTATTCCACTTAAGTCACAGTAAAGCATGGCCGGGCACTAATATTTCTGAACCCAGAGCTGAGAAGTGGAAGTCTGTTTCCTGGAGAGTCTGACCTTTCCTTCTTTTTTGTATATTTTCTTTTTAACTAATAATAAAGCTATAACTACTACATGTCAAAGATACAAATATGCAATACTTAAGCAAAAGAATGGGGATGCACCATAGAGGTACATTTACTCTAGATCTATAGTGTTTGAGGGAAGTGCTTGAAATGATTGCAGAGTTTGGAATGAGAAAAGCTGAAGAAAGTTGCCATATACTGAATAGGGAGAAAAGTGCATGAAAAGAAAAACAAAAACATTGAATGAGCTATGGACTTAGTGGTTTTATTTTGTTATAAGGAAGAATTAGGTAGTATACCAGACATGGGCAAACTTTGGTGTTTTGGACTTCAACTCCCACAATTCCTAACAGCCTACCGGCTGGAGGGCCAAAGTTTCCCCATGCCTGCAGTATACTATAACTGCATGATACGTTGTTTGTTAATACTGTATTCCCACATCTGTAACCAAAAAATGATTAGTATCTTTGAGATCTGTGTGAATTATATTCTTAATTTCTAGTTTAATCCACAGAATGTAAAGGTGCATAATGTTTGATAATTACTTCCCCTTCTTACTATGATTTCAGTTAAAAAATAACAAATCAATCTTACCATCTTATATGTATCCCAGTTCTTGTTTTTACCTTAACAGTGGAATACTTTTTCTGTAGTTCTGAAGTCTTGCCTCTAAGACACAGGGTTATTAAATTAAGTCAGTAGTTCACAATCTGGAGCCCTCCAGGTGTTTTGGGCCCTGGCTCCCAGAATTCCTAACCATTGGATAAGCTGACTAGGGCTTTGGAGAGTTGGATGGTCACAGTTTGTGCACCACTGAATTAAGTGCATTGTTAATCTCCTTTAACTTGTTAAATCATGGAGTGTAGAGCTTCTACGATCAAATAAAACACAGTGGTAATCCTTGTACTGCTAAGTCCAACACTATATTTTCTGAGAACCAAAAATATCTCATTAATCTTCCTTTTATTCTTGGACATCTCACTCAAAGGGTAAATGTCTTGTCTTGCCAGGATTCACAGATTCCAGCTTCCTAACCTTACTGAAGAAAATGCCAGACATTGAGCAACTGTATGGGCTCCATCCAAGGCACCTTGACCGGCGCAGAGTTCGTGGCTATGAAGCATTCAGCATCCCAGGAGTTTTAGAAGCCTTACAAACCTGCCCAAATCTACTAGTAAGTGTTTTGTATCCCGAACATGGGATGTTTATGTTTGACAATGCAGTCTTCCCTTTACTTGTTTCTGTTTTTCTGCTTGTAGGGAGTTGAAACTTCCCATTTGGAACTTGTAGAAGCCATTTGGACATACATGCCACAAGTTCATATTCTAGGAAAGTTTCGTAATCGTAATGGTGCCTTCCCAATTCCAACTGAAAACAAACTCAAAATACCAATAGGAGCTAAAATCCAGACTTTGCACTTAGTAGGTAAGCATTGCTGTGATGTTTTTATCTAAATTATTAAAGAATTCAACATTTTCAAGATATGAAATTAAAAAGGTGTTTATTTCATTTTTTTCTTGTTTTGCTGCAGAAGAGATGAGTGACTATTCATGTTGTTAGGAATAATAATTTCTTAAAAGTTTCAGTGCTATTTTGCTTTGAAGTCACAGCATGCTAAAATTACTACAGAACTTTTAATCACAGTGCTTGTCATAGAATTCACTGTGTTTGGACTTGACTTACTGTTTTGTTTCTGCTATTTTAGGCGTTAATGTCCCTGACATTCCTTGCATCCCAATGCTGAGGCACCTGTATCTGAAATGGGTGAGACTCACCAAACCACAGCCTTTTAAGGATTTCCTTTGCATCAGCTTACGCACCTTTGTAATGAGAAATTGTGCAGGTATGATAGCAATTTTATGGCAAGCTAGTATAGCTTGTCATCGATTGTAATGTGCACCTCACTTTTAGCTATGTAATTTAGCTTAAAAAAGTGAGCATTAGATTTGAGTGAATATGGTATATTAAAAGGAGGGTTGGAGTGGATCAGAAAGAATGTTCAGCGGGAAAGCAGAGACTGTGTTTAAAGCAAATCTGTAACAACATTACATATACTTGAATATATACAGTATTTATCCTTTTCTCAGTAAATCAGTACAGCAAGAATGGAATGAAATTATACTTACTATTATTATTTCTCACATTTATATCCCGCCCTTCTCACCAGAAGGGACTCAGGCCGGCTTTTGTTATCTGTTATGACAACTGTCATATTTATTGTGTTGATTGATATAAATGTGTTTAATATCCTGTATGAATTCTTTCCTTCCACACTAAAGGAGGACATTTTCTCCTATACATTTTCTACTTTCAGCAAGAGATATTTGTAATATTTCAATTAGAGAAAATTTGAGTTTTGGGAGAAACAACTTTCTGTATGTGTATTCCCATTGAGGGCAGATGATCGCACAGTTTTTCTGTGTGAATATAGATGTTTGCAGTGTCTCATTTTATGGTGGCGAAGTGTGTTAAAGCGCTGAGCTGCTGAACTTGCAGACCAAAAGTTCCCAGGTTCAAATCCCGGGAGCGGAGTGAGCGCCCGCTGTTGCTCCAGCATCTGCCAACCTAGCAGTTCGAAAACATGCCAATGTGAGTAGATCAATAGGTACTGCTCAGGCGGGAAGGTAACGGCACTCCATGCAGTCATGCCGGCCACATGACCTTGGAGGTGTCTACGGACAACGCCGGCTCTTCGACTTAGAAATGGAGATGAGCACCAACCCCCAGAGTCAGACATGACTGGACTTAACGTCATGGGAAACCTTTACCTACCATATTTACTCGAGTATAACTTGCCATTGATTGTAATGTACACTTTTGCATTTCACTTTTTAAACTTGACTAACGGGGGTATTGTTAGCTGCCTTGAGTCTCCACAGGGAGAAAGGCAGGTTGTTAATAGTAGTAGTAGTAGTAGTAGTAGTAGTAGTAGTAGTAGTAATAATGCATGTGAATGCTGATATTTGGAAAATTTTATTCTGTAGGGCCAACAAACTCGTTGAAGTATGTCCCATTGGTCACAGGCTTGGCTTCGGCTCGAAATCTGGAGCATCTAGAATTAGTTCGAGTTCCCTTCCTTGGAGGTCTTATTCAGCACGTTGTAGAGGATAGCTGGAGATCTGGTATGCAACCTCTTCCTTGGAAGTGAGAACAGTATATTGTTAATAAACTTGAACTGTTTCCCCTTCATTGTTCATGTATTCTTGAGAATATTGCCACTAGCTCATTCCAAGGACCTTGATATTGTTTCAAAATGTGCTTCAGTTCTCTGAAAGCTTGAGAAGGCAGTAAGGAAATTTGAATATCACCTGATCATTCTTTTGAATCAACATCATGAATTTTGAAATGCTTAAGACGTGCTTTTGGCTACATGAAGAACCAAAGGTAGTTTTACTGTTGCTCCTGGTGTGCCTATTTACATGCATGCACTTTGACAGATGTCCAAGGCTTGGAATGTGCTTCACTTATCCAAACAAATTGTGACTCAAAGCTCACAGTGAAGGTAGACTTTCCAAATGGAATCCATCTATTGTAAAAGAGAAGCAGGGTGAGGGAGGAGACATTAAATTGTGTAGGCATCATCTATCTCTGTACAAATGTAAATTGCACCCTAAGGTACAGTAAAAGCTCTCGATTAGGTACAAGATAGAGTATCGGATAAAGGTACCTTGCTTTGCTGCACCCACAGAAAGTACTATCACAGTACATTTTAATATTTGATTGATCTATGTAGTTATGGGCAGTATGCTTAGACTTATAATGAATGAATATTGGCGTCTTTCAAACTGACTATAGCATAAGCATAGATGCTGACAGCTGCTTCCCCATTTGTGCATCCAATATCTAGACTTATATTTAGTGCATGCTTCAAATATTCATTACTAATGAAGTCTCCCAATGTAGTAGTTTGTCGCTATAAAATGATCACTTTTGTTGCCACTGAGATTCTTGTCTGATGAAGAAATAGTAATAAAGCATTGAAGGAAAGGTTTACAACTATTACGAAGGAAGTCAATACAAGGCCAACACCAATCAAGAAGAATCAACATCTGGTCCAGGAAACTGAGATGGAGCCAGGATATTCCAGAATGGAGGACGTCTATCATTCATTTACAACTTTGGGACAACATCAGCAAAATATTGCTATATAAGTGACCTTATGACAATCCAGAAATTGTGACAGACAGCTATGCTGTTCACCCGCCATGCTCAGTGGAGATGGTGTATGGGAAAATGTCAGATTTGCAGGGAAGCAGTCTGGTCACTGGACCTCCTTTTCTCATGGGAAGAGAAAGGAGTGCATTTTGGAGTCATGATACATGTTGCAGGGAGTCAGTTCTGTCTGGAAACAGAGGTCTGATCCTTGGCACTGTTTTTAGGGGGGAAAGGAAGCATTTTGGAATTTTGAAGTTTTGGCATTATGGAGGTCTTGGAACTGTGTGTTGACAGGCTACAGGGGGAAGCAGGGCCTGGCCTGAGCAGGTGCTTCTCCAAGGACGGAGAAAGGATATGGTCATCTTTGGATGCATGATGAATGCATGTACATGTGTGTGAATACTGAGTGAAAATGTAACCCCCCTTTTGTTTGTTAGCCAATGTAACTGTAGGTTGTTTGTGAATCCAATAGTTGCATAGAATCTGTATATCTGTATGTCTAATGTCTGAACGTTGTGTAAAAGTTCTGCTATACCTCTCATACTGAAATTGCAATAAAAAGAACCTATGCTTTAAAAATATTGAAAAATTATTCCTAATATTTAGTCCTGAATGTACTTTACTGTAATTAATCAGTTTGGCCTATATGGCAGGAAGTTTTAGGATTTTATTGTCATTAACCTTAGTCATTTTTTTTTATTTTGTGTCAGAAGCATTGCATAAAATACAGTGACCCTAGTCATTGTGTGCACAGTTCTTCTAGGGAGCCTTAACACTGTTCCTAAAACATGTCCTCCCCCCCCCCCCCTGATTTTCTGTTAAACAGGAGGCTTCAGAAATTTGCACACTATAGTTCTGGGAGCTTGCAAGAATGCTCTGGAAGTGGACCTTGGCTACCTCATTATAACAGCTGCACGAAGGTACCTATAAGTATCTTAGTCATCTTGCATTTCATTTTACTTGTAAATGCCTCACTGTGATGTTTGCATCTAAGGCATACTGATGCCTCCGCATTATATTAGTTGGGAATTCATTGCAGTGCTGCTTTGTTTGGAATGTCTTGTTTTACAGCACAGCATATTGGTCATAATCTTGCTAACAAATAATGTTATTTAAATTTATCACTTGCAAAGCACTACCTCATAAATGACTCTGCACCTATCTGATTTTCTAGTGTGAAAGTGCCTCTGCAGATGATCCTCTTTCAAAATGGGTTATAAATTGTCCATATAGTATTTTGGGAAGTAGCTGCCAGTGTGAGCTTTTCACATTTTGTTTTGCTTCTGTTCAGGTTGCATGAAGTAAGAATCCAGCCTTCCCTTACCAAAGATGGAGTGTTCTCTGCACTGAAAATGGCAGAATTGGAGTTTCCACAATTTGAAACCCTACATCTTGGATATGTTGATGAGTTTTTGCTGCAGTGTATGAAATCCTTCCTATTTCCTTTGGGTTACCTATCAGCTGTTAGGGTAGATCTGGATTTTATCTGTCTATATGCTTCGAATTTTAAAGATTGTGCTGATGCTATTCACAATGTTCAAACAGCCCTTAGTTCTCTCCTGCTGATCAAGGATAATCCCTGCATATGGGTTGGGCATGATTAAAATAGTGTGTATGCACATCACCATGCCACTTTTAGATTTAAAGGAATCAACAGTCACTAGTGTGCAAATTCACTTTTTTTGTAAGTTCTCATGTGAGAATTAAGTCCAAATCCACAGATTGAGAGAGAGAAATGGAGTCCATGAAAATGCGACATGCAGAGATTCTGCTGCAGAAAAATGTTGGAAGTTCCCTAAAAGCCTTAGTTCATAGTCCTTTCTTTCTTGCTTACTGCATGTGGCCTTTTCTGTTTCTCAGAATAAGTCAATGGCGGGGAAATAACCACAGACACATCTCTATTGCCCAAAATATAGACCTACCTAGAGTCTTGAGGTTGGCTCTTCGACTGTATCTTTGTCAAGAAATTGGAAGTATTGTGGCAGCTACCTGTCTTTCTTTGGGAGCAGCAGTAACAGGAGAGTAGGCAGAAGAAGGCATATGAGTTTGTCACTTGACAGTTCAGCTAAGGATTCATCAGAGATGAGCAGCAAATGTTATAATGGTTCTATGTGCTTGGAGGGGTTTCATGTCAGTTGATGAGCTAGGAAGTTGGTTGGAGTGCCAACCAAGTGTATTATTATCTCTGCTTCATTTCCCACATCTTCCCACTCCCAGCACTAAAATCTGCTCTGCCTGTCAGATCCTTTCGGCTTTGTTAATCCTCTGTAACACAGTGTGACAAAAAAAATATAAAATGCAGTTGAGAGGTAGAGGGGAGCCAGCCTTTTGATTGTAACAATTTTTCACTGAAAAAAAGGTTCATTTCAGTTTGAGATTCACTAGGAGGAATGCACCTGCTTTAAAAAGAAGTCATTTGGGGGCAGGGAAGGATCCTTTTCACTCCGAAATTGTAGGTTCTGAATTGATCTCAAATTCCACCATTTCATAGAACTAATTTGATCCTTATAGTGATGTTCACTTCCCTCCTGGTATAATCCTGAAATGAAGATGCAAGATTGACAATGCTGGTGGATAAGACTATAATATAAGTGATAACCAAATACATGTTCTCAGTTGTATAGATCAATGTCTAAGATGACTTTGCAACTGTCCAAATAGATTGGGCTTTTGTTTCCTTGTTCACATTACTTTCCTTGCTGTTCCACCTGTGGGAACCAGCACATCGTTTCCATTTCTCATTGATACCGGTGGCCAGTGCTTATTCTAATTGCTGCAGAAATAATAAAAAGAGCAGATTTCTAAATCACCTCCTGCCTGTGTTTAGGTAAAATGATTAATGCTGACCTAGTGAAGTATGGCTTGGCTGATGTGGTTGAAAATCCAGGCATCATCACAGACATTGGAATGAAAGCAGTGAATGAGGTCTTCTCTTCAATTAAATACCTTGTCATATACAACTGCCCACATCTACATAATCCAAGTAGTTGGATCACAGGTATGATCCCCACAAAGACATATTGAAAGCCGCCAAGAAGATGTATTCATTCCTAAATTAAGTTATTTACTACTAGTGATGGTAACCTTATTTTATACTAGTTCATGGCTACAATGAAATTCCGGGGGGGGGTTTTATAGCAAAAAAAGTATTAATGCCTTCTGGGCATGTCAAACAGTTGTCTGAAGGATTTCTTTCTTTATTGAACTACCTATTTGTTTGGAGTGCTGTGTGGTTTCTGGGCTGTATGGCTATGTTCTAGCAGCATTTTCTCCTGATGTTTGGCATGCACCTGGGCCTGGATCCTCTGAAGAGGATCACAGATGCAAGCGAAATGTCAGGAGAAAATGCTGCTAGAACATGGCCATACAGCCCAGAAACCACACAACACTCCAGTGGTTCTGGCTGTGAACGCCTTTGACTACCCATTTGTTTCATTGGAAATCTTTCTGATATATCTATGCACTACTTACTTAATCGGGTTTAAACAGACCAAATAGGAATTATGTAGTTTTGGAACATGTCTATGCTAGCAAAAAAAAAAAAGTAGGGAGAAAGGCTTTTCATAATTGATTAACATTTCATATGATCCATGGGTTTTAGTGGATTTGCTGTGAGCAATATATTCCATATCTATAGAATATGTTCCATCTGCAGAACAATTGTGCCCATTAAAACCTGTCAATCAATTAATTTATTTGTTAATCAGAAATTGGCTTTCCCTGTTATCCCCTCTTCTAGACTCTAGAAGTTTATGGGCTGCACAACTCTTGTTAAGTTTCCAAGATCAACTGGTTTGAAATTCAACTCTGTTCTGATTATCCCAGAACAAAAAGAAAGAAAGAAACCATTTAGGACCCTCATTTACAGTTATTTTTAAGTCAGAATTGCTTGTAGTGAAATAAATGCTGGGCCAAATAAGTCAATTGTATATCAGCTTTTTTAGAAGCTAGAAGCCATGAATAAAGAATATATGAATCAGATTTCTTTCAGTGGTCAGGAAGAAGAAAAAGCTCTCACTGAACTGACCAAGAGGAGATAATAACATTGAAATGTGCAGGATATATTAGATCAAAATCTTGTCATAAGCTCATTTATGTGTGTTTTTATTTTCAATAGATCATTCAAGATGGACTCGGCTGTTTGATCTTACCTTGGTGAGATGCCATGCAATAAAATTAGACTCTTTCAGTCAGTTTATTGAATTGCTGCCAAGCTTGGAGTTCATCTCTCTGGACCAGATGTTCCGGGAGCCTCCTAAGGTGAGTTTTCAAACTGTGTTTTTAAAGATGTTTTATTCTGGCATGCAGTTAAGCAGATGATTAAATAGTTCTCCAGCTGACTATTTTTAAACATTCAAATTAATTACGAAGTTCAGTGACTTCATTAAGAGCAGAATGACATATTAGATCAAAATGAGGATTACTGTAAATTCTATACTACTTCATGCAAGAATGTAAGAATGCTTTACTTAGGCAAAAAGACAATGCACTATTAAAATGATTTTCGTTTGTTGGCTTCTTTTGAAAGTCTTTTTAAATACACTTTTTCCAATTCCTCTTAATTTGAATTAATATTACATGTAAGAAGAGTGCTATCATTCCAGGAAAACTCATAGTTTATTCACATTGAGCTGAACAAAGAAACTACAAGTTGAACCTGGAAGAGAACCTCCATGCCTTTCCCCCTTAGAATCCGCTTCAAATGTGTCTTGATCAGATGATACATAACTTATGAAACTACACCTATTTTGGATGTTTACTCAAACTTACAGGTTCACATGAAGCAAGAAACATGAAAGAGAAGTATCAATCTGCCTATCAAAATTCAAATCATAACATTGAAAAATTATCCCCCAAGTGACTAGCCATGTCACAATAAATCTGTTAACCAACTTTTTTGATTGGGGCAAATACTAGATTTTCTAAAAGTAGAAAGTTAATTTGATTTAATCAACATTATTTACACTCTGTGACATTTCATAAATAAATCTCAAAACAAAAGTTACAAGTATTTTGAAGCAAAATATTTTAAATATATTTTACTGTGTGGTAAATGTGACCAGTATTTTATAGACAGTTAAGAAATAAACACCTAGCTTTCAAGTGTAATTTTAATGGGTAGGGAGTTTTCTAAGGCAGAATAATGGTTTCATCTTGTCATCAAATATTCTTCACTGGCCCATTGTAAAGGAGAGAGCCATTCGTCCATGATATTTTTTCCACTACTATTTACTTTCTCCTCATTGATCGCTGATTAAGCATGTAATTTATTTTTGTTTTGGAGTCTCATGCAAATTGTCATAATATCCTGCATTTTAGGGTTGCGCTCGTGTGGGTCTGAGTGCAGGCACGGGGATTGGAGTTTCTTCCGCTTTGGTCAGCAATCAAAACTCCAACAATGAAAATGACAACAATAACAACCATCAGAACAATAATGCCAATATACACCATAACAACCACCAACAACCAAATGACCAAAATGAGGAGAATGAGTTACAACGGGAGGAACAGGCAGAAGAGCAGCAGATTGCAGCAGAGGGTAAATGCAAGAAATAGTATTCATTTCTGTTGTTTTTGTTTGTTTGTTTGTTTTTTTAAAAAAATAACAGTAATGTGATGATCTGTATATACTATACCTATGCATATATTTAAAGTTATTATATTCAAGTCCATACAGTGACTTTGTAGATTTTATAGGGTTTTCTTATTCAAGGAATACTTCCTCTGAAATATAGCCTACAGCACCTGGTTTCCATGAGCAGTCTCTCATCCAACTAGTAACCAGGACTGGCCCTATCTAGCTTCCAGCATCAGATAGGATCTGGTCCTTTAAGGTATTTAGGGCATTTCCAGAATAACTACTGATATGTTTGAGCATCTTAAAAAAACAAATCTCCTGTAGTCTTCTTTCATATTACTAAGTTTAGTTGTCATCTTTTGATTTGAAGGCTACATTTCCTATCTGCCGATAACTTCTGTAAAAGGCAGAGCTGTCTTAGAAAGGTAGGATGTGAAAGTGGGTCAAAATACGTTTCATATAAGATTTTCCAAGTTACGTGTTTCAATTCAAGGACAGCTGTTGTTACCATAGCAGGAACATTTTGAAGCCTTTCCCAGATTGACATGCAGCTAGTTATGTATGTGAAGCTTCTGCCTACTCAGGAAGAAAGATGTTCCTATTTTAATTAAAACCATTTTTATCTATAGCATTGAATGATATGGAGGAGGCAGCACAGGAAGATGGAGTGGCTGTGGCAGAAAGCCACAGTGATGCCTCTGTAACTAATCAAGCACTCCTTCCTATGGAAGTTGATGAAGAACAAGCAGGTAATTGTCCTGTCATAGCATTTCTTTCTCATTCATGTTTCATTATTTAACTGTGAACGGGATCTTTTTGAGCCAAGGTATATGTCAATATAATATTTCTTTTAGAATAAACCATCTAAGCTAAAAATTGTTAAATTGACTGGCTTCAGTTAATAGAAGTCAGACAAACAATTTGTGTGTAGTTCAAAACATTTAACAACATTTAGCATTATAATACAATATTATGATACTCACATTCATTATCTAATAGATTGTAGAATACTTTAGTAAGGCAGGAAAATATTGTTGCAGTTGAAGGGATATCTAGTGAGTTCATGCTGAGGCAAAAATTGAAGAATATATTCTAGGTTTACACTTGGATACATTAAAGAAGCTCTGCTTTAATAGTTGAGCATATAGAGTGAAATAATTATTGTAGTTCAAATTCTATAAAACATTTTGCTTTTTATTTACCATTCATTCTGTTACTTGCCATTACTTTTTTCCTGTTACAACTTTCTCCCCTTCTTTCATTAAAACACTTATACTAAGAATCATATAGTTTCTTATAGTCAATTGTAAGATCTGTTCAGCCTCCTATCCTTTATTTTTTATTTGTGGATCTGGGAATTATTCTGCTGATACATTTGTGTAAAATCAAATAATGTGTACATCGACTGCAAATACAAAGCACATCTTACGATTAAAGTCGATAGGAAAAGCAAGTTAGATAGAGAATGGCAGCAAAATGGAAAGAACCACATGAGATCAGAGCCCAATGAAGTGCATACTGTTTTGTTTCTTGTGCCTTAACAGCCCCGCGGGTAGCTTGGAAACAAACAAGGCAAGATGTGTCATTGTGCTTCCTGTTACATATTCAAAAACTAAGCTGGCCTGGCTCCATAGTAGAATAAAGAGCTTCCCTGAGGTGAATTCAAGCACCATGGTCTTTGGAAAGTAGTCTGATAGTTGTGCACCTTCCATTCTTTTCTCAGGGCCCAGTGGTCTTCAGCCTAATGTAAATCTTGCACCTATTACCGTCCATGACTCAGACAGTGAGGATGAAGATGAGAACATGGCAAGCTCGAGATCCTGTATTACAAACAGTATTGCACAAAGTTACTCAGATGGGGAAGAGAGAGTCAAGGAGCCAGTGGAAATCCATGAATCTTCAGGTGCAGGTTTTGGGTTTTTTTTCATACATTGTAAAGAAAATAGAAAATATTGGTTTGAAAGTTGGACTAGAATTTTAGGGAACCAATGTTTTGAATCCCTGCTCAGCTATGAAGAACTACTGTAAGATCGTGGGGAAGTCACACATTCTTTACCTTAAGGGAAGTCAGTGGCAAATCCCCACAACTGAAATCTTCCAACAAAAACTCATGATAGGTTCCCCTTAGGATTGGAAGTGACTTCAAGTAGTACAACACTAGCAGCAGTTAAAATAGCCCTTGCATGTAGTGCATTAAGATCTTTTTTTATTGAGAAGTTGCTGGAGTTTGACTGGGGCTTTCATATTGCTACAGATCACCTTCTGCTTGTTTACTGTTCTATTAGGAGAGTAATGCATTCTTACATTATAGTGTGCCATTATAGGACTACTATAATAGATATAAAGCATTGTTTAAACATCAGTGTTAACTCCAATTTTTGTTTGTTATATGTTTCTGTGGACAGTTGTTGCATTCAAATACAAAAACCTCCTTTTTGTTACTGGTTTTTAAGTAATCTGTTACTCTTTGGTGTTCCTTTAGCTTTATTTCACTGCATAGATCTCATCTATTTTGTTTCAGTTTTCCTGATATCTGTCTGAAGATTCTCTTTTCTCCCATCTTGTAATTTCTTAAAAAAACCAATTAAGAACTGCAGTAGAGTGCAGTTTAGTTTAATTTCTAAACTCCTTTTGAAAGCCATGAATTGGATTGTGGATTGCAATGGTCATGTTTAAATGAACAAACTGAGATATCAAGTCACACTTTGATCCTAATTTATTTTAACTAACTGTCTTAACTAACTCTAGCTGCAAAAAAAAAATCACGCATAACAGAAAAACTCAGTTTGTCCTGAAGGATATTTACAATTTCCCATCTTCCTCAAAAGGATTCTGCAGTTCATTTGTAGTTGTTTGAATTGGACAGTAAATCTTTGTAGGTCTGTTGTAACAGACTTTGCTGGCATTTATACTTTCTAGTCATTTTAAAGTTTGATTTTAAGTGATCATCAGTTTGTGTGTCTCTTGATCCTGGTTGTTTAAAGCAATTTTTTATATTTTTATTTTTTATGTCTTTGTTATACACTTTGCCTTCAGAGCATATGTGGAAAAATAGAGTTTCTTTTAGGCATTTTAGATGGTCCACCATTCATTTCAAATAGGCAAGAAAATTCTTTAAGCAACAATAGGGAATCTGTAGGCTTCCAGATGTTGTTGAACTGCAACTCCCATTTTGTTGGCTAATTCACTAGGGCTGAGTTTATCATCAAGAGAATCACACCCACATATGATACCAATGCAAACTTGAAGAGTCCATCAGAGAGGGATTAATCTATCATAATTACAATCAAATTGTGGCCTTCTAAGATGCATGACTACCTGTTGTACCCTGCCTTGTGCCATAAGGAGAGCCAGGTAACAACAACATGTGATGCAATTTGTTTAAACACATAGTTTCAACATCTAAGACTAGCAAGTGAGGCAACTTCACATAACTGCACAACATTTTATCCTGAGATTTCTGCTTGGAACATGCTGTGAAAGTTTCTGTTGTCTTACAGGGGAGTAGGCTGTGTGTTAATAGCTGTAACTGTGTGTTGTCTTTATATCCCTTCCTAATATTCTCTCTTTCTGTCCAATGTTGTTGTAGCAGTGAGTGGTAAAGGCAAAGCTCCATTACGGAAGAGATGCAATGCCAGTCGCGTGAAAGTCTTTCTTTCGGAGGAAAGCAGCTGTGAGAAAGGGTGTCAAGTGACCAGTGAGCAGATAAAAGCCGACATGAAAGCAGCCAGTGATGGGACAACAGAAAGAAATAAAAACAAAGATTGTTACCCAGGATATGGAGGCGGCACTGGACCTCCAGGAAGTACTTCTCCAAACCCTGAGGGCAGCCTGAGGACAGCTGATGGCTCTGCTGCAGCCCCATCTTCTGCTACAGATGATTCTGGGAAGTGTCTCTGCAGGAATGAAGGTGATCGTGAAAGGGATGAGGAGGATGACAACAACAACTCTTTATGTTCTAGGTGTTCTTCCTATGTGCCCCAGACCCAGCAAGGGAGGACTAATGGAGTCTCTGATGGGGAATGTCCATCAACCAGTGGGTCTTGTGACATGAACAGACCAAATATGGGAGGAGCTGAGTTCTCCCTGAGAACGTTACCAGACTGCGGTTCTCCAGGTGAGACTAGCAATGAAAGGACTAATGAAAGAGTCTATGGCACGGCAAATGCAGAACAGGGTGCTAGTTCACAGCAAGAGAGGCATGGAATGGCACACGGTGAAGAGTACCCTCGCAGACCTCTGACAAGAGCCAGGAGCAGGCTTTCCCATGTGCCCTTGGTGTCTCAATCAGGTATGGCTGCCTTAACATTGTCTTTTCTTTACATCAGAATAAGATTGTCAGAGGAAGATGGGGGTGCGGGCCCATTTTAACAATGCCATCCTTCCTCAGATGCAGCATAGAGTACAAAAGAAATAAACCATTGTCAGGAGGGGACAATAGCTTTTTTAAAAAGCTTGTTCTTGTATTAATAAAGCTGCTCATGAATGGAGATGGAACAATTATTGCTGTCTTGATTGTTGAGAGAGCTTCTCATGCTGTTTTTTGGGAAGTTTTCCCCTGACATATTCTATTAATCTGCTTTGAAAGGTGTTGTTAAAGTGGAAAAGTAGATAGTTGATTGTTGAAGGTTCACTGGCATTTGGGATGACACTATTCTTGAAAATGTTCTGTTGCCTAAATAATGTTTCTGATATGCAGAGTTTATTTCCAAAAGATACAAAATCCATCTGAACCTATTCTTCTCCTAGCCAACAATGTGCTGCCATCTATAACTCATTTTTCAATTTTGAGCAGAGTTGGTTCCTTTTGGAAACAAACTCCACATATATTTTTCATTAGGATAGAGAGGTTATATGTAGGTTTTGGCAAATTCTTTCACTGTTCCCCAAATAGGGCAAGTCTGAGGTTTCCTTCCAGTTCTGAAGCTGCAAAATAGTGGGATGAAATGTTTTCATTCTCCAGCTGCAAAGAGATGGGATCCTGTTACTTGGCAGCTGAAGCCGACAGCCAAAAGAATCCTGTATCTCTCTTCTCTGGTTTTGGGCTGAAGGAGAAAAGTGCAGGCATGGAAATTTTCCTTTGCACCAGCCAAGCACTTTGGAGTCCCAATTGCCCAGTGCTTATAAAGGTTTGTCTCTGCACCTTTCCAGTGGAATTGCCTTTGCTTGTTTCCATACTTTCAAATTGGTCAGAGCTTCAGGTGATGCAGGCATAGAGAAAAACCAGTATGCTTCCACCACTCCTTCAAGGGAATAACTGGGGGCCCTTTCTCACAGCCATATACCCCAGAATATCAAGCAGATAATCACAATATCTACTTTGAACTGGGTTATCTGAGTCCACACTGCCATATAACACAGTTCAGAGCAGATAATGTGGGATACAGCTGCGGGGAAGGGGCCTGAGACATTTTTGTTTGTCCTTGACCTCATGTGATGATTCAGAGATGCAGCATAAAACTGAAAGATAATCCTAATCACTGTAGTCTTATCCTTCAGGGCATCCAAAAGTGTCAAACCCAGGTCATATGAGTGTTCATGACTTGTCTGTGTGAACATGAAAGGAAGAAATTCTTTTTCAGTGATAGAATGCTTCTGGGTTAGTTATACTGTAAACTGTTCCATAATTGATTTTGCTCACCTAGACTGAGTCACATTCAATAGAATCTGGCCAAAATGTAGCATTTAGTTCTACCTAGAGAAATCCAAATTGAAATGAATGAAACTTTTTGGTTGTAACAGATAGAAGTCAAAGCGATTGCAGTGGATCCTTTCTATGTAAGAGGCAGTTGCCTGCAGGCTCTTCACATGTTGACTAGCTGTACCCAGCCACGCGTTGCTCTGGCATAGTCTGGTGGTGTTGGTTAAAAATTGTTGAGTAAGTGGTGGTATTGAGTGTATGTTGCATGGTTGTCTTTATGTTCAATATGCATTAAGTTGTTTGTGTACTGTGACGTCATCCCTGCTGTATACTTACAGCAGCAGTAGTACTTGAAGTCTGTTATCTTGTGCAAGTTTGGTCTCGAGAGAAGATTGCTTGGGATCAGTGTTGTCTTTGGTTTTTGGTTAAACTTGATGTCCCACTTTGGTGAGTGTGTTGTTTCTTTTTGGTGCAGTAGGATAGTCTGGCCTTTTTTTGAATGAAAGTATTTTGGAAGTGGTGGTCATTAGTTGTTGTTTTTTTTGTTGTTGTTTTTTTGTGGGCTGCCTGGGCATGTATGAGAAGTATGATATCCATATGTGTTGGGTACATCTATGTTAGGCTGTCTAAGAGGTCACGTGGATGTCTGTCATTGGTGTTGGTGGAAGATGAGGAGGGAATATTTGTGGGACATGGTTTGTGAGCTTGTGAATCATGCAGTGTCCATGTTTTTCTGGGCATATAAGTGTGTGTGTAGATATATATGTTTTGGCTTTTTTTTGGTATTGTCTTGTATGAGTGTTTGTTTTTCTGTTCATTGATTGTGGTTGTGTGTGTAGACATTTGTATGCCTTAGCTGTGGTCATCATGGGAGATAGGGATTGGATTGGTGTGTGGATACTAAGGTTTGTCTTGCTTTGTGTGCTGTTTCCTATTGTGTTGCGTTTGGTTAAAAGTGGTGAAGTTCGAGGGGGTCTATGTCCCTGTGTAGTATTGTATAGGATTTTATGATATTCTTATGATTATTCTGATTATGCAGAGGCTGGATGGGCATCTGTTGGGAGTGGTTGGATTGTGTGCTCCATGGCAGAAATGGTTTGGACTGGATGGCCTTTTGGGGTCTCTCCTAACTGTATGATTCTGTGATACGATGATGATGATTATTATTGTTATCATGATCATTTTTATTATGTAGAGGCTGGATGGCCATCTTTCAGGAGTGTTTGGATTGTGTTGTTTTGTATGGTAGAAGGAAGTTGTGGTGGATGTTCCTGAGGGGTCTCTCTGAACCTTAGGTTTTCATGCTATTAGAGAGGTTGGGTGGCCATCTGTCAGGAGTGTTTTGATTGTGTTGTTTTGTATGGTAGAAGGAAGTTGAAGTGGATGTTCTTGAGGGGTCTCTCCCAACCTTAGGATTTAATGCTATTATAGGGGTTGGATGGCCATCTGTCAGGGGTGTTTGGAGTGTGTTGTTTTCCATGGTAGAAGGAAGTTGAAGTGGATGTTCTTGAGGGGTCTCTCCCAACCTTAGGATTTAATGCTATTATAGGGGTTGGATGGCCATCTGTCAGGAGTGTTTGGATTGTGTTGTTTTCTATGGTAGAAGGAAGTTGAAGTGGATGTTCCTGAGGGGTCTCTCTGAACCTTAAGATTTAATGCTATTACAGAGGTTGGATGGCCATCTGTCAGGAGTGTTTGGATTGTGTTGTTTTGTATGGTAGAAGGAAGTTGAAGTGGATGTTTCTGAGGGATCTCTCAATGAAGTGGATTTTCCTGAGGGGAAACCAAGCGGGTGGTTGTTATGGCGGCGGTGGCGCGGAGTTTTGAAATCTCTCTCATTCCCCTTGCAGGAGCTCCGCCGGTGCCACCTTTTCTCCCTTCCCCCTCCCCAGAGGACCTGCCCTTTCTCCCACCCAAGTTCGGGTAATGCCTGGAAAATGCATTTCCTTTTGGAGTAAATGTTGCAGGGGCTTGAAAATGGGGATGGTATTGAATCCAGTTCCAGTTCAAAGGGAAGGGGAGGTGGAGGAGGAGGCGGGGGGAAGCGAGGGCTTTGTTTTCCCAGGCCGTGGATTCCCCAATCTACCCTCCATTTTCCCTTTCCCACTGGGATGGATGCAGAGAGAGACCCAAAAAAGGGACATTGCTGGGTGCAGAACCCAAAGGCGCCTGAATGGAAAGCCTTGACGGGTGGAAAGGGAGAGAGGGAAAACTCTAGGAAGAGAATAAATAGCAGGTGCGTCCGTGTGTCCGAAGAGAAGGAGAGAAGAAACTGCCACTTTTCTCGTCTTCCTTCCCTCCTTGTCAGTAGGCAGGTGGGCGGCGTTATGCCACCTTTCCTTCCTCCCCTCTCTAAGGTCGCTAGGTCTCTGAACTGAAGGAGAGGAGAAAGTGGCAGTTTCACCGTTCTCCTTCCCTCCTTGCCGATAGTTCTTTAGACAGGCACCCACCTCACTCTCACCCATCTGTGGGAACTGAAGGAGAGTGGAAAAAAGCGGCGGTTTTGGCATCCTCCTTCCCTGCCACTTAGGAGCATGTGGGGAAGTGGCGGGAAGGCGAGCGGTGGTAGCCGGGGCTGGTGGGCAGGATGGCAGCGGTAGCGGTAGCCGGTGAGTGAGGGAGTGTAAAGGACGGGGGTGGGGTTTGTGATTTTTGCGCGCTACACCTGTCCTGCGCAAGCACAGATGGTTGTTGTGGATTTTTGGGTTTGTGTGGGCCACGGATGTTGATGTGAATTGTGCTTAGTCGTCTAAACTGAGCCACAAGGGCGTTGTGTTGTGTTGTTAAGTTTAGTGGTTCTGGGTGTTGTAGTTTCATTGTTTTGATTAAGGGAAAAACGGACATAAGCTATATATATATATAGAGAGAGAGAGAGAGAGAGAGAGATAAAGTGTAATGTAACTATTTAAAGGTGGAGTGTCTAAATGTTTTCAGCCAAATCAGTGTCTAGTTGTAATTATTGCATTACTCTTTATTGCCTAGATAGGAAATACATAGTAATTTTTTTAAGATTAGATATGTTTTAGCTGTGCTTTTAATTTTTGGCTTTAATTGATGCAGGTGCCACACTTAAATACTACTATGGTGTTTTATTTTTAACATCAAATCATACTTGCTTCTGTTCATAGAGTGAGGTGGCATTTATGTGATATGGCTGCTTCTCTTGCTTGCTTCAGTGAGCAGATATCTTGTAAATGTCATTTTTTGGCCGGTGCTCCAGGTTCAGGACATAGATGAATTGGATGCACTTCTGAATAAAATGAGGGCTCCTTTCACAGGGTTCCGCCATTTAGCAGGCGTCATATTCTTTTATTATTTCAATTTGTTTTAAGAATGAGGATACTGTGTTTCCAGGAAAGTTTACACAGTGTTTACAGAAAAGCAGTTATATACCAAATATAAATAACTCTGACCTTCACATGGTTTTTAAGACGGAAAGACAATTAAATCCTTGGATTAGAGAAACTTCATTTTCAACTATAATTATTTATTGCCATACATTTTATTTCCAAAATGTGGAGTAATGGCAATAGTGACACTTGGCAATTTTTCATACTCCCTGTTGAGTTCTGATTTAACATCCTAAAATGGATAACATCACCAAAGCATTTGAAAATCTCTGTAATTAAAAATTCTCTGAGTACAGTAACACCACACAATTCAAATCCAGTTTGCGCAGATCACTTCATATGAAACCTACTCTCCATGTTGAGTGACTGACACAGTATGAAAAACAATATCTATTGGGTTATTTTCGTGATCTGCCAGCTTGTGCAGGCTATGCATTTTTTAAGTATTTTTGTGGAGGGATTTTTATAGATTGCTGTGAAAGGATGATTAAAAGTTTGTTTGTCTGTATACTGCTCCCAAAGATTTCAGGTCAGCTAAGAATAAAATATACTTGAAATTTACAGCAGTTTTAAAAGATTAAAATATATTAAATAGTGTCTCAATTAAAAACAGATACTTTTAAGTCACTGAAAACAATCTGAAATAATATACCTGTAAGACAAGTACATCTTGATAAGACTAAAAGCTTCAAGTTTAATCAAACTTTTCTATTTCATGTGTTCTGCCTCAATACATAGTTTTTAACCTTAGGCTTCATACTACATTAAGCCAATGGGATGAGTTGAGAGCATTATCACTCTTTGTAAATGCTCACACCATGTGATGTTTTACCCAAAGTCTTTGAATGTCTCATTTGATGTGTCTCACTGAATTCGCTGAGATCTGATTTCAAATATGCATGGCTAATACTGCATTCCTGGAATTGTGATTATAGAGCATTCATTTAAAGGGTTTTACCAGTGGAGTTTTAGTTCCAGAACCAGAAATGCTTTCTCTTGTACTGAATTCTTCCCAACTCTTAGCTTTTATGTGGCCTCAGCCTTTGATAGTGGTTGCCCACAATTCTGAAATTGCCTCCCCTATTCATTGTGGAACACAAATGAGAACTGTTACCATCATTATAGTTACCATTATTTCTTCCCAGAAGTGACCAAAGTAAAGCCCAAGCAATCAATAAAGCGGAAACGGACAGCAGACAAGTCCACAAGCACCAGCGACCCTGTCATTGAGGATGACCATGTTCAGGTAAAGTTCCACATTGTTTTTTAAAAAACCATTCTAATTGTCTAGGTTGGAAATTATGAACCTTAGACATGGCTCTGAATAATAATAATAATAATAACTTTACTTTTATATCCCGCCCCATCTCCCCGGAGGGACTCGGAGCGGCTTACATGGGGCCATGCCCGACAGCAATACAATAACAGCAATAAAACAATAAAACAAGATCAGCAATAAAACAATGTCGCATCAATAAAAACATAACATCAATAAACAGTTATAAAAGTCAGCGCACGGCATAAAATGGTTAAAAACAGGGCTAAAAACATGGAGCTGGGCCAAGGGGAATAACTTCAGCGTGGTAGAGGTAGTTTCACAGTTTAAAAATCAATAAAGTGCAAAATAATCGTGGCCAGGCAACCTATTGTTAGATGGGCAGGAAAATCGACCCTATAATAATTAACCCTCAAAGGCTTTTTGGAAGAGCCAGGTCTTAAGGCTCTTCCGAAAGGAGAATTCAGATTTCCAAGATCCCAGTCTTCCTTGCATCTTCGAATAACTAGGCACTCTTCTCCATGTTAGATTAGCTTGGTACAGCTTGGAGTGCAGGCAAAACTTAAGGAGAAAATGCTGCTAGAACACGGCCATATAGCTCAGAAACCGCACAACACTCCAGTGATTCCGACCATGACAGCCTTTGACAATACATTGGTACAGCTTATTTACTGGCAGTAAGAACTGTAGACTAATATATTCTAGCATATTTAAAACAAACATAGATTAAGAAAAATATGTCTGAAGAGATCTCTAGATGCAAATGTGAAATTTGCTGAAGTGCCTAGAACAAAATAGAAGCAATCTCCTAACTGGGAGAACAGGTAATAAAATGGCAAAAAAGATCAATTGGCTTTTACACTAAGGGCATCTGAACTAACAATTACTTGATAGTTCAGGACAAATGCCCAAGTGGGTTGCTTTTGTGTAAAAGGCAAATTCCTTGTTGCATATAATTAAGAAAGGGAATGACAATAAAGTTATCAATATTGTAATGCCATTGTCAAAATATAAGGCAGGACCACACTTTATATGTTTTTGGTCATCACATCTGTTGGAGCTGGAAAGGGGGCCAGGAAAGAGCAACTTAAATAATCCCATGGCTGGAGAAATTCTCTTAAGAGGAAAGTTTGAAATGCTACTTGTATAAGTCATTGTCAACCGAAGTATTACATGCCATTTCCTCTCTTCATTCCATGATTTCTGTTGTTAACATCAGCAGTTAATACAGTGACAACCTAATGTCTTCAATTTCTTACTTACATTCAACATTAAGTTGGGAAAAAGAGTACTGTGCTAGAGCAGACTGAATATTGCCTTTAGATACTGGCCAGTCAATTGCCTCTTGGAAACCTATCAGCACGACAAGGGACCTAGTCCACTACACTGTTAGTGTTCTGTCATTTCACTTTATCTGCTGTGGCTGCATCCTTTGAAATCTTGGGATTTGTAATTTGGTAGTAGGCACAAGAAGAAATCCCTAGCTGAGAATCTTAAGGGGCCCTGCAAAAATTGCCAATCCCAGAGTACTATTGCACCTTTTTTATGTTCCCCAGCAACAAAGAGAGAAAAAAGCAAACTGCCCATGATATATTGCCTTCCTGATTAGTAGCTGTTGAGGACTCCATACTGAACAACCGTATCCATTCAAAGCCATCCATGTTTGCAGCAATAAACATGTCTTGTGGCAATGAATTCCACCGTTGAAATGTGTACCATATGAAGGAATACTTCATTTTAGCCGTTCTGTAATCAGATCTGCAGATCTGCATTTTGTATTTGCATACATGTGTGTAGTTTACGTAGTAGTCTATAATTTTTAACATTAATTCCACAGGTTCTGACACTGAAATCAAAAAACCTTGTTGGGATCACTTTAACAAATTGTGGCATAACAGATCTGGTGCTGAAAGACTGCCCTAAAATGATGTTCATTCACGGTATGTATTTTTTTATTTGTTACATTTTGGTAATTTAATTAAATTGTCTTTTCACTAGATGGAGCACATCCCTCATTTTAACTAGCTGCCTGTGATCCCTTTATTTTATCAGTTTTAAACTTATTTATGCAATGCTTTTGACACAAAATAAAAATTAAAAACCAACTACATTGTGACTTTCTTATTTTGCTCTACATAATCAGGGGTTTCTTATTTATTTCTCTGAGCATAAGCAATTGGAGAAAGCAAATAAATGCTATTTTTGTGTTATGTTTTATCTCCATTTATTGATGATATATAACTCTTATAGAGAATGAATAGAAACAGCCTACAGTTACGTTTCTTAAAGCATCAGCTAAGATTCTGTTAAGAGGTGCAGAAATAGGGAAAGAGACAAGGCGTTACTCCTTCAAATAAGATTTTATTTTCTCATTCTAAAATACCCAAATTTCTAGTTTTTGCAACTGAGCATTTAAAAAGACAGTTTAGTCATCTAGACAAAAGAATATGTTAGCACCCTGCAACACCAACCCTTCATGAACTTGTTAAAACATTATACCATGTACAAGGAAGCCTTTCAGTGCATATATACTTGTTATCTGTCAAGACTCATTTGAAGTGTATCCAGTGTTTTGTGTAAAAAGTCTTTCTCACCTTTGATCCGTGTGCTGACACCCTATAGGTGATGAGTGCTCATCACAGAAAAGTCAAGTTAGTAGTCTTGTCTTCTCAAAATAACACATTTAAAGGGATTTCAAATGAACAGGTTTTTTTCCACATATTTAATAATGATGATAATAATATTCCTTACCCATCTCTCGTCATAGCTCAAGACAGGTTACAACAAATTTGCAGAGAAATCATGGCTCATTAGAGTTCAGATCTTTATACTATAGTATGATCACTTGTGTTTATTTATTTATTTATTTATGTATTTATTTAATTTATATACCGTTCTTTTCCCCCAGGGGGACCCAGAGCGGTCTTACACAATGGCAGAATTAGATGCCACATATAATACAAAATGTAGTAAAACCAAACAGTCATAAAACACAATTAAAAGCCGATATCTAAATCCAATTTGCATTTACTTTTTAGTAAGTATTGTGTGTTTTAAAACAATTTCCTTTTGGGATGTTTCACAACATTCTAATTAAAATGCATTAATTGTAATTGTTTTTATCATTATCTATGACCCCCCCCCCCCCCCCCCCGGGAAACCTCTTCTGTAGTGACAACTGCTCATTTTCGCCCATCTCTACCCAGTGAATATTGATTTGCTGCACCCTGGTTGTTAATTGTGAAATGCACTCCATATCAGTTTAGATTTAGCATATTCTTCCTGTTGTTGCTAGGCTAACAAATGTGTGCAGGGTAGAGATACAACCAAGCCAGGCAGAGCAGGCAACTGGAGGATAAAGTGGTGAGATAAAACAGCAGCAGTGAGCAACTTCTAAAAAGATAAAATGTTCCACTTTTAAAAGCTTGCTTTTAATTTTCCAGTCTTGCCCTGTTAAGGCTGAGAAATGGAAATTAAGTCAGTAAATCTTGTTCCTGAACAGTTTCAAACATGCTGTGTTATACTGGCAATCTGACTGCACAATCTGTATAGTGTTGCAGTATAACATGTATTCTGTCATGTTAGTCATGTATGGTTGAAATGAAATGTGAACTTTATATCTTTTTGTCTAATTGTTTTCACCTATTGAATTGCAGCCACCAGATGCCGAGTACTTAAGCACTTAAAAGTAGAGAATGCACCCATTGTCAATCGATTTGACTATGCTCAGTGTAAGAAATTCAATATGGATCAGGTTCTGGATCAAATACTGCGAATGCCACCAGAGAGAAATCGGATAATTTATCTTCGTCCCATGCAGCAGGTATCCAGATTATTTTCATCCAAAGAAAATTACTTCTCAATGTGTGTAATCTATCATATTGTCACGACCCAGGCTGCAGAGCACCAATAACCATACACAGAGGCCAGAATCTATCTAATATCTTTATTGAAGGAATATATAAAGTTAATAAAAACAAGTGTAGAAAATAGTCCAGAATTAGACCTTTCAGGAAAGGTCAGAAATAGTCCAAAAAAGCAATGTCCAATAAGAAATATTAAGGTCCAAAGTTGTAATCCAATAACCGAAACACTCACTTTGCCAAGCAAAGTGAGGGGAGATGACAAGGTCCTTTAGTCCATAAAACTTGAGCGTGGCTAGGAAATAACTTGATACTTGAAACAAGGCTTGAACGTGGAACAAGGTAACTAAGAACAAGAACAAGGTCCGTGGAATAACTTGGTAAAATCCGTGAAACAAGGCAAGGATTGATCCTGGGAAACAAGGCAAGGTCCGTAGATAAACAAAGGCTGGGAAGCAAGGCGAAGGCTGGATAGCAAGGCTAGGCTTGAGCAGGAGCGAGGCTTGAATCGGAGCGCGCTGTCCAGACACAACTCGCTCCGTAGGCTGACGAATTGACTCCGCGAAGTTACTACGCGGGCAAAACACCTATATAGAGTCAAACTTTCTCACCGAAACAGTTCTCTGGGAATCAGAAACGAAAGCTAAACTCTGAGACCAGATGTTAAACTCCTTAAAGATTCTCACGAGAAACAGTCTTAATTGGCAACATTCTTAGCTGCTATCCTCGCACTCCTGCGCGAAGCTGAATCCAAACTTCTCTGTTGTTTACAAAACTCCCGGCGCAAGAACACGGGAGAAGTAGGCTCTGGGGTTGTTTGACATATTTCTGGGAGACAACTTTCTTGCAGGTGCAAGGTTCCCAGATCGGCCTGGGAAAGATCTGGCTGAGAGGAATCCAGTTCAGACTGGGAAGGTAAAAAACCCAAGTTTTCATCTTCATCAGGGATTACAATGTCCTGAGCAGGACTACAAGGCCCATGGGTCATCACACTATCCCCCTCCTCAAGGCCCCTCCCAAACTGGGGCCCTCTCCCCGAGGCGCGAGGTCGCGGCTTGGCGGGATAGGTCTGATGAAAGCGGCGGGTTAGATCAGGAGCATGGACTGTGGAGGCGTCTTCCCAAGAGCGTTCCTCAGGGCCAAAACCCACCCAGTCAATGAGATATTGTAGGCGGCGGCGATGAAAGCGAGAATCCAAAATGTCCTCAACCTCAAACTCCTCCTCCCCATTCATCAAAACAGGAGGGGGGGCCGGTTGTTCTGTATCAGGGCGCACACCATCCGCCGGAAGGAGCAGGGAACGGTGAAACACTGGGTGAATGCGCATTGAACGCGGAAGTTGGAGTTTGAAAGTCACGGGGTTTAATTGCGCCACCACTGGATAGGGGCCAATGAAACGGGCATCTAACTTCCGGCAAGGGCGGTGGGAGGGCAGAAAGCGAGTGGACAGGAAAACCCGATCTCCTACCTTGATTTCGGGGCCCGGCTGGCGATGTTTGTCAGCGTGGCGTTTATAGTCCTCCTTGGCTTGGTCCAGTTGCTGGAGCAAAAGTTGTTGCACCGCTGTGAGTTCCTGCAGCCAATCCTCTGCTGCGGGAACTTCTGAAGTTTCAATGACAGGGGGGAAGAAACGTGGATGGAAGCCGTAGTTTGCGAAGAACGGCGTTTCTTTTGTAGAAGCTTGAACTCCATTGTTGTAGGCAAACTCAGACAGTGGTAACAGAGAAGCCCAATTGTCCTGTTGATAGTTTACATAACAGCGAAGATACTGCTCCAAAGTGGCATTGGTGCGCTCCGTTTGCCCATCTGTTTGGGGATGATGAGCTGAAGATAAGCGAGAGTCTATGCCCAATAGTTTTTGTAGTGCCTTCCAAAAACGAGAGGTGAATTGAGATCCACGGTCTGTGACTAAACTCTTGGGCAATCCATGTAGTCTGAAAACATGTTGAAGGAATAGATCTGCAGTCTCTTTGGCCGTGGGAAGACCTTCACAGGGAATGAAATGGGCTAACTTGGTGAAAAGGTCCACCACCACTAGGACCGTGGTGAATCCACAGGAAGGTGGTAGGTCAGTGATGAAATCCGCAGAAATTATTTCCCATGGCCGAGATGGGGTAGGAAGGGGATGCAGAAGCCCTGAGGGCTTCTCCCTTCTTATCTTGGAGCGCTGGCATACTGGGCAGGTGTTGACATATTTTTCCACATCTTTGCGGATCTTGGGCCACCAAAAATCCCTTAGGATCAGATGCATGGTTTTAAATAGTCCGAAATGCCCTGCTGGTTTGCAGTCATGACACAGACGAAGCGCTTTCTCCCTGCCCGGTCCGGGTGGGATATAAACATGATTTCTATAGCATAGCAGTCCATCTTTAAGCGAAAAGGGAAAATGCAGACCTTGGCGAAGTTGGTCCTGCGCCCAGGCATCTGCTTGCTGACTAGCCCTGATTTCTTGAGCACAGATGGGTCCTGGAGTAGGGGAAGTTGAACCAATGGGAATGGATTTGGTGTTCCCCACCGTGAGCGTGGCAAAGTTCTCGGGTTGTAGCAGTTGGGATTCAAAGGTCTCCTTGCGTCCTGCAGCGTATTCCGGTTTACGTGACAGGGCGTCTGCTTGCTTGGTTTGGGCTGGGGTCACATAATGGATCTGGAAGTTGAAACGTTCAAAGAATAAAGCCCAACGTTGCTGCCTCTGATTTAGTTTGCGGGCAGTTCTTAGATGTTCTAGATTACGATGATCAGTGTGGACTTCAATGGGAAATTTGGCCCCTTCTAGCCAATGTCTCCAAGTTTCAAAGGCTGCCTTTATGGCCAGTAGTTCTTTTTCCCAAATGGTGTAATTTCTCTCTGGTGTGGTTAGTTGACGAGAGTAAAAGGCACAGGGATGGAGGTGATCTCCCACCGGTTGTAAGAGTACAGCCCCAATTGCCACATCAGAGGCGTCCGCTTGCACAACAAAAGGGGTTCCAGGATTTGGGTGCTGTAGAATTGGCTGGGAGGTGAATAGTTTCTTTAGTTGCTGGAACCCTTTCTCTGCTTGATCAGTCCAGCGGAAAGGCTGCTTTCCACGGATGCAGCTAGTGATGGGGTCGGACCAGCGGGCAAAATCTGGAATGAACTTGCGGTAATAGTTCGCGAACCCCAAGAAACGCTGCACCTCTTTCTTGTTAGTTGGCGCCCGCCATTCCAATACTGCTGAAACCTTGGCTGGATCCATGGAAAGCCCTAGAGGCGAGATGCGGTAACCAAGGAAATCTACCTCTTGTAGATCAAAGGCGCATTTTCCAGCTTGGCATAAAGTCCATGATCCCGCAATCGTTGTAACACCATTTTGACGTGGTTCTCATGTTCTGATTGTGATCTAGAAAACACCAAAAAATCGTCCAGGTAGATTATCAAGAACCTGTCTAGATAGTCCTGAAAAATGTCATTGACAAAATGCTGGAACGTTGCGGGAGCTCCGCATAAACCGAAATTCATAACTCGGGACTCGAATAATCCGAATTTGGTCTGGAAGGCGGTCTTCCACTCGTCCCCTTCCCTGATGCGAACTAAGTTGTAAGCCCCCCGAAGATCCAGCTTGGTGTAAACCTTGGCTCCTCGAAGCCGATCCAGTAGATCCGAGATTAAGGGCAGGGGATAACTGTTCCGCTTGGTGATATTGTTCAATGCTCTATAGTCCACCACCAAGCGCAGTTCCCCTGACTTCTTCTTCACAAACATCACTGGGGAGGCGGCTGGGGATTGAGAGGGTCTGATGAATCCCTTGCGAAGGTTTGTCTCTAGGAATTCCCTGAGAGCTTCTTGCTCTGGTTCAGTCAGGGAGTAGAGATGCCCTCGCGGAATCGGGGCCCCCTCCACCAAGTCAATGGCACAGTCATAAGGTCTATGTGGGGGTAATTTTTCGGCTTCTTTCTCATTGAATACATCCCAATACTCGGAGTACTTCTTTGGCAAGGTGATGATGGGCTCGGTGTCTGTGGCATGGCATACCTTGGCTACGAGGCAATGGTTTTGGCAGTACGGTGAAGCAAACTGCAGTTCTCTGTTGGACCAGGAGATGTTAGGGTCGTGGAGAGTCAGCCATGGAATTCCCAAAATCACAGGAAAATGGGGAACCTCGGTAACAAAGAAGGAAATCTCTTCCATATGTTCCCTTATCCACATCCTGGTGGGTTCCGACCACTGACTTACGGGGCCCGTCTTGAGGGGACGGCCGTCTATGGCTTGCACCACACGGGCATTCTTGAAATCATGATATTGTAATCCCAGAGAGTCGGCATACTCTCTATCGATGAAATTGTTGGTAGCTCCAGAGTCTATCATGGCGTGGATCATGACGGGTCCCCTTTTTGCTGACCATAATGTGACCACGAGAAGGAACAGGACCCCGGTTGGCGGCTCTTGGATGGATTTTTTGACCGGGTTGGCGAGCCTCTCTACACCCGGTCGTTGGCTTCCCCCGCCGGCTGTGTGCCTGTCGGCTCAGAGGCCTTCGTCTCCGTGGAGGACGCCGCCGCAAGACGGGCGGCAGGCTTCCCTTTGGCTGGGCACTCTCTGGCGAAGTGGCCCCCGTTCCCGCAGTACCAGCAGAGGTTTAAGCGTTGACGACGGGCCTTCTCGGCGGCATCTAGTCTGGGACGCACATTGCCCAACTGCATCGGCACCTCCTCGCCTCCTCTGGGGTATGGGGTTGGCGGTGGGGGTCTCCACACTGGTCGTGGCTGAACGCTGGCGGGAGCGGGGGGTTTTGCCCCGGCTCTACTGCCCTGGCCTCGAACCCACTGTTTCCTGTTGGCAATCATGACTTCAGCCCGTAAACATTGATCAATGAGTGCCTCGAGGGTCTGGGGAGGGTCCACCTTGGAGATTTCTTCCAGCATTTCAATGTTGAGACCCTCCCGGAATTGTCCTCTGAGGGCTACATCGTTCCAGCCGGTGTTGTGGGCCAGCACTCGGAACTCGGCTATATACTGAGACATAGGTCTGTCTCCTTGGAAAAGGCGACGGAGTTTGTGACCGGCTGCCTCCAAATTGTCCTCGATTCCCCAAGTCTCCTTGAGGTGGTCCAAGAAGTGTTGCGCTGATCTTAGGTGTGGAGAGGCTTGGTCGTACAGTGCCGTCGCCCAATTGGCCGCTGGCCCGTCTAGAAGACTGTAAATCCACGCCACTTTGATGTCTTCTTGGGGAAACTCGGCATCTCGGGCCTCTAGATAAGCTTGACATTGGCGACGGAAAACATGAACCTTAGAAGCTTCTCCAGTAAACTTGGTGGGCAACGCCATGGCCGGGAGGCGGACTCCGCGCTCCCGCAAGCCCTTTATTTCTCCATCCTGGGCGTTGAGTCTGTCGCGGATGCGATCCACCTCTTCCTTGTCGATGGTGTAGGTAATCGGCTGGCCGCTCGGCCCAGGTACGACTCCGGTGGACATTCTGGCCGAGGTTAATTGGTGCTTAGGGTGGCGGAGTCAAACTGTCACGACCCAGGCTGCAGAGCACCAATAACCATACACAGAGGCCAGAATCTATCTAATATCTTTATTGAAGGAATATATAAAGTTAATAAAAACAAGTGTAGAAAATAGTCCAGAATTAGACCTTTCAGGAAAGGTCAGAAATAGTCCAAAAAAGCAATGTCCAATAAGAAATATTAAGGTCCAAAGTTGTAATCCAATAACCGAAACACTCACTTTGCCAAGCAAAGTGAGGGGAGATGACAAGGTCCTTTAGTCCATAAAACTTGAGCGTGGCTAGGAAATAACTTGATACTTGAAACAAGGCTTGAACGTGGAACAAGGTAACTAAGAACAAGAACAAGGTCCGTGGAATAACTTGGTAAAATCCGTGAAACAAGGCAAGGATTGATCCTGGGAAACAAGGCAAGGTCCGTAGATAAACAAAGGCTGGGAAGCAAGGCGAAGGCTGGATAGCAAGGCTAGGCTTGAGCAGGAGCGAGGCTTGAATCGGAGCGCGCTGTCCAGACACAACTCGCTCCGTAGGCTGACGAATTGACTCCGCGAAGTTACTACGCGGGCAAAACACCTATATAGAGTCAAACTTTCTCACCGAAACAGTTCTCTGGGAATCAGAAACGAAAGCTAAACTCTGAGACCAGATGTTAAACTCCTTAAAGATTCTCACGAGAAACAGTCTTAATTGGCAACATTCTTAGCTGCTATCCTCGCACTCCTGCGCGAAGCTGAATCCAAACTTCTCTGTTGTTTACAAAACTCCCGGCGCAAGAACACGGGAGAAGTAGGCTCTGGGGTTGTTTGACATATTTCTGGGAGACAACTTTCTTGCAGGTGCAAGGTTCCCAGATCGGCCTGGGAAAGATCTGGCTGAGAGGAATCCAGTTCAGACTGGGAAGGTAAAAAACCCAAGTTTTCATCTTCATCAGGGATTACAATGTCCTGAGCAGGACTACAAGGCCCATGGGTCATCACACATATATTACATCTTTTACATGGAAGTTTCCAGTACCAATTAGGGCCAACTGTAAAAGCCACTTTGTGCCTCTGTCTTCAAGCTTTTCATTTTTGACACTTTTCCCTGTACTCTTGCAATGCATTGCATACTTTCGTGTTAAAGCGCCTAAGTGACCATTGTAAGCTTTCTGTTCCTTTAGGCAACTAATTTTGATTGTTGTTGCTCATAAAATACTGGATTGGTTATGATGGTACAAAATTGTGTCAATTGTAGATCACAGACATTACATTAGTTATGTTCATCATAACACCCCCCCCCCCCATGAGTTGTAGTTATGCTGCATTTATCTTCTTCTAGATTGTTAATTAAAGTGGAATTCAGTATTTTATAATGTTTGTTTCTTTGAACAGTGCCTCTTTTTTGTATGGATATAACAAGGGCTTACTTGGCAAATAAATATTCATATGAGCAAGCTAAGCACCTCAGATTTGCAAAATGTGAAACTGTGTGTTGCCTAATAAGCACCATTCTGCCATTCACTTGTTAGCACGGCTATAGGACAGCTCACACACTAGAATGACCTCCCCTGAAACAGTCTTAAAACTCTTAAAATGTTGACAGTAAATTGCTCAAAAGAAAGGGGAGATACTGACAACATTTACTTTCTCTCTAAGTTGTATATCATACTGTGATTTTTTTTTACAGGTTGACACACTGACTCTAGAACAAAAGATCTTTAGTGGTCCTTACCCATACCACATCTGTGTAATTCATGAGTTTAGTAACCCTCCAAATGTTCGCAACAAGGTGCGCATTCGCAGCTGGATGGATACAATAGCAAACATTAATCAGTAAGTCTCACAGTATTCTCTGTTGCCCTTCCGCTTTCTCTGTCTCACCCTCATAGGTCTTTGATAGATGGATACAGATATGCAGAGCAGAAAGCATTTGTGATTCTGAGCATAGCTGTGTTTATTATTAAACTTCAGAGGGATGAATTTCATCTTCAGAGTTAAGGTCCTTAATATTTCTGGTCAGTTGCCTGCTTATCCGGCCCTGCTCATCTTTTGAGATACACGAGAAAAAGAGATGAGAGGTTTCTGGAACAGTTAAGCCTTTAGTGTATTAGAAATGTCCTCTCTCAACAGCATTTTCTTTTTTCAGGAATTTAGACTCTGGTGTTTTAGCAGGTTCTCATCACTAGAAAATAAAGTGATCTATTATCTTGACTCATCATTTTTACTGGCTTCTATTTCCTGCTTTTCATCATTTCAAGGAACCTTTTTTGGATACTGTTTCAGTGTTGATAGGGTCAGGCCTATCTTATAGGCATCAGAGTTACTTACTATATTTGTATCTTTTGTAAATCTCTGTGATTCAACAGAAGTCCTGTTTTGTGCAATCTTCTCAACTAGAAGGGCTTTCCTTCTAAGCAAATGCAAAGAAGTTACATCCAAGCCCAGGGACTTTTTTTCAGTACATTATAGGGCATGCTTACCTTTTCAGATGGACTTCCATATCTATTCCATTAATATTCATATTCTTACTTACTCTCCTTCAGAGAACTTATTAAATATGAATTCTTCCCCGAAGCCACACGAACAGAAGATGATCTTAAAAAATACACCAAATACCCTTGGGGAAGAGACATTTACACTCTAGAAGGTAAACAATGTGAAGACCTAAAGACAAACTATGTATATATTTCTCAAGAAATGACTGGTTTTTGTTGTTTATAAAAAAAGAAAATGAGAATTTCTAGATGTATTGAATGCATATTTCAAACTGTGCACTACTGCAGAAAAGGCAGGGCTGGCATGTGAAGATGTAAAGTGAAAGGAGAGGGTTACAGGTAAAAAAAAAAAGGAGCATAGCTCTTTCCTTATTTTATCGTAATTTGCCTCCTTTTTAGGCGTTGTGGATGGGGCTCCCTATTCCATGATTACAGATTTCCCTTGGTTAAGATCCCTCAGGACAGCGGAGCCAAATGGCTATGCCAGATATGATTTTGAGGATGATGAAAAAAGTAAGTGAATGTGCCTACATTAATTTGCATGTAATGCGTTGATTGTCTTCTCTTTGGAAGTACATGAAACACTATAAAAGGCAACACCAATTCAAGAGAACTGAGGAACTGCCTTCCACCCACATATTCTCCTTTGCTCATTAAGATCAGAAATAAAGGCCTTGGTGTGTATTCCAGTTAATAAATTATATGGTACACATGTTTCCCACTTTATGAAGGACTGACTCCCAAAAAATAGGGGGATTGGGGGTGATGATGACAATTAGTACCTTGTTCAGGCTATATATAAAAAAATCCAACTCAAATACAGCATCTCTTAAAATGATAGGGATTTTATAAAGGGACAAGCTTTTCAATCCTCCAGTAAGGGACTTCCCTAATAACAAGGGAATCATGACACTCTCAGCATCAGCTTGATTCATAAACAACACCCCCTTGCTAGAAAATTTGGAACTGGCCATAGTGGCTTTAAATCTTTGACAACCAGGTTTAAAACAATATTGTGGACATTTCAGTTAATTGCCCATATTTATCAAGTCTAATTTTTTTCTGGGGGGGGGGGGGCTTAACTACACTGTCAAAATTGAGATATGCACTAGATTTGATGCCTGGAGAAGGATGAGTGCCTGGCTGGTGACCCTGCACTTCCTCACTGGCTTCATTCATGAGGTCTTCAAAACCTCCCTCTCAGATTTGAAGGTCTCCTGAATGAGACCAGTTGGGTATTGTAAGTTCCCCAACCTTGGCTTGATGGAGAGGCGTGGGTTCCCAAATTGCCTTATTCATTCTGTCTGCCTTCCTGGCATGTTGTGCCTTACATTCTAAGACAAATCCATTTTTTGTAATGTGCACCTTCAAAATTGAGGTGCATGTGATGGCATATTATACTCTAGTTGTTCATACTTAACTTTCAGAGAATCAGTGCCCTGATGTTAAAACTATTTTTTGAGTTCCAGGGAGAATTCCTTTTACCAGCGTTCCTTTTTTCTCTGTGCATATTCCAGCTACTATATATGCTCCCAGAAGAAAAGGACAGCTGTCTGCAGACATCTGCATGGAAACTATTGGCGAGGAGATCTCTGAACTACGTCAGATGAAAAGGGGTGTATTCCAGCGGGTGGTAGCCATTTTCATCCATTACTGCGATGTCAATGGGGAACCGGTTGAGGATGACTACATCTGAATGGATCGGGCTGCTGGCTTTCAGTCCTTCCTATCTTTTGACTGACCTTGACGGAGAGGGGGAAAGCACTGAGTACTTGGGTGCACAGAGAGGTCTTGGGACTTATGTGGGTCACAGTTTTCCCAGTGCTACTGGAATAGTTTGTAGCTAATGTTAAATGAGACATTGCATTGTATGTAGAGGACTCTACACGGGAAAAAGAAACCTTCTTAAAGTTTGTTTATTATGAAATTTAATTTAAGTTCCATTTTAATGAAGGCAATTATGATAAGGGAGAAAAAGTTTCAATTTCTTAGCTAAAATGATTCATAGCAGTATTTTTGTTGGTTTGCCACAAGCAAAAGCCCCCATATGCTGTTCAGGATCCACAGGAGTCTTTTAAACTGTGCCTTTTTTTCCTCTTGGGCATCTAAGAGAACATTTTGAGTAAATCTGTTGAACAGTCTTTGAGTCTTGTGCATTTTTCAAGAGAAAGTAAATTGAAGGCGCTAAACCACTGAAGAATGACAGAAGTGGGAAGAGCAGCCATGCAAATGATCTTTAAAAACTGCCAGGGGAGTTTGATTTTTTTATATTAAAAATTAGTACAAAGTAAGTTCAAACTTTGATTTCAGAATCTTATCAAACTAAAAAGCTTGTTGGCCAGAGTGAGCAATATTATTAATAAAAAGCAATAAATTCAAATACATTTTTTGTTTCCGTTTCCTCCTTCAGTAGCATATTGGTTTCTAAAATGATGTAAATGTATTATGAAAAGCTCAGTAAATGTAGATTGCATTTTCCATGTGTGGCTGCTCATGTTACTTCTGCCTGAATTCCGTAATAGTCATTTTGTCTCTAAAGAGTTTATCTGCACAGAGCACATTTCTAGGGAGTCCTTTCTTAGAAAATAATAAATCAGAATAGCTGTTAACATGATCTTCTGATGGGGACATACACACTGCATGGAATAAAAATAATAAGTCCTGTGAAACAATGAAGGGGCTTCTAACTAAACTCATAGCACCATTTATTGTAATAGGTTGCTGCCTTGCTGGGATACTTCTTTCAGTCGAGCCCTGTGGTAACAACACTTCGAGAAACAACTTGGTTCAATTCAGACCTGTTTTTTATTAATCCATTTTTCTGTAAATATATTTATGTGAGGATTTTCTTGCTGATCTTCAAAAAGAGGTGGCACTTGTGTTTTAACCCTAGCGTTGATGTGCTCTTCCATGAATAAAAATCCCAATCTGTGTCATAAACCCAATCTGGGTGGAAATTACAGTATCACTTTTGTTTTGTTAGCCACTGTCTTCCCAGTCAAAGAGCTTCCTGGTGCAGCCATACTGGGGAAGTCAGTTGCTCAGCATGAGGTTCCTGACATGAGATCAGTGATGACGGGGTCGATCAGGCTACCTCCTCACTGTTGATTGCATGGTTCATTCTTCCTTCCACAGCAGGGCTGTGCCAGGAAGGTGTTTGACTGGGAAGTGGGGGACGCAGGCAATTGCAAATCATTTTGGAGGAGAAGGAGAAATAAAAACCGTTCCTATTTGACTTCGGAGTGTGGACAGCAACTTTCCAGTGTATCCTGTTACAGGTAGGTGTGGTTACAATAGGGTGAGTCTGGAGCTGTATATTCTGAAACTGAATTGCTTAGGTGGGTTAGACAAACCCAGGTCTTATTCCATTGTTACAGCAGGTAAACAGTTCCATAGCTTGAAGCTATAAAACAAGCAAAGGTCCTCTAGACCTGATGGGTGCTGAGCAAGTAACCACTGTTGACTAAGAGATGTGGTTATCCTAAACACATTTAGTAGACATGATGGAGCTACCCTTTACTTTGCAAATTCTGGATTAAAGTGGTTACCAGCAATTAAGTTCAGGGTGTAATGTTTCCATAATGGGATTTCAGTTCCACTACTGCTTGAACTTTAAAGCTTGGCTCCAATAGATTCACTACGGATTGAGTCTCTTTCATCTGAAATGCTTGGGACCAGAAATTTTTCAGGTTTTGGATTCCACCTCCCCCTTCCTGAATATTGGAATACCTGTATTTACATATACATTGGCATGGAGGAGCAATGAGGTTAATCACACATCTAATGCCCACTAAGCCTTCATCAGGGAGACCCCACTGCGCCACTGCCAGAAGCATAATAATAATAATAATAATAATAATAATAATAATAATAATAGATTACAACACAGCTAAAACACATAATCATTGTAAACATTCTATAAAAATACACATATTAAAGCGTATTTCTATAAAATGCCTATTGAAATGCACAGCACATAAAACATGAGTTTAAAATTCATGATTAAAACTGACTGGGTAGGCCTGCTGGAAGTGACACCTTCAGATGTGTTTTAAATTCTGACAGCTCATTTAACTTAAAAGAGGAAAAAAATAAAACAGAATCCCAAGCTCTCCTTTTCTACTTTACAGGTGATACAGGGTGATGTTGAGATGTTTGTGGGTTAGATCAAAAACAGAACAATGATGTGTTCCAAAAAGAAATTGTATTCAATTGTGGGCATGGCATTCAAAAGCTTTGTTTCCTCTGAGACCTCCCTTTACAACCATTTCAGTCTTAATTTTGCAGCTGTTTGAAAAGCATTGATCAATATGTCTCATAAAAGAACTGTGCCACTTGGATGATGAAGGTCCAGGGAATTAGCTTCAGAATACAGGTACTGGTAGATGAAGAGCTCCAGTAATAACCAGTGATAATGAGCCTATGAACACTTCTGAAGCTTTTGCTTACATAATCTGTAATGTTTCAAATTGCAAAGGGCATTCACTTAACATTTGGCTGGGCATACAGGCTTTCTCATTTGTCATGCAGTGTTCCTTTAGTTCAAAACTCATGGAAAGAGGGAAGATCACAGAACCATAGAATGATCAACTTGAAAGAGAACATCCAAACCAACTCCTGTCATTCATATCAAAGCGTGATAAACCCATCTTCAATCTAGACACAGCACTGATGTTGGAGAAAACATTCTATTTTTTCCAATGTATTAGTTAGTTCCAAGTTAGTCCTAGCCTTCCTTCATGCACATACCTTTATTAGAGCAGGGTTATTGCTTTTTTACATGCTCTGTGTGTGTTGTGTGCTTTCAAGTCATTTCTGCGTTATGGTGGCTCTAAGGCAAAATTATCACAGGGTTTTCTTGGTAAGATTTGTTTAGAGAGGGTTTGTTTTCCTCTGAAACGTATTACATCCCTAAATTAAATAGTGTAGTAAAGGTCCCCTGACATTAAGTCCAGTTGTGTCCAACTCTGGGGGTTGGGCTCATCTCCATTTCTAAGCCGAAAAGCCGGCATTGTCCATAGACACCTCCTAGGTCATGTGGCCAGCATGACTGCATGGAGCACCATTAACTTCCCGCAGAAGCAGTACCTATTGATCTACTCACATTTGCATGTTTTCAAACTGCTAGGTTGGCAGAAGCTGGGGATAATAGCGGGAGCTGGCTCCGCTCCTCGGATTTGAACTGTCAACCTTTCGGTCAGCAAGTTCAGCAGGTAGGTGGTTTAACCCTCTGTGCCATGGAGGGCTCACAATAAATAATGAGTCAATTAAAAATATTTCAGGTGTTATCATGTTCCACCATGAGGTGTAGCTGTTTTACAACCTTCGTCTGAAAATAAAATCACCAACAATCTTCTTGTTAAAAATATGTACGATAGAATAATAACAGGGATCTGAAAGAATTAGCTACACTTTTGTTTAGAACTGTAACATAAAAATGCATTTTGTCAAAGTGCTTATCACACACACCTTTCTTTGTCTCCCTGTCCCTGCATGTGTCTGATTTCTGGATGTGTTTCTTCAGGTGTATGTAGTTTTGCTTACATGCTATAAAATGCTCACTAATAGGCTTTTTGGCATGTCTAAAAGTTTATGGCAGGAATCCACCATCTGTATTTAATTTCCATTATTGGAAATTACTGTTATTGAATCAGTGAAAAAGCCTATCATGGCCAGTCATCTATGGAGCGCAAATCAACAATGCTAAATAATTCCCTGATTTTGGTTGTTTTATTCTTAGGAGGGTTTTTTGTTCAGGGTTTAGGATTATAAAGGATGCATAATGTGTTTCATGAACAGTATGGTGTGGTTTAAGTATTGGACTAGGACTCAAGGAGTCCTGGACCCAAATCCTCTCTCAATCATAGAAACAATGTGATGATTGTAGGCAAGTCAGTTCGAGAGGAAGACAATGTCAAATCCCCTCTGAACACATCTTGCCAAGAAGCCCCCATGATAGTGTCACCATCAAACAGAAACAATAAATAGCTTGAGATCTTGGCACACGTATCTGCCTGAGGTGTGAGGTCTGCTGGAGGAGTCTTTCTCTGTGTCCCACAGTGGGGCAATGCACCTCTGGGAGGACAAGGGAAAGGACCTTCTCTATTATGACATCCCAGTTGTCCCATTCCTTCTCCTTAGAGGCCCAATTGGTGTAACAGATCTGCCATGGAGATGCTGGTACCTACATAGGGATTGTGTCCCAGCACTAGAACCTGGTCTATTTCCAAAAGCCCAGATCTGTGGTCTGTGGGGGGAAATGGAGGATCATAAGGGAGTGACCGCCACTGTGCTTTATAGACACATCTTGTTCCATCTCATATGTCCCAAGTTCAAATAAATGACTGAAAAACCAAACTGCATGACACTCGGCCTTACATTATTTCCACTATGCACTCAGTAATCTCATTCTGAAGTGATATTTAGAGGAACCAGTAACAACCATTGATTTCTATCTATTTGTACTTTTTCACTAAGAGTAAATGATCATTGAAACTAACAGGGGACGATGCTAGGATAAGGGAATGAGTCATATTGTATATACCAGTACCTGTGTGAGAAAAAAGATGGTTGATTGCTGCTCTTGACTTGACTGCTGGGTGCTACCTTAAGCTTAAATTGAAGTTTGAAAGTTATATTAGATAAGTGACTATGGTAGTGGTAACTTAAGGAAGTGATCATTGTTGAACAGGCCTCTCGGGAACTCCATCCTTTATCATAGATTGTTCATTTCATTTATCCTGATGCATATCATACAATCCTAAAGTTATTCCTCATTCTGAAAGATCTGAACCATTTGAGAAAAAAAGTTGAATTCTGAAAAAAAAGGCAGAAGCACCATATAAGAGCTGCATAAGGACATACATGCTTCAAACACAAATTTTCTTGTTATAACCTTCTGAAATCATCTTTGTTGGTGAACCTTTGTTCCTAACTTTCTCTTTCCCTTCCCTGTTAGCAATTGCCCGTTACTTTGCTAAAGAGACAGATTTGTCAAGAAGCACTTAGCAAGAAATATCTTGACATTAATTTTGTTTAACCCTTTATACTTTTTGGAACTTCTTTAGGTAGATATCAATCAATAATGTTTTCTTGGAACTGAATTTCTGAGGGTGAGATGGTGGATATATAAAAACATATTTCACTCCTTGGAATAGAGTCTGAGGAAAATGTGTGCTATGGTCAAGCATTTTTGGGTCAACAGGGATTACATTTTGTCTCTTTTACTACAAGGGAGGTGAATTTGCAGCCTCTAAACTCCTATCTGGATTACTGACAATCAAAATCTGTGTTGTCGAAGACTTTCATGGTCGGAATGACAGGGTTGTGTGTTTTCCGGGCTGTATGGCCATGTTCCAGAAGTATTCTCTCCTGACGTTTTGCCCACATCTATGGCAGGCATCCTCAGAGGTGAGGGGCCTCATAACTTAACTAGAACAGGTCCTTATTTGTCCTAAATCTGGCACGGCATGAGTTATTGCGTGGGGTGGCACCAACCCTAGTGAGACCATTGGGCTAAAGCCTTCACCCCACTCTAGAATTCCTACATGTCTGCTCCTCACTCCATTCAATAGACACACTGGGAGTAGTATCCCTATATCATCTCCAGGTAAGATCAGAGTTAAGTTATAGATGCTATATCTCACTATTGTCAAAATTGGCCAGGGCAGTCCCAGTTAATCTATATCACTTTCTCATCTGCTTCTAAAATGTCCTAGTTTCTCTTCCAACCTCTCACTTTCCCTCTTCATCCTCAACTTATTTCAGTTTCTTCAAAATGGGTTCAATATAGAAGTGGTTTGTACTCAGTTGATTCAGTGAGAAGGAGAGGAAGGGGGAAGTCTTGCACCTTCTAAACCAGGGGTCCCCAAACTTTTTAAGTGGAGGGCCGGTTCATGGTCCCTCAGATTGTTGAGGGGCCGAATTATCATTTGAAAAAAAAAAAAGAACAAATTTTACACTGTGCATGTCTTATTTGTAGTGCGAACACCCCCCAATGATTATTTATTTGTTTGCTTATTACATTTATACCCCATCCTCTCTCACCCTGAAGGGGACTCAGAGCGGCTTACAAGTTGTATGTACATACATTATATTATATTATTAGCATAGCACAATATTAGCATTATATATTACTATACCAAACCACTATACCGTAATATTATTGGTAATATTACATTTAATATATAATATATAATTAATATTATTATATTGTCTTATTATTATTATCAGCCGCCCTGAGTCCCCTATTGGGTGAGAAGGGCGGGGGTAGAAATACTGTAATAAATAAATGTTATATTGTATTACATTATAACATTATAGTAGAGTCTCACTTATCCAAGATAAACGGGCCAGCAGAACCTTGGAGAAGCAAAAATCTTGGATAATAAGGAGGGATTAAGAAAAAGGCCTATTAAACATAAAATTACATTATGATTTTACAAATTAAGCACTAAAACATCATGTTTTACAAGAAATTGACAGGAAAAGCAGTATAATACACAGTAATCTTATGTAGTAATTACTGTATTTACAAATTTAGCACCAAAACATTGCAACATTTACTACAAAAACAATGACTACTAAAAGGCAGACTGCCTTGGATAATACAGAACCCTGGATAAGTGAGCTAGGATAAGGAGACTCTACTGTATTATCAATATTATATGTATACACAATATATTATATTATTACCATAGCACAATATTAGTAAATGAAAGAACAATACAATATTTAAAAATAAAAACAATTTTAACCAACATACAGTAAACCTATCAGGATTTCAATGGGAAGTGTGGGCCTGCTTCTGGCCAATGACATAGTCAAGTTAAGTAGGACTGTTGTTGTTGGTGTGTGCCTTCAAGTCATTTCAGACTTTGGGGGAGCCTGAGTCTAAAACTGAGGGCGGGGGCCAGGTAAATGACCTTGGAGGGCCGCATCCGGCCCCCGGGCCTTAGTTTGGGGACCCCTGTTCTAAACTTAGAAAATGAAACCCCAGGTTTCTTTAAGTAAAACAGTGATTTTGTTCATTCCTCCTCATTAATAGCTTTTGCTTCCGGGCCAAAACGTTTGATGATACTCTGATGTGGCTCAGCCATATGTTTAAGTTTTCATATGTGAAACTTCAGAAGGTATGACATGTGGGTGGCTTGCTCCCACATCCTCCGTACAGAGTAAGAGGGGAAGGAGAAGGAGGGAAGAGGAGGGCAACACAATACAATCCAGTTATTATGCAGCTGATTTTGCCAGAACACCCCAGGAGCATTGTGTGAGAGAAAATCATCTTCCATCCTCTTTTGGATGTGCCTTTAAATCAGGGGTGGGTAAAGTGCCATTTGTGCGGCTCCTTAACCCCCTACTACTTCTCAGAAGCACCTCAACTTTACAAAAAAAATAATTAAATAAATAAATAAATAAATAAAATGCAATTTTAGCCATAACAGTATCTGGGAAGCTTCCCAAATACTCTCTAGAAACCTATGCTATCTCCAAACACTTCCACTTTCTTCAGCAGTCAATATCAAATAGTAACAGGAAGTAAGGATCCTTCTACTATGTCACCATTTTGAGAAGGTCTGGAAAGGTAAACAGAGCTATGTGGGCTCACTGTGGAAAGAGATACTGAATGCAAGGGTTTTGGGGTGAAATTGTCACTTGAGATCAAACTGGCCTTTTTACCCTCTTGCTATAAACAATCTAGAACAGGGGTCCCCAGTTATGGCCCGCGGGCCACATGCAGCCCATTGAAGCCATTTATCCGGCCCCCGGTGGTACTGGCTCCCTCCGGAAGGTGTGTGTGGTGAGAAGGAGTAGGAGGGAATGGTGCACGCCTTTCTCTCCTCCATCTCCATACACACCTTTCCCACCGAGGAAGGTGCACACCGGGCAAGGGAGGAGGGAAAGGCACACGCCTTTCCTGCCTCCTCGTTTGCCCCACAAGCACCTTTCCAGCCCCTACCCGGTGCATGCCTTCCTTGGTGATGGAAGAGGGAGCTGGCATAAACCTTGCTGCCATGGGGACAAACCCCATTGCTCCCTCCACCGACGCGGAGGAAAGTGCGCACAAGGCGAGGGAGGATGCGGGAAAGGTATGTGCAAGGTGAGGGAGGAGGGAAAGGCAAGCACCTCTCCCCCCTCCTCCCTCACCCCATGCACGCCTTCCATCTGTCAGGGATGCTTTGCTTGAGCCTTTTGTGCACAAAGGCAGAAGGGGGTTGGACTAGCGGTCCCTTCCAACCCTGATTATTATGTTGTTGTTGTTGTTGTTGTTGTTGTTGTTGTTGGGTAGCTATCTGTCAGGGTGCTTTGATTATGTTTTGGTGCACAAAGGCAGAAAGGGGTTGGACTAGATGGCCCAAGGTGTCTCTTCCAACCCTCTTTATTATTTTGATGCTGCTGATGATGATAATCATCATCATCATCATCATCATCATCATCATCATCATCATCGAGGCTGGGTGGCCATCTGTCTGGGTGCTTTGATTATCTCTGGTGCATAAAAGCAGAACTGAATTGGACTAGATGGCCCAAGGGGTCTCTTCCAACCCTCTTTATTATTTTGATGATGATGATGATGATGATGATAATGATGATTAACATCGAGGCTGGGTGGCCATTTGTCAGGGTGCTTTGATTATCTTTTGGTGTGCAATGGCAGAAGGGGGTTGAACTAGATGGCCCAAGGTGTCTCTTCCAACCCTCTTTATTATTTTGATGATGATGATTAACATCGAGGCTGGGTGGCCATTTGTCAGGGTGCTTTGATTATCTTTTGGTGCACAACGGTAGAAGGGGGTTGGACTAGATGGCCCAAGGGGTCTCTTCCAACCCTCTTTATTATTTTGATGATGATGACGACAACGATGATTAACATTGATGCTGTATTTGTTCCCTTTTTTTAACTTTAAAATAAGATATGTGCAGTGTGCATAGGAATTTGTTCATAGTTTTTTGTTTGTTTTTTTAAACTATAGTCCGGCCCTCCAACAATCTGAGGGACAGTGAACTGGTCCCGTTTCAAAACTTTAGGGACCCCTGATCTAAAGTAAGGCATATGTAACCCTCCTGAAAAGCTAAAGTGAGGGTTGGGAAACCATATGCATGCAGTATAATTGCAACTGTATATTTTTTTTGTCTGTAGTGTCTTCCAGAGCAACACATTTTCTTCTCTCCCCAAGTTCCTCATTTCTTCCTGCAGCTCAAACTGAGGAAAAACAGCAAGGACAAGGTTGGGTCTTCTGCTCCATCACTCTTTCTGACATTCTCCTGGTTTATAGCTTAGAAACTAAACAGATACTAAACTAAACTGAACAAAGTCAGAGTTGTTTAAGATAACACATTGTTTTTCCAAACTCTACCTGGAAACAATCAGTTCCTGAAAGGGAAGGGGGCAGAACTAAAACTCCATCAAAACATTAAGCCAAGTTGACAGTCTTAAGTCATTTCTCCACATTCTTGACAAGCACCGTATTTTAAGTATATTCAGTATATGCTAGATGATTTTCAAGATCAGTTGTATACGTGTTATACAGTATCTACCTAAAATGTGTCTCGATATTCTTGTTTTATGAATAGCCTTTATAGCATTAAAAATAACTTACAGCTAGTTCATAAATCAAATCATGTATTGTACTGGTGACCTACATCAATGTATTTCATTTCAATCAGCTTGGCTTCATTGCCTTTCTCTTTTCATAGGCCAAGATGGATTTTCTGAAACAATTAGTCTGTTCCTCCTTTTTTGTGATCTTACAAGTGCATACTGAGTAGTTTCTACACAAACAAGCTCATATTGCACTGGCTCATCTGTACTCTAATATAGATACCAAATATCCCTATAAATAATGCCACCTTGCCTTTGCCTGTTTACAGCACTGACATTGGGGAGGTGCCTACTTATTGTCTTGTCTACTTATTGTTGTACATCACTTATTTATTTATTTGCTGTATTTATACCCCAACCTTCTCACCTCAAAGGGGACTCAGAGCAGCCTTACAATGGGCAATAATTCAATGCCATGTAAAACAAACATATAATCAAATAAACATGTAAATTAAAACAAAGAATTAAAATGTATAAACATCTTCCAGGCAGGTTTAGTCAAGTTCTAATTGAAATTTATAGCCTCTTATCACGAGCACTTCTTCAGTTTCCCATTTGCAGAATGAAGTGCATTTATTAGCTTTGTAGAACTAATGCAGTTTGATTTCAATAGCACTTCAACTGTCATGCCTCAATGCCATTGATTCCTGGGATTTGTAGTTTGGGGAGACACGAGCACTCTTTAACAAACGGTGGATCATATGAAAAAATGGGTTACCAAAGAGTGGCAGTCAGGTTATTAACTGGGATTGGCTACAGGGAACATACAACTCCTCTGTTGCAGCAACTGCATTGGCTGCCAATCCATTTTTGGGCACAATTCCAATTGCTGGTTTTGACCTGTAATGTTCCATATAACTTGGGTATAGGTTATTTAAAGAACTGTGTTTCTCTGTATGGATCTGTCAGAACTCTAAGATCATCTTTAGAGGCCCATCTCTCTATCCCAGCCCTCTCTCAAGCTCATTTGGTGGGAACAATGGAGAGGGCTTTTTCAGTGGCTGCTCCCTGAATCTGACATTCCCTCCCCAGAGAGACCAGGATGACCCCATGCCTGCTTGCCTTTCACAGACAGGTGGAAATGTACTTTTGCCATCAGGCATTTAGGGAATGAGGAGGACCAGGCTGCTGAAGATGGTGTGAATGGGATCTTGGTGGGGTGGGGGGACTGTGTAGTTTTTAAATATAGTTTTAAATGTACTTGCATCATTTTAAATTGTTTTTATGCTTCACAATACTGAAGATTTTATTGTTTTGTTTTCTATGTATTTGCTTTGTTTTTAATTTGTATCATGCCATGTTAGCTGCCTTGAGTCCTTATATCAGGAGAAACAAGAATAAAATGCCACTGAATTGCATTTGATCTTTTTTTCTTCCTCTTTATATAGTGAATTGCTGTCATGTGACAATAGAACGATAAGGAAGTAAAATGAAAACAAAAACAAAAGATACTTTTTAGCTTCAATACTCAGAAGTCTTTAACGGGAAACAAATAATCCCTTTACAAACAAATAATAAATAATTTCAGACTTTCTTTTATACATAAAAAAATCTGAACATATTTATACAGTGTAACGAAGTATCCGTATTCCAAAGGGAGGTTGCCATCTTTAGGAGAGATCTTTAGCCAAGGAAAGTACAGGGCCATGCCTGGACTGGTACATTTCCAGTGGTATGTAAACCAGATTCCAGGCATCCCTGGCTCTTTAGCCATGCCTGTTGATGCAACATGCAAAAAAGGGTGGAGTGGGGATTCCTGCTAAAAGGGAATGCTGTCACACCTGCATGCAGAACATAGTTGATAAGACATCCTATAAAGGGCCTGTTATGTAGAAGAAATATTTAAAGATGCTGGGAAAGGTTTAGGAAAGGAAACCATTCTCATGGTGCACAGCAAAGAAGATTTCCAGCTGTATGACCCCAGCTCCTTCTCTCCTGGGCTACATCATGGCAGTTGGACAGCAGGTTCCCAGAAGTACTGCTGAGGCTGTGAAAATGCAATGGGCACTGGGCAGTCTTAAGATGTTCTTAGGATGCAGCTTTCTCCAGCCCTAGACAGTACAGCCAATAGAGAGGAATGCTGGAAGGTGCAGTGGCTATACAGTTCTCAGCTCTGATTTACAAGCTATTGCACCAACTCTGGATGTAGTTTGGTGTCTCAAGGAACAAAGGAAGTTCTGCCTGGCTCTATAACATTGAAGCCAAATGACATGCTCTTCAGTATCAGTAGCATGTTCCTCCTTCTGAGAACACACTTGCCATGTTAAAATTCTTCCTCTTACTCTTTACGTTAGCAAATCCAATGGCTTGCCCTGCTGTCACCTTCACTACCAGCTCTGGATTCTAGTCCTTTCCCTCTTGCTTCTTGGATCATTGGATTAACTTTGGCTGATAGCTTGCTACCTTCTGAACACGGGGCTCTTGTCCTGTTACCAGGTAGGAGAATGACCACCAGTAAACCCTGACAAACCTAAAGGCACTCAAATAAGCATTGTATTCAACTCACCCTGTCCCTGAGCCCCTGTCCCTGGTTGTGCTTAAAGGTATGGAGTGCAACTAAATGACTTAAGCCAAGTAGGGCTGTTTTTCAGATGCATCCCTCAGGTATAAAAAGATGTTCACATGTAAACTGGTACAGGCATATCAAGATGGCACTTTTTTCTCAATAGTTCTGTCCCTGGATCTACATTTCCTCCAGAGCTGTCCCTTGCTTATCCTATAAAAATCTCATTAAGATACGGGAGGAAACTGACAGCAACACCTTACAGATGAAAACTAGCTGATGTCCAATGACCACTCTGCTCTTAAAAGATCAGTCTGGTTAGCGCTGCAGGGCTGCGTGGAATATACAGTACTTTCCTTTTACGGTCAATCCTTTTTCCATGGGCCACGCCTCAGCTCTCCTTAGATGGGCAAAGAGATATATTGGGTGGGGAGAGGCATAGGAAACAATTTACAAGATGACTGTTCCCTTTTGCTGTTGCACAGAGGATAGGAAGTACTTCTTGAATAAGCATTCATTATTAAAAACAATTGAGAAATATGTCCCAGTTTCCATTTTTGGTAAAGCAAAACTGTGTCTTGATATTTGTACTTCAAGTCAGACTTCAACATCTGGTGGGAGATTCATATGGTCACCACATAACAAAAAGATGTGTGCGTACAAACACATCAACTGGAGCAATCACAAGAACAACCAAATATCTTGCTTGTTGTTTGTTCATCATACACAAAGCACTAGGACTTGTTTATACATTGCTCTGCAGCAACATCAAAATCTCGTTGTTTTTTCTCCTATGGCAACTTGGCCCATTTGCTTTTGTCAGATGACATAGGATTGTTGTTGGCCCAGGTGACAAATCAATGCAGGAGAGATTATGGCAATATAGACAACATTGATCTGACAGAGCACAACTATCTTGAGGTTTGTCTATATGCTAGATGCATATTCTGGGACTTTGGTCAGAAGCAGGACTCTTGGGATTCGGGATCATTATGAATTGGAAGCTTGTCATGTTCTTGTTGATGTCCATTGTACAAGACTGTGTATCTAGGGAAAGGGGGACATGAAAACCACATTAGAACAGATGAAATATCTTTGTTGGGCTTTAATGAAATGTTAAGCAGGGTGTCCTTTATGGACTTACTTGTTAAAGCAGTTGCAAGTCAAAACTGAAATCAAACATGCCATCACTTTCAATAACATTGATGTTTAATAAAAAATCAATTGTGTAAAATTTAGAGAAAAAGATAAATATCTGAAATTACTCATGCTTTTTAAATAAAAGCATTCAGTTCTGGGTTTAAGTGGCCAATTAGACATTAGAAAAGTAATGGGTTTTGTCTAAAAATGTACAGCAAAGAAGTTACCTTCTTACAAATAATCATAATTATACTAAGAGAATAGCTCCTTACTCATACTGCATCCCCCATCCCATGTCCAATAATGTTCACAAATATACCCCCCAACATTTCACAGATGAAATCCAGGGCACATGTGGGCAAGAAACATCACAGCATGGTCAAGAAGGCTAAATATATGACTCAAGAAGATCACACAAGAAGTTGTGATAGTTTGTTTTTGTCTTTCATCTTACCACTGGAAGGCATTCATTAATAAATCTTGAATTTCAGCCTTTAGATTGAAAGAGGTCATACTAAGGGATCTAGAAATGCTATGGAGATGTTCTCTTTAGGAATTTTCTAGGTTCTCCAGCACAATTCTATAGTATGCTTTAGTCAGAAGTTATTCTTTTCAATAGTAATCTGCATTTTCACATTTCCTCAGCAAGTCCAGAAGCCCTCCCACCCACCCCCAACATAGGGATCATTCTGTATTTCAGAACAAGGCAGTGACTAACAGCCTCAGAATATTCCTTGCCTACGAAACTCAATGAAATCTATGAAGCTGGCATAAGTTGATAGGTAACTTGAATGTGTATACATACACAGAGCATTTTTTGTGCTTTATACAAAAATATCAACTTCAGCTGACCACATCATTAAAAACATTGAACTGACAGGTCAAAATGACTTTATTTAGGTATACCTTTTAAGGACTTGTTTGATGATCTCAGTCTATTTTGGTTTAATTTGATTATTGTCTGTTGATTCTGAAGAGTAATGTCATTGTCTTACTACAATGAAATATTGTCATTGTAATCCAATCTCAGGATCTTGGAAGGATGAAAAATGAAGGTGAAAAATACCTTTTTATTTACAGATTTAAAAATAATACTGGCTGTGTGGCCTTCTTTGTTCCCCTTTTTAGAATACAAAATACAAATATAGAAAATGGTTGCACCTGTCTATTGTGGTTTTAAATAACATCCACCATGGCTAATTGTTCTGTACAATACCTGTCTCCCTATGCCCTCTTCCCTTCTAATTGGTTTCAGGAGAAAGAGAAAGTATAATGCTTCCCTATTCTAATAAACTAGGGTTACAGTTAACAATTGCTGAGGAGCCTAGACTAGGCTATTTTAGTAGATGCCTTGCCTCGAAATAAATCTCCCACCATCTGTTCAGCTGTATAATTACAAATGCAAACAACATAATTCACAACTACATCATAAAAACACAAAGCAGAAAGATTAACATAACTGTCTGTTAGTTATTACAAGCCATGAAGCACCTGTTCAGCTTGTCTCTCATTTTAGGGCACAGATGGGAAGCAAGGTCTTCCTGGAATAGTCTCCATGTGGCTTTTTTATGGCCAGTAGTTTATGTTAGTAGTTTATGGTTTTGTGTTTAGACATAATTTCTTACTGCAATGATGGAACTGAAGATACGACATAATCACAATGACTGAAAAAAAAGTACATTTATATTACATTGGAATTTTAGACAAAGGAACCAAGACTAGGACATGAACATAATAGCCTTTGGCTTTGTCTGCTCCTCTCTTATTCAGGAAGCCACGGACTGATGCTACCACTTCCCTCCCATGAATGATCTCCACTGCAACTGGCAGTAGCAGCATCCCTGTCCTCATTCTCCCTCACGTCAAAGATTGCTCGTGTGAGGAGCAATAGGAATGTTAGTCAGAGTTACTGGACAGACAAAGATATAATAAATCAATTCGAAAATTTCTACAAGGATTTATATAAAAATGATCAAATAAAGAAGGAAGATATAATGAAATATCTGAACAAGAGAAATCTGCAAAAAATTTCGGAGAAACAAAGAGAGAATTTAAACAAACCAATAAATGAACAAGAAATAAAGGCAGCAATTAGGAAAATGGACTCAAATAAGGCACCGGGTCCGGACGTATTTACGGCAGCGTACTATAAAACATTTGAACAGGAATTAATACCTTATCTCAAGAAACTCATGAATGGTATTCTAAATCAGGAAAAGATACCGGAAACATGGAAGGAAGCCAATATAACCATTATACACAAAGAAGGATCCGATCCGGTAAACGTTAAAAATTATAGACCTATCTCCCTTTTGAACATTGACTATAAAATATTTACAGGTATACTATCAGAAAGAATGAAGAAATTTTTAATGGATTTGATTAAAGAAGACCAAACAGGATTTTTGCCAAATAGACATCTAAGAGACAATGTGAGAATAATAATTGATATCCTAGAATACTACGAAGTGAACAGTCAAAAAGAAATGGCCTTAATGGCGGTGGACGCAGAAAAGGCCTTTGATAATATCAATTGGGATTTTTTTAAAATGTTAATGAAAGAAATAGATATTGGCTATCAATTTTCAAATGCAATAGATGCGATATATAAAGAACAAACAGCAAAAATACTAATTAACGGTTCAGAATCGAAGAAGATAAAAATACAAAAAGGCACTCGACAAGGATGTCCGCTGTCCCCACTCATTTTCATATTCGCAATAGAAATTTTACTTAATGTTATAAGAGAAGACTCGAATCTAAAAGGGACCAAAATTAGAAACTTACACTACAAAACAAGAGCATTTGCGGACGATCTGATTTTTATAATTGAAAATCCTATAGAAGATATTCAAAAATGGATTGAGAAAATAAATGAATTTGGCTTAGTAGCAGGGTTTAAGTTAAATAAGTTGGTTCTCGCAGAAGCAGAGGCAGCAGGAGGACATTTTTGCTCCCTGGCTTCAGGTAGGATTTGGCTAAGATTTGGCTAAGATTTTAAACTGAGTGTGGGCTTGGCTCCTGTGGTCAAAGTCTAACTGTTGTGTGACTGTTGTGTTGAAAGAGAGCCAGGTACTTAAGTTGATTGACAGCAGGCATTGTCCCCTGTTAATTGAGTTTCTGGGAAAGCTTTATTTGCCAGTGTGAGTTTCTGCCAGAGCCTGATCCCAGAAGGGCAGTTGGTTCTCGTAGAAGCAGAGGCAGCAGGATGACATTTTTGCTCCCTGGCTTCAGGTAGGATTTGGCTAAGATTTGGCTAAGATTTTAAAGGCACCTTTACTAACTATCCTTTGCAGTACATACAGGAAACAAAGCAACATAAACAAATACACAAAGAGGTGGTTTGTTGCAGTTTGCACATAAAGTGCGTGCATATTACTTAACTGTACAAAGATCCCACTTGGCCACCACACTCACCAAGAGATGCAACAAAAGCAAAACATTCCCATCACATGCACCAGCTGTGGCATGTTCCGCTTTTTCACACAAAAACTAGACAACTACATCTGCTCCAAATGCAAACAGATGACTCTGATGGAGCAGAGGATCCAACAGCTCGAGCACCGTATTAAGACCCTTAAGGACATTCAGGCACTCGAGCTCTTCTTGGACACTGCACAACACGCTGCTGTAGATCAGCAGCCTGCATCACACCAACACCACCAAGACCATGATCAGGAACCTTATGGGGAGATCAACTCAAAGGTAGACAACCCTCAGGCTTGGAAGGTCACCCATAGAAGGAGACGCAGGACCAGGCAGCCTCCGCAGAACTCCTCTGCTCAGCTGCATTTACACAACAGATTTGAAATTCTTACATCATTAACATACAATCAGGAAACACATCTTGTGGAGGACCACAGTTTCTTAGATACTACTCAGTGGACCACCCTGGATCAATGCGCAGGGGATAGCCCTGACGGGGACAGTGCATCACCACAGTCACACTTATGTAATCATGCAAATGCTCCATCCCCAATCATAGACCAGGAGCAACAGGAACATCCTTGGGAGAGTAATGGGCTCTTGGATGTATCGCAATGGATTGTCATTGATGAATGCACTGGGGATGTTGAGGAGGAGGACAACACTTTACACCTACATGATTCACTTCAACAGGAACACTCTTCAGGGGACATACACACTGTCTTGCACAAAAGGGACCCTGTCAATCCTCAAAGGAAACAGGTCTTGGTAGTAGGTGACTCCCTCCTTAGAGGAACGGAAGCCATCATTTCCAGACCGGATGGGATGGCTCGAGAAACATGCTGCCTCCCGGGGGCAAAAATACACCATATCACTCAGAGGCTCAGCAGGCTCCTAAAGCCCCATCACCCTCCCCACCTTATGTTGATACATGTAGGTACCAATGACACCGCTAGGCATACTTTTAACAAGATCACAAATGATTTTCGAGCTCTGGGAACAAAGCTAAAACTGTATAATGTACATGTGATCTTTTCATCCCTCCTCCCTGTTGTAGGACACGGCTCTACAAGAGCCGGAAAAATAGTACAGGTCAATAACTGGCTCAGAAAATGGTGTCAAGAGGAGCATTTTGGCTTCCTTGACCATGGTCTACTCTTCCAAGAGGATGGACTACTGGCAAGCGATGGGGTGCATCTCACACAAGTAGGAAAACATCTTTGTGCACACAGACTCACAAACCTCATCAGGCGCACTTTAAACTAGATCCACTGGGGGAGGGGAACAACAGCCTGGCGAACAATATATTGCCCACGACCACAGGGAACCGCCGAAAGGCTAAACGGAGGGCTGCACAAACACAGCAAGGACCAAGTACAGAGAGCACAATAATCCCAAATAAACAGTTCGAGAGGAGGTCACAGGGGCTTACATGTCTTTACACTAATGCTCAGAGCATGGGAAATAAGCAAGACGAACTCCAACTCCTAGCACAGCACCACACATACGATGTCATAGGCATCACTGAAACCTGGTGGGATGACTCCCGTCACTGGAATTTAACCATTGAGGGCTATAACCTCTTTCACAGAAATAGAACAAAGGGGAGAGGAGGGGGAGTAGCTTTATATGTCAAAAACAGTTACGTTGCAGAAGAAATGCAAGACTGTAATCCGGGAAACCAGCTTGAAAGCATCTGGATAAGAATCAAGGGAACCGGGACTCAAAAAGATCTTGTCGTGGGTGTCTACTACAGACCTCCGAGTCAGGATGAAGGACTTGATGAAGCCTTCTGTCAACAGCTGACCAAACAGGCACAAAGAAGAGATATAGTAGTCATGGGCGATTTCAATTATCCCGATATCTGCTGGAAAACAAACTCAGCCAAGAGTACAAAGTCCAACAAATTCCTCACTTGCCTTGCAGATAATTTTATGGTCCAGAAGGTAGAAGAGGCAACAAGGGGATCAGCAACTCTTGATCTAATCTTAACAAATGTGGAAGACCTGATCAATACAGTTGAAGTGGTTGGATCCTTAGGGGCAAGTGACCATGTGCTCCTGCAGTTTGCAATACAAAGGAATGCTGAAACTAAGACAAGTCAAACACGCTTTCTGGACTTTAAGAGAGCTGACTTCCAAAAAATGAAGGAATTACTGAGCGGCATTCCATGGACGCCGATATTAAAAAACAAGGGAGTTAAGGATGGATGGACTTCCGGGTTGAGCTAATGGCGGAGAGTCGGATCTGCTAGGAGCTGCTAGCAGATCAACCTTTCTAGGCGATCGGGTAGAGCAGAAAGCTCCCTCTCCTTGCACCGACATAGCGGGAGACAGCGTAACCCGGGCGCCGTCCGACGGCCTAAAAGGGGCCCCCTCCTCAAGGGGGGGCACCTACAAAGGTCCGGACAAGGCGCCACAAGGGTACGGCGGATCGCAGGAAGGTGCACCTGGCCAATCCAGGCCACATCTCCAGCCGCTCAACACATTTTAAGATATAGCAGGAGCGTACACGGAAGAGAGAAGGGAAGGATGGGGGATCCGAAAGAAGAACCGTGGCAGCGGTAAGAATCCTCGCTTCCTTATTCCTTTACCCCTAAGAGATAAACGCCCACCCCTTCTCCCCTCGGTTGCAATCTACGGGAACTCTTCGGAAAGAAACTTTTAAAAAGAAAATAACCTATCCCTGGACCCTATTCTCACCCAAACAGTTGGGATTGGAAATCAGAGAACTTGGATTCCCGGAGACTCTCAGTAAGAGCAGGCTCAAGACAAGGCGCTGCCAGGGGGAAAAAATTACTTGAAGACAGGCTGGGGGAAAATGGCGCGGCACTAATACAAAAGAAAATTTCTGACCTTGAAGACGCCTCCGTTCTTGATAAGAGTGGGGGGGAAAAACAAAAACAAGCAGAGAGTACTCCCCAAGGCCAGACTCAAGGCCACTCCCTGGACTGGAAAGAAAAAGAGCCGGGAACCCGGCGAGAACCAGGCTCCCCAAGGTTTCTCTCGCGAGAGGAGAGAGGGAAGACCTGCCAGAGACCTCTCCCAAGTAGCGCAGCGTCACGCGAGAGAGTCACAAGCCCTACGAGACCACCAATACGGAAGGAAGAGAGAGAGAGAGAGTCTCTAAGAGAACTAGGGAGCACCGGGTACCCTCCCCAAAGGAAAAAAAAAGATTAAATCAAAAATAAAATCAAAAATAAAATAAAATACAAAACAAAAGAATTAAATAAACAAACAAAAAACCAATATAAGAGGCACAGTTAAAGAGACCATACAAACAAAAGAGAGCATTAAAGGAGCTAAAAGATATCAAAGCAGCTTCAATTTGCTAAATATATATACATATACGTATAAAAGATCTGCAAAGCAGAATACATAAATACACAATAATACAAAGACTACAAGGGAAGAAAACAAATCTACAGTAAGTAGAAGACTGGTTAAATCGAGAGGATTTGCATATACACACACACACACATACACACACACACACATATATATATATAAATACAAACACAAATCTACAAATCAAACCCAAAACAATAAAAACAATAAAAGGAAAGAGGGAGAAGGGAAAGGGAAGGAAAAGAGGAAGAAGAGGAAGAAGGAAAGAGGAAGAAGGAAAGAAAAAGAAGGAAAGGGGAAGTAAAAGAAAGGGAAGAAAGGGGAAAGTAGAAGGATAGAAGGGAAAGAAGAGAAGAGGAAGAAGAAAAATAAGAAAAGGAAAAAAAAGAGAGAAAGAGAGGAAATTTAAGAAAGGAAAAACAATAATAAACAAATAAATAAAAATAATAATAAAAACAAAAATCAAGGAGGAAGAAAGGAAAAGGAAAAAGGTAAGAGGAAGTTCTCTCCAATATACAAAACACCGGGCAACAAGAGAATCTGAGCTGAAGAGTAAAGTGAGAATTAAAATAAGAGTTAAGATAGGATCAAGGGTTTTTGTTTTGTCCTGTTCTGTTATATTTCTATGAGAATTGAATAAAATATTCCAGCACATCGAATTGTTAAACGAACTAATATCAACTCTCAAATACTGTTTTCCAATATCAAATCTCAAAGTAAATAGTAAATTTAATCATTAATTGCACTTTCTCTCCCACCTCATATTCCCTAGCTTACTAATCAAGCAAGGGATCATAGGTCTCTCTGAATGAAAAATCTCATAAATAATATTTTAGGGAGACCAAATAGAAAAATGGACAGAGACCTCAATGAAGGGAAACTCCTAAGGAGAGCCTCGCTCTCAGAACAGATAAGTCTCAGAGACATCATGAGAGAACTCCAGAAGATGCAGGAAACGCAGAGTATGTACCAAAAAATTTCGCAAGAGCAACTCCTGGATTTTAAGAATGATATGCAACAAGAGTTAGGTACAATGAAAAGGGAAATTCACAACATCCAACAAGAGATCAAAGAGTTGAGACAAGAAAAAGCAGAGCTGAGAACCGAATGGAAGAGCAACTTAGAACAAACAGAGTTAAAGGTTGAAAGCATAAAAGTCAAGAACGATCAGTTAGAACAAAGGCAAGACAGAATGGAAACAAAGGAATTAGAATTCCAGCTCAGATTCCGGAATATCATAGAAGAAAGAAACGAAGATATAAGACAAATAACTTCAGAAATAATTGCCCAGATATTAGAATGCACACAACAAGAGGCAGAAGATGGCCTAGATAGAATGTACAGAATAAATACAAGATATGCGAGAAGATTCAATGTACCGAGAGACACCATTGTAAGATTTGTGAAGATGACTACAAGAGATGAAATACTGAGAAGAAGTTACGAGAAACCAATCATTTACAAAGAAAGAAAAATAGCGATTCTAAAGGAACTTCCTTACGCAGTGCTAGAAAAAAGGAAAAAATACGCAAACTTAACAAAGGAACTAAGGAGAGGTCAAATCAGATATAGGTGGGAAAAAGTGGAAGGGTTAACAATCTTCTACAAAGAGCAAAGATGGTTAATTAACACAGAAGAAAAAGCAAACGAATTTCTAAGAAGACTAATCCAAGACAGGAAAAAAGGGAAAGATCCGGATATAGGCCACACGGAAAAGAAAAAAAGAGCCCGAACGGAATCTCCGGAAAAGACAAATTCCGAACCTGAAATGGAGCTGGAACAATTACCAACAGGAAAAGAAGCACTAACCAAAAATATTCCAGAGAAGAAAGACTGTGTCGACCACTAAAACTCAACATGGACAGGGTACTTAAATGTTTTTCAAATAATGTAAATGGGCTAAACTCACCTAATAAAAGAAATAAAGTATTCAATGAAATTAAAAAAGGAAATTACGATGTGGTGGCTATTCAAGAATCACATATCTCACAAAAGCATGGGAAATATTTAAACCAACCAGAGATTGGAAGGGAATATTATTCTTCCGCGAAAGAAAAAAAGAGAGGGGTAGCAATCTATATAAAAGAGGGACTATCCTCTAAACTCGCGTTTAAAGATAAAGAGGGCAGAATGGTAGGGGTTTTGCTAGACATTCAAAACACAAAACTATTGATATGCAGCATTTACGCACCAAACAACTCAAAATCAAATTTTGCCAGAGAACTCACAGAACATCTAATGAAACAAGAATTTGATAAATTAATGATACTAGGTGACTTCAACGCTGTGGCAGACAGAAGGTTCGACAGAACACAACATAAAAAGAGGGAAAAAGAAAGTAATTCGGGAAATCTACCACAGGTGCTGAAAAATATCCAGAAAGAATTTGACCTCCAGGACACCTGGAGAGTCCACCATGAAGAGGAAAGTGATTACACCTTCTACTCAGCCAGACAAAAAAGCTGGTCTAGAATTGACATGGTATGGACATCGAGATCTTTAACATCTAAAGTAAAATCAATAAAAATCCTACCCAGAACACTATCTGACCATTGCCCAATAGAGTTAACAATAAATCATAAGAAAAAAACTCAAAGATGGAGACTAGAGGATAATTTTCTCAAAAAGGAAAAGGACATTACAAAATTCAGAATTTTATTGAAGGAGTACTTTGATCTAAACTCGACCCCAGACATCACCACACAAACGCTTTGGGATGCAGGGAAGGCAGTAATGAGGGGCTATTTCATGCAGCACTCGGCATGGAAGAAAAGGATGAGAAATGCAAAAGAAAGAGAGTTAGAAGGGAAAATAAGAAAGACAGAACAACAATGGAAGGGAGAACCGGAAAATAATGAACTGAGGTGCAGATTAGAAGCCCTACGAAAACAGAGAGAATTATGGGAGCAAGAAGAAAGAGCAAAACAACTAAAATTCATAAAACAGTACCATTTCTGTAATGCAAATAAACCAGGTAAATGGTTGACAAGGAAATTGAGGAAGAAGAAAGAAAAGTCATACATAAACATCATAAAAACTAATGAGGCTACCTTTACAAAAGAAGAGGACATACTAAATCAATTCAGAACATTTTATAATAATCTTTACAAACAAGAAAACATAGAAGAGGACAAAATAACAAATTTCCTGGATCAACAAAACTTAATCAAAACAACGGACGAACAGAAAAGAGAACTAAACAAAGAAATTTCGGACAAAGAAATAAAAACCGCGATTCGCAAATTAGATTCTCACAAAGCGCCAGGCCCAGATGGACTGACGGCCGCATACTATAAAACATATGAAGAAATTCTGATACCTCATTTGAAAAAGGTTATGAATGAAGTAATGACAGTACGCAAGATCCCACAATCATGGCAGCAAGCTACCATCACAATGATCCACAAAGAAAATTCGATAGAAACAAATATGAAAAACTACAGGCCCATCTCTCTCTTAAATGTCGATTATAAACTATTTACAAATATCCTAGCAAGCAGATTGAAATCATTTCTAAAAACATGGATAAAAGAAGAACAATCCGGCTTTTTGCCCCACAGAAGAATAAGCGACAATGTCAGGACCATCATTAACTTAATTGAATACTATGAAGTGACAAAACAAAAAGAAGTGCTTTTTCTATCACTGGATATTGAAAAGGCTTTTGACAGCGTCGACTGGACCTTCCTTAAAGCCGTACTAAGAAGATTAGAAATTGGCACAGAACTTCAAAATGCGATAGAGACAATCTACGACACACAAGAAGCCAAAATTTTAATAAATGGAACAGTCTCGGAGAATATAAGGATACAAAAAGGAACCAGGCAAGGATGCCCCCTCTCACCCCTTCTTTTCATAATGGTTCTGGAAATATTACTAAACATCATTAGAGAAGATAAAAGTCTAAAGGGTGCAGAAATTCTAGGCCATGAATATAAGTGCAGAGCATTCGCGGACGACATGATGTGCATCATTGAGGACCCAATAAATACCACAAAAAATTGGATAAAAAGATTGGAGGAATATGGAAACATGTCGGGACTCAGATTAAATCTCGAGAAGACTCAAGCGATGACGAAAAATATCTGCGAAGATAGACAAAGAAGACTCATGGAAAGAACAGGCCTAAAAATAACAACGAAGATTAAATATTTGGGAATATACATATCAACAAACAATCACCAACTTTTGAAATATAACTATGAACAAAAGTGGAAAGAAATCAGGAGAGATTTAAACAATTGGAACAATCTGGGGCTATCGCTACTAGGGAGAATTGCGACAATCAAGACTTATATACTCCCAAAGATGTTGTACCTATTTCAAAATATACCAATTATTGGGACCCTAAAACCCTTTTCAGATTGGCGGAAAGACATTTCCAGATTCATATGGCAAGGAAGAAAACCGAGAATAAAACTCAAAAATCTCTCAGATGACAGGACCAGAGGCGGTATGAACCTTCCAGATCTGCGCCTATATTATGAAGCAACAGCGATATCATGGATCAGGGACTGGCTTCTCCAAAAAAACAAGAAAATGTTGAATGTAGAAGGCTTCAATTTAAAATCGGGCTGGCATGTACATTTATGGGGGTCACCGGACAAAAATGAAAAGAAATCTTTTAGAAATCATACAATAAGAGACTCCTTAAATAGGATCTGGGAGAAATACAAAAAAAGGATGTTTCCAAAAACACCAATGTGGTTATCGCCACTTGATTTAATCCAGAAGAGTTATCCAAGAAAATCGAATTGGCCAACTTATAGAGATCTTCTAACAACACAAGGAAACAATTATGTCTTAAAATCCCAGGAAGAAATCGTGGTATCATTCAAGCAAGTAACATGGCTCCACTTCAGACAAATAAAGGAACAATTTAATATAGATAACCGAACAGGCTTCATGAGGAAGGACTCAGATTGGGAAAAAATATTGGAGTCCGAAAACAAGACAATCACAAAAATCTACAAAAAACTATTGGAGTGGGACACCGAAACTGAACATGTCAAGACTTGCATGACACAATGGGCCAGAGACATTGGCAGGCCAATCATGTATGAAGACTGGGAAAAGATTTGGAATAAAAATATAAAATTTACTTACGCTGCGGATCTAAAAGAAAATCAATACAAAATGCAATACAGATGGTACATCACCCCAAAGAAATTAGGACACTACAGGAAAAACACGCGAACAAAATGCTGGAAATGCCAGGGAAAAGAGGGGAATTTCTTCCACATGTGGTGGACATGTACTAAATCAAAGGTATATTGGAACGAAATACACAAAGAATGCGGAAAAATAATGAAAAAGAATCTTCAGATGAGGCCAGAATTATATCTGCTAGGACTGACAAACACGAAACTTGACATGAATGAGGAAAAGGTATTAAACTACTTAATCATAGGAGCCAGAATAGTTTTCGCAAAGGTATGGAGATCAAACCAGATACCATCCATTACCCAATGGTTATCAAAGATATGGGACATAAAGAATATGGACAAACTGACGTTCTTGATGAGAAAGCACCAAGGCACGCCAATGAAAGAAACCGATTGGTCAAACTTTGAGGAGTACACAAGATCAAGAATGACTCATGAGGGGAAGGTGATATAACCTACAAGAAATCCAAAAAAAAAAAAAAAAAAAAAAAAAAAGAAGAAGAAGAAGTTAACAATTCAGCAAAATAATACTGAAAGTAAAGAGGAATACCCTCACTTGAGATAACCAAAGATCCTCCACATCAAACAATTAACCACAGGGACCTTCAAGAGACAACGTGTTACCACAAACCCAATATCTCACTATTTCTTCCATAAGTACCTGCACTCCCCATCTTACCTGCATGCCCCCCCTCACCCCCCCCTCAAGTTACTATAAGTTCTATCCCCTACCCTTCTTCTATAACAGAACTGTTTCTCACAGAATACGATCCTGTAACAAAAGCTATCAATAAAAATTATTGAAAAAAAAAAAAAAGGATGGATGGGAGTTTTTCAAAAGTGAAATACTCACGGCGCAAATGCAAACAGTGCCAACAAAGAAGAAAAATAAGACAAGTGCAAAGAAGCCAGAATGGATGTCCAAAGAACTTCTAACTGAGCTAAAGCTCAAAAGTGACATGCACAAGAAGTAGAAAAGGGGAGAAATCACCAAAGAAGAATTCAAACGTATAGCCAACACCTGTAGGGAAAAGGTTCGCAAGGCTAAAGCGCAAAATGAGCTCAGGCTTGCCAGGGACATAAAAAACAACAAAAAAGGCTTTTTTGCTTACGTTGGTAGAAAAAGGAAGAAAAAGGAGGCGATAGGGCCATTGCAAGGAGAAGATGGGGTGATGGCGACAGGGGACAGGGAAAAGGCAGAACTGCTCAATACCTTCTTTGCCTCGGTCTTCTCAGAAAAAGAAAGCCATCTTCAACCTCAGCAACACGGAATGGACGAAGGATTGGGGGAAATCCAACCCCAAATAGGGAGACACGTTGTCCAGGAACACCTGGCCTCTCTAAACGAATTCAAGTCCCCAGGGCCAGATCAGCTACACCCAAGAGTACTGAAGGAACTAGCGGAAGTTATTTCAGAACCACTGGCAATTATCTTCGAGAGTTCTTGGAGAACGGGAGAAGTCCCAGCAGATTGGAGGAGGGCGAATGTGGTCCCTATCTTCAAGAAGGGAAAAAAGAACGACCCAAACAATTACCGTCCGGTCAGCCTCACATCAATACCAGGCAAAATTCTGGAAAAGATCATTAAGGAAGTGGTCTGCGAACACTTAGAAACAAATGCGGTCATTGCTAATAGTCAACACGGATTTACCAAAAACAAGTCATGCCAGACTAATCTGATCTCTTTTTTCGATAGAGTTACGAGTTGGGTCGATACAGGGAATGCTGTGGATGTAGCGTACCTGGATTTCAGTAAGGCCTTCGACAAAGTCCCCCACGACCTTCTGGCAAACAAACTAGTAAAATGTGGGCTAGACAAAACTACGGTTAGGTGGATCTGTAATTGGCTAAGCGAACGAACCCAAAGGGTGCTCACCAATGCGTCGTCTTCATCATGGAAAGAAGTGACAAGTGGAGTGCCGCAGGGCTCCGTCCTGGGCCCGGTTCTGTTCAACATCTTTATTAACGACTTAGACGAAGGGTTAGAAGGCACGATCATCAAGTTTGCAGACGACACAAAACTGGGAGGGATAGCTAACACTCCAGAAGACAGGAGCAGAATTCAAAACGATCTTGACAGACTAGAGAGATGGGCCAAAACTAACAAAATGAAGTTCAACAGGGACAAATGCAAGATACTTCACTTCGGCAGAAAAAATGGAAATCAAAGATACAGAATGGGGGACGCCTGGCTTGACAGCAGTGTGTGCGAAAAAGACCTTGGAGTCCTCGTGGACAACAAGTTAAACATGAGCCAACAATGTGATGCGGCTGCTAAAAAAGCCAATGGGATTCTGGCCTGCATCAATAGGGGAATAGCGTCTAGATCCAGGGAAGTTATGCTCCCCCTCTATTCTGCCTTGGTCAGACCACACCTGGAATACTGTGTCCAATTTTGGGCACCACAGTTGAAGGGAGATGTTGACAAACTGGAAAGCGTCCAGAGGAGGGCGACTAAAATGATTAAGGGTCTGGAGAACAAGCCCTATGTGGAGCGGCTTAAAGAGCTGGGCATGTTTAGCCTGCAGAAGAGAAGGCTGAGAGGAGACATGATAGCCATGTACAAATACGTGAAGGGAAGTCATAGGGAAGAGGGAGCAAGCTTGTTTTCTGCTGCCCTGCAGACTAGGACACGGAACAATGGCTTCAAACTACAGGAAAGGAGATTCCACTTGAACATCAGGAAGAACTTCCTCACTGTGAGAGCTGTTCGACAGTGGAACTCTCTCCCCGGGGCCGTGGTGGAGGCTCCTTCCTTGGAGGCTTTTAAGCAGAGGCTGGATGGCCATCTGTCGGGGGTGCTTTGAATGCGATTTCCTGCTTCTTAGCAGGGGGTTGGACTAGATGGCCCATGTGGTCTCTTCCAACTCTACTATTCTATGATTCTATGATTCTAAGAAAAAGTCGATGATCCTAACGAAAAATATTAACAAAAAAGAACAAGAAAAATTGAAGGAAATCTCAGGCGTACAACTCACAAATAAAATTAACTATTTGGGAATTAATATCACAGCTAAAAATACACAGCTACTAAAGAATAACTATGAGGAAAAATGGGTGGAAATAAAGAAAAATTTGGAAAACTGGAAAAACTTAAAACTCTCTCTCTTAGGAAGGATTTCGGTGATTAAAATGAATATCCTCCCTAAAATGCTATTTTTATTTCAAAATTTACCAATAATTAGGAACCAGACATTGCTTCAAAAGTGGAAAAAAGACTTAACAAAATTCGTGTGGCAAGGGAAAAGACCTAGAATAAAATATACAAATTTAATAGATGAAACGAAAAGAGGGGGATTGGGTATGCCGGATTTAAAATCGTATTACGAAGCCTGTGCCCTCTTATATGTAAAGGACTGGACTACCTTAAAAAGAGACTCGATAATAAATCTAGAAGGCCATGACCTACGTACAGGCTGGCATGCATACTTGTGGTATGACAAAATGAAATCAGAAAAAAATTTTGGCAATCACTTTATAAGATCAGCGGTAATGAAAGTGTGGATTAAATATAAACCAAGAATATATCCAAAGACTCCATTATGGATTTCGCCTCTTGAAGCATGCCAAAGGAGACTATCTGGTATGGAGAAATGGCCCCTTTACAAAGATATATTAGTACAGGTGGGAGGACAAACAGAAATGAGAACTCAAGAGGATATAAATGCAAAGTTCACAAATATCTCATGGTTCCAACATAGACAGTTAAGGGAATTCTTCAACAAAGACAGGAAACAAGGTTTTATGGATAAAGAAACATTCTGGGACAGAATAATGACTTCGGAAAAAAAAGTGATAACAAAACTCTATAGACATATACTGGAATGGGCTACTGAGGAAGAAACAGTTAAGGAATGTATGACAAAATGGGCAGCAAATTTTGGGAGAACAATTCGAATGGAGCAATGGGAAACTATGTGGAATCGAAAAATGAAGCAAATGTATTCATATGATCTGAAAGAAAATTGGATTAAAATGTTTTACAGATGGTACATAACGCCACAGAAATTAGGTTTTTACTATAAGGACATGAATACCGCCTGTTGGAAATGTAAGCAGCATGAAGGAACTTTTTTTCATATGTGGTGGTCGTGTGATAAGGCGAAAAAATATTGGAAAACCATATATGAAAGTATGCAAAAAATCTTAAAAACTAACTACCAATTCAAACCAGAACTTTTCCTTCTAGGAATCACGGAACTGAAGCTAACAGAAAATGAGGAACTGTTAATTAATTATATGACTACGGCAGCAAGGATCACATATGCAAAGTATTGGAGACAGGAGGAAATACCGGACGCAGACCAATGGTTACTCAAATTAATGGAAATTAAAAACATGGATAGGCTAACATATATAATAACGAAACACCAAGGAGTGCCCAAGAGATGTACAGACTGGAAACCAATATTAGTCTATATACAACAAAGAAGAATGACAATATGTATGTAGAGATAAAGACTGAGGCTTCAATTATAGGACATAGACTGACAATATTTGAAATTACGGAGCATGTAAAGATAAGCTGACAACACGAACAGGTCGCGGGGTTAAAAAAGTCTTGCTATAGAGAAGCAGATTCAGAAACGGAAGGAAACTAATTCAGGGGTAAAAACTTCCCTTGAGAGACAATCTGGTTTAGATATGGATGGAAGTCAAGCCAGACATGTGTGTATTTTTTTTTATTAAACCACTACCCTCACATCTCCTCCCCTACTATCCAATCTCCCAATTTCCTACTTTCCTATAACCAAAATGTTCCCCCACTTTTATTGTTATCTTATGAAATCTAAATAAAAGTTAAAAAAAAAAAGGAATGTTAATCAGCTGCTTCCCAAGCATCAGGGAAATAAATCCCCATTGCTCACATCAGCTGCTTCCTACCAAGAAGCGATTGAGCTTTCTCCATTTGTAACTCCTGAATAAGATTCTGGACCAATTCTTAGTCCCGGCAAGAGTAGATCCTTCAATCAATTGGAGAATTGTTGATTTACCATTCAGATGTTGATTCAGTGGGTCTATTAAGACCAGCAATCAGATTTAGACCAAGAAGACTTTGTTATCTGTAAGCTGGATGGGTTTTTTAAAATCATCATAAGTGTTGGTAGGATGGTGAAGGTGGGCATGGCAACTACCTAAAATAGCCATTCAATGCCACTGATTTAAGTATGGAAAGATGTTTGATACAAACTTTATATCCAGCTCACTTTGCAATAGAGGACTACATTTATGGGGTTCAAGTACACATGATTTTGTGAATTAGAAATCAATGGTATCATGAAGTTTTTTGGTATTTATATCCAAATAATAATGTTATGCTTAATTATTTGAAAAACATATATTTTACTTTTTCACTTGCCAATTCATTCATGGGAGCAATTACTTGGAGAATCACTCACATTTGAAACTGATCATATATTAGCATTAGGATAATTTAAATACATGTCAACACTTCAGGACAGAGGTGTTGACATGTATTCTCTCAGAGTTGTTTTTACTGCCCGTTTCAAGTTTATCTGCCCCAGAAGGTCTTCAACAGAGAGATGGTCACACTCATTATGAAAAGTGAAAGTGTATTTTGACATATTCTGCTCTTGCCTTGGCTAAGCAAACCTTTAAAAAATCTATTTATTTCTCCTCTTCCTTTATTTTGCTGAAGGTTTATTCAAACTAACTTCCAGCGGAAAAAAGGAAGGAGAACAAACAGAATTCATGAAGGTTTACTTTGTGAGGATAACAGCAGAGGAAGTCAAAATATATTATTTTCATCACAGGTCCCTCTCTTTTCTCAAGAATCTCTAGGGGTTTAAAAAACTCATGAATAGTTACAAATGCTTGAGTATTCACTCTAGCAGGACACTATGAATAACTTTTCAAAATCATCTCATAAAATGAGGGCTTCATCTTCTCCCAGTGAAGCTGACATTAAATCAATTGGTCCTGATACAGAGATAATGTTCATGTCTCTCATATCATTCACTGCACTAATTTATAACTGTTCCTGCAACAGTTGGTAACAATTATTGCTTGCTTAACCATCGCCCAATTTATTTTCCAATCCAGTTCTCACAAACAGCAAAGAAAAAGGGAAATTTGTGTTTTGTTCCATTTCTTCAGGTTTTATAACATAAAATGATCTTTCAAATGATTCCTCTAAATAGCAAACCAGAATACCAGAAAAAGGTTAATTTAGAACCCCCTTCTTTAATATCCAAATACACCATTAGATAAGGATCCTAACAAAATACTATACTGCTATAATGCTATGTTACATTATGACTGCCATCTCAACATCAGAAGGATCTGTATCTATCTATATATAGTGCATAATGGGATATAAATATATGAACGACTTCTCACTGATGCTTGCCTACACAGTTCAGATCCTCTTTTTTACCATGTTTATGAAAAGCTAGTCTCTTAACCTTTCTTCTTATGGCCTAACTATAAAATCATATGTCAATTATTGAAAGTTATAAAAGAGACTTGCACATTCCTCTACCCTCTGAGACTCCCTTTCCTGTTAGTGAAAATGGCTACTTTTATGGGGTATTCTTCCACATCTCAGCTTGCAAAATCACAGTTTACATTGCTATCATAGACTGAAACCAGGATTCAGGCATCATTCTGCATTATAGTTGCTGAAAAATAGCAAAAGGAAATGAGATTCACATGCTTTTCTGGAGAAAGGAAAGTGAGACTATTGGAGAGAAGTGTGCCATGGCACAGTTCCTATTAGAATAACTCTTAACTCAACAGCTGGGCCCTCTGACATTTGTCCTCCAGGCTACACCACGTGCCATCAATCTGCGCCAGTCTTCTCAAAACTTCTCATGTTTATCAGTGCTGTTCACATGAAATAACATCCAGGCCTCCCAGGTCCTTTTAGCTTCTGGAAACATTTGCAACAAAAGAAGGCTATTTTACATGGTCTTTAAAGGTTTTAGTTTCTTCATCACCTAATGCAGTCAATTAAACTCCTAAGCTCCACCTTCAGCAGATGATAGAGATTATTTAGTACTTTACTTGGCAGTACATACTTAACTTCAGTAGTATAAATGAATTTGAAATTATGGCTGTTGCTCTATATGCATTAAATAATATAAATACATGTTTTTCTCCAAGTTGCTACATTTTTTTAAATGAGACACCCCTCCCATAGCTCCAAATTTGCTGGATCATTGCAAAGCACAATATGCATCAGAATACATTAATTTTTTCCACATCTGTTGCTCCAGATTCAGCCGCTGTGCAAGTTGAAATCTGGTTCATTCCACAATTGTCATGCTACAAATATAATGTTTTATGAGAATTTCTTTTACAAAGCCCACAATCTCCCACTGAGCATGAATCATTGTAAAAAAAATCTCTGGTAAATAGCAACATGACCTACCATGATTACTGCATTTCTGTTGTTCATTATTTATTGTTCTTATTTCACTCCCATCAAGACAACACAGACCAGAATATATGAGCATGTGCTGCCTTGTTGGTGCATAAAACCCACATTTTAGTAAACCTGATGACTTATGACCTCATCAGATGCGTAGTTTTCCCCATTTCAGCATGCTGCCAGCATGGTGCTGGTACTGAGTCTGCCGGAGCCCATCAAATGACGCAGGGCTACTTCCACGTTGACAGTGCGCTGAGAGGGAGCCCTGAGGAGTTGGGTGACTACCCATCTCCTAATCGAAGAAGCTGGGGACAGCATGGAAGGAAGCTGGGGACAGCACAGGAACATCATGTAATGGCAGCTCACGACCCACAACGGTAAGGGGATGAATCTGAGTGCTGCCCCACAGTTTCCCACACTGTCCCCAGGCTTCTGGACCTCCATGTAATGAGGTCCTGTAAGTGTCCAGGGACTACAAGTGTCTACTTGTTTAAGGTCTTGTGACAAAGTTAATTAGCACTGGATCATCATACTGCTGCATTTTCAAAGCAAGCCACAACAGCCGTTCCAACCTCTTGATCCAAGGAGATACAAGAAAGTCTTTATCTAATGCAGCAATAGCTGTTTTTCAGATAGGATCTAGTCTTCCGAGCCTCCCAATCATGTACCCAACATCTTCCAGAGATTAATTAAGCTTTCTTTGCTTCTCCCTTGCAAGACTATCTGCATATACCTTTCTCAATCTTAATTAACAGCTTCTAGCTCTTCTCTTTGTATGTGGAAAAATAGCTAGTGGGAAAAAAAGATACTGAACAGCTCAGAAAAAGAAATGATAGATCTAAGATGCCATTCTGAACTCTGCAATCAAAGCAGCCTAACATTTGCAGTCTTAGGGCAGTACTAGATATTTCAAATGGCACAAAGACATTTCAAAAGATGCTGGAAGAAATGATTTATTAGTATCTTTACCAGCCAGAACTGTAAGATGGAGGAAAGTATATAGCCATTTTAAGGGCAGCAACGGGGGGGGGGGGGGAGCGGGGGGAGCCTAAATAAAAACATGCCACCTGAGGTGGTTCCTGACAGTATGATTCAAGTAGTAGTTAGGTAAGTGTGGTAGAGTTAATGCACTCTCATAAATAAAAAAGGGCCTACTCTCCTTTTCTTTGTGCTTATAAGCTATTGCTCTACAGTAGCTATTGAGTTTGCCTTCACACGGCTGCCTGGTTAAAATGCATGTAAATGTGACAGCGGCCTTTTTCAAAATAATCCTGTATCCTAAAATTATGGATAATTAATTCAGTAGCTGCACTTGTTACTTGTTCCCAAAGTGACACCACCCTACAACCACTCGCATAATGATTACTCCTCTACCTCATAAGCAGCAGAAATTAATTTCTGAATTCTCTAGTTGTCAAAACAGGATCCAAAGCTCAAAGTGATCTGAATCTTTTAAATATAAAATACTACTTCAACAACTATGATTAAGTTCTTCTGCAGTTAATTCTGATTAGATTGTGTCTTTCATAGTGGTAGAAGCTATGGCAATGAGTTCATCCAGTGCTGGGATGAAAAGGAGAGGCAGTGTGTTGTAGTGGTTTGAGCACTGGACTATGACTCTGGAGATTAGAACTTGAGTCCTCACTCGGCCAAGCAAATCTAATAAATGACTGTGGGTGAATCACATTTTCTCAACCCCTTGTAATAGGGTTACCTTAGGGTCACCACTAGTTACGTAGAAACTGAGCGCAAACAACAACAAGAAGGGATCAAAGGACTACCTATTCCACATGATCCAGGTTAGCATTCCTGTAATATCTATACCTTTCCTGTTATTAGTTTGACAATGGCTTCAAACATGTTATACTCTGTTCTCACTAAATACCTTACCACTGAAAGCATTGTGAGTAGTCTGATACTCAACCAAAAGGTCCAATTGCCATGGTTTCATTCAGAATCAGATGTAAAAACATCAAAAGGGCATATCTATGAAAGGATGAAAGGCTAATACTCTATTCCTTTGTTTTTAGTAACAAAAGCATATATGTACATAACATCATTGTGCATGAAATATATATAAAGCATTTAGTTCATCATAGATGTTGTGCTATAAATACGGCTGGAATCAAAGTGAGTTGTGTTCAAGGCCCTTTTGGACAGATGCGTAGCTATCCCTGTTGTCAGAGAATCTTAGAAGCAGGAAGGGCAGATTGTCCTCCTAAATGACACAACTTTTGTGGCTGCCCTTTATATCCATCATTATTGCATTGCCTATGGCAATTATACCCCTGCTGCAATATTGCTATCTACACTGGTGTATTTGCACCAGGAAACAGGCCTGCTGTCCCTGTTTCAGTTATGGTACATAACTTGTTGATTTGGGAAACTAAGAAGCATCAGGCCTCTTTGTCCTGGATGGGAAGCTGTTAAGATATACCAGGGATCTCTTTGGGCTCTAAGGATAAGTAAACTGGCACACAAATCATGATGTGGGATTGTGCCGTCCGCCAGACAAAAAAAAAACTATAAAGCTGAAACGTGCCGTCCTTTATCCGGGCGAACTGCAAATCCCTATAAGCTGTCCTAAAAATATTGAACGACTGAGTCTGGAAAACTTCAAAGGTGATTATAAAACCGCTACACCCTAATCACGCTGTCTATATTAGAAGGAGAAACTCTTTCCTTCCCTATCTTTACAGCAAAGATTAGTTCTAGAAGCGACGGAATAACCTTGCTCCTCTAACTAGATTTTCTATTCCAGATCAGTATAATTCAATACTTATCTAATTTGGATAGGCTTAGATTGGCCTGGTTTTGAGGATGATTTGTCCCAGTTAGCTTTGCACAGCTGCAGCACGTTGGAAGACTATAGCCAAAATGAGGCTCCAAAATGGAGACTAGACCCTGGTAAAAAAGGGCGGTCCTAAGATGTTGTACTCTTTGACCAATCATTGCAAAGAAGACTGCAGCCAGCTCTTGCAGACTCCAAGCCACTTTTCCAGGGCCTTTGCAGCCAGAGGCTGAAACAAAATGTAAAGGAGGGAAAACAAACAAACGACCAATAGGTAAGGCAAACCATCGTCCTGGGGGACGGAACAGGGATCTCAAATTGGTTTTTGGAAGTCTCCAACACAGAATCGGTAGGGGATGGCATTGCAATTCACAACAGGATTTCTTAAACTGATCAGAACCCTCCAACCTCCAGTGACTGGGTACATATAGCCTGTAGCCATACCCAGAAAGTACAAGCCACCTGTGGGTGCATCATAGCTCATATATGGAAAGCAGAAGGTGGATATTTTGTTTTTGGGAGGAATCCACCTGCCCTCTTCTGGAAATGTGGGAATGGAGGAAATCTACAAAATAAGGTTGATCCCTCCATATGGTATAAGGTAAAGGAAGAAGTTAGTAAGGACCACAAATTAATAGGCTGGAATGACAGACTGTATCTAAGAGGAGAGGAGCTGCTGGGAGAAGGGCCAAAGAACTGACTAAGGCATGGATGAATAACATGCAGGTGCCTTTCTCCCCTGCCATCAAAGAAGGGTTGTGTGAGACTGCTGAATAACATTATTCTTCCCTGTATTGAAGAAACCTTTAAAAAGTATTGGCTATAATTGATTTGGCAGTAAACTGTTGTGAGGTCTGGAAAATACATGTGCTTTTGAACAACATACACAGTGGAGAGTGGGTTGGAAAATTTCAGAAAATGGATGCAGAAGAAATATCAAGACTCTAATCATTTACCACATGGCTCCTTTACTGCCTGATTTTGGAACATACTGGAACACATACTTGTTTGCATGAACACCTGTATGTTGTCTGTTTGAGGACATGAAAAAGGCTAAACTGGATATGCCCCCTCATGTAACTGGAACACAGGAGCCAGTTAATTTGGAATGAGAACATTTGTACCATGTGAAGTGTGCTGCTAACAGATGTCTCCCATGCCACAGCCAACCTTCTTATTTGAGGCGGGGAGAACAGTCTGTAATTCATAACAGGTGTGACCTTCTGGTTTCCTCTTGGCTTCTGTTTATAACCCTTTGAAAACCAAGATAAAAACAGGAGCATAGCCTGAATAGAGATGGCTTTCTAACATATATTTCCAAATTGGTAACCCACCCACCCCCACCCCCCGCCGCTTCATTGCTATTGAACAGTTCTGTCACTGGCCTCCTCTTGTTGCTTCACTGTAGTCTACATTAAGCTAAATGTTTTGCAAAAAGTAATCTGAGCTGATATTTTTAAAGACTTATGATGATATTTATTGGAATATGTCAGGATACAGCATGAGCTAGAAAAGATATGACCTTTAAATAAATTTTAAGCTTCTGCCCATCAAGGTAACAATCCTAGTTTTGATACTTTTCCTTCCGTCCTGAAGCTGTTCAACAGGCATGAGAATTCAGCTCTAGTCCCCAGTACTTCATGGCTGCAGTAAAAGCTCAAGTGGAAAATGAAGGGCAGACATTATAATTAAAATAGGATTGCTTCAAAAAGAAATAATCTGTTCTAGAAACAATTTTTAAATTGTATTGAAATATACTATAAAATTAAGGTAATTTATTTCCTGGACAAACTTTTGCTTCATAAGATGCTAGTTTCATTTCCAGACATCTGTTAAGCAATGACAACAATTTAATAAATTTACCAAATGTTAATGAAACTTTACTTCTACATTCATCACTGGCTGAAGTATGCAAAAGTGAAAGCAACTTTTAATGCTGATAATACATTTAGTTCCATCTGCATTTTACAAAACCCCGGCCATATTAATTTGGTGTGTTAATTAAGACAACAAATTTTCCACCAGAAAAAAATTATTGAGAGAAAAAAGAGAAAAGTTAAAAAAAATATCTGTTGGAAACCAGTCCAGTGATTTCTATGATGCCAGTAAGAATCAAAGAGCTTCCATTTTCAGTTCTTGGGTTGGTGGAGGCACCCTCCGCTGGGGCTCCAAGCTGTTTGGATTTTGACTCCCTGAATTCAATCAGACTGGTTTCGGGGAAATGACATCCAAAAAATAACAGGAGGCAACTCAAACGTTGAATGGCACATATATACTTTATTTATTTATTTATTTATTTATTTTCCACTTTATCTCTTCCTCTGAGATCTTCCACACAGCCATATAACCTGACATATCAAGGCAGATAAATCCACAGTATCTGCTTTGAACTGGGTTATCTGAGTCCACACTACCATATAATACAGTTTGATGTGGATTTTATACAGCTGTGTGGAAGGGGCTCCAGATTATCAAGGCAGATAATATCTGCTTTGACCAGGATTATCTCAGTCCACACTGCCGTATAACCCAGTTCAAAGCAGATAATGTGGGATTTTATTCAGCTGTGTGGAAGGGGCCTCAAAGTGGCTTACAATCAAAAATTACAACTTAAAATCTTCGTATATAAATACGAATGTAACTTTTTCTTTGTTCAAAATCTCAAATCTCCCAAAATTCTTCACTGATCACCTTGAAAATTGGACACAACGTGGCATTCAAAAAGGCGCATGTTCTCATGTTTTTACATACCTACTATTGGATAAATGCCATGCCTGTGAAAGGTAAAAATATGCCTTTTAGGAAAAACAACACCATCTCCTGGATGTGAAAGCAACAAATACTATACTACATAATTTATACTCAGGAACAATCTTTAGAATTCTGCAATACAGATCTGCACATGAATTGCTTCTCACATGAACAATTATATGTTGTGTGTTCCCAAGTTGCCAAACCAGACATTCTCTATATCTACACAGACAATGGAACAACAAGAAATATTGGATAACCACAAGCATTATGAAATTACAGATACAGTATTAGAAATTTCCTTTCCTTTCCATTTAACCAGACTGGGCCACAGCAATGCATGGCCGAGTACAGCTAGTGTATATAATTATAGAATTTAAGTGATCTTATTTTTGGAAGCATGTTCTTGATATTCTATTTTCAGGAAAAAAGAGATTTATGCCACTCTTAATCTAGGGAAAGTAAGATTGCCTAACACCTACTGAAAGCCCTGCAAGATCAATCAATATTTGACAACTGCCTTCTATATCCAGTTTTTCATAGTTAAGGCAAAACATTAATCAAATTAATTACATATAGAGTTTAAAAAAGCATATTGCAATGACATGTGAAGGATGCAGATGGGCTGAATGTTCATTTATTAGTTTCCAAAGGATACATCATGTTTAGTAATGTGAATACTAATGCAGGATCGATTGAATTTGCACTGGGGTGACAAATTCTTTCACATTATAATGGTTAAATAGGACATATTAGAGCTCCTAACATAGAAGTATCAAGCTTGTGGCCCTCCAGATGTTTGGGCTTCTAATTTCCAAAGCCCTAGCCAGCTTGTCCAATGGCCAAGAATTATGGATGCTTAAACATAACAGACTGTGACAGAGAATTCTGGAAAATGTTTATGCTGCTGTTCAGTCGTTTAGTCATCTCCGACTCTACGCCAGAGCTCCCTGTCGGCCGTCATCGCCCCCAGTTCCTTCAAGGTCAACCCAATCACTTCAAGGATACCGTCCATCCATCTCGCCCTTGGTCAGCCTCTCTTCCTTTTTCCTTCCATTTTCCCCAGCATCATGATCTTTTCCAAGCTTTCCTGCCTTCTCATGATGTGGCCAAAATACTTCAGTTTTGCCTCTACTATCCTTCCCTCCAGTGAGCAGCCGGGCATTATTTCCTGGAGGATGGACTGGTTGGACCTTCTTGCGGTCCAAGGCACTCTCAGGATTTTCCTCCAGCACCAGAGTTCAAAAGCGTTTATCTTCCTTCGCTCAGCCTTCCTTATGGTCCAGCTCTCACATCCATAGGTTACTATGGGGAATACCATTACTTTGACTATGCGGACCTTCGTTGACAGTGTGATGTCTCTGCTCTTCACTATTTTGTCAAGGTTGGCCATTGCTCTCTTCCCAAGAATAAACGTCTTCTGATTTCCTGGCTGCAGTCTGCATCTGCAGTGATCTTCGCGCCTAGAAATATAAAGTCTGTCACTGCCTCCACGTTTTTTTCTTCTATTTGCCAGTTATCAATAGGTGTAGTTGCCATGATCTTGGTTTTCTTGACGTTTAACTGCAACCCAGCTTTTGCACTTTCTTCTTTCACCTTGGTGATAAGGCTCCTCAGATCTTCCTCACTTTCGGCCATCAGAGTGGTATCATCTGCATACCTAAGGTTGTTAATGTTTCTTCCAGCAATTTTAACTCCGGCCTTGGATTCCTCAAGCCCCGCATGTCGCATGATGTGTTCTGCCTACAAGTTGAATAGGGAGGGTGAAAGTATGCAGCCCTGCCATACTCCTTTCCCAATCTTGAACCAGTCTGTTGTTCCGTGGTCTGTTCTTACTGTGGCTACTTGGTCTTTATACAGATTTCTCAGGAGACAGACAAGGTGACTTGGTATCCCCATACCACCAAGAACATGCCATGGTTTATTATGATCCACTCAGTCGAAGGCTTTAGACCACCCCCATTCCTATTTCCCACCCTTATTTCTTGTTGCACTGAAAGTGTCTGAATGCAGCAGATCACTTTCCTTCTTTATTAAGCAAAGCATGCACACACAGAGAGAGAGCACTTTCATCAAACAGAAGCAAAGAACCTATTCAATGCTTTTACTTTTCACAATGAGTTTAAATAAGACAGGAGAGAGTAATAAAAAACTGCAAATGTAACAAACCACTTTGATGAATGCACCTAATATCTTGTCATCTCACAGAAGGAGACAAATTTGGAGATTTCTCATTCTGGCACACAAGAAAAACGTAAGCAGAGATACACATGCTTGATCTAAATCAGTGGTTCTCAAACTATTTGGCCTACTCAAGATTGAACTTCAAAGACTCTGGCAGAAACCAGTGCAGGTGGTCCCGGTGGTGATGGGCACATTGGGTGCCGTGCCAAAAGATCTCAGCCGGCATTTGGAAACAATAGACATTGACAAAATTACGATCTGCCAACTGCAAAAGGCCACCCTGCTGGGATCTGCACGCATCATCCGAAAATACATCACACAGTCCTAGACACTTGGGAAGTGTTTGACTTGTGATTTTGTGATATGAAATCCAGCATATCTATCTTGTTTGCTGTGTCATAATAAAATAATAATAATAGTAATAATAATAATAATAATAATAATAATAATAATAATAATAATAAATGTAACAACAACAAAAACAATAATAATCCAATAATCACCACAGATTATTTTAACTACATTATACATTTTGGGAAAAGTGCTGTATGTATCTAAATAAGAAAAAAATGGGAAAGACTGACTTGGGAAGGGGGTGGGAAAGGACTGTAAATGAGAAAAACTTGGAATGGGAAGGCGAGTTTGAAAAAAAGAAGGAAAATTAGGTAGGAAGAGGGTAGCTGAAAAATTTGGACAGATTGGGGAGGGAAGGGGGCAACTGGGGAAGGGGAAAAGATTGAGGTGGGAAAGGAGGCTGGAAACTGGGAAAGGCTGGGAGGTAAAGTGGAGAGAGAGGGGCTGGGGAATGGAGATAGTAAAGACTGAGTAAAGATAGTAAAGACTCCCCCTCCTCCTCCCTTCTCTTCCTCCCAGAAGAGAGACCTGGAAAGGAGGGGGGAATAGAAGTGCAGAGGTGGCTGGTTGATCAGGGAAGGGGGCGTTTCCTCCGCACTTCCACCCCCCTCTCTGCTTTCCAGGTCTCCCTTCTGGAGGGGGAGGAAGGGGAGGCGCCCCCAGGCAGCTGGTGGGTCGCAGGAGGGGAAAAGAAGCACAGAAGCACGGAGGAGACTCCCACTCCTGCAGTCCCCCAGCTGCCTGCCTGCCTGCCTCAATGGCCAGCTCCGTTTCTCTCTTCTTCCTTCTTTTCCTTCTTGCTGGCCAGCTGGAGGAGGAGGAAGGGGAGAAGGGGCTGCTCCCACGGTTTCTCCTCTTCTCCGGGGCTTGTCCTCCTCCTCCTCTTCCATGGTCAGGTGGCTTCGGAGCCTCACCTCCAGGCTCTGCTGCCGGCGTGACCCGAATATAAGCCGAGGGCTGAAAAACTCGGCTTATATTCGAGTATATATGGTAGTTGCCTGTTTCAGGCTAAATGGAAATTGCCCTTGCTTTAAGTTTTGTATACTATTTTATTAAGTAATGTTAATACTTAATCGTTTTAAATTTGCTATGCTTTATTTTTTGAACTTGTTATTGGCATTGAATTTTGCCAGATTTTGTAAGCTGCCTTGAGTCCCATCGGGTGAGAAAGGTGGGGTAAAAATGCTGTAAATAATAAATAAATAAATTGAGAGAAGCCCTTGCCAGTCTATACAGTTAATCCAGTGGTCTTGCCAAATTCTGAATTATTTTACTTCCAATTCCACAGTAGAACACAAGGGGATGTTATGCAAAAAAAGCTTGAGCTATGGCTCAGTAGAAGGCCACATCTTTTGCTTGTAGAAGGTTCCAGGTTCAGTCATTGCTACAGTAGAGTCTCACTTATCCAAGCCTCGCTTATCCAAGCCTCTGGATTATCCAAGCCATTTTTGTAGTCAATGTTTTCAATATATTGTGATATTTTGGTGCTAAATTCATAAATACAGTAATTACAACATAACATTACTGCATATTGAACTACTTTTTCTGTCAAATTTGTTGTATAACATGATGTTTTGGTGCTTAATTTGTAAAATCATAACCTAATTTGATGTTTAATAGACTTTTCCTTAAGCCCTCCTTATTATCCAAGATATTCACTTATCCAAGCTTCTGCCGGCCCGTTTAGCTTGGATAAGTGAGACTCTACTGTATCTCCAAACACGGCAGAAACAAATTTTGTCTGGTTTCATGGAGAGCAACTGTCAATCTGTTTCAACAATACTGGGTAAACAAGCCAACAATTCGATTCTGTTTAGAGCACGTGCCAAACTCAAGGCCCATGGGCCGAATCCAGCCTGGCATTTCATTTTATGCGGGCCATGAGATGCTGGAATATAACTTCGGCATTTCTCATCATTACACATCATAACTGGAGTTAGTGGGCGTTGTGATATAGCACAATTCAAAGTGCTGGTTATGACTTTTAAAGCCCTCAATGGATCAGGCCCAGGCTATCTGCTGACAGCATTTCCTTGTATCAGCCTGTCTGGCTCTCTCCTGGTCTTCAGGAGAGGCCCTTCTCCCGGTCCCACCTCCATCTCAAGCCCGGGGGCATCTCAGTGGCTGCCCCTCGACTCTGGAACTCTGTTCTTCCCAGGGAAGCCGGAACAGCCCCCCTCCCTGCTATTCTTCCAGAGGTAGGTGAAAACTTTTTTTATTTATACAGGCTTTTAAACAAAAAGGTTTTAAAGATAGAGTCACAGGTTGCTGTGGTTTTTAGTTTTGAATATGTTTTATGAATTTTAACTGAGTTTTTGATACCAATATATTGAATTCTGTTTCAATGTTTGAATATATGTAGAGTTTAAATTGTATTGAAATGCTTTTAATGTAAGCCACTTTGAGTTTCCTGTGGAGAGAAAAAGTGAGGTGTAAATAAACATAATCATAATCATACAGTAACTTCTGGAAGGCTGCAGTTTGTTCTGTTTAGTAGGGGAAATGGGGTTTGAATTTAAATACAACACTTGTTTTTATTTATTTATTTATTTCCAATATTTATATCCCACCCTTCTCACCCGAAGGGACTCAGGGCGGCTTGTGGCTATGATGCCTGACTTTAAAATGTCCTTTCATCTTTCCCCACCCAAGAGCCACTAGTGTTGTTTGGGATGCAATTCTCATTATCCAAAACTTCCCCAGAAAAGAAAGGAAACTCTGCCACACAAAAAGACAGAGAACCCAGAAGATTGTATTTTCCTCTCTCCATTCCTACTCCATGTTTCCAAATGGTACTGGCTGACACCTCAGGGACCAGAGATGATGTGGTGTGATGTGAAAAGGATGCTTTGACCAGGGAAAAGGCAGAATGACTGATAGGGCTGGCAAGGCACACACACACACACACACAATGATAGAGTGAGCAAGACTAAAAAAAGGACCCCCTCCCCTCCGCTTCCTGCCCAGCCGGCATGTGGGATTGAAAAAGCTGGACTGAGGCAAAGGAATGCTACTATTGAAAAAGCAGTCATGGAGGACCACTACCTGAGCTTAAATCCACACCAGGTTCATGCCCCTTTAGTTACACGTTGCAATTCACATAAAGTTGATTTAGGTAACATTTAAATAAAAGTTGCCCATATTTCAATCCACACTGTTGTCTCTTATTCCAGTAGCAGGATGGCAAAAGCCACCATAAAGCCTGCATCAGGGAAAGCATTTGTTAGATGGTGGATCTTGCAAGATGGGGGAAAGGGGAACATCTTCAGATGGCAAAATAAAAATTCAGAAACTAAACTTTCTCCATTTTCATCAGGAATTTCCCACACATGAAACCCTATTTTGGCAGCATTAAGAGTTGGAAACATTTTCATTGCTTAACAAATCCCATACATAAGTGAGTTAATCAAAGAACACAAACAGGCATTTTATAAAACCAATTACACAATGGATTCAGATCATGCACGGTACAATTTTGATGTGTTTCATCCTAGAGGATCAGTAGAGGAAGAATTTAAATATGAAGTAGTATTCAAAAGTTCAGAAAATCTGCAAAGACATTTCTGAAGATAATCCCATTCAAAATTTAAGGAATCAGTGTGTTTCCTAGGGTGTTTCACATCATGAAAGTGTTAAAGTATACATGTAATCTCTTATAATTTTCCATTATTGGCTAAATCTCCTCTTGGTCAATATAACTTTTATTTTCATGTTTCTGCATAATAAAAGGTGGCAATCTTCATGTAATCCTTCGTTAATTACTATGTTACCATGTCATCCTATTTTTCTCTTTGGATCACAAATTATGGATATCCTCCATTCACTAACACATGCACATTGCAAAGTATATCAAGTCATACTGAAAGCAGACTGAACAATAGAATCACAGAGTTGTAAGGGAACCTATGGGCCATAAGGTTTATAGCTATACATAAGATCTATAGTTTTCTTAGAGAAAATTGCTATAACATCTGCATCCTCACATAAAAATAAAATATTCATCACCTTGGACATCATTCCATAGAAATACATTATCTGTTCAAAAAACAAAAGTCCAGATAATTGATTTGATAACAGGCATTTCTTCCCCTGAACACTGTAATGCTTCTTTCATGGATCAAAAGCATTGATCTATACCATCCACTCATCAAAACATATTTTGAGTATTGTTATTATTTTTTTCTAGAACAGGTAACAACATCCCTGTAATTTATTCCCCAAAGCTTAGCATAGCATTCAATCTTACTTCAAAATTCCACATGATTCAGAGTGGCAATCCAGGAGGCACAAACTCCCTTAGATATCAAAAATGCTGCTTTTCCGGTACATATGGCAGTACCATTCAAAGAGCTATGACAGTGAGAGTGTTTATAGCTCCAAAAATGGCGCTGCCATCTGCACCATGATTCACCAGGAAGCCAGAGCTCAGCAGATGGACAGCCCGTTAATCTGCCGCACTAGAGCACCAAATCTTTCGCTAGTGGTATAAATAGAGAACCCCAGGATTTGGAATAGACACTAAAAAGCAGACAAAACAAAATGGAAGCACAAACAAACAAACAAAAAACAAAGCACACACAATGCTGCGTGGGCAGAAGGAATCCTGGAAGTTTCTAACTTTTGGAGAATGCCGAGTTTCTAAATTTTGACCTTGAATTTCCTGAGAAATTTTCATTTCAGTTGTCACATGATAGGAGTGACATCAGTAATTTCTCATACATTGCATGTGATATTTAGTGACTATAAGCTTCACAGATGTAGAACAAGTTCCTTTTATCTTTTCTAATCTTCATTTGTGTATTATCTTGTTCAGAGGATGCACATCTTTATCACTTTATTAATCAAGTTCCTCTTTTCTTTTCTAATCTTCACATTTCCTCTATCTTATTCACAGGATATACAACTTCTTTATTGCTTTATTAACTCCGGTGCATTGTAAAATAGTGCCTGTCCACGATAATGTTTATTCAACACTGCTGAATAACTGGGCAGAAATTCACAAGAGCAGGCTTTGTGGCCACCAGTGCACATCACCTTTGGAAAACATGAGTTTATTTTTTACCTAAGTAAAAAAAGGTAAAGGTTTTCCCCTGATGTTAAGTCCAGTTGTGAGCAACTCTATTCACAGTTTAATTTACTATGGAGATCTGTTTGTTAATAAAGTGAAGGAGTACAGCTAGATACAAATCCTCAAATCTATTCCAACAAGAGACAGAACAGGCAGAATGATAAATTGTTATAGCCAGTATGAAAAAGAGCAGTTAATGTTTTAGATTTGTATGTATATTAGCATGTAAAATAAGCATTTAGAGTGTAGAAAGCAATAAACAGATGGAAGATAACAGAAAGAGGATACATATGCATGGTTGTTTTTAACCTTTCCACTGTAAGATTGATATGAGCATGTATTGAAACCATTGATTTTCTGACTTACACATCACCTTTACTGAAAAAAGTCAAGGGTAAACTTAACTGCTTTTGAGATGGACTTTTAATGTCCTCTCTTTTTCTTCTTGAGTTCTCTTCAAATCTTAGATTTCCTTTGCCCTCTCAGAGGTGAAGCACTGTAGGAGACCGTGGACAGCTGGATCCATCTCATGGGCTGAAGCTGTTCCATTGTTAGGAGACTGCTTTTGGTTACAGTCTCAAATTGAACACTAATGTTGTGAATGTTATTAGAACTTAAGTGGTGGGTCCGTTATCAGAACTTAAGTGGAACAACTGGAATGGGAAATTCTGCCACATATTGTCTACTGTCCAGCTCTCCACTGTGTCTTTTCCATAAGCTATGAATCCCATCAAGACGAAAGTCAACATAATGTCAGCACATTTAGACCTGTGCTTATGTTATCATACATGCACAGTGACATTCCATCTATGTAAATGTGTAAAACAGAATCCAAATACAATCCCTCTGCTTATCCTATTCCACTGATGCAGTTCTGATGGGAAGAGCTTAGAAATAACTGACTTGGCCAAAATCCAAGAGAATAATCCAAGAGCCGTGTTGCTTTTATTAAAAAAATAACAAAAATAGAGTGGGTTTCTCAGAACAGAACAAGTGTTCTCTGAAGGCCTTGATTTATCTTATTAGTAGTGACTGGTTTAATATAAGACAAAAATCAAAGTCAAACTTTTTTTTCTTAGTCTTTACAATCTGTACCTGGGTTACCTTTGTAAAATGTAGCAACATGAGAGACTACATCTTTTCCCCAATGTTCTCCTATGTCACCTTTCAAGTCTGTCAGAGTTAATCCCGTCATCATAAGTGGTACCTCAATAGAGTTAATTCCATTCTAAGATGAATCACCCAGTTCTAAAAATCACTCTGCTTTAGCAACCTGGATGCCTTTCACTATTGGAGCCTCATCAAAGCTCTGACTTTGAAGACTGACAAAATTGGTTTGCCTTGCCATTGGCAAATTGCAGAATATATTCATGACTGAGCACTACCATCCTACAAAGCTGTTTGAACAGCAAAATAATAAGGAGCTAAGCAAATCCAACATGTGTATATTTCCGGCAGCTAAAAGGCCAGAATGTTTTCACTGATATAAATAAATGCTTTCTGCGAATTCTGGATATTACCTTCAGAACATCCACTGATTACTGTTTACCATTTGTTGCTCGCCACTTCTTTCCCAATTTGGAGCTCATATCTTTGTCACCGGTATAGCCAACTATGATTTAACCAATATTTTGTAGCAAAACATCTCACTCAAACAGCAGAATCTGGAAAAATTATGTTTTGGAACTACAACTCCCAGAATCATTATGTTGGCAGGAAGATTTTGGGAGTTGTAATCTAAAATAGTAACTTCTCTAAGATTTATGATGAGACAAGGCCATATCATCTGTGCTCCTAGACAAACTCCTGTACTAACTTCTTGGTGATTTATATTGAATACAAGAGAAAAAGTAGGCAGCATCTACCACAAAAAGAAAAGAAAAACTTTAAAAAGGGGCCAAAATGGAGAAAATATTAGAATAAAAATGTCAGTTGCAAACTGATGTGTTTAATGATATCTCTCATATAGCATGGCTCTATAGCCAACATACCACAATCACAGTTTTAACCTTCACAGATTTGATTACATTGGCTAACACATATTTTGGTGCCTCAAATATTAGCCCTGTTTCTGGGTATATTTGACCTGCTGATTCCCTAAATGGTACCAATTTTCCCCTATCAGTTCTTGTTGTTGAGATACTGAACATACGTCATCTACCAGTTTCCATCTGCTAGCCCGCAGAAAACCATGATAACCATATTTAAGAAACTAGAGCAGATGTGGTCTATCCAATGTAGTTTTCTGAATTGGCACCCCAAATAAACCCAGGAACAAGCCTACAAACCAAACACCAAGAATGTTTTTGTTGGACTGTGTTATTCATGGATTATTTGCTACTGCCTCCCCTGCTGCCCTGTGCCATTCCCAAAGGGTTTTATAAATCATGCCTCATCCAGTCTCTCTGTAAGCCCTGTGAAAATGACAGAGACTGCAAATAGGAATCCAGGCCTTTAAAAATGGCACAGGACAGCAGTGGAGGTAGTGGGTAGCCCTACTAACTGCTTCCCATTTCTGCCTTGAAAAAAAGGTGCATTGAATTCACCTGCTAGCCATCTGCTTCTACCTCGAAAAGGAAGGTGGGTTGAATCTGTGGATTGTACTCTTCTTTTTGTATACGGTAGACATGGTTTGGGGGGATTTGCACTCCTAAAACTTATGAATGGGAAAGGTTGACTATATTTCAAGGCTTGCTTCTTCGTCTTTTGCAACAACCTCCCTATCTGCAGTAGGTATATTCCTGGACTTACCATGATCAGCAAAAATTGCATATAATGGCAAAACCCATTGAGTCAATGGCTTTTGGTGGAAGCATTTCATAGCATCCAGCCAGAGAACCTAGAAAGTACATATTCTTTTTCAAATGCAGGTAAATGAAACTGCGGGTACTGTTCCCATGGATACAGAGATCATACTGCATTCAGAGCTGAAATTACATGCAATTCATAGTTAACAAACCTTAAATGAAACATGTTAAAATCTCTACATATCTCCACAAAAAATGAGAGGGATGAAACCTGATACTTCCCCACTTCTGCTGCCATTCAGTGTTTCCAACACAACTGGGTTGATTTTGTATCTCTTTGCAAATTTATTTCCACATGCATTGTTCAACAGTTGCAGGAGCCCCCCCCCCTTCTAATTTCTGTAGTTTAATATTATGCAAATATGAACTTTCAAAATGTCAGGATGATATATAGGAATTTGACACACTTCCAACACAGCAACATGCATTTTTAGCCCCTCTTTAATGTGTCTTTCCAGTCAGCTAAGGTCACATCTAATATACACTTCCATGTAAACCTGGAGCATGTAATTGTGTGGATCTCCAAGTGCTGCTGACCAGCAGTTCTCACTTGCTTATCAAGTACAGCTAATAGGTTTACAGATAAATTGGATCTGCAAAACCAAACATTTCTCTCCACCAAAGGAAAATAAAATTTAACTGTATTGATAATACACATATGAACTTCAAACATCTAGAGAAATAAAGAGATCAAATATTTAGCTATGGGAGAAAGATAAATGGATATTTGAACTAGCTTAACTGAAGAGAAAAAAAATGGGATGGATGAGATTAAGATAAATATGAAGCCAGGCTCCTTTCAGACTACAATTCAAGATGATACAAAAAAGCACAAGAAGGCCCCCTGATTAGAGATTCCACCTAGGGAGAAACCAGTTATTGTCTACCAGTACCTAACAGAGCAGCTACTGACAAAGCTAGAAGGAAAATTAATGCAGTTCTAAATACAGCACAAAGGTGGCAGCAGCATAACAAAATACTATGCCCAGGTGAAACAGAACACTCAATGTACCCTTTAACTGTGTTTTATTTATTGTTGCAAGTCCTGTTTTACATCATTACTCTTTCAAAATTCACTAACGTTTTCTGATCCTTTACCATGTATCATTAGAAAACACTTGGACTAACTATCATTAGAAAACACTTGTACACATAACAAGAAATCCCATTTCTTTGTACTAAAAACCAGAGGTGCTGGACTGCTCCCTAGAATATGTTCATAAAAATAGATGCACCCTATTAGTCCCATTCAGTATAAGTCCATTTTGATAGGCCTATTTAACTTACTGATAATACTGGAACTTAGCCCATAGTGACAGCTTGGTATGCATAATAACAACCTTGGATTTTCTTCTTGTTCAGAAGTATCTTGTCCCATTGAGTCATTTTTGATAGTCACATGTGATGTTCATTCCAAGACTTCTTCATTAGGGCTGTCAAAATGTCAAATTCTTCCAGCTTGAGAGAATGTTGTTCTGGGAAAACTGAAGACAGCCAAAGTAGTATGTGAAGAAAACTAACTCCATAATAGGAAATGCTATAGGGAATGTCACTTAATTAACTGCTCTTCATCATCCTTCCTAATGAACTGTATCCAAATTTCCAGACTTTTTTTATTTATAGAATTCTGTTACTCTACAAGTGCCATAAAGATTTCCACAAGCATTAAGATGATATAAAAAATAGCTTTCAACACAATGCTGGAGGGAGGTTTTAGGACGGGACTTACATTACAAAAAAGAGTAATGAGTGATTTGACTACACAGATTATTGTTATCCATGCAAAGAACATCTTAGGAGTATGGCCAGAGGTGACTGCTTTCTTGTGTGTCCTGAATTGTCCTGAAGTCAATTCAGGGCATTAAATGTCCAGATTTGCAGTACTTCAGAGCTTGTTCTCAACCTTATTATTAGAAAGAAGACTTGAGGAGTGATATCACATCAGAGTTTTAATGAGCTGAAACCACATCTTAAAGGAACTTCTTGAAACCTCATCTAGGAAAATCTAGAGTCTACATTCATTCAATGGAGTGGAACGTGGTAACAATCTTGGTAAGGCAATGAACATCTTGAGATCTATTGATTCAGTGGGTCTATTTCAGTAGAGATTTAGGCCAATTTCAGTATATTACCATAATACGCTCATGGTAGCAGTAGTCAAGTGTATAGAATACATTTAGTCCATGTATTTTGGACCTTGTTTTTTTAGCTACTGGAATTATGAATACTAATGCCTCATGTAGCAACTGGTGTAGACTCGCCTTTTCAGATTGAGGACATCTGGTGTACTTCAGGATTATAATTCTCCACCACCATCTGGAAGCTTCCCAGTGAAGCCATGTTCTGAAAGTGCAGAGGGGGAAGAACTGGGAGACACCATCCCCAAGCCCACCTCCAACCCAGGCCCAACTATGAGCCATGGAACAAGAAAAAAGTTGAAGAAGCCAATTATAATGAATACATATATACACACATAGACAGGTACATAGAAGCATGTAATGCTACAATAATAAAATGGAAGACTTACAGAATACGTTCAGGGTTAGACAGGAACAGGCCTATTGCAGAACAGCAGGAGGAACTCGGAGATAGCAGAACAGCCACTTTTATTGAAGGCAGAAGGGAAAGACAGACACAGTGGGAATGAGGGAGGGAGGAAAGAAACAAACACAATAGTGATTAATGAAAAATTACATCCCAAGCTATCTGTCAATTAAAATTCCCACAAAATATGTCCCACGTTATGAGAAAGATCCAAATACTGAGAACTTCTCCTGGGTATCCAACCCAATTGGAAGGCCTTCTTTTCAATCATTCATTTTGCAATCCTGAAGATTTACTTCTACTTGCAGCATCAAGGGGAAAATGATAATTATTAAATGAAAGTTATTAAGTGTGTGCGCGCCTGTGCACATGTGTGTGATAGGGAAGGGAGATTAGTTGCCTGTGGGATGATTGTGTGGATGCAGAGAAAAAGTCACAGTATCCAGGAGGGGTTCCCTTAAACCCTGTGGCCACCATGTAATTCTTGAAAATGCAGGTTGTGTCCCCCAGCAATAAATAATTCTGAAAGACGAATTCATTTGTCTTTTGAGCTACCCATTTGGCAATCACTACAAAACTCTTTATTAAATTCTCTGCTTTAAAAGCTCTAGTGTCCTCCTTGAAGATGACACTTTAGGATTATTTAAGTAGTGACACAAATTGCTCAAAATAACATGCTGCATCATCTAATGATAACAATGAATTAAAATTATGTTTCTTCCTCAATTGCTTCTGAATAAGTCTGATTCACCTTTAAGAGAACTAGTATTCTAATTAAACAGCATGGCAATTGGACTATTTAGATCAGGGGTTCTCAAACTGTGCTCCGCTGATCCCTTGGGGCTCCATGGGTGATGTGAGGGGCTCCACAGTGGCGTGCTGCTTCCTGCCTCCTCCTCTTTCCTCCTTCTGAGAAATGCAGGAAAATTAAAGTTTTAAGCTGCTGGAAACAGCAGGAGCAGTATCTTCCTAGGGCACATACCATTTCTCTCCCACCTTCCTTGCTGCCCAGACTCTTTTTCTCACTGCCCAGACCTCCACCGGCTTTCTTTGCTTCCAAAACCCTATACTTCCCACTGCTCAGGGGGTGCTTTGATTGTGCTTTTCATGCATGGCAGAAGGGGGTTGGACTGGATGGCCTTGTGGTTTCTGCTATTCATCATCATCATTATTACATGTTGTTGTTGTTGTTGTTGTTGGGACTGGATTGTCATCTGTTGGAAGTTCTTTTATTGTGTTTTTCCTGCATGACAGAAGGGGGTTGGACTGGATGGTCTTTGGGGCTTCTGCTATTAGGATTATTATTATTATTATTATTATTATTATTATTATTATTATTATTATTATTATTATTTCAAAGGCAGAGTGGTCATCTACTGGGGATGCTTTGATTGTGTTTTTCCTGCATGGCAGAAGGGGCTAGATGGTCCCAGGGTTCTTCCACTGAAATACTGTTACGTTTATGTTGGTTAAAATTGTTTTTCATTTTAAATATTGTATTGTTCTTTCTCTCTCTTTCCTTTTTTGCATTGTGTGAATTACTTCACACACTCCTCCATCCATCTGCCACTGGCCCGGCCCATGCCTGATATATATACATTATGTATAATATATAAACATTTATTGGGGCTCCACAAGAAACTTTTGCTTCAAAAAGGACTCCACAGCTGAAAAAGTTTAAGAACCCTTGATCTAGATCATACTGTTTACACTGACTGGTTGTAGCTCTTCAGATTTTTGGCCAAAGAGACAGGAAGTGGCTTTATGGATTTTTAAAGACCCCTCCTTGTTTAGTAACACTTTTTAGGTTAACACTTTGTGGTCAGTGACTAAGGTGCAGTCTTCCTATAGAAGTTCCTAAGAACTATGCTCATTTAGAGAGCTACAGAAAAGTACTATGTGAAAAAAGAACAAAGTGGTAGTTGTGGTGGGGAGATAAGCTGCTTTAACAGCCATGGTAACATTTTATGAAAACATTGTATGGATTCGCAGTTTAGGGAGGGGCCTTCTCTGGTGCATCTGACCAAACTACAAAGCTCAGGATTTCACAGGATTGCAGCCACAGCAAAGTGAAATTTGAGCACTATGATTGCATCTTGTAAAATGGTCATAGAAGTTTGAAGTTAGCAGAGAAAGGTTGATGGGAAGTTTCCAGCTGGCAGAAAGGGAAACCACTCTGAAGAACTTGTCTCTCTAGACTGCGATTGCTTTATATTGTTTGCTTGTTACCAAGTCAACACACAACACCTGTAAGGAAACAGTTTATTACAAAAGACAGCAGAGAAAGAGAATAAGGGTGATCCAAGAGTTTCCTCCTACAACTATTTCACTTCCCACTACAATCCCTTCTTCCAGAAATGTTTCATGAGACAAACTTCGCTCCATTTCTTGAAATTTGCATTGCCCATTGTGTACTCCCCTCCTGCAAACACACATAATATTTTTCTGTTGCTCTCAATGGCCACTATAATAGTCTATGCTTTTTTTTCATGTCAGGAGCAACTGCAAGTCACTTCCGGTGTGAAAGTATTGGCCATCTGCAAGGATATTGCCCAGGAGACACCCAGACGTTTTGATGTTTTTACCATCCTTCTGGGAGGCTTCTCTCATGTCCCCGCATGGGGAGCTGGAGCTTGATAGAGGGAGCTCATCTGTGCTCTCCCTGGATTTGAATTGGCAACCTTCAGGTCAGCAACCCAACTTCCAAGTCAGCAGTCCTGTAAGCACAAGGGTTTAACCCATTGCCCCACCGGGGGCATATGATGTGTTGTGCTCTTAAAGGAACCAAAAAGCTATTCTATGGTGAAATTATAATAATGTATCATGGATAATAGAGAAAGTTCCAGTGAAAAACAAGTCACAAAGAACTGGAAGAAAATCAAATAGAGGTAATTTACTGCTACCAAATGAGATTTTCCCATTTATATCTTTGCCATATGTTATGTGGACAGGAGGAACATAATAGAGCCAAAGATGAACAAAGTAAAAAATGGGAGCAGTCTGGTAAAGGCAAAAGGAAAGAACACTCCCAATTCTTTCCTTGGACTGTTTGCAAGAACATGGTTGCAAGAAAATTAAGGAATAAAAAAGGTGTTGGTTGTGTCTTTTCTCCCTGGTATCCTTGGGCAACAGCATCTGAGACAGGGAGAATGTGGTCACTGACTAATTGATACCTTGACTGCAAACAATATTGATCTATAGTAATATGCCTCCAGCTGCTGTTCCCTCCTCCCCCCCAGGATCTCACCTGTGTTCTGAGCATATCGGGTCTCTACACTGATATACAACACAGTATTTATCCATCAAACCAGCACCTGTTTCTGAATAGGTAAGCAAAGGTCATTCCCAGCAACCACATTTTCCCTCTCCAGACATTCTTCAACTTGCTTATTTGGTTGTTTTGAGTATATCTTGCCTGACTCTTCGACAAAGTCCCCCACGACCTTCTGGCAAACAAACTAGTAAAATGTGGGCTAGACAAAACTACGGTTAGGTGGATCTGTAATTGGCTAAGCGAACGAACCCAAAGGGTGCTCACCAATGCGTCGTCTTCATCATGGAAAGAAGTGACAAGTGGAGTGCCGCAGGGCTCCGTCCTGGGCCCGGTTCTGTTCAACATCTTTATTAACGACTTAGACGAAGGGTTAGAAGGCACGATCATCAAGTTTGCAGACGACACAAAACTGGGAGGGATAGCTAACACTCCAGAAGACAGGAGCAGAATTCAAAACGATCTTGACAGACTAGAGAGATGGGCCGAAACTAACAAAATGAAGTTCAACAGGAACAAATGCAAGATACTTCACTTCGGCAGAAAAAATGGAAATCAAAGATACAGAATGGGGGACGCCTGGCTTGACAGCAGTGTGTGCGAAAAAGACCTTGGAGTCCTTGTGGACAACAAGTTAAACATGAGCCAACAATGTGATGCGGCTGCTAAAAAAGCCAATGGGATTCTGGCCTGCATCAATAGGGGAATAGCGTCTAGATCCAGGGAAGTTATGCTCCCCCTCTATTCTGCCTTGGTCAGACCACACCTGGAATACTGTGTCCAATTTTGGGCACCACAGTTGAAGGGAGATGTTGACAAGCTGGAAAGCGTCCAGAGGAGGGCGACTAAAATGATTAAGGGTCTGGAGAACAAGCCCTATGAGGAGCGGCTTAAAGAGCTGGGCATGTTTAGCCTGCAGAAGAGAAGGCTGAGAGGAGACATGATAGCCATGTACAAATACGTGAAGGGAAGTCAAAGGGAGGAGGGAGCAAGCTTGTTTTCTGCTGCCCTGCAGACTAGGACACGGAACAATGGCTTCAAACTACAGGAAAGGAGATTCCACTTGAACATCAGGAAGAACTTCCTCACTGTGAGAGCTGTTCGACAGTGGAACTCTCTCCCCGGGGCCGTGGTGGAGGCTCCTTCTTTGGAGGCTTTTAAGCAGAGGCTGGATGGCCATCTGTCGGGGGTGCTTTGAATGCGATTTCCTGCTTCTTAGCAGGGGGTTGGACTGGATGGCCCATGTGGTCTCTTCCAACTCTACTATTCTATGATTCTATGATTCTATGACTCACAAATTGGGACCCAAGGCAGCTTATAATATAAGTTAAAGTATATTCATACATAATGACCACAAGAGTTATTGAGAATAGTGTACAGGCTAACCCAGGCAGTAATTCCCTGGCTATTTATCCACCAAAGATAAATAGAAAAGCAAGGCTGTTCAGATTGAGAAACAGGTAGCATCAAGAAGTGATGAGGGAAAGACACATTCCTCTGTGTTGTATGAAAATTCTGCATTTAAACCCCCTGGCTGTGTATCTCAACACTTTCCACCCAATTAGCAAGAAACCTCCCAGTAAATAGCATAAACAACACAGGGTAGGTGTGGGGAATAACACATGTACCAGATGCTGCCTCTCACAATTCCCACATCTCATAGCATAGAATTGAAAGCCTTTCCTTCTTTAGAGGTAGGAGAACAAGCAGCTATTAATATATGGGTAATAAGGAGGTGGGAGAAGAATTGGTACAAGGGGTCAGCAATTTATATTGTTTACAGTTCTGTCTGTAACAAGAATTAGTGAAAGATATGGGGGCAATATTTAAGGGACACACTGCAAATATAGGTATACTGCTAACCCTATGAATAGGCAGCACACCCTCACTTTGAATACAAAAAAGTATGTCTGATGCCATTAAAAAACCTAGATGTGGCATGCAAATACCATCAGGATTTCACATTTTGTTTCCACATTCTACTTTCACCAAAAGACATGGATACATTATTTAAGTTAATTTCACTTTCAGCCACATTGTGATTATTAGCAGCATGAACTCTTTCTTAGGATAGAGGCTCTTTTGTACAGCTGCTGTTCTCAGTTTATTGGATGTATAGTACGATATTACATTAGGCACTCTGCATTATCTAGGTGTAGATCATAAGTGACCTGGTGCATTGGCAATAAACTTTAATTGCATAATTCAGTATTCTAAAGCTGTTTTAACAATGGTAGCTTAATGGCATTCAACTATCTAAATTATATGAAATTATATAGTTGCTGTGTTTCACCCCAGAACAATCATTTGCATCGTGAATAAAACCATTGCTCCTAAGTATACCTCAAAAAAGGCATGAATTTCCCAGAAGAACCTTGCTATACTAAACCATTAATTTAATAATCCAGTAACTTGACTCAACAACAACAATGACCAAGCTTAAGGTGAAACAAGATACTGGATATACAGCTTTGTGCATCATTCCTAATGGGTGCAGGGGTGGATATGTGAACTTTCCTAACTACGCAAGACAAGGGGATACCATCCTAGCTATCTATAATAAAGAACTTGTGGTACATTTTTGGGCTATAAATACTCGGCTATCATTCCTGTCCTTGAAAGTTATCTCTATAATAGAGATAACTTCAAAATTATGGTGCAGATTGAACTCAGAAAAAATAAATATTTCCAATTGTGATCAACTGGTACAAGAGACACCTGATAACCATGACACCACTAAGGACTACTCTTTCTTGCCTACACTATTTTGTCAAATAAACTTCATTCTGTCTATATTTCACTGACTGTGAGTTGTGTGCAACATTATGTCTTCACTCCATTTTTATAGCCAAAGAGCTTGAGTTGTACTTAATAAAGTAAAATTAAAGTATGCATCCACTCCCTATTATTTGAAAACAAAAATGCTCTCAGTTTTCTAGTAGACCAATTGACTTGATTCTGGCACTTCATGAATGTGTATTTAATATAAAAGAGGGTGGCCTACATAGTTTTTGTTGTGGCTCAGCCATCGCGGCCTATAGTTCATCAAGAGTTGGAGTTGGAAGCAGACTATGCTACGGATCCAGGCCCAGAACGAGCCCCCTTGGCCTTGCAGCTGCCTGATATTATTACACAGGGGGATCCGATAATTGGAGAACATTCTGATGCCTCAGCAATCTTGCCTACACCAGATGGTGTTATCCTGGGCGAAGATGGGGTATCAATCAGAGGGAGTGTTTTACAAGAGATAGGAGCAAGAAGGAGGGGGTTCAAAGAAGCAATAGGTTAGCTCTGAGGCTCGATAATGACTGTTTCCCATGGGAAGTTTTGTGGGTCCTGCACTCCCTTAATCTCACAACCTTGGAATCTCCTTAAAAGTGTTCCCCTTTGTGTTCCTCATTGCGGTGTCAATTTTGCCTTTCCTCGGGAGAGGTTCCAGTATCCAGTTCCCAGCCTTGATTCCTGTTTGGAAACCGAGCCAGGTTTCCAGTTCCTTGCAATCTGCTACTTCCAAGTAGACCTCGCCTTGTTACCTTGCTTTCCTTGTTCCTGAGTTGAGACTGACTTTGCTTTGTTTATGTTGCTTTCCTTGTTCTGAGACGGGACTCACCAATTGGATTACAGTTGCAGTTTGCAGCGTTTGGTTCTTGGTTTTGGTTTAAGAACTATCCTTGACTTTTGGGTGAAACTATCGCGTTTCACTGGTGGATTACAGAAAGGATTTTGCTGAACTTGTTTGAAATCGCAAAAGACTTTATATTAAGGACTACTTTTAATACTGACTTATTTCACTAACTGAGCATAGACATATATATATGCTTTAATAAACCGCTTGAGTATTATACTGGCTTCCTGTCTGTTTCTCAGAGTTCTCCTGCAGCCTTGGGGTGCGACAGTTTTCTATTTGCCTGATGAGCCCCTTTATTGCTTCTAAGAAGCTCAATTTTTAAATATACACTGCAATTTGGACAACAACTTAAATGTTCTCTTGAATGTTGAGATGCCGGCCAAAATTTCCTGATGAGATACCCCTCTGATCTTTTTTCCTCAAGCAAACCCCCTATTTAGAATTTCAGCTTTAAACTCAGCAACACATATAAAATCTTATGGAACATCTAAATCGAAGGGTGTGGCAATTATAATTCAAAATCAATGTGGTTTTAACATTAAGGAAACAAAGATAGACGAACTAGGAAGATACATTATTATACAAGGGACAATGGGTGGTGAAGATTTTACTTTAGCCAATGTATACGCCCCAAACACCAATCAGGCAGAATTTTACGAAACAATATTTAAAGAGATAGAGGGAATACAAAAAGGATATTTGATTTTAGGAGGGGATTTTAATGGAATAATAGATGAGGAAATGGATAAATCTCATTTTACAATGAAAAGGAAAGGGAAAACACAAAAAAATACAATTTCAAGTAAAGTAATAAGGAATAAAAAGATGATTGATATTTGGAGAATGCTAAAGGGAAATGAGAAAAGATTTACATTTCATTCTATGGCTCATCAAAATTTCTCTAGGATAGATTATTTTTTTGTTTCACCAAACATGTTACCTAAGATAGTAGATGCTGGAATAGGAGTAATAAAATGTTCAGACCATGCATTAATAAGCTTGGATTTCCAAATAAAGAAGGATTATAAAACATATAAGAATTGGAAAGTAGGAAATGCAATATTAGAGAATAATAAGATGGTAGAGAAAATAGCTAAAGAACTAGGAGAAATTTGGGAAATTAATGATAACAATCAATGTTCTTACGCAATGGTGTGGGATACTATGAAAGCAGTAACAAGGGGCCTTTTTATAAAAGAAGCATGTAATTTGAAAAGAGAGCAAGAAGTAGAGAGAAAGAAATTAGAGTTAGAAATCCAGGAATTAGAAAAGAGATATGTAAAAGACAAAGATAAACAAAGTTATCTTAAAGCTTTGGCAAAAAGGAAGGAACTAGAAAAATATAATTTAGAAAAAGCACAGAGAGATTCAATATATACAAAAAGAGAATATTTTGAATATAGTAATCGGAATTCTAAAATGTTAGCTAGAGCAGCACAAGATAAGAGAAGTAAAAACTTAATTGGAACTATTAGAGATAAATGGGGCAGAGAAGCTATCTCAATGAAAGAAAAATTGGCCGTTTTTCAAGAATTTTATCAAAAACTATATACAGCTGTTGATAATCCAAATAATAGGATAGAGGAGGTGATAGATAAATATTGGAAAATAGAACTACAAGAAATAGATAAAAAAAGCATGGAGCAATTAGTTTCAGAAAAGGAAATAGAAGAGGTTATAGATAAATTAAAAGGAGGGAAGACCCCAGGAATGGACGGGTTGGGACCGGAATATTATAAAAAAATTAAATTAATGTTGGTACCAAAATTAAAAGAATTATATAATAGGATAATGGCAGGAGAACAGATCCCACCGTCGTGGCAAGAATCAAGGATCATATTAATTCTAAAACCAAATAAAGATCCTACAGATCCTGGTTCATATAGACCTATCTCCCTTATAAATCAAGATGCTAAAATATTGACAGCAATAATGGCAAAGAGAATAAATAGCTTTATATATAATTATATTCAAAAAGATCAATGTGGATTTATCCCTGGAAGAAATATGTCAAATTTAGTGGGAAGAGTACTAAATATAATTCATAAAATTAAGGGGGAAAAATCAAAGGCAGGGATATTGGCCCTAGATATATTCAAAGCATTTGACTGTGTCTCATGGACGGCATTAAAAAAAATATTAGAAAAATTTGGATTAGGAGAGAGATTTAGAGGATTGATTGATAAATTATACTCAACTAATTATGCTGCAATTCTAGTAAACGATGGCCTAACAGAAAAAATAAGATTAACCCGAGGGACAAGACAGGGATGCCCCCTTTCACCTACCCTATTTGCAATAGTTATAGAAATATTAGCAAATATGATAAGAGAGGATACAAATATAAAGGGGATAGGGAGGGAAGGAAGATACAAAATATGTTTATTTGCAGACGATACGGTATTATCCCTTGAAAATCCAATAGAACAGTTAAAAAGAATAGAAACACACTTAACAGAGTTTGGGGAAGTCACAGGCCTTCAAGGTAATTGGAACAAATCAGAAATTTTATTATTTAATTACACTTAAGAAGAGGAAGAGAGAATAAGAGAAGGGGGTTTGTGTAGAATAAAAATAAAGAAGTCAATAAAATACTTAGGAATAAACATATCTAAAGAAATTGGCAATTTAGAAAGAGATAATATAATCAGATTAAGAAAAAATGTTAAAGACACTCTGGCTAAATTTACCAAGCTTAAATTGTCTTGGTTTGGTAGAATTGCATTAATAAAAATATTACCCAAAATAAATTTTTTGTTTAGAATGCTACCTATCAAAATTTCAACTGGTGAAATTACAAATTGGCAGAATATGATAAATACCTTTTGTAATGGGAATAAAAGGGCTAGAATCAATAAGGAAAAATGGTATAAAATACAAAAGAATGGAGGTCTGGGAATACCAAACTTAAAACTGTACTATATGGCAAATCAATTAATGTATATTATTGAAGGGATTATAGGACAAGAGGATTTAGAATGCTTAGAAGAAGAGAGTAAAGATATAGATATGAAATTAGAAAATATTTTCTTCATAGGGAAAACCAGGAATTCGGAGAAGAAATGGTATAATAAAATAGGGAACCCCTTTTTAAAAAATATATTAGAAATTTGGGCCAAGTATGAAGAAAAACTAATACCACCAATCTCCCCATTAACACCGGTGTTAATTACAAAAAATTTCCCAATGAATCTCAAAAGGGAGTTAGAAAGAACATTTAAAGAAAAAGGAATTATGAAATTAAAGGATTGGTAATCAAAAATGAAAAATCTAGGGGAAATAAGGAATCAACTATCAGGGAGTATTGGGTGGTATAAAGTTCTACAATTGGAAAGATGGGCAAGGGAAATAAGAAAGAAATATAAGGGAGATAGAGAACTTACAAAATTTGAGAAGATGATTAGTCAAAGGGGAGGAAGGGAAGGAAAAGAAAGAAGCAAAGGTATAACAAGTGATATTTACAAATTGCTAATAGATAAAGAGCAGGAGCAGGATCACCTTAAAGAAATGTGGGAGTTAGATTGCAATAAGGAAATACACCCTAAAATTTGGAAAGAAATGTGGAATATGCGTATATTAAAAAACATGTCTATAAGAATAAAAGAGAATTATTATAAAGTGGTTTGGAGACGGTACCTCACACCAATTAGATTAAATCAAATTGATAAGAAATACTCTAAGCAGTGCTGGAGGGGCTGCCAGGAAAATGGTACATATATACATATGTGGTGGTCCTGTAAATATGTTCAAAATTTTTGGGAGAACGTTTTTAAAGAAATAAAGGGAATCACCAAAATAGAAATAATAGGAACGCCTGAAATAGCACTGTTGTCATTTATGGATAATATTCAAGTATCAAAAGAGTTAAAGGAACTAATCGCCAACTTGCTAACAGCAGCAAGATTGTTAATAGCCAAAAAATGGAAAGGTAGTGAGGAGTGCCAATTGGAAGAATGGTATAAGGAGGTTTGGGATATTGCAATAAATGATAAATTGACATGTAAGATTAAAATTAAAAGAGGGATATTAAAAAAGGATGATTTTGGGAAGATATGGGGAAAATTTATAGAGTTTGTATATGTAGAAGGTAAGGGGAAAAAACCTGTAAAAGAAACAATGGAATTTTGGAAATAAATATTGTAACTGGCTGGTCTGGGGTGAAGGGATAGCACTAGGTGAGGGGTAATAAAAGGTAAATAATATGAGTATGTAATATAGAGAGTGAAAATACTATATGAGCTTGATATATATAACTCTGTATTGCAAATTTGTTTAAGAATGTATAAGTTTCAAGTATAAATAAATAAAAATTTAAAAAAAATAAACTCAGCAACACAACATAGATGACAACCAGGCACACTCTTGAGGTGTTTCATTCGTCTACCATGAGGAGTAATTGCTGTTACACTAGTTATCAATCACAATGGCTGCCACAACTCTGCACCCACTTCCTTTTATTATTATGGATTTGTATCTCACTTTTCCAAAGTAGTTTGAAGCAGTTTCTAATGTCCTTTGCTTTTTTTATTGATTTCATGAATGCTAGACATTAAGCGATGGCTATAAAAACGTATTCTAGTTATAATCCATTATGTTGTTGTTGTTGTTTCTCCTTTTATCCACTCTTCAACCATTGCAATGGATAATATTAATATCCCCTTTATATTTTATGTCTTCATATTGTAATTCCTTCACAGAAAGAAGTATGAACATTGAAAGAAAGATCCAGTTCCCAAGTCATCACTTGTCTCATTTCAACAGGCAATAGAAATCCAAAGAATGATCTTGGCAGAGAATCCCTGATAGTGCCATGGGACTCACATGGGGAAAGTAATTCTTGAGGTACACTGGCATCAAACAATATAGCATCTTGATGCATTCATTGGGTACCTGATTTGGGGATGCAAATTCTTACTTCCCTCATTCTTGTATGCAAGAACAACAAATGTCAGGATTGTTTTCCCAGAAGAGTATTTCTGCCTTTCCTGTGAGATGGCAACATATTTTCTATTGCTTTTCAGGTAACATTTGCATTCATGAGAACAATTTGTGCAAAGCATGAAGCTAAACTATGATGGTGCACAGACATTTAAAAATTTGACACACAAAATGATTTTTGTGGAGGGCGGGGTGCCTTTTCATCAGTCAATCAGTCCTCCAGGACTTGCAGTGGATACGTGCTTTGTTTTACAAAATTAGCAGACATTTGTTTTATGCAGACCTTTGTTGTTGTTGCAAACCTGTAGAAACCTTGACAAAGAACTGCTTGTTTTCTCAGTCTTGTCTTAGAGGTCAGAAATCTTTTGAGTATTAACGAGATCAAGACAAGCTGAGACAGCTTGTCTCTTCAAGAAAAAACAATATAGAACGGTTCATTTTCACTCTTACTTGATATATTATTTTTCAATGCTGTTAAAGCAAGGAACATCAAGAATTTATTCCAAAGCTGAAACAACCTAAATTATTCACCTTTCTGACAATCTGTTCCAGAATAACAGTGATATAATATTTTAAAGCCGTGGTGCCAGTAGAAAGCACCTTTGCCGTGTGTCCAGTGTAAAGCATACAAGAACCAGAGTGGCATAGTTTGACTACAACTCTGGAGACAACGATTTGAAGCCCTTCTCAATCATGAAAACCCACTGCTTGCTCTTGGGACAAGTCATGCTCTCTCAACCTCCAAAGAAGACAAAGGCAACTCTCTCTGAACAAATCTCATCAAAGAAAACCCTCCATGATAGGTTCACCTTAAGGCTGTCCTAAGTGGGAAACAACTTGGAGACACAAAACGACAGTGATAAAATAATTTTGCTAGTTTTTAGCCTCACCTATTCGAGCCAGGGGAAATGACTTTGAATAATGTCAAAATCTGCCTGAAGGTCATGGATTTTGCAGTTATCAGGAATGCTTTTGAATATTTGAATCTATCACGGCAATTGTACCTGTGCCTGTCAGTTCTGGAAAAAAGGGTATATTTTTATTTTTTATTTAACACCCACACCCACACAAACACACACTTCTCTCACATGAAACTCAAATGGTTTACACGATTTTCGAACAAAATAGCAATCTGAATACAAACATTTAAAGAGAACTGAACAACAATCCACATACAAATATTAATTTAGAACACGAAAAACACATTAAAACCTCATACATATTGAAAGCAACATATCTGTTGCATTGCTCCAAGTAAAAACTTTTTTTTTTCGTGTCAGGAGCAACCGGAGTTGCTTCTGGAGTGAGAGAATTGGCCGTCTGCAAGGACGTTGCCCAGGGGACGCCCGGATGTTTTGATGTTTTATCATCATTGTGGGAGGCTTCTCTCATGTCCCCGCATGGAGCTGGAGCTGATAGAGGGAGCTCATCCGCACTCTCCCCGGGTGGGATTCGAACCTGGCAGCTTTCAGGTCAGCAACCCAACCTTCAAGTTACGAGGCTTTTATCCCCTTGGCCACCGGGGGCTCCTAAGTTAAAACTGAAGGCCTGCTTAAATAAGAAGGTCTTTGCCTACTGGCAAAAAGAGTTCAGAGAAGGTGCATACTGAGGTGCATTCAAAGGAAAATTCGATAGCCTGGGAGCAGTGACCAAGAAGGCTCTTTTGAGTGCTCAAAGAGATATACCTGTGACAGTGAGGGTCTGAGAGTAAGCCCTGACCTGAAAATCTAAAAACACAGGCAGGCTTGTATTGGGGAGACAGAGTTTTTCGGATAGTCTAGATTTAACCCAAATAAATAAAAAAGTAATAATAATTGCAAAACCATGACTACTTGGCATTTTTGCAAAGATTTGTTATGTCCTTCTGAGAAGCACAAGGTGTCTTCACACTTACATGTGTGCATACACACGCACACACATTTTCCTCTGAGGCATGGGATTGAAGGTAATACTGATGTGTGGGCTAGTGCTGAAATCACTAAGGTTTACTAGTTTATTTATTCATGTTACCACAACATAGAAATTCTACTTTTATGAGGCAGTACCTAAAACTAGGCTCACATTTTGATGTAACCCTTTATAATGGGTTTCATATATCTCACATTTGTTTTCACCCCCCAGGAGCCTATGACAGAAAACATCCTTAGTGGATTTAATACTCAGCAGCATAAATCCATTCACGCACTGCAAATACACCACTTCAGCAGGGGCTATATAAACCGATAAAGTGATTGCATTTGCTTCAGCCTTTTGAGCAGGACAAGTGAGTATCAAAGCAAAATAACATCTCATCAAAATCTGTCGAAATGTCTTTTCAGAAATCATATCCTGGAGAAAAGAAAGTAGCAGAAGTAGGATTTGGTAACTTCATTTGGACACTGTTTTTGTGGCAACCTGACAGTATAGGATAAAAACGCTTGAGTTCTTTATGTAGAATTGCAAAACTGCCTTTTTGTGAAACCAGCTGCTGAAAGCAACTGCCAGATCGCCCTCCCTCCCTCCCTGTTTTCTCTCTTTGGACATGCACATTATCAAGAGCATAGCTGTGTCAGAAATGTCTCAGAAGCAGAAAATGTTGCAGACTTAACAGTGATACAGTTCTATGGATATTTAAAAATCAACTGTGAATGAAATTCAACAGTTGTTCTCTGTAGCAAAGGAAGAGTAGATTCCCCAAGTGGGTGGTGGTGAATTTCGGTTCAGTTATACCAATTTGGAACTAGTTCTTGTCCTCAGAAGTTTAAACGTGATAAGTGAAACTGAAAAAAAAATCTGTATGTGAGATATTACAATGTATAGCACAACCATGGAAAGTTATCAAAAAGTTCAAGAAGATATTAGTATGACAACTGGTTCATCATAGTGTTAGACTTGTCAAGTCAATAGCATTCTGTTTATGTTGTTATTTCATGCTGCCCTTGGAATTTGATGGTGCAATAAAACTCTCTATAACTATACAGTGCAGAAAACCTCTTTAGATCTCATTCCAGTGCTTCGGAAAGAAGTATGATCTATTTTGGACAATACAGCATTTCTCAACCTGGTGGTCAGGACTCCTGGGGGAGGGGTCATGAGGGGTGTGTCAGAGGGGTTGCCAAAGACCATAAGAAAACACATATTTCTGATGGTCTTAGAAACCCCTTGTGATGTCTCAGGCACCTTTGGCCCCTGAACCCGCAGCCATTGCTGATCAAACTGAAGAGGATTCGGGTTTTTTCCCACCTCAGCAAGATTCAGTCCCTTTCCAGATGTCTCCTGTTGACATTGCAGAGCCAGAGCCAATTAGGAATGCCCTTGAAATGTTGCCGGCTCTTCCTGGATCTCCGGAGAGTTTAGAATTTGATAGAAGGGCTACTTTCCAAACAGATCACTCTCGAAGACAAAGTTTAAGGAGAAGTGTGAGATTAGCAGAGCGAGGAGATTGTGGCTAAGCTAGTTCTCTTGGGAACATTTGGGGAGGCAGGCATCTGGCGCTTCGTTGTTAGCAGCTCGGTTCTCTGGGGAACATTTGGGGAGTCACACACGCTTTGGGGGAGCATTTGGACTTTAATAAAAGTTCTGCGCAGAGAATCTCTGTTGCGGTGTCAAGTGAACTTTTGACTGACGAATACATTGTCTCTTGATCCTGAGCTCCCAAGCGGCCCGTTGGCGCGCTTACTCTCGAGTAGACCGGGCGTAGCGGCTCGTCCCTTGCCAAGTTTGGACTGCGTTTCAGATCCACCATGAACAGCCTTGCCTTGCCTTGAAACCTTGTTCTGGAGTATTATTTCAAGTACTTTCCGGAGGAACTTTGCTCCTTTCCCCACTCAAACTTCCAATAAGTTTGAGTGTGTTTCAGTTTTTGGATTTTGGACTTTGGACTCTAATATTGGACATAAAACTTGCATTCTTTGGACTACTTCTGATCTTTTCTAAAAGGTCAACTGTTTGACTATCTATTCTGCTTATTTTTGTTTGAAACTTTTATTGCTTTAATAAAGATATTAGATTGTTTATTGGCCTCCGTGTTGGTTCCCAGTGTTCGCGCTGCCTAGGGGTGTTACACCCCTTTGGCAGAGAAGGCTGAATATCTCTCCGCCTGTCTTTCTCTTCCTTTTTGGAAACAGACGGTGAATCCTCCCACCAAAAGCCCTCCTCCTGTTGTGATTGGCTGGCCTCTCAGCCAAGGGGAGAGCAGTTTCTGAGACTCCGAGCAAGGAGAGGAGAGCAGGTGTGTTATAAATCCCAGAAAGCATAACTCCCACATGACAAAATCATCTCCCCAACCCCAGCAGTATTCAAATTTGGGTGTATTGGCTATGTAGATTGTACCAGATTTGGTCCAGTGAATGAAAATACATCCTGCATATCAGATATTTAGATTACAATTCATAACAGTAGCAAAATTACAGTTATGAAGTAGCAACAAAAATAAATTTATAGTTGGGGGTCACCACAACATGAGGAACTGTATTAAAGTGTTGCAGCAGTAGGAAGGTTTAGGAACCACTGGTATAAAGTTTTGTTGAGTTGGGAAAAGTGGTGGCTGGTTTTATTTTTGCTTGTTTATTTTTTTTGGGGTTTTTTTGTAATGAGAGCTTTTAACATTGGATACTCAAAGTTATTTAATGTTTTGGCAGACTTGGTGATACCATAGCCCCCTCTGAGCTAAGAATATCTGCAATATTAAGAGAGACAGTTATATGGGGCAGGTTGCATTACAAGTCTTTGCATTTGATTTGATGTAAAATTTATACTCATAATTACATGGAAGACGTAAAGGACCCTATGAGACACAGTCTTCTCTGTGTCTTCTCTTTGGAGGAGTTCAGGAAAGGACAGAAAGTCATGTGAGATGAGAGGCCATCCCAGAAGCCAGGGAAAGATGGTTGGGAATGAAGGAGGACAGTTCCTTCGGCTTTCACCTGCCTGTCTAATGAGGTTCTTAGACAAACAAAGGGAAGGACGGAGGCAGGCAGGCAGAATGAACTAGCAAGCAAAAAAATGCAAGTAGTAGTATATTTTGAAATATTATTTCAACATCATTTCCTGCTTCTCATAGTTTCATTGTGCTGGAGATAGCCCTGGCCCTAGAATACTAAAATGGGAAATTAGAGGTAGGAAGCTAAAGCTGTCAGTCATAAAATGACACCCATGTCTCACACTCCAGCTGGTTAACATTTTTATTTTGTGAAGAATTGGTAGAGCAGGGGAAAAGAATCTATCCACTTAAAATTGTTTTGCTTCTCTGGTGGACATATCCAAATGTGAGTTTTAATTCAGAGTGGGTGAGAATTGGCTCTGTGATGTCCACATGATGTTTTCACCAAGAGGCAGTGCTAATTAACATGGTTTTGCCTCATATTAGACAATGTTGGAGAATGCTCTGGAGCGTCCCCAAAAGCTCTGGAGTAGCCTACACTTCAGGATAGTGTGAACATGTGGGCTAGCTCTGAATCAGAACCAGACCTGCTGTTCACATAGCCACCCTACCTTTCCCGGGCTCCGTGACATGAGACACTGACCTTTATTTTTCTGTCATCATTATGTACACCCTTCTTTCCCCCTTTCCTTTCCGAGTCACATGGGCATGTTTGATGATGTCAGCAATGGTGTCTACGAACAGCCAGGAACTGTAATAACAACAGGAGGACAAAAGTAAGAGTGTCCATCCAGTGAGGCTGAACTGGGTTTGGCCCAACTGGATGGTCTGAACTCCATCTTGCTGTTGTAGAAGGATGGAGGCAGGCAGTGTAGCTGTCCTCAGAGCTGGTCTGGATAACTGCACTCTTAACTCGCAGTGGGGTTTTGCCCATGTAGATATGCTCTACAATTCAGAAGAGTCAAGCTTCGCACCACATCAGAGAAGATTTGAACCTTACGCTAATATAGCATTATGATTAAACTTCAACTGCCAGGGCAATGTCCCATGGAATTCTGGGGACTGCAATTTGGGAAAGCAAAGAATTTAAAATTGTCAGGATTTGTAAGTTACACAATATTTCTTTAAGTATTAACAGGATCAGTGTCTCAGGCCTAACCACAGGTATAATTGTAATTGGGGTGTGGTGGCCAGTGCTGAGACACTAGTGTTAGCTGGATGAGGGTTGGAGGCTGGCGGATGAAGAGAGGGAGAGAGAGACAGAGACAGAAGGAGGAAGGGGGGGACAGAACTTGTTGTACATACTGTATTATTATTTGTATTGTTTGTACTACTGCTGCAACTGAAGAAAGAGAAACCTTCCAGTTGGAAAGAATAGCTTTGTGTCTGTGTTGTTCTTGATCTTGAGGAGACCACTTTTAGCTTCCTAACAGAAGTGAAGAGCCCCTCCACTGTACATCAGGGAATTTCTAGTTGTTTTGAACCCCTGACAAAAATATCCCTGACTAAACTGCAAATATCAGGATTTGAAAGGGCTCTTAATTTGCCTCAGACAAGAACTGCATATCACCAAATTGGTGAAACGTATATGCCTTTTTTTTTTATCTCTCACTTCCTCCTGAAATCAGACAGGTAGCCAAATAGCCATTTCTGGTCCGCAGCCGAAAGATCTGGGAAGATCTGGCTCATTGGCAGGAATAGGGAACTTATGAGGCTCCCCTTTTCGTTCTTGGGATCCTTTGCTTTCTTCCTTTCAAGAGAGTCTGTGTTTGAAGAACTGAGTTAAGGAAGCATCCTCCCTGTGTCCCTTTCCTATCTTCCTTTCAGGGGAGTCTGGGATGAATAACTGGGTTAAGGAAGCATCCTTCCTGCAACCCTTTCATATCTTCCTTTTAAGGGACCCTGGGTTTGAAAAACAGGGTCAAGGAAACATTCTTCCAGGGAACCTTTCCTTAGACACAGATTGCATAAGACAAGTCGCAGCGTTTTTCTATTCTGATTGGCCCAAGAGGCAGGGCTCAAAGAGAAACTCAGCATAAGCAGCAGGAAGCCTCTCCGCGCCACATGATGCCGAATAGGGGAGGAGCCGTGATTGGCTGCTATGTGGTCCCATAACAGACAAAAATGGGATGACTGAGCCCTTACCATTATGGCCATCCGCCCAAGCTGAACAAGCAGGAATGGCCGAAAGGAACCGACCACTCTGAATCTGTGCACAAGCCTAGTAAGCATAACACTAAACTGAACCCGAGCTTGTCCCTTCAAGACATTTCCAATATATGGTAGAAATCTAAGATAAATGAATCACAGGGTTTTCTTGGCATTGTTTGGGGTTTTGGGGGGGGGGGGGTTGTCTCCCTCAAGGGTTATGAATGAATGGATTTTCATCACTGACTAGTGATTTGAATCCTGGTGTCCAGAGCCATACTTCAATGCTGAAAGCATTACACCACATTTGCTCTGTGCTAGCAGAAAAATTGCTGTGAAAGGTTGATCATGACAATTTCTATGAAACCCTTTGAAAAACAATAATCTGTTCTGAAGACTATTTTAAATTGGAAAATGAATACCTTATTTCAATGAATTAAACTATGTAAATGAACAAGAAGTCAATCTCCAAGGTTCAGCATTAACAAACTGATGATCAAATTGAACTTTTCAACATTTTTAGTTTTGATATTATACATATTTACATACATTTGGGTCATGAACTGACATATTATTGACCTAACTTCAACCCACGGCACTTCATGATCCTTATGTATATGAGCATGCCAAATAAGGGATTGCATTTTGGGCACCTAGCAAATAGAAATGAGACAGGGTGAAGGCCAATAATCTGTAGAGTTGAAATCTGATGGCCTCTATCAGTGGGAAATTGGCTAGTATATACAAAAGAAGGGGAATAGGAAGAGAAGTTGCTTAGCAACTGAAGGGGGTGGAGCCAAAGTGACAGTTGGGGGAGGCTGGCTGGACATTCTTTTTCAGTTAGTCAGGCTTTGGAATTCAGTTAGCAGTCAGGTTTTGGAATCCAGTGAGTTGGAGTTTGGTTTTGGAAGTCAATTTTAGGAGTTGGTTTTGGAGAAGGGAACTGTGTCTTAAAAGGCAGCCTCTTTGAGGGAATGTAGTTAGAGCCTTTAAAAAGGGAAAGGCTACTATATGGTAATTGTCTAAGGAATTACTGTTTAAATCCTGGGAGAATTAGATTTAAAAGTAAATTGTCCTGTTTATCTTTCCATGGCAAAGGAACAGAGCCACACAGAAACCAGTTTATAATTAACTTCTTTTGAAGAGAAAAACCATAAGCCATTATTGTAACCATTAAGCATCTGAACTGTACAATATTACTGAAACCATCACGCTTATTTACCCCACAAGTTACAAATAAACAAACTGTTATTGTTTCTCCTCACTCAAAGTGTCGCATCTCTCTCAAAGTCCCAATATAAAAGGAAAAGAAGCTCTTGAATACATAAATGGTGGCAGCAGAAATAGTAATCCCTGCAATTCTGACCAGTTGAAGAAAATCCTCCCTATTGTATATTGTTTGAAATCCCCCATTCTCCATAACTAGCCATAGACTAGTCAACAGTTAGAATATAATAGATGGGACTGACAGTAGCTTTTTCATCAATTTGGTTTGCTCAGCTATATAGAAAGGCAAAGACTGGCAAACAAGTCTTTCAAATTTAAGCGCTGTGGCATCTGATGGCACTGAGGAATGAATTAACTATCACCTACTTCAGCTTTCTTACCTACACGAGCACTAAGCCTTAAACAATGGAAAATATAAAGGTATTTTAAAATAAGTCAAACATTTCCTCGTGTAATAATAATGGGTCAATATTTGTAATCTATCTGCTTTTCCAGGTGACTGGAAAATGACATGCTATGAAAATATTGCTTGAAAAATACCTTCCTCCTTCTCATTAAGCAGCTTGAAGATAGGAAAAGGTTAGTGTGTGTATCTGTTCAACATAGACACGAACAGCAGGAGCAGATGGGAAGGCTGAAGGCTTTTAATGTTCAACATCAACAAATATTGGTCTTGCATGTTACACTGAGAGATTGTCCCTTTGATGTTTGAAGCCAACCAAATTGAGCAAAATAGAGGAAAGAAAGAGGTCTGCATAGCTGAGACCAAACTTCCCAGCTTCCCTGAAATGCTCTTTGAAGCTCTTCAACTATTGGTGAGCTTTTGATTGTTATTTTCCAGATACATCTTATTGTACAGCTTATGTAAATATCTGCAACTCGGATACCAATATAGTGAAGTATAGGTTGTCTTCCATATCATCTAGTGGATTTATTGGGGGTGATTCAGAATCACTTGCACATAATGAGATTAGGATCCCACAGCTAATTTTTAGAATATCAGCAAAGCCTCCATGCTAATTAAAATTTCTGTTCAATATGACTGAAATTAAATAAAGATCATTATCACTATTTCCAGACCTGGAATACAAATGTAATGCCCAATCAAAGGCCCTGCCTTATGGCATTTCATCAACATAATGTTAAAGAGGGGGAGATGAATAATTGTCAAAGTGGATACAGGCAAGCCACAGGGAGTGAACATAGTGAGGAAGGCATTAATGGAACACCTGGGAAATTTCTACCCAGGGCAACAACAAATCATATGAAAATTACATTCCCATTAAATGCCACTGCAAAATTAATTCATTATGTAAGCTGGCTGGGCAATGGATACCGAAATGGGGAACAGTCATGCATATGAAAGAGCAAAGAGATTTAATTTGCTGAAACAATATTTAATTTACATTACTTAAAATGCATGTTCAAGTTAGAAATATAATGCTAGAACACTGATTTTTTTTCATTGATAACACACTATGGACATCCACAGAAAGAAGGTCAGTGCTATTAATCATCATTCAAAACAATAGCTCTCCTTTAGAATGCCAATAGGGGATGGCAAGCATTGGATACATAAGACCATGCAGAGGCAGCTTCACAAATTACATCTATCCCTTCCTCTCTAATTGTGAAGCATATTTGTATGTTAGGAAGAGTAGGGTAGGCATAGGAGGACCAAGAGGAAATAGATGTCAGAAGGTATGATCACCTCATCGCTCAGTAATCTGCACTTTTCAAATCAGTGCACAAATGCTATCCATGTTATTATTGTTGTTTTTGCTAAATGCTATCAAGTGACCCTATGAAAAGGAGCCCTCCAAGAGCCTTGATAATCACCTATCCTTCTCAGGTCTTGCAAATTCAGGTCCATGACTTCCTTGAATTTTCCACCTGTAACACGATCTTCCTCTTTACCTATTGCTTTCCACTTTACCAAGTATTTTCATCTTTTCAAATAAGCCATGTCATTACATGATATTTCCAAAGTATGACTGCCTACATTTATTAATGTTTGCTTCTAAAAAGAGTCCAGGGTCAGTTTCCTCTCATACATATTTATTTTGTTACTCCATGATATATGCAGAACTCTCTTCGAGGACCACATCTGTAACAACAACAACAACAACAGCAACAACAACAACAATAATAAATGATCAGCAAACGAGCGCAAAAAGTCAAAAACTGGACATCGCCTGGTAGTGATCAACTTCATGGATTTTGGCTCAAACATCTGATTAGTTTACATGGAAAAATGGCCCAACAATTCAATGAGATGCTGCAGAAAGGAAGTATCAGTGAATGGCTAACAACTGGAAGAACTTACCTGATACAAAAGGATCCAGCAAAAGGAGCAGCACCAGGAAACTACGGGCCAATAACATGTCTGCCCACTGTGTTTAAACTACTGACTGGCATCATAGCTGACAGAAGACCAGTTATTGATTGACAAAATGATTCTGGAGAACTGTAAAAGCCGAAAAGCTAACCTTCACATGACGTGGATTGACTACAAAAAGGCCTTTGACTCACTCCCACACAGCTGGATCATCAAGTGCCTGGACGCCATCGGGATTTGTAAAAACGTTGGCACCTTTATTGAAAACATGATGGAGCACTGGAAAACTGAACTGTTTGTTGGAAATGAAAGCTATGGACTTGTCAACATCAGAAGAGGAATTTTCCAGGGAGATTCATTGTCCCCTCTGCTTTTCATTATTGCCATGATCCCTCTGTCAACAATCTTACAAAAAACAAATCTCGGCTATCAAACATCTAAGAAATCTCACAAAATTTCACATCTGATGTACATGGATGACCTGAAGCTGTATGGGAAAACAGAAACTGAAATCCAGTCTCTGGCCAACACTGTTCGAATTTTTAATACTGAGCATGGAGTTTGGCTTGGACAAATGTTCGACAGTGGCATTGAAGAAGAGAAAAATCATTGAAAGTGAGGGCATAAATATGCCTAATGGCCAAACAATAAAGTGTCACCAGCCAGAGGCAGGCCTGTAGCGAGGGGGGGGGGGGGTTAGGGGTTCAACCCCCCCCCCCCGAAATTTTTCAAGTTATAAAAAAAATCTCGTTTACTCATGAATTTTAACTGGTTAACCAAATCCCCATGCTAAGTCTATGAGATGCAAAACATTAAGAGTCCCTCCAGGCACTATCTCAAGCAGATATTGACAGGTTTGTAGCGGGGAGGGGTATGTGCTAGGGGTTCAACCCCCCCCCCCCCCGAAATTTTCAAAACCCCTCCCGAAATTTTTTTCTGGCTATGGCCCTGGCCAGAGGCCTATAAATATCTGGGAATATTACAGTTGGACAACATCAAGCATGAACATGTGAAAACTGTGGTTAGCAAAGAATACACACAAAGGGTCAGGACCTCAAGACTGAACTTCAAAGACTCTGGCAGAAACCAGTGCAGGTGGTCCCGGTGGTGATGGGCACTGGGTGTTGTGCCAAAAGATCTCAGCCGGCATTTGGAAACAATAGACATTGACAAAATTACGATCTGTCAACTGAAAAAGGCATGCATCATCCAAAAATACATCACACAGTCCTAGACACTTGGGAAGTGTTCGACTTGTGATTTTGTGAAACGAAATCCAGCATATCTATCTTGTTTGCTGTGTCATACAATAAAATAATAATAATAATAACAGGCTTTATTTATACCCTATCCCATCTCCCCAGAGGGTCTTGAAGCAACTTACAACCAAACAAACGAATACAATAAATTATATTATCTACACAGAAAGTGATGACATAAAAGCAAAATAGCACAACAATATAAACACAAATAAACAAACAATTTTAAAACACTATAAAACTCTATAAAAACAATAAATGTTGATTGTCTTCCTGTCAACTTTTTTCACTGGAATCAAATGCTGGTGTCTGTCCGTGTCATAAAGGCAATTGTGCACATGGTTCTTAGTCAATGCTGTAAGACTAAGCACTGATGTCCTGACCAGGAGACGTTAATTTAAATATATGAGTGAAGAATCATTTGCTTGTGATGCTAACAAAAATGATTATTGGCTTTAATTTTAAAGGTTCTATTATGTACTTCCAAGTACATGAAGTTGGATTGAATGAAATCGAATGAAATTGTAAGATTGGTATATGATTGGAGTCTGGTAAAGACTGAAGACACCATCCTAAGAAGAATGAAACCTGGAAAACTGCAAAAGGAGGTAAAGACTTCATGTACAGTAGAGTCTCACTTATCCAACATAAACGGGCCGGCAGAACGTTGGATAAGCGAATATGTTGGATAATAAGGAGAGATTAAGGAGAAGCCTATTAAACATCACATTAGGTTATAATTTTACAAATTAAGCACCAAAACATCATGTTATACAACAAATTTGACAGAAAAGTAGTTCAATATGCAGTAATGTTACGTAGTAATTACTGTATGTACGAATTTAGCACCAAAATATCACGATGTATTGAAAATATTGATTACAAAAATGTGTTGGATAATCCAAAACATTGGATAAGTGAATGTTGGATAAGTGAGACTCTACTGTACTGCTAAACTGTGACTAAAAGATGTTGATGAGAACTGCTGACGTTGTTGACTTGTTGAACTCTTGTTGAAAACAACATGTTTACATAGTCAAAGACAATAACTCTTTAAGTTAAGGATGTCAACACAATAGTTCCTGACATTAAGAAGGAAAACCAACATCTGTCCAGAACTGATGGAAGTCAGCATGTTTTAGCTAGTCATTTACAACTTCTTGAACAACAGCAGCAGAAAAATGCTATATGAGACATTTTTTCCAAAAGTGTGGCAGACTACATGAATGCAGAGTCTGTACACTTACCACCTCTTTCTCAAAGGGATGGAGAAAGTTGGTGTATCAGCAGAACGGCAGATTTTGAGGGAACATGATCTGGCCTACGTGCGGGTCTCTTCTCCAGGAGAAGGAGAAAGGGATGGTAATGTATGCACGGAGAGTGGATCCTTACATGTGTGTGAATGCTGAGCAAAATGTAATATCCCCTTTGTTTCTGTAGCTATATTATTATTATTATTATTATTATTATTATTATTATTATTATTATTATTATTTTATTTTTGTACCCTGCCACCATCTCCCCAGAGGGACTCGGGGCGGCTCACAGATATAAAACCAGCATACAGTGATATCAAATACAAATATCAAATATAAAAACACACACATAAATTTAAAAGACATTAAAAAATCACAATCATTATAAAACACATGAAAAACACAGCAATAAAAACATAAAATGAGCTGGGCAAAGTGCACTGAGTGAAATTTGTATATAGTCTGTGCATCTACCTTCTTTCTCTGTAAAGTGTCTGATATATCTGTTTTACTGGAACAGAATAAAAGAACATTTTTAAAGTTTAAAAAGTATTCATGAGAGGATCATAACAGATGAAAAAGACATATATCAAAAAGTATATGTTGATGTTTATTGCCTGGTATTATATTATGCACACACAAGGAGAATTCTAGGGGAAAATTCTGAGGAAAGAACTGGAGAAACTCCCTCTAAAATTCCTTACCCAAGAAACCCCTATGAACCCCTTGAAGGCACACATACACACACCGGAAGGAAAACAGTGAAAACCACAAAATAAGATTACATTTTCTCAAACCACTAGTGGGCAGATGTGCCAACTTTCCAAAAAGGGCAGAGTTTGTGAAACACAGTGTGGTGCAGTATCATGTTTGCTTTCTAAAACAACTCATATAGCAGCACATTTTTTTTAAAAAAAACTGGCTGAAAAATTAGCATTGTGTTCAATAATTGATCAATTCTTATAGAAAGGTAAGGGGTTGTAAGACCTCTGAATATGTTGCTAGGCCAGCAGCAATTCCAATCTGCTGTGCTCAGTGTACAAAACAATACATTGGAGGACTGCAGTCTTACAAGTTGGATAAAAATACAGTCAAAAGGTAAACAAATAGACTAATAACTGAAACAGGGAAACAAGCAGAAACCTGTGGGCTTGAAACTCCCATGGTATCTTGTTCCTTATTACATTTTAAAAATGTATGACGATAAAGAAGGTCTCAGGTCACAAACAACCAATTCCAACAAAATGTCGTAAAAATTGAAAAGTTACCTTTTTTTTTTAAACTTATGCTTCCAGTATCCCTCTTCCAGACCATGTTGGCTGTGGGATTCTGGGCACCATAGTTTATTTATTTATTTATCTATTTACAACATTTTTACCCCGCCTTTCTTACCCGAGGGGACTCAAGGTGGCTTACAACAACTGGCAAAATTCAATGCCAACAAATCAATAAAAATCAACAACACATTGAAAATATTAACAATATTCACTAAAAATATATTATACAATCATTAAAACATATAAATGACTTAATTCCATTCTTCCAATAACCTTGCACATAGACCTTAGTTCAGAGTGTGTCAATATAATGCTTACTCATTGAATGCTTGCGCACAAAGCCATGTCTTTATGTTCTTCCTGAAGCCCAGAAGAGTCGGGGCCTGCCAGATGTTACTGGGGAGGGTGTTCCACAGCCAAGGAGCCACCACTGAGAGAGAAGGCCCTGTCCCTTGTTCCCACCAGCCTCGCCTGTGAGGCAGGTGGGACCGAGAGCAGGGCCTCTCCCAACTATCTTAGCGTTCTTGATGGTTCATAGGAGGAGATACGTTCGGACAGGTAAGTTGGACCAGAACCATTTAGGGCTTTGTAGGTCAAAACCAGCACTTTGAATTGGGCTCAGTAGCCTATCGGCAGCCAGTGGAGCTGGCATAACAGTGGAGTAGAATGCTCCCTGTATGCCGCCCTAGTTAACAATCTGGCTGCCGCCCGTTGTACTAATTGGAGCTTCCGGACCATCTTCAATGGCAGCCCCATGTAGAGTGCGTTGCAGTAATCCAAACGGGGATCCAAACCAGAGCGTGGACCACTGTGGCCAAGTCAGACCTCCCAAGGAACGGGCGCAGCTGGCACACAAGTCTTAGTTCCAGAAAATAATTTTCTATCTGTAATGCTTGAGAAGAACATCTATAGTTAATTAAAGGACATTTAATTCCTTCCCCATATCCCTATGTGTGTGTGTATGTGTATGTAAAAGTTGTCTGTTCACTGACTGCAATCCCATAAATTTGTTGGAGTTTTTTAGATAAGGAATACTCGGAGGCATTTTGACAGTTTCTTCCTCTGAAATATAGCCTGTAGCACCTGGTATTTATTGGCGGTCCATTTCCATTGTTAATTCTTCTCTCTTTGTTTATTTCAATGAATGGATGAATAAGATTTATTTTGTCAAGCCAGAGCTTTGGGTCATCTTTAGTGATTCCCTCTTGGTATCATGCTTAATGAAGTTGCTGGGGAAGTTATGAGACAGAATTTTCTCAATGTTGTTGTGGTGAAGTGTGAATTTTAATCTACAGTCATGTATAATTATAGGTAGGTGGTTAAAGAGGTAAGTACTTAAAATAGCATGACTAGGGGATGGTGGCCAGCTCAGCTCATTCTGAGATGGGTTGCCATGGAAAAGGGGAGGAGCGAACTGCCACTTAGCAAGGGAGGCATTTTAGTGGTCAGAGAACTTCAGGAAAAGTCGGTTCTACTGTGTTGAGAATCAAGAAGGTTTAGGCTTTTAGTCTGTGTGGTTTAGATAAGTCAAGTTGACTTATTTAGATTAGTAGTTAGGGTTGGAGTATAAAGGGGAAGAGAAAACCCAGAAAGAGTCTTTATTGTAACAGAAATAACAGAGGGAAAGAATAGGCTAGAACCTGGAGTGATCTATAAAAGAAAGAACACCTTCTGAAGTAAATAAGTATAAAATTTGTCTAGTGGAAAGAACAATCCTCTTAAGAGTTGTTTTATGAAAAGTTATAAAGATAACCACTAAAGGAATGTACCTCTAGGAGTTAAGAAACATTGAAACCATTAAGCTTCTATACTTCAATAAACTTATTGCAGTTCCTCTGTTTCCTATACTTTCGAGTCAAGCTGCGCTACACATCAAAGGAAGATAAACATCATATTACAGGTTAGTGGCTGTGTTATCGATTTTGTAGATTCATTACAAATTGTAGGAGAACCTGACAAATCGTCCCTTCAACTGGTGGCGTTGTTACAGTTGTACTAGCAAGTAAGCTCACTTGTCTATCTTTTTAAGTTTCACACAAACATGATTTTAAATCACATTAATTTTTGATTTCATGATTGTTTTAATATATTTACCAGCATTGTTTAAATTTTTATTGTTTTGTATTCTTTTAATTTTTTCTACTATATTCCAAAATATTTGTTATTCTATAACAAATAACAAGAGAATAACAGCAGAGAACATATATTTGTAATTGAATGGTTAAGATAAGATAGGCGATAGTGATTCCAGGATACAGACAATTTGTTTCAGTTTTTTTAACCTAGTGGTTGCAAGCTATGGAAAATACCTGAAGTTACTGGTCTGAAAGTCTATGAGTCTTCTTTTCCAAAGGAAGCTTGACTTCCATATGTGATCAATCCTTGCAGAATATTAAAGGGTTGAACGACTTCTGAAATTATGGCTAGGACAATAGCAATTCCAGTCTGCTGTGCCCAGTGTACCAAATCATACTCTCCTCTTATACAAAATCATGCTGTCTTCTCATATCCCTAGCCTACATATGCTCCTGGTTAGTCCCAGTTTCATTCTATGCTCTTATTTGACAAGTTTACTACATTCATTTTGCAATCAATCTTTGATACAGTTAATGGCCTGGCAAAATTAGGGACACAGAAATCTAATCGCTTCGTGTGTTTCTTTCTTTAAAAAAAATCTGAAGATCTGTCTACCAAATTTATGAAGAAAGCTACAAATTGTGGCATGTTCTTATAAAAAAAGAACCAAACAAAATTCTGAATTCCAGCAACTAATCAAATTCTCAGCATGGAGAGGTCCTTGCCCTGTATTCAGCTATTGAAGATGAAGACTTTGTCAGAAGAAAGAGATAACAGCAACCTTAGTTCACCACCACAAATACAGCTGATTTAAAGACAGACTTTTTAAGGGGTGAGAACTCAATCCTTTGCCTATTTGACTTGATTTATCCGTTTCACTTTCTCTCACATCTGGAGTTCCTTCCTGTTTTTGAACAAATTTGTGAATTTGAAAAGTTCTTATTAAAAAAGCAAACCATACAACATTTCCACCCTTTTACTAAGCATGACAAAAAAGACTTTAAGAATGAAGCTGAATAATACATTGTTACATCAAAGGATTTGATGCTCAGGATGTCTTGGAGGTAAATACATTCCTTTCCAAAGTTCATCCAGCACAAAAAGAAGACTTTATCTAAAACCTTATAATAAAAGGCTTTCATTTTCAATGTTATCTCGCTTTCTCAGTATATTCTATTAAAACTACATTTATCTTACTTGTGTTACTTTTAAGTCCTAATTCCTATTTCTTATCCACCCCTTGCCTTTCTGTCATGTTGAAAGATAAATACGTGGCTTTAATTCAGTTCACCATAAAGACAGTGCAATTAAAGCTAATGCTGAAGGTTAGTGCCCTGTGGCTTCAGGTTAGAACATTCACAGGGGCCTGATGATCCACATTTTTGCAACAGTTTGCTCAAAAGTAAAAAAGAAAAAGAAAAAAAGGTCAGATAGTGATAGAAACAATTCGCAAATCCTATTAGCACAGACAGTAAAGAAAGTTAGCTTTGTTTAAAATTATAAATTAGTTTATCACTGTTATCATGTGATCAGTGCTTGTTATTAACTACAGTAAAATTGATCTGAACATATGGTGACCCACTGAATGAGAGATTTCCAAGTCACCCTGTTACCAAAGGCCCTACTCAGGTCTTTCAACCTTGTGTGTGTGTGTACGCCTTCAGATAGCTTGAATTTCATTGGGTTTCTTAAGGCTAAGAATATCAAAGGTGGTTTTGCCAGTTCCTTATTCTGAAATATAGCACCTGATATTTATTGGCAGTCTCCCATCTAAGTACTGCCCAGGAATGATCCTGCTTAGTTTCCAGGATCTGGAGAATTCAGACAGATGCTGGCAATGTAATAGGAACATCTCCCTGCGGCTCATTATATGGATATGCCCCACAATGGGCTTTCATTTGACCAGGAGCTAGATTTAGAATTATTATTATTATTATTAATAATAATAATAATACTTCACTTGTATTCCATCCTATCTCCCCAATGTTCACACATTGATAGATTTATATTGTTCTAATGAGGAGTCTAACACAAGGACATTCTTCAGGCCTTTAACACTTCTGAGAGACTGCAAGGCTGGAAATCTCTAGATTTTGTTGGACTACAAATTCCAACAGGCATATCCATTATAGTCAATGGTGAGAAAAGCTGAGACCTGCAGTTTAATACTTGCACAGCCACATGATTCCCATCCTGCTCTATCACTTATGGACATAATATTTCACCACTCTGTTTACATTCAAACATCCATGTTGCCATTGAGTGCCTTCTTGGAAATATCATCTGGCTGCATCAGTTCATATGCTTAATCTATGATTGCTCAATCCTCATTACTTACTTACTTAGGAGATCTCTCGTAGGCCAAGGATGATAGTCCTCCCATTCTGGCGTCTTGAGAGTGTGTCCGTAGGTGGCTGAAGAGACCTATTTTTGATCCGCATGTTCTCCCGCAGTGATTACATCAGTTTCCAGGTGGAAGATGGTCCCGGTCAGGATTGGCTTGACGTGCCTTCCTCTTGGCCCATTTCTCCCTTAAGCCCTCCATTAGTGTCTCTTTGAACTCCGCAGCACTGCTGGTCATAGATGACCTCCAGTTAATGTGCTCAAGGGCCAGAGCTTCCTAGTGTCTATGCCACAATTTTTAAGGTTGGCTTTAAGCCCATCTTTAAATTTCTTTTCCTGTCCACCAACTTTCCATTTTCCATTCTTGAGTTCGGAGTATAGTAACTGCTTTGGGAGACGGTGATCGGGCATTCGGACAACGTGGCCAGTCTAGCGGAGTTGATGGCGTAGGAGCATCGCTTCAATGCTAGTGGTCTTTGCTTCTTCCAGCACGCTGACATTTGTCCGCCTGTCTTCCCAAGAGATTTGTAGGATTTTCAGAGGCAACACTGATGGAATCGCTCCAGGAGTTGAGTGTGACGTCTGTAGACCATCCACGTTTTGCAGGTGTATAGCAGGGTTGGGAGGACAATGGCTTTATAAATGAGCACCTTGATATTTCTATGGATGTCCTGATCATCAAACACTCTCTGCTTCATTCGGAAAAATGCTGCACTCACAGAGCTCAGGTGGTGTTGTATTAATCCTCATTAATATTATGGTGAATTAGCACTGTTTTATTTTGTTTTACTTTATTTTAATTCCTCCTTTTTTCTCTTTCTTTTCTCTTGTCTTTGTGTTTTTGCAAAAAATTGTAATTGTTTAAAAATAATGGTGTGTCTGTTATTATGAAATGCACTAACTCAGAGTTGGCTCTTCCTGGCAAATGCTGGGTGGTTAGGAAGATTGTGCTTTGGGTAGGCATACAGTAGTGCCGGCTTATTTGGAATAATGAAGGACAGTGCAGTCATTTCTCACCTACAAGTCCCATGATATTAACATGCATATTAACAGTCAGCTGGCATACTTTGGCAAGGTCCTTTTACAATACTGTCTTTCTCCTCCTACTACCTCAGACCACTATGTGCAACTGTTAAAAATCCCTCAAAGTGCTCCTACATTCTTTGACATGGGATCTAGAATCGGTCCAGTATACAAAACCAATACAACCTATGTTTTTACTAGAGAAGCTAACAGGGACATATTTAACTCTCTTGAAGTTAAATATTCAGCTAAAACAGCTCAGATTGCCTTATTAACATTTTAAAATTCTTCACACGTATTAAAACAAAACAAAAAAGAAGTAAAAAGGTTTCATAAATTGAAAAAAAGGGGGGAGGGATTTTGACACACGTTCCAGACAAAGTCAAAGCATTTATGCTGTTCTGGGATTATTTTTGCCTCAGTAAAAAAAGGATGGAAATGAAAGGCACATATTTATTAGACTTTAAAGGGAAGCACCGTTACTGCAATTACACAATTTAATGCTGCCATCAGTGTCTCTTGCTGTAATTTTTGTGACTTTCCAAATTACCTCCCACCACCCCCAGCCCCCAACCACACCTCAGTGCAGATGTCTTCAGGCATTACCAGCCTTTGCCTTTTGGGCTTTTTCTTCAATGTTGTCTGAGGGCTGGATTTTTATTAAGAGAAATACATAAAGCCTTGAGGTTAATGAACCAGGATCAGAGCTACGTGTCTTGTAGGTGTCATGAGGATATATCTCTGAGTCTCTTACTGACTGACCCGGTCACTGCTGCTGCTTGCTGTAGCTGTCATCTCCGCCCCACTTGCTCCCTTCGCTGTTGTACCTTTGCCACATTCATGCTGGAACAGATGTCCAGCTGGTTTGACAGCACCTACGGGATGCCTGGTCTTCCAAGTATAAAGCTGGGGACCCTGAGAGACTGAAACAGTGCTTGATAATGAGAATGCTTCTAAAAATATTAAGGCAGTGTCTTAGACAAGGAAAACAACAGAGAATAGGGAGAGATCATTGCTGAGGGAGCCAGGCAGCTTATCTTAAGACTTTGATGTCCAGCTGTGTATTGTTTCATGTCTATCTCTGTTTATATTTCTCCCTCTTGGAGACACTGTCCCTTCCCTCCAGGATTCATTTCTTAGAATCATAGAGTTGGAAGAGACCTTCTGGGCCACCCAGTCCAACCCCCTGCCAAGAAGCAGGAAAATCGCATTCAACATCACATTCAAGGCACTGGCTGCTTGAGAAGCCTTTAGCAGAAATGAGGAACTTCCAGAGACATGCAAGTTGAACACAACTGAATCAAATAGGAAGTACTTCTATTTAATCTAACATGACAGAAATAGTCTTCTGGATGGTAATACCTCAACAGCTGCCACTTATTTGCAATAAATATAAATAAAAACAATGCAAGTACAACACTCATGAGAAATAAGGCTGTTTGTGGGTCTGTTTAATTTGTAGGAATTACAAAAAAGATGACAATTTTTAAATGTCATCAGTAAAGAAGCTTCAAACTATTGTCATTGACATGTCAAGTTTTAAAAAGAGGGTTAGTATAATTCACTCAATAATGTTTCTGGCTGTGGCCCACTACAAGGGGATTCAGATTTTGTTGTAACAACAGCAGAGATGACAGCAACCCTATTCGTACATTTGTTTCCTTTTCTTTCAGCAAGCTTCCAATGTATGCTATGGCTCCTTCTCCCCTTTCCACACATCAATGTTGTCTGTTGAAGGTAAGCGTGTCTTACCCAAATCACCTAGCAAGTTCCATGTCTCCATGAGGTCTCGAATCTGGAGGCCCTTTCACACTACACAATTATAGCACTATTAATCTGAATTGTTCTTAATACTAATGATGTTTAATACTGTTTTTATATTTGTATATTTTAAATTATATTGTCATGCTTTTAACGTTAGCTGCTTTGAGTCTCCTTATGCTTTATTAAAAAGCTTTAATAATTCCTGACAAGATACATAACTACAGTGTGGAGCAAAGTAAGTGCATTGATCCTCCCAATAAATATCTGCTCCCACAAAATTTTCCATCAGTCCTCAAATGTCTACAAAAAATTATAGATAGAATAACATTCACACCTGTAACTATTATGCTTGCAATGTTTGCCTTACTTTGGTCACTTTGTGTGCTCCTTTTCTTTGGTTGCCTAACTCTTTTTCAACATGTTCAAGTGGTGTTTTAAAATACTAGAAATTTGGAGATTGAAGAAAATCTGAGGATGCAGATTTCTTACTTGTAGGGGTAATATTCTCACCCCCTAATACCTATACCCCTGTTCACTCTTAGTTTTTCCTCCCTCAAAATGTTGAGTAATTTAACATCCAAGACTGTGCCTGGCCAGCTATTATGAGTTACGGTTTTTCAAGGTGCCCTGTGTCATATTTGTGAATGCTGATTTTCATCTGACACGTCTTATTATGATGTTCAGCACTTGTGGAATTTATACTTTTGCTTGATGACAGATATTGTGCCAAGATAGAAAATGCAGAAGGATGCCAAGTATCCTGTAAATGCTGAAGCATATGCCAACAACAAACTACTTTTCAAAGCAAAACCAAAAAAATGAGAGACAGCTCATTAAAGAAAATTCACATTTTGGTTAATGCTGTCTAATTATCTCAAGCACATTTTAAAGTCTTGTTGAAAGCAGAGATTAATGGAAGTTAAACTGTAAGTAAACATGTCTCTATAAACGATTTACTTAGAAATTAAACGTAATTGGGAAAACAGCTGGTCCGTGGTTCTCTTTCTCCCGTTTTCATAATGGTATTTAAGCCCATTCTTGGGTGATATATTCCTTTTCATCAATAGATCACTGCTTCTTAAACTTTGGGTTCTGACCCCAAATGGGGTCCCCGTAATTCAATGTTGGGGTCATGAAAAATTTGGCCAAAGTGATAGGTTTCTGAATACTACCTAGATAGTTACACAGATCTGTTAGGAGGAATATGCAGTGTTTACAGTGGACTCTGCAGAAATTGCTTCAGCTGTCTTCCACAAAAAGGAAAATCAGCTAGTTTAGCAAGCCTTGCAAATGTTAGCTTATTATCAGTAAATGTTTGGTTGTTATACCTCTTTCATATACCCACATACCTGGGGTCCCATGAATTTTTTTTTTGGACAGAAAGGGGTTATGAAATTTTTTTTCTCAGGTGGAAAGGGGTCACTAGTGGAAAAAGGTTAAGAAGCCCTGTTCCAGATAATATCATAACACTCTCTGGATGCATACCTTTCAATATGTCACAAATTAAAACAAGACAGTGTGTTGCCAAACTAGTGTATTACAGAAGCACCAACTAAAGCCCTCATTTATGTTTCAAGCAAATATAAGAGCCATTTCAATATTTTGTGTGTGTCGCTCCTAAATCATATTTATCTATGGCTGCCATAAATCAAAAGCAGCAATGTAAGACCTGAATGCCAGAGAGAAACACCCTGCTAGTCCATGTAAGTGAAGATTACTACTCTTCCTAGCAATGGTAAGAAATAAGCTGTATAGCCAGCCACATAATAAGGACACTTCAATGGCCCTAATTTGATTAATATTGATATCAAATGTCAATATTAAATTTTTGTTTCAAAATAGAATAACATAGAATAGCACAGCTTAAAGTTATGGTCCATGGATTGGTGCTGGTCCATAAGCATGAGGTGCTGGAATCTAGATAGAGATTCCAAGAAAGAAAGAAACCAATGTAATTAATGGGCACAAACAAGGCACCATTCCCAAGCACACTGATAAAGAATTACTAGTTTCACACATTAGTCATGTGTGTGACCTGCTTATCTTCATGATTGCATCTTCCCCTACAAACCCATGTGTGCTCCAAGATCTGCTGGGGGGCCCTTCTCTCACTTCCACCTCCGTCTCAAGTGCGGTTGGTGGGGATGAGGGAGAGGGCCTTCTCGGTAGTGGCCCCTCCGCTCTGGAACTCTCTCCCCAGGAAGATTAGATTGGCAGCCACCCTGTCCACCTTCCATAAAGACCTAAAAACGTGGATATTCCAGTGTGCCTTTGATCAAGTAGTCTCACTAGATACTCAGCCCCCAATTATATGTCACTATGAACTGCTGCACTTTACCACAGTCCCTTGTTCTATAGGTTTTAGTGTTTTTGTTGATACTGCTCTTCCACCATATTTATGATTGCCTGACACTATCCAACAAGCCCTACCTAGAGTTCTATGCACAAATTCTTACCCTCCAAATTTCCAGTAATTATTACTGTCAGGTTCTAAATTGCTGTTGATGGTGTTTTATGTGGTTATAATTTTTTAATTTTGCTGATTTGTGTTTTAATCCATGTTGATCGGGCTTGTCCCCATGTGAGCTGATCCAAGTCCCTTTGGGGAGAGTTATTTATTTATAGCTTAAGAACCACCATCTAATTGAAATAAGACTATATAAATGAAAACTAAAGTGGTGGCACAGGCAGTAAAACAAATTCTAAAAAAGGTAATAGTAAATAGATCAGAAAAAACAGCATCTTAAACCAACCAAAACAAATTACTTAGTTAAAAACATTGGATTTGTTTTTCTTTTTTGGGGAGGGGGGAATGCAAGAGTCCATAAATACAATGGGCATATTATCTCTACACATGTGTCCTCCCTCTGGTTACCAGTTATATTACCATAGCTTCCAAGGATATACAGAGAAAGTCACTTGAAGACAATGACAAGTTCATGGAAAGGAAAAGGTAATCATTCTTTTAAAATGCAAGGGTTTTTTGGTTTTTTTTTAAAACAGTCTCCATGTGAATCATGGTGTGGAAAATATGCCTCTAATTCCAATTTTGTTGATCTCAAGGACCTCAGAAGAACTCCCAACCATACAACTTAATTTCCTCTTCCACTTGAATTTTGGATACTAACCTGCCTCTCATAAAAAGTCACCAAATATTCCCATAGCACTGCTCCTTCCCAAACCCCCAAATAAACAATCACTTCTAGTTTGAAAGCGAAAGAATCATCTTGCTGCCCACAGACCCTGGCCCTGGTGGAGCTGAGCAGCCTTTTTGTAAGGGATATAGGTTTCCAGCCAACTCTTAGTTTGTAACTCTTAGCCTGTGTTAGTTTATAATTCTGAGATGCTTCACACCACCTGTAAGATGGCTAGGCCCTGGATAACAACACTCTGAAGCTCTTTCCAACAATGAAAATGCAGTCTAAAGTAGAATTTGGAAAGCTGACACCTGGGCCAAAACATTTCAGAATTATAGATAGTTGTTTTCTAGATTAGGTAAATGTAAAGATAAAGGTTTCCTTTAACATTAAGTCTAGTTGCGTCCAACTCTGGGGGTTGGTGCTCATCTCCATTTCTAAGCCGAAGAGCCGGCATTGTCCGTAGACACCTTCAAAGTCATGTGGCCGGCATGACTGCATGGAGCACCATTACCTTCCGACAGAAGCAGTACTTGTTGATCTACTCACATGTGCATGTTTTCAAACTGCTAGGTTGGCAGAAGCTGGGGCGAATAGTGGGAGCTCACTCTGATTCCTTGAATTCAAACCAGTAACCTTTTGGTCAGCAGCTCAGTGGTTTAATCCGCTGTGCCACTGGGGGCTCCTTCCTAGATTCGTTTTTCATTTTAATACCCAGAACTTCGCTTAGTGGTCCTGAAGAAATAGCTTTAATTTAATTTGCTCTAATTTATGCTCTAAATAATTGCTTCCTACTCCAGTGTGTCTGTGAATAAGAATAGCAGGCGGGAAGACATTATGTATCCAATATTATACCCAAATGTTTCGTTATATCTCTGCAACACAAACCAACTAGGTTGATAACACATGGTTTTCTACTGGGTGTATCTCAGTGCAGTTTGTTCATCATGACAATCCAACCTTTCATAAACAGCTCTTCTTTCTAACATTAAAACAATTTCATGATTGCTGGTATTCCATGAGATGGATGACACAGGAGAGAGCTCTATGTGTAAGACCTTTAGAGATATCCAGACACCCTCCTAGATAACTGTAAACACGTTTCAAGTTTCTTTTCTTTTCTTTTCTTTTTTTTTGTGATGGGCTTTGAGGCCTGGAAAATCCAAGAAAATGGAAAACAACCAAAAAAAAGAGAACTGTCATTAAATACTGTCCAGATGTAGAAGAGAGAATTTAGGATGGTTGCAAAAGTTCTTTGACTTGGGAAGGTGATAAATTTACTTCCCCCAATGCTCAATTCTTTTTATGACTTAAAAACAGTTTGTCCGAAAATGTAAGGAAGGGTTTTATTCTATCTCGGAAGAATTTCCTCTCCAGGATTCTGTTTAATATCAGGGGGTAGGAGGGAGCTATAAATCAGAGAGAAGAAGATTAAAGGGAAGAGAACATGAAAAGACACACAAAAAGAATACAGAATTTCTATTGAGCTGGAGGACTCAGAAGCTTTCCGGTGACATCAGAGGAGAATCTCATATTTTAACTAATCTCCATATATGCTAAGCCAAATTGCAACTGTACATATAAAATCCCAACAAAGTATTTATAAGGACATCAGCTTACCCCTTCAGCACCATCTCTTTAGTTTCTTCTGCTTTGATGGTGAAAACAGGAATGAGAAATACTAACAAAACTAAAGGGCAAGGCAAGCATAAAATGACAGTTGCCTATTGACTTTTATCTTCAAAAAATCCATGTCTTTATGAAAGTCAGGCATACAGTGTATGCACATTTATTTAGTCGACCTCATGTATAAGTCGAGCATATGTTTGAAGGGCAAAGTTGTGGATTTTGATATGACTTTTGAATATGTCGAGAGTTTTTCCACAGATACAGAATACAATGTTCACACCATTTTCAAACACAGGTATTCAAAAAAAAATCCTTTTGCTACCAAGACAAAAGGTGGCTCATTTTTTTGTTAAGGGACAAGATTAACTTTTATGAAAAAACATAAGTAAAATGGTAATAGGGAACAATTTAATCCATCATGAGAGAATCTAAAAGAAGCTCTACGTTAACAGCTTTCCTTTAAGAAGCAGCATCAGAGATCTGCCATTGCCACCATTTTTCCTGCACAGACGTTCAAAATGCCCAGAGCAAAAAGGTCAAAAAGAGTCATTGCTTCTTTTAGGTTCCCCTACAATGGACTAAATTCTCAACTGTTGCCACTCTGCTCAAAGAAAGAGGATTTTTTAATAAGATGGATCAGTCAAATTGGTTTTTGGGGTCATTTTTGACTAAAATTTCTGCATTTATAAGATGATTAAATTTTGGAACTGCCTTCATATTACGAAGGTTAAAATAATACATTTAGACCAAGCCTTCACTTTTTGGCTAATCCAAGGCAACAGAATACTCAAACACCAATCACTTATAACAACTGAGAACAGAAAGACCTTTCTGGCATGGCAATACCATACAGCTGGCTCAGGAAGCATCTCATTATGCCTCTAATGCAGTTAAGTACAATTCTTTAATGAATGACCAGTCAACTTGAAACAAGACTGAAGGGCTGATTTAAGCACTTGCACGTGTCATTAATTTCAATGTGAGAGAATTAAACAGTTACTTAGGCAGGGATCCTGGCAAACTGAAACACATGAGTAATAATGGAAATTTTCTAGAAGGCTGAAGGATAAGAAAGCAAATTTCAGCTCACAAAAGTGAGAGGTACATTGTATACTCTCAGTTAGAACAATTAACCCCCTTCATATTCGTACCAAACTGTGCACATTCTTCTTCCTTTTGAAACATAAAAGTTTATAGAAATTTATTTTGGAAAAAGACCAAACTGGCTTAAAGTGTGGTTAAAGTGGCTGGTTTAGCTGTTGAAAAGGACAATATTCTTTTCTCTGTTTTTTTATATATCTTTTTCTTTTTCTTTCTCCTCTCCATCTTCTTTCCCTCCCTTTTCTCCCTTTTTTTTTGTTTCTCCCTGTCCCACCCCTTTCCACCGGGGCCAGGCATGTAGCCGGGGGGGGGGGGGCTTGAGGGGCTTCACCCCCCCTGAAATTCTCAGGGTGGTCCACGAGAAGGCCTTACATTTATTATTTAAACTGTTATGTTTATTCGTATCATGATCTGATCACCATGCTCAATATATCCCATATGCATGGGGGTATTGGGATAACAATACAAAGGTTTTGCTAGGGTAGACCCTCTCCTGCTCAGACTCAGCCCCCCCCCCCAAACCAAAATCCCAGCCCCTCCTGAAACAAAATCCTGGCTATGGGCCTGCCCACCCCTTTTACCCTATATGGGACATTACAGTTATTTACTTTTTGTTTTTTCTATTACTTTTTATTATATGTATTAAAATCTTTCAAAAAAAATTATTAAAGAAAAAGTGGCCAGTTTAACCACAGTAATTAATTGATAACAATTTTGAGATTCTAGCTCTTTGTATGTGCAAAATTTCTGTTTCTGTGCAAAAATTAAGAAAACTTGCACAAAAATTTATTCAGTCTTTCATGCTACTTCTAGATCAGTCGTTCTCAACCTGTGGGTCCCCAGATGTTTTGGACTTCAACTCCCAGAAATCCTAACAGCTGGTAAACTGGCTGGGATTTCTGGGACTCGTAGGCCAAAACACCTGGGGACCCACAGGTTGAGAACCACTGTCCTAGATGGTGATATGCTTTCAGTTGTAGTTGGTCTCTAACATCATCTGGAGGTGATAAATCAGGGGGAGAGATTTCTGTCCTTATGTGTAGAGTTTTTAAAATTCATTATGTCTGCTGACTATGCAAGTTTGTGATATGTGGTGGGGGTTTTGTTATCATGTCAGAAGATACTTGAGAACATACAAGTTGCTTCTGGTGTGAGAGAATCAGCTGTCTACAAAAACGTTGGCCAGGGGATGCCTGGATGTGTTACCATCCTGTGGGAGGCTTCTCTCATGTCCCCGCATGGGAAGCTGGGGCTGACAGATGGGAGCTCACCACGTCTTATGGATTCGAACCATTGACCTTCAGGTCAGCAGTTCAGCCGGCACAAGGGTTTAACCTATTGCACCACTGCAGCTGAAAGAAAGCAAAAGATTAGTTCATTCAATAGGGCATCAGAACTATTATCTCTCTCAAGTCTTTCTGGAGTGTGCATACATAAAAATCTTCATATTATAGCAGTTTTGGGCCCCAGTTTCAGGGAAATGTGCATTTGAATAATTAGGACGATAATAATAGCCCAGAGATATAGTTGCTCAGAGCTGAAAGTAGTTAAGATGGAAGTATTGCTTAGTTGGCATTTGTGTTAAATATTGGTGGAAACGGGCACTTCTAACTGGGCTATATACAAGTTGTTACTGGGTTGTGTGTGTGAGAGAGAGAGGGGGGGGGAGAGAAATGCAGAGATGAGAGTGAGACTGGAACACTGAAAAGTAAACCATCCCATGATACACTATTTCTACATAAAGAAAATAAATTTAGCTCCTATGCTACATTGAAAGTAGGATTTTAACCATTATAAAATCAAATAAGTACCTTGTCTATGAAGACGGTGACTTACTGCAAAGCCAACACATTAGGAAATACTTTAAAATATCAAGAGCTGAAGATTTTATTGGGCTAGTGGCAAGAGAGACCAATGGGCTGAAGGTGGAAACCAGTCTGAAAACTTTTACTCTATTTATTTTGAAGGCCAAGCTACTTTCAGTGTATTATGTAGGAGGAAAAGGTAATATAAAGAAACTTAAAATCAAGGCAGCTCAGGAAATTATGGCTCTGACTCACAGACAACTTCATAAAGGTCACTCTAAAAACAGCAGGGTATCAGATTGATGCTGAGTGCTCTAATATTTTTTCATCTCCCCCACGGCAACTCTGTTTTCTTTATTCATTAGAGGAAATTGTTTGATGCTGCCAAAATTGAAACTCACAGACTTGGGAGCCATCTTTAGAAGTGGCCATCTTCAGAAGCATGAAAGCTCTCTAGACACTTTAAGCCTGTCCAACAATTTGACAGGAAAAACAAGAAAGTTCATAATTACAACACACATAATAATTAATCGAACTCTATGTCTTAATGTGTGGTGGTGATCACTGACCTGAGATAAGAAGAACAAATGTTTACATTTTATAGACAAGTACCTGAAACTATAGCGAATAAAGTTCTGGAGAAGTTTATTCAACCACTACTCTTGCTGCCTCCCCTAATTTACTTTGTTTTCCCTTCAGGCACTAAATTCAATGACATAGATATTTGACTGACTTCTATCATTGACTTGGATGGAGACCAACTAAGCGTACATGTCAAATGTTTAATGCCTTCTTTCCCAAAGTATTCTCTCAAAAAGAAAACTAAGTGCTCGAATTGGTAAAATTAAAATACATCATGCAATATGATGCTACAGCTCAACATAGGTAAAGAGTAATAAAATAATGCTAAATGAATTCAGATTTTCAGGGCCAGATGAACTGAATCTCAGAGTAATAAAGGAACTTGCAGATAAAACCTCAAAGCCATTGTGAATAATTTTGAAAATTCTTGGAAGTCAGGCAAGGGAAAACCTTGGAGGAAGGCTAATGTGGTCCACTTCTTCAAAAAGGAGGGAAATAATACCTGAGCAACTATGAACCATGCAGTTTCACATCAATACCAAGAAAAGTTCTAGAGCAGATAATTAAGCGTAAGGTGCTACACCCAGGCAGGAAAAATGAAGTGTGCAAATATAGGGTGGGCGACAGCTGGCTTGAAAGCAGTACACGTGAAAAAGATCTAACACAAATTAAAACTGTGCCAAAAAAGATAAAGCAATTCTGCACTCCAGCAATAGTATAGTGTCCCGACCTAGAGAAGTAGTAGTCCCATTGTATTCTACTTTGGTCAGACCTCGTGTAAAATATTGTATCAGTTCTAGGCATCATGGTTGAAGAAAGATACAGTAGAGTTCCAGTTATCCAAGTTAAACGGGTAGGCCTGATCTCGGATAACTGAAACTGATGGATAATAGGGGGAGGGGCTATTATCCAAGCCGGGGGCTTGGCCAGGCCGCGGGGAAGGTGCTTTGAGGGAGGGAGGCAGGCTCTGGAGGAAGTTCCAATGGAAGATTTCTTCTCCCCAAACCTTCCTTGCTCACCTTTGAGGAGCTCTAAGGCTCCCACCAGCTGCTCTGAGGCGGCGGATGGCAGGGCAGGCTCCATGAAGAAGAGCGTGTGGAGCTGCAAGGAGGCCCGAGAGGGAGCCACCACCGCCGCCGCTGCTGCTGCCGCCGCTGCCCTCATGGCTGCCTCTGCTTCCCCTTCCGCTGCCTTCTCCTCCTTCACATCTTCCAGCCCATGGAAAAGGGAGAGAAAAGTCCTCCTCCTCTCTCTCTCTCCTTCTCTTGAGCTCTCGCCACACAACGGTGGTGCTAGCGGCAGCTTCCTCTCGGGCCTCCTTGCAGCTCCGTGCCCCCTTCTGCATGGAGCCTGCCCTGTCGTCTGCCGCCTCAGAGCAGCTGGTGGGAGCCTTTGAGCTCCTCAAAGGTGAGCAAGGAAGGTGTGGGGAGAAGAAATCTTCCATTGGAAGTTCCTACGGAGCCTGCCTCCAGTCCCTCGAGGCACCTTTCCCACAGCCTGGTCAACCCCCTGTGCCTTGGATAATATGACTCTTGGATAATCGGAACTCGGTTAACCGGAGCTCTACTGTATTGATGAATGTCTTCCAGAGAAAGGCAAATATGATAAAGATGTGGAAACTAAGCTTTATAAATAATGACTTCGAGACCTTTTGATGTGTCTTCCTACATGGCAGAAAAAATTGATTAAGTTGACTGTATAGCCCCAACTCTTAAATTTCTATGACAAAGCTAAAAGGATAGTTTATTTCAACAAATCTATGCTTACTATTTACTTTCTAGTTATCCAGAAACACATACCACTCCAGCCTCTTTTTCTTTTTCTTTTTTCAGTATAGGTATTATAGGTATTAGGAATAGGAGATTGGCCAGATGTTGCTGAATCGCATTTCTCATCATACTTCACCATTACCTATGCTGATTCTCTAATAGCATATGGAGGACCACATATTGCATAGATTAGGGCTGGCTCTAGTTCATACTGCAACTCAGCTATGTCTAGTAGCTAGATCACTTTTCAGGGCATCTTTTCTTTCTTAGTTGAGCAGAACATTGCTTGTTGCAACTGTAATTTAGCATGATAAATTAAAATTTCAGAGTATTGTTAGATTGAGGATTACATAATGATTTTGGAAATTAGGCGAAGTCCTTAATTGAAAAAAATGTGAAATACATTTTCAGTGCTTGGAATTATGAACAGGTTAAAATAGCATAGTTCACTGGGGGAGGGGAGATCACAAATCGTTTAAAACATCATAGAAGTAGAAAAAAAATGCTATCCTCTAGTTGTATTCTAGTGATCAAAGATTAAAATCAGTGAAAGGTATACCATGCCCAAATCAATTTTCACATCACATCTATTATACATTAGCTTCTGATATTGTAGTAGTTTGTACAAAAACAACCACTAACACAGTGGTTCTCAACCTGTGGGTCCCCAGATGTCTTGGCCTTCAACTCCCAGAAATCCTAACAGCTGGTAAACTGGCTGGGATTTCTGGGAGCTGTAGGCCAAAATATCTGGAGACCCACAAGTTGAGAGCCACTGCAGTAACATGATATTTCCTTGTTTGCATGCAACTCAGTGTACATGAAAGGGGAGCAAACAGGTTCCTTCTCCTACATCTTCAGGGCTCAATAAACTTTTGCAGGGTGAAATGAAGAACAGAATAGTGACACAAGAAGTGCTCATGGTCCTTCTGACATACAGTAGAGTCTCACTTACCCAAACTTTGCTCATCCAACATTCTGTATTTTCCAACGCAGTCTGCCTTTTAGTAGTCAATGTTTTTGAAGTCAGTTTTTTCAATACATTGAGTTGTTTTGGTGCTAAATTCGTAAATACAGTAATTACTACATAACGTTACCATGTATTTAACTGTTTTTTTCTGACAATTTGTTGTAAACATGATGTTTTGGTGCTTAATTTGTAAAATCATAATGTAATTTGATGTTTAATAGGCTTTTCCTTAATCCCTCCTGATTATCCAACATTTTTGCTCATCCAACATTCTGCCAGCCCATTTATGTTGGATAAGCAAGACTCTACTGTATGTATATCAGATGTATAGACTCCTGGGTAGAGGCAAGTGCTTTATGGGAACTTAGGCCAATTTTTGTATATGACATAGTTGTGACACACACTGATGCAGGTATTTATTGAGAATAGCTATTCATTATTATTATTATTATTATTATTATTATTATTAATAATAATAACCTGCCCTCTCTCCCCGAGGAATATAAAATCCTACGTTCAGAGGCTTTCATAGCAGCTTACAAATAGCAGCATGTACATGGTATAACATAGCGAGTATTCATAAAGAGGAGTGATTATTAAAGCATTATTTCATGTTCTCTTGATTTCAGTGTAGGAGGCAGCACTGAAGACTCCTGATGCAGGAAAATGGAGCTGAGTAGCTGAATCACCCACAGCCCTGATGAAAGCATCTTACATTGCTGGCAGTTGCAAAAGAGGTGCAGCTACAAGGGGGAGCGCTCAAAATACTGAATCAATACAAAGGAGGGGTTTAATAATAATAATAATAATAATAATAATAATAATAATAATAATAATAATTCTCAAAAGCAAGCTCAATGGAGGCAACATCATCAAGGCCATAAACACCTGGGCCATACCTGTCATAAGATATACTGCTGGCATTATAAATTGGACACAGGTGGAACTGGACAATTTGGACAGAAAAACAAGAAAACTCATGACCATTCATCATTCACTGCACCCTCGCAGTGATGTTGACCGGCTCTATCTGCCTAGAAGATCAGGGGGCAGAGGACTCTTACAAGTAAAACAAGCAGTCAAAGAAGAAGAACATGCCCTGGCAGAATATGTAAAGCAAAGTGAAGAACCTGCTTTGATTGAAGTCAAAAATCAGAAACTCCTCAAAACACAACAGACAAAAAACCAGTACAAGAAAACTGCACTACAAACTAGAGCTGACAGCTGGCACAACAAAACACTGCATGAAAAGTTCCTTGACAAAATTGAAGGAAAAGCTGATAAGGAGAAGACCTGGCTCTGGCTCACGAATGGGACCCTGAAGAAGGAGACAGAAGGCCTGATCCTTGCAGCCCAGGAGCAAGCCATCAGAACAAATGCAAATAAGGCCAAGATCGAAAAATCAGCTGATGACCCAAAATGCAGACTGTGCAAGGAAGCTGACGAAACCATTGATCATATCCTCAGCTGCTGTAAGAAAATTGCACAGACAGACTACAAACAGAGGCACAACTGTGTGGCTCAAATGATCCATTGGAACTTATGCCTCAAGTACCACCTCCCAGCAGCAAAGAACTGGTGGGATCACAAACCAGCAAAGGTCGTGGAAAATGAACACGCAAAGATACTGTGGGACTTCCGAATCCAGACTGACAAAGTTCTGGAACACAACACACCAGACATCACAGTTGTGGAAAAGAAAAAAGGTTTGGATCATTGATGTCGCCATCCCAGGTGACAGTCGCATTGACGAAAAACAACAGGAAAAACTCAGCCGCTATCAGGACCTCAAGATTGAACTTCAAAGACTCTGGCAGAAACCAGTGCAGGTGGTCCCGGTGGTGATGGGCACACTGGGTGCCATGCCAAAAGATCTCAGCCGGCATTTGGAAACAATAGACATTGACAAAATTACGATCTGCCAACTGCAAAAGGCCACCCTGCTGGGATCTGCACGCATCATCCGAAAATACATCACACAGTCCTAGACACTTGGGAAGTGTTCGACTTGTGGTTTTGTGAAACGAAATCCAGCATATCTATCTTGTTTGCTGTGTCATACAACATCGTTGTGTCAGTAATAATAATGATAGTAATAGTAATGTTATTTCTTACCCGCCTCTGCTCATGGCTCAAGGTGGGTCACAGCAGCCAAAAACATACAAATATTAAACAAATTCTACAAACAAGCGTATTAAAATGCAGTTCCATTTTAATGGAACTATGTTATAGGATGCTTTTAATGATCTGTGATCTTTTTGACTGTTTTTGCCAAGTGAAGAAACTCTTTTTTCTGAAGTGTAAAATAGGTCAGAACCCAGAAGCCCAACAGGAGGTGACCACTGCCCAAAGCCCTGAAAGTGGACCAAAATGTTTTTTTTTTTGTGAACAACATATTCTTTTCACTTTGTCTGAACAAAGTGAACAAATAGAATTATTTTCACATATCTAAAGGTGATGTGATTTTGGTAAGGGAAAGAAAGAGAAAAGAAGTGTATGTATGAGTTGACAGTGGGTGGAACATAGATAACAGGCAGCCTCCAGTCCTGCACATGCATTAATTCAGGTCCACATATCCTGAGTATGCAGCTCTAGAGACTGCTCCAATGAAATGCTGATCCTGGTATTAAAAGACCTCATTTCTCCTACTTAAATTATTCTCTTTGGCAGGAGTTCCCATACTGTAGTCCTTTAAATGTAGAGGGCTTCATCTCCCAAAATTCCTGAGAGTGACCACTGTGGTTGAAACATATGGTAGTTGAAGTTGAAAACACCTGGAGGACCAGAATTTTAGAATCAGTTGTCTACTATAATGCGTTTCTTTACTATCAGTAGGCTTTTTGTGGTTGATGCCAAAGGAAATGTAGATCTTATCTTTAGCACCTTGGCATAAGCAGGAAAAAACTTTCATTAGAAGCATTTTTCAAGGCCCAGAACTCTTCATTTTATTCCCTTGAAGCCCCCAGGACAACTATATTTTTGCAAAGATGGGAAGGAGTTAAAAATGATTTCAGTATAGCCCATCGTTATCTTCTATCTTTCATACAAAAAGTTCCTAAGTGCAAAGTTTATACCTGGGCTGTGGCAAATGCTGAAATTCTTCTCCAGCTTGGATTTGAATTAAAACTAGAGAGGTATGTGAAAAGCTTCTGCACTTTAAGAACAGCCAATGTGGACATTAGTCTAGTGTACTCAACAGTTGCTTCTCTTTGTTACTGTTCCCAAATAATGGAACCAAGGTCTTCTACAAAGTTCAATCAAGTTAAACTAGACCTATGCCAATTGTAGATGCACTAGTTGAAATTATTGTGTCATTTTAATTTATGCTTCTTGCCCTGACTGTGATAAATGCTGTTTTATTTCATCACACTCATGTTTCATTAAATAAACTTGATACATTAGAGCTGAAAGGAACAGAAACCTAAACCTATCATTATTATTGCAATAATCAATCCAAATGTTAAGACTACTACTTTAATTACATACAGTTTTGAAAGCATTCAAGCAAGCCCTTCAGTACAATGTCGCTTACAAGAGTCCAAATATTTAAACAGGTAAATGCAGTAATGGATACAAATTTAATCAGATTAATGTTTTCCAGTTTGTACAGATGTATACCGTATATTCTCCCTGCCCCAAAAGACCATATCAAGATCAAGAATACGTTATGACCTTATGGAGCTATATAACGACGCATGTGTTACACACTACCAAAATGGATGCAATTCAAAAGAAGCCAGGAATTGTGAAACAAGAGCAAACCCTGGTATGCAGTTTTAATTTTTAATGGACAGATCTGGTTCTGAAGTTATACCAAAGGCATTATCCAACACTGTCATGGTACTACTGGAAGTACATCTTCTGAATGTGGATGCAAGAGGGAAATCCACCTCCCACCCATGTACCTTAGAAACATGAAACACTTTTTCCAAAAGCTTGGGAAGCTTTTCAGAACAGATTTGAAGCACCAGAGAAGACATCAAGGGAATGGAATACTTTCACAAGTATCATGCTAGATTTTGGCCTAATTCTTGTTTAATTCAATCTTTCTTGCTGGTAAGAAGAAATAAGTATCTGGTTGTAAGCATGAGCACAGTTAGTGAAACATAATCTAGGCTTCTCCAGTCTTCTGGCTTTCTATTGCATGTTTTAAAAACATAGCTATTATTTGACTTTATTTGGCTCCTGAAGAAGAAAAAATCTGACTCTGATCATTTTGGAAATTTTCATGAGGATTTAACTTATGAAAATACATCTACATCAGCACCCTCTCTCTTTCTTCACTCAATCTTTCTCTCTCTCCCCCCCCTCTCTCTCTCTCTCTCTCTCTCACACACACACACACACACACACTACAGAAGTATGTGCAAAGAAATGTCTCAGGACATTCTCAGGAAGAAAAGCACATGTAGTTTTCCCTCTGATACACTTGAGGCTTCACCACTGGGGAATTAGTCTCGTTCCTGCTCCCTAATCACCTGTCAGCCTTATAATGTCCTTGAATCATCTTTTGCATTTGTATTCTGTATTGATATAATGATACACAACCTTGATTGTGCAGCCTCTCCTTTATTGTTATAGGATGAGTCAGTAAAGCCTAGACTCAATCCAAGTGTGTATCAAGAAAGCAACATCACCCCACGGGGCATCAGGAAATCACCTGGCAGATGGACATCTACAATGTCTCACACCTTTGTTTCCCCTGGCAGCTAAGTCTGAGGTGGAATTATTCAGATAACATTTGGAATATTTGATCTGATATCCAGACCTCTTGTTAATCCACCACTATACCACCACTATACAGCAGTTCAAATAAACATGCAGCCTCTTTATTCCCAAGGAAGCTTGTGTGACTGACTCTCCTTTCACCATGTCAACAGAATCAAATCTATTAAAAGATGTGCAGATGCAAGAAGAAACGAATCCATATCCACAGAGATCAGTGCATTTTAGAATATCTGGATAAACGGCTTCAGCATTAAAAGGAAAGGTGGAAAAACTTAGCCCCACATTTGATTTATTTTAGCACAAGCTTCAGTATATCTCAAAAAACACTGATACAAGAAAACAGAGGGAAGAATAACAGAACTAATATTGGCCTGACCAAAATGTCCAAATTAGCTTGTTTATCCTATTACCTCTGAACCCAACCTGCCAAAAATATTGTTGTTAACATAGTCAGAAAAGTATATATTTTCCACTGGGATAAATTTAAAACTCTAAAGATTTCCAGAAAACAATCAGTTTCTTATTAAACACTGTTTTGGGATTTTCTCTGCTCCACAGCCTCTATACAAAGGTGTCAAAATAAATATCATGAGGTTTTAAAAACAGTAAGCTTCAGCAAATTGCTTTGTTGACACATAAATACTCACTCCCTTATAAATCTAATCCAAGTCATATCTTGAACTAATTCAGTGATTCATTGTCTCCATCCTTTACTGGGTCTCCTTTTCATGTGGGCAGTTGAAACCTTGAAAAGCCCCCGTTCTCCTAAATGTCTAAACTTCATGAAGTTGCTGACTAAATTCTGAGTCACTACAGGCAAACAGAGCCTGCTGTGCTGCTGTAAAACCTGCACAATAAAAATGTATTTACAGTTGGGGTTTTTTTTTAAAGGAAGAAAGAACTCAGAGTTTGGTGAGAAACCTGAAATCACAAAGCCTTGGGTTTCTTTGTCACTGAGCCCCCACATTTCTGTTTTAGAGCATATATTACTGGAGAAACATTCACACCCTTATCCTATTCATGAGTTACAGAGTAGTTTGGTATTTTTCCCAGCAGTTAGTAACTGATCATGATTTCAAAGTGACCATATATTGTGGAAGATATTAAAGCATATAATTTAAATGTACAGCTGATACCTGGAGAGAGAAAGGTCTGGGAAAGATATATGCCATTGCTTTTGGTGTTGTTTGTTGTCATATTCTAAAGAAATAAAATCTTTTCACACAAACAAAAAAGAAGAGGTTTAGGTAAGCAAATTGTTCTGCAGATCCAATTAGGACAAACCCCCAGGTAAAGTTTAGAGCAAACACCTTCCTCATCAGTTCAAGAAACTGACAAAACTAAAACCTAATTGCTCTCAGACAATGCCTGGTGCACAGCACGCAATCCTGAGCGGCCAAATCCACTCATTAAGATTCTCCAGCTGGGAAAGGATAGATGAAAACCTGCATGATGAAGCAAATTTTACAGTGCCAGCAGAATCTCGAAAATGCTAAGGCATTAAGGTAATCTGGCTAAAGAAAGGTCCTCTGGACTTTTTCCTGCTTTAACCACCATACCCAACTTAGTTTTAACCATCAAAAAAAGCCAAGAGCCCATGGAAAAAGGGCAAATGGTGAAAGGGACATATGTAGGGAACTTCAGATATCAAAAACCAATGTGGTGTTGTAGTGTGAGTGTTTGACAAGGGCTTCAGGAGACTAGGGTTCAAATTCCCATTCAGTCTTGAAACCTTGGCAAGTCATGCTTCTTCATCCAGACTTTGATAGGATTGCCTTTTAGGTTGTCATACATCAGAAACAATTTGGCATGCAATAACAAAGTAGTCTTTATGGTGTAGTCCACTAGTTTCCTGTTTACATCATAGAACTCCAGAGCTAGAAAAGCCCTCAAGCCAATCCAGTGCCCAAAGTTAAGTAAACCTACACAAGTAAACTTTGTATAACAAGGAACCTACTAAGAAGATTTTTTCCTTTGAATGTTTATCTCTCCCACTATTTACAAATATTCATTGTAGAAAATCAGACAAATACAGTACAATCCCCGTATCTGAGGACAATAGCAAACTCTATATTTTTACTATATTTAGGCCCGAAAAATACCTAAAGAAGACCACAGACACTTTTTTTTTGGGGGGGGGGGGAGATATTATTTGGAGCATGGGTAAGTGAAACTGTGGATATCAATTCTTCAGGTAAGAGGTAATGTATGTTAATTTATGTTTTAACTATTACCTCATATTCCAAAACCTTTTAGTTTTATCTACATTTTTTTTGCAACTTCTGATCTGATTTACAAAAATGTACATGCATTTACATGTATGTTTCTCCAAATATTTTCACTAAATTATACATTTTGCATACATTTTTCACGAATGCATGCACTGTTTGATTAGAGAGCTGCAGTGAAATATTCAGATATATGAAAATATGATGTATATTTAGTTTATATATAAACTGTATTTTGGTTTATATATAAATTTCAGGTAATGCAAATTAACTGTTTGCATTAAAACTGAAACTGGGTGGACTTTTTCCATCCCTACTTAAGTTATTTCCTACATACCATAGTTACACTGCAATTGCACTGAAACACTGACAAAGCCTTCACTTATTATCTGAAGCCATATTCTCACTTAGCAAAGTATGGCTTTGATAATGTGAACACCACTTTACCTGTTAAAAATCAGTAGCATAGTCAATTCTCAATGGTCTCCTCTGTCAATGGACAGATGAGGGTAGTGGAGATGGAAGCCTAAGTCTTTAAAAACATGCTTTTTATAAATTAAAACAGTGTAAATGCAGCACTGGTTCTGTGTGTTAAAAGCAGTGATCTCTTCTGTGTTGTCAAAGGCTTTGACTTTGCAGCTTCATGGCTTCTAAATGTTATTCAAGCTTGCTAACAATATTCACACTTGCTTCAAAAGACAAGGGTCTTTCTCCCATCCTGGATATTCCACAGATATATATAAACTCTACTTCTTCAGTGCCAACAGAACCCCTGAAGATGCTGACCACAGAATCAGATGAAATGTCAGGGAAGAATGCTACTGGAACATGGCCATACAGCCCAAAAAACTCACAGCAACACAGTGACCTCTCCTGTTTGACAAGATCAGGCATTCAAGTTAGACATTTTTTGATGCTGACTCAGACACTGCAATGACCCTACTTAAGCAACAGCTCCTTTCATTTAACAAGTATATTGTGTCACAATTAACCCATTGAAATAATATGCAGCTACTCTATGAATTCACAGCATGTACATCATGACTATGTGCCACAGAAAATCTTTCCCCACCACTGGGCAGATGAGTAAGTTAGTTGCTGTAGGGAGGACATTTTGCATGTTAATAGCGTCAAGACTATTACAGTATGATCTTCATATCACTGAACCAGTATCCAAAATTTCATTCATCCATATCTGACAAAAATATGTCCGCTTAAGGTATTTTACAAATCCTCCAGCATGAGTCTATTACAGCATACTTGGGCTGGAGGTAATTCATTTCAATTGGATTCATGATTATCTATAATTTTGCAAAGTCGTGGAACCTATCTCCCACAGATATGAGGGCTATACTGTAGTTAATTAAATCAAAATTCAGCAGTGCATTTCTACATTCAATGGCACTGGAACTGGAATTTACATTCCTTCTTACAATGCTGCAGAATTGGTGCCAAAACACCTGCTTTGGACAGTCTTCCAGTCATATCAAGCTGGTTTTAAGATTCACAACTAAAAGTGTAATTGCTAATTCTGGCAGAAGCCTAAGGATCCAACATAAGCATTCACGGATCCTGGCCAGAATCTTCTATTATTTAGTCTTTACTCTCAGGGATGGAGACAAACAATTATCAATATTTCTGTCACATGTGTCAAGATAATTTGTCTGGTGCTTGCTTCTTTGCACCACAATGTTGGGGAGAGGCACCATTCATTGCTCTGCTCTTGTATCAGACTGCAAAATATATCCTGAATCCTTCCCAAAACAAAGAATACTGAGTTGTTTTTCCTTCTGCCTCTCTCAGACTAGTTGTAGTTTTTAAGAGCCACTCACCTTAGCACATGAGTTGATCCATTTATAGTGGTGGTGGAACAGGGGACAGTTTGTCCTAAAATGGAAGGCCTTCTGTATCGTTCATCACCACAACACAGGATGATGAGGAAGGCACGTCTGAAAGACTTGTTCAAAAATGCATAAAGAAATGGATTCAGTCCTGAATTGATGTATCCAAGCCACAAAAAGGCAGTCCACAACTGAGGAGGAACTGCATAGTCTATGAAAGGGTCTATTACATTTGTGATAAAGAAGGGTGCCCAACATAAGCAAAAGCATCCCATGATGATACAGAGGGTCTTGGCTGCCTTAGTCTCAGTCTTCATGCGATGTGTGCTGTGCTGATCAGGGTGGTGTGGCCTGCCATCGGTTGGCGCCCCTGCACGCTGTAAAATTCGTATCTGGTGAGCATGCTCCCGGGCTGTAACATATATCCGGTAGTAAGCTAGCACCATTAGCAGAAATGGAATGTAGAAGGCCACCACTGAGCAGGTGATAGCATAGGGCTTGTTGACCATAAATATGCAGTAAGTTGAGTTTGACACATTGTTGAACTGCCTTTGCTCTATCTGAAGAAATGGGGAGGAAAGCAAAGAAAAACAGAAACACATTATAATTTTTCTGCTAAACTTAGTATATCTTTATCTTTTTATCTCTCTCTCTCAGCCTTGTTTTTCCACCTGGAGAATGAAAGTTAGCATTTAAGAAACTTTGGAATTTTCTCCACCAACCTGTGTTCCTATTTTTCTATTTATTTATTTCACAATTCTAATTTGTCTTATCAAATGTTTCTTCTATCCATTGTTTGTTTTTCCATTTCTATTATCTCTTTTGAATGTTATTTGTGTTCATAATTTGTTGGAATCCTATAGAAAGATAGTGATATTATTCTCACTGGGACCAACTTCAACAATAATCACTCTTTTGGATTTACAATGTTGAAATATTTCATTGATCCAGTTCATGATCCCAAGTGCAGATAATGGGAAGGATGTGTTCAGTGATGGGAAAGGAGTGGTGGGGAAGGAGGGATTAATAAAGGAAAAAGGTAGATGCCTAATTTTATAAAGAAAAATGAGGTTTCATAAATGGAACATTATAAAAATGTGCCACCAACCCTATTGTAACAGTAGTCCTTGACTAATTGTGCGTAACATTCCTCTGCTTGCTCATAGTTTTCTGTCTAACATTGAGTGTAACAAGCAGAATTACTCAAAATATAACCACCACCATCCAGTTGGCAACTGTATGATGGCTACATGGTTCCAATGGAACATGAATACATTTGCAAAGAAACTGATCTAAGACTCCTGGAACAGTTATCACTATTTCTCATGCTCTGTTAACAGCAAACTCACCAGTGGATAAAAGGGAACAAGTTAAAGAACTGTCCATGCATAGAATTGAAAGCAAAACTCCACTGGAAGAAAATGAATTCAATGGAAGGATGAAAATAAACAGAAGCAGAAATTATTTTTAAGAACATTAGCTAAAATACTCTGGTAGTCAGTCTGAATCCCTCTGCTTAATGAAGCACGCAATATTTTTCACAGGTCACAGCTGATGTCCAGTGTAAGTATGGAGGGATTCATGTCTCCTCTAAGAATTATGAATTTTATTTAACCTAAAACTCAGCACTGCTTTCATTCTTCATTTATTTATTTTAGTACTTCAGAATGTTGAATTACAGGCTCAAGAGCCTGCTAAAATGCTTCTGGGATAAAAGACAAAAGATATTTCAAGAATACAATGAAGCATTATAATTATATTAAGATTTCCAATGATGGCTGTATTCTGATCACTGCTGTTCTTGAAATTATCAGTCATGCATTAATTTCCCGGGTACTACTGTGTAACAATGGGTATATCAAAAAGGAGTATTTTGTCAGGACTAAAGTGATTGCAATTTAAGGAAATTAGCTTCAGAAAGAATATGCTAGAAAATCAAAGTTATGAACTCTCGGAAAACATTCATCTTTTTTTAAAGAATTCTCCCAACTGGAATGCTGGAATAGACATTTTAATTTTGTTTTCAAAGTATTACAGGGAAATAAACACTTCCACTTTGCAGTGAGAAATACCTCTACTCCCTGCTGGTGTGAATGGAAAGCGTATGTGTAACTGCACAAGCAACTCCACATCCTGCCAGAGGCTGAGAGGGGTGATGGAGAGTATAAAAATGTCCTCTGTCTAAATGCCAATTCTTTCAGGAAACTTCTTTTGAGCCTTATCACATAAAAGCTACATGATGGACACTAAGTAGACTCTATTTAGGGAACCTCTCTAGATAAATATCTGCAGAATTTAATTTTACATTTCCATGTAGAGACACACTTAAATAAGAAATGTGATTGGTTTGTTCCTTGTTTTGAACTGGCCACATTGAACTTTCAAATCAGGAAACTACATCCTTGGTTAACATCACCTGATGTCCCAACTATCTATGGCCATTAGGGACACTTGACGGAAAGGGCTCATCTTTATGTGCCAAATGAGTCAGGTAGGGGTGAATGGACTCCGTGGTGTTCACATGATGTATGGTGTCCATTTGCCCTAACATGGTTTTATCCCATGTTTAAAAAAAGTCGAGGGATTCTTTGAAATACTTGTCTGCACTTTGTGGTGGTGCAAACAGTTGGGCCACTTTTAATTCAGAAGTGGCCGCACCTGTTCCCGCAGATATCTTGTCTTCCCCAGGATTGGCAATCCAAGGACAGGGAATGGCACTTACCTTTCCCCTGTTGTCCTCAGCTTATTAGTGGTAATTGGGCACAAAACTGAAGGTAGTTGTACCTCGTTGCATACACTGACAATAGCCCGAGCAATGAAGCAATTAGAGAAGGGTGGGGGGGGGGGAAGGAGTGACCCCTTCTTTCCTCCTCCTTTCTCCCATGTTACTCTGTCACTCCAACTAGAGTCAGTGGATGTGACTAGCGACAACCACCATCAGATTTGGTGCCCAATGGTTGCTTCTAAGCTGAAGATGACAAAAAGAAGGTAATGATAGCAATCCAGGTCACTGGACCATGCAGACTTCATTTAGTCACTGAATCATTTGGGCAGATGGCCATGTAGACTTTGGTTGTGCTGAAACAAACGACCCTCTCCAGATCAGCATTGTCATAGGTGGTCTGGGCAGAATGGCCCCAAGGATATTAATGAAAGCATCCTCTTTGTTTATTTGTTTGGCCATTTTAGGGAAACACATGTGATAGAGTAGACTTGTATTCATCCTTTGAAAACCAGTATCAAAAGGGAGACAACAAATCAAGGGAAGATAACAATCTCAATTCTAGGGGCTGTATGTGCCCCTTGCCAGATGTGGTCTGGAGGCTACATTGCATTTACAATGAACCAAATGCAACATGATTGTAAGAAAACAAAGCATGACGGAATAGAGCAAACCCGGGTAAAAGAAAGCGAAAAGCAGTTTAAGCAATAAGTTGGCTTCTGCTTTTCCACAGCAGCTGCCCTACAGCCACATTATGTTAGCAAATACATATCTGGAATGCCACATTAACAGGATGTGTGGGCAAGTGATTCAGAAAAAGCTGGAAAAGAAAAATGCTGGGTCAGAGAAAGGTTAAATGCCCCTTGCCTTAGTCACCTCAAAACTTAAATTGCTTTTTCTTATAGCAGGGTTTCTTTAACAAACATGGCCATTTGGTTCAGATTGCATGCATTATTTCTGTTCTGAGTAGTTCTGAATGAATTTAAGAATCACCAATGTCTTGGCAATGGCTCACTGCAAGCAATGGATTCAATATAATTTTACAGAGACTTGCAGCTTTAGGATTCTATGGGTAGTTTAAAATTGTCCTTCAATTCACAATCATGGTATTTTCACAGAGGCATATGATACAGTTATTTCTGTAAAGCAGTAAACAGGAATCAAGTCTGATATAATCGTCACGGCTACAAGGAGTCATAAATAATAAAAACCCAGTGCCAAACTCACAAGTTTGCCTGTAGCACAGGGAGACACTAGAGTCAAAACAAAGAGTGTCTGATTCAGATTTTACAAACAAAGCCTGACACTTTCCTAAACACCTTCGCCTGTATCACAACATGAGAGGAATCTGCTTTCCTGCTTCCAGTGTAATAATATAAATGATATGGAAGCAATTTCAAATGTTTTCCAGCTTTTAAAAAATGTCTTTAGTGGGATGGTCATGGACTTTCTAAGAAAAGTATATTGGCCAACATAAGATGTGGGTTTATGCTAATAGGGAATTTACTTAAGAACAGACAACTGGGATATACTCACCAAGTCCACGATGCCAATGCTATTCCAGCCTTGCATTATAGGGAGAAATGAAATAAACATTGGGATTACCCAGCAGCCTCCCAGCATTAGAGCAATGCGCAGGGGGGTCATCTTATTCCTATAAACCAGAGGCTGGCAGCAGATAGCATAGTACCTAAAAAGGACATGAAAATAAATCATCATAAATAATGGGAAATTTTCAGGAAAAAAAGCTCTTTTGACCCACACTTATCAATGGGATCTTTAAAATACCATCTATAATTGCCTTTCCCCCCAAGACACAGACAACACACAGAAAACAGCATTGTTTTAGTTTTACAAGCAGATAAACGCTACCAAATACAGCTACCCTTTTCTGCCCCTTCAGCAACAACACTTTTTTTCTTAAGCACACTCTCAGTCATTTTAATGAATACCTGAATGATAGCAAACTAAATGACAATTTCTATATATTTCCAGAGTTAGACAGAAAGGGGAAATTAAATGCATGGCAATCATTGCACTGCTTCCAGAGTTTCCTCCAAGCCCTAGAATTATGGACCTCATTTTGGCTATGATGCTACTACAGTTATGAGAAAAGGTCATTTTTTTGCCCCATAAAATCCCTTGTGCCTCTCAGAACTTGGGTAAATCATTGATTTTGCCTCAAAAAGACCACTACCACCACTCCTTTTGGAAAAGAGCTATCAGTCATTTCTCCATGGTTTTAGTAGATTAGGGGTTTCTACAGTACCATTTTAAAGTCTTATAATAACCTTTATTAATTATAGGAAACAACAAGACCAAGACATTTCATCATTTCCTGATTTGAAAAAAAAATTGCTACCAGAGGGCGGATTGCCTCAAAATGTGGCCTGTAGTAACATATACTATTCACTGGCTTTGGGAACAGTTGGTTGTTTTGGGATAAGAAATTTGGAGGGAGATGGGACAGGCATGGTAACAATGGGATAATGCAGTCTTCCAGGATCCCATAGGGAATCAACCCAGGTAAATTCCCATTTCTATTGTACACAAACACATACTGATTAACATTTTATAGATGAAAACCACCAACAGCAATGAAATGTATGTTTCCACATGCACACACATTCCGCTTAGGGAGAAAAACAGACATAGCAATGCCCACAACACTTCGGCTTAGTTTGAGGTTAAATAAGACTTTGAAAGATGACAAAGAGTTCAACTAACTTGGATGGAGAGGATAGCTGTGATAAAAATGATGGTTCTACTTAAAGGTTTTTTTAAATTCTAAAACCTATCAATTATCAAGGAAGTAAAGGTTTTTGAATGGAGGAGGAAAGATTTTGTTAAATTTATATGGAACAGTAAAAAAGCTAGAATTGTATACAGAAATCTAATAGACACAAAAGATAGAGGGGGTTTCGCTCTTTCAGACCTCAGATACTACTACAAAGCAGCAGGTTTTAGGAGTGGGTTAGATTGAGAATCATGATTTACTCAATTTAGAAGATTATAACTTATTATTTGGATTGCATGCATTTAGTGAAGAAATAAAAACTTACAGGAGGTGCTTAATCAAAGAAAAAGAGCAATGGAAATTAAATGAGAGAGAAGAGATAGGAATAAATGACTGGTTTCGTTACTATCAATTACACAATTGATGTATGAAAGAAGCTAGCGTAGGGTTCTCCAAAAGAAAATTGTTATTGGAGAACAAGTTTGAGAACAGTAATAAAGGATTAATTCCCAGACTATATAGATACATCTTAAAATATAATTTAGCCAAATAAATATAGAAATCCGTGAGATAAAGAACTAGGGGAAAAAAATATTAATTTGGAGAATTGGAAACATCTATGGAAAGGAGGATTTAAATTTTCAATAGCTGGCTGCATTAGAGAAAATATGTAGAAAGTGTTTTACTGAAGCTACATAACCCCAGAGATGATAGTTAAAATAGATAAATCTCATTGAGGAAAATGCTAAAGGTGCAAGAGGCAGAAAAGTACTTCTTTTCATGTCAGGTGGACCTGTAGGTTAATTCAAATATTTTGGAAAAAGATGGTTAAAGAAACAGACAAACTGATTACTAAAAAGGTTAAGAAAAACCTAGAAATGTGTATTTTAGAATTCTTTAGAAAGGGATTCAGCAAAGCAGATGAAGAAATTTGCCAATATAGTTTCGTTGCTGTGAGAATAACAATTGTGACATCTTGGAAGGGGAAAAATAGTTACAGTACTTATAACTGGAGAGAAAAACTATTAGACTGGAGAGAAAAACTATTAGAATATATTCAAATAGCCAAGCTAACAAATGATATTTTAGGAGGAAACAATGAAGAATTTGCTAAAAAATGGAGCCTGGCTGTCAGAGACAGAACGCCAGCAAGTAAAACAAAACTCAGTTTATTGATGTTACAAAACTAAAAACGCCCGTAGGAAACAAAGAACAGGGCAAACACTCGACTTCAGTGTGATAAGTAACGAAAAACAGCTCAGTTTGAGCTTAAACGGTTCAAAGGGATAAACCGGGTTAAACAGAAGTATAATCCGGATTAAATCAAAAGTGCTTACTTCAGCCTGGCAAACAATGCAAACAAAAGAGGATCAACAGGAGTCAGAATGTAAACAACAGACTGGTGGCAGATTCCTCTCTGCTACTCAGAAACAGCAGGAGAATAAACCAGGCTTGTTTATTCCTTCCTGCAGCGAGCGAAAAGCGTGGTCGTAGTCAGGATTCAGTTTAAGGTTCAGCGGCCAACGATATCCAGGTCCAGGCACAGCAGTCAGGGTAACAGCAGTCAGCAGGGTCCCAATCCGGTCCAGAGGTCTATAGCCAAGCGTAGTCGTCTAGAAATCCAAAGGTCTCACCGATAGCCAGCAGAAGGGATAATCCGGAATCGAAGTCAGTCAGTCCAGCGTCAATCCAGTGCGAGTAGGTATTGCCCGTCAAAAAGACGACGGAGGTCCAAGCTATCGAGATTAAACACAAGTTGCACAGAGAAAAACCCCGCACAGTTCCTCCCGCCGTCGATGCCCAGTGTCCTTGGTAAACTTACGTATCCAGTAACGAATCACACCCGTCTTCAGGAAGTTCCCCAACAAAAGCCCAAGCGTCCGTCCAGATTACCTTGCCCAACGCAATTAGACATTGGTCCCAAACCCCATTTTATCCCATTTCAAGCTCATCATCGCTGTCAGCTGCCATCCCAATTCCAGGCGCCCCAACATCATCATCCTCATCAGAGCTTAAGCACCTTTGACTACGCCCCACAGCATCCCCAGCTGTGGATCCCGCTCCATCCCTCCAGCCAGTCCATGGGTCTGATCCTGCAACCCGCCAATCACCTCCCATGCTTTCATTGCCTGTTTCCCCAACACCCAAATCCTCCCTCACACGAGTCCATTCCATGTCGTCCTCCTCCGAGCTGGCCATCTCTTCCTCCAAACCCTCAGAAAAACCCTCAAATGAGTCCTCATCTGTCGGGTCTGTAAACAAATCCCGGAGCCGTTTTCTTTCACGCTCCTCGAAAGAGTCTGACTCTTGAGGAGTCTTATGACCCCTTCTTCTATTACCGGAGCCCGAAGGCTCAACCATAACACTGGCATTTGGATATTTGGAAAGGAATATTTTAAACTAGCCACAAGGGGAAATTATCAAAACAGATATAAGGGTAGGTATAGATATAAGATTCACGTTTAGTAATGTCAGAAGTCATAGGTGGTGGGTTTACAGGTGTGGGGAAGGATTTGTTGAGATGCTATAACTGTACAGTTTCTGTTATTCACTGTACTATTTGTACTTAATTTTTTTTGTTTGTCTTTTACACACAATAAAAGTTGCCATTAAGCATAGTTATATTCCATAAAATTGTATGTAAGGCATTTTATATTACATCATGTAGCTACGATATCATATTCATCAGGACATTCATGGAGACTTTTTCTACTCAGCTCTTTAACAGATTGGCAATAAGTAACAGCACAAGAACATCAGCTTTGTAAACCAGTTAACATGTAACAATCTCCTTGTTATCATCATAATCAGGTTTTCCATAATCACATAGTTTTCCATAATGTCTTCTAAAATTATTGTACATACAATTCCTAAAGTCTTCTACGTATTAACAACTTTGTCCCTTACACTTTTAGCTATTCTACACTTAATCTATTATCTATACACCTCATCACATCGAGAGGAGAAAGCATGGGTGACTGTACCTTTAAGAGAAGAAAATCACCCTCTTATATTGTTCATGTCCACACATGGAAACTTAAGAGCTGGCAATACATTCATATTTTACATTCATCACAAGGTCACTTTTCTAAAATCAGGAGAAACAACAATATCTGAAAACCAAGAGATCCCTTGCCCTGCCCAAAGCCCCTTACATTAAAGGAGACTGACATCAGTTTAAAACCACTTCTTTCCATGGGATCCTATTGTTCTGCCCCAAACCCTATAGGATACAAGAGACAGTGATCCAGGTTAAAACTATTTATTTCCATGTGATCATATTGTTCTGCAACAAACCCTATAGGATGCAAGAGACTGCTGATAGTTGGGCAATGAAACAGGACAGGAAACTTCTGATGGTTCCCATCCCACCTGTTTTTCAGTTGTAAACATGGGAGTAAAGTACGATAAGAGATAGGGGTTCTGAACACGATTGCTGGCCCGTGTTCAGAGTCCCCTCCTTTCAGGACCTTCTGCCTCTTTTCAACCCTGGAACATGTGATGAGCTCCATGCTTCCTCATGCTTGAAAAGAAGCTGAAGTGTCCTATCAGTGAGAGATTTCTCAATGTGATGAGGTCAGATTCCTTCTTTCAGGACACTTCTGCCTCTTTTCAACCACAGAGGGCTATGCATGACAGCCAGAAGTAGTTTAACTCATGTGATGAGCTCAACAACAACAACAACAACAACAACAACAACAACAACAGCAACAACAACAACAACAACTTTATTTGTATTCCACCCTATCTCCCCAAAGGGACTCAGGGCAGATTCCAATATACAGTGGCAAACATTCAATACCTCCATAAAACAAACAAATACTGACATAAAATCCAAGAGAAAACCCACATATGAAAATAACATTAAAAACCTAACATCAAATTAAAACCTAACTCATGTGATGAGCTCAGTGCCTCTCCATGCTTAAAAAGAGTATCATTTGACTGGGAAATTTCTCAATGTGATAAGGTGGTGAATCTCATCTGTCTAAGATGTTTTACAATTGTAATAGGCTTGTGTGTAGCACAAGCATTCAAGGGTTAAATTTTAACAATTTCTTAAGCAAGTCTTAATTCTATTTATTAATAATATATTCTTTGCTATTTTTGTTTAAAGATGTTAAAGGAACATCAGTCATTACTCCCATACTTCATATCTAAGCAAGCCCTTCCCTTCTTTTATCACAACACAGAAAATGTGCAGACACATAAATCATAAATCTTAGGCTCTGCATTTCACCATCTATATAACATTTTCCTGGTTTTATGTTATTACTTAATGGTATATAGACATTTTAATAGTATATGTACAGGTTGAGGAATTGTCAACTAAAATTTATCAGACCTATAGCAGGAAGATTATATTATTGCTATTTGAGAAGCTTTAAGGTTCCCTTGTGCAAGCAGCTATACACTTCTTTGAATGCTAATGCTAGTCATGGGATTGCCAAGACATATGACATTTTATGGGAAAACTAAAGTTAAAAACCTGAAGGCCTGCACATAACCCACCCCTCTGGTAGCCCATTTAGCATTTAAAATGTAAACATCTGATAAACTGGGAAGAAGCTGTCATTATTTGAACCACAGGAAAGAAGGATTCTGAAGAACATGCTAATGACCTCAGACACAGATTTCACCTCCTACTGGCATGAATGCTAAATGAGTTGAAATATCTGCACAGGTGGCCATATAATAATAATATGAATAAGAATTTGTACTAGGAATAGATATTTAGCATATAGGAGGACAGAGAACGAAAATTAGCTTTCCATGGATGGCACCTACATGAAAGAGGTGTTTCTTACTGATGCATGCTGGCGATTACGTCATCAATAAACATAAAATGGCTGAGGCAAAAGGAGTGACAAGGGGACTAACAAGCTAAACCATGAACTGTGCTGTGTTCTTCATCCAAACTATGAACAACAAACATTTACCGAGTCGGGTCCATGCTAGGGGAAGTAACTTGTTCATACCACATTTGGGATGGTGTTTCTTCCATTTTTAACAGTTTGAGAGACTGCAACAATCCTCCAACATTTATACCAGTGGCTTCCAACCTTTTTTGAGTCGTGACCCTATTTTATAGAGGCAAAGTAACCTGTGACCCTGATACATTAAAAATAGATGATCTGCGGCCCCGAAACATTAAAAATTAGAGCTGTTGGCACTGCTGCAGTGACAGCTATGGTGTCTGGACCTTACAGCACTGCTTGGTTTGGGGTTGATTACTTTTGGCTGGCTGCTTAGTCAGATTCCTGGAAGTGGGATTATTATATTTGTGTTAACATAAAATTTATTATATTTTGCAGAATTTGCTGCAAGAAACAAGGCTAGGCACTCAGCGCCCATGCATCACTAGAAATCGACCAATCACCAGCCGAGCAGCACCCCTATTACTTATAAAAAATTAACCCGACAAACAAAAAGCTTGTTGCACATTTACACAAACAAATCTTTGTGCAGGAAGCAATGATTTTTTTTTGTTTGTTTTCCCTTTTAAAATGTTCATAGCTCACCACTGCCTGGCGACCTCACAGAAAACCCTTCACGACCCCACTTGGGGTTGCGACCCATGGGTTAGGAACCACTGATTTATACAAAAAGGCTTCTTCTGTAAAGGTGCAGGATATCTGAAGGACACTGTGTGATCTCAATCAAGAAATATGATAACACTCCAGCAAGGGACTAGTTATGTACTTAGGAGAAAAATCTAAAGCAATGCTCTTGGTGGCTATTTGTTCAAGTCAACCAGTACATTACATCCTGTATTTTCTCACTACACTTTTTACTTTCCCTTAATAGATCTTTTCCAAAGGACAAGTTGACAGAAAAGGGCAGGAAGAGTGAGATCAACCTGCTTTTTGTTTTTGACATTTCCAGACATTTCAGCTGCAATTTCAATGGATTTTACTTAAGACATGAAGAATACTGCACCATCTTAAAGCAATCCTCTCCAATATTAATGTCTCATGAAAATAAAAACACCATTATTATTCTCCCACTTTGTTCTACTCTGTGTTCTGACTGGAATGGTAGAAGAAACTGATAGCAGTCAGCAGCAGGAGCTAATCATTTTACTGCCACTCATCCTGCAACTGCTCCAAGTTATGTGGGAGTTTTTTTCTTCTCTCCCTCCAAGTGTGTATACGTGTGTCCTCAAGTCATCTGTCAACTTATGACAACTATATGAATTTCATGGGGTTTTCTTAGGCAAGGAATACTCAGAGGTGGTTTTGTTAGTTCCTTCCTTTGAAATGTAGTAGACTTGGGTACGTGCCAAATGTCACCCAGCTTAGCTTCAATTTCTCAATGCAACTTCCAGAGAAATTGCAGTGAAATCATGGGTACTACCAGTCTGCTATGACCTGCAATGATGTCAGCCAGAGTGATGAGGGAGAGGGAGAGAAGGAATCACTTCTGCCTCTCCCCCTTCTTCTCATGTTGCCCTAGTCAACACCATTGCAGGTGATGGCCAACCAGTAGGACTCATGTCACACCTGAAGAACACAACACAGAGGATGGGAAACACAGGATGGCAGTAAGTACATTTGTGGCCATTTCCGGAATGCAACCAGCACAACCATTCAGATGGGCCTGAAATCAAGGTAATAGTCTGAATGCTGTGCCAAAATTCAGACTACCTTCTGACTGGCTAAAACAGCACAAGGTAGCATTAAGGTGACTTTGCCCAATGTTATCCTGGACCAGTCCTGTGTAGTGTTTGGCTACTACAGAGCTGATCTTGGGCCCATCCAGCCTGAGTGGTCAGTAAGGATGTGCACAATGTTACAATTCAGAGATACAGTATTAATTTTCTTATCATGACTGCCTAGGACCGTGATGGCGAACCTATGACACGCGTGTCAGCACTGACACACGCAGGCATTTTTGATGACATGCGGCCACATGAGGCTGCATACAGTGAAGTATGGGGCTGCATACCGAGAAAGATACCGTATATACTCGAGTATAAGCCGACCCGAATATAAGCCAAGGCAACTAATTTTACCACAAAAAAACTGGGAAAACATTGACTCCAGTATAAGCCGAGGGTGGTAAATTTCAGAAATAAAAATAGATACCAATAAAATTACATTAATTGAGGCATCAATAGGTTAAATGTTTTTGAATCTTTACATAAAGCTCAGATTTAAGATAAGACTGTCCAACTCTGATCAAATCATTATTCTCATCTTCTTCAATGTAAATGTGCTTATGTATCCTTTTAATAATAATAGAGTAAAATAACACATGTAATAATAATAATAATAATAATAATAATAATAATAATAATAATAAATACAGGAAAATAATACAAGTAATAATAGAGTAAAATAATAAATGCAATAATAATAATAATAATAATATCAGAGTGAAATATTAAATGTATTAATAATAATAAAATAGAGTAAAATAAATGTAATAGTAGCAACAATAATAGAGAAAAATAATAAAAGTAATAATACCAATAATAATAAAGAAAAATAATAAATGTACCATATATTCTCAAGTATAAGCTGACCCAAATATAAGCCAACCAGGACCCTCACCCAAGTATAAGCCGAGGGGGGCTTTTTCAGTCTTAAAAAAAGGGATGAAAAACTAGGCTATATACAGTATTTCATCCTCAGCTCCCACATGGCCAGGTACAGTAGCAGAAGATAAAACATTTGCTGTAGCGTTGACACTCTTTGCCGGAGGTCTGTAGGCCAAAACAACAGAACTCCGGCAAAGAGCGTCTAGTTGTGGGACTTCTGGTTGTTTATTTATTTATTTACAATATATGTAGTCTGCCCTGCTTTCTCACCCCAAAGCGGACTCAGGGCGGATCACAATACACAGGTATATGGCAAACATTCAATGCCATTAGACATATATAGACAGACACAGAGGCAATTTTAACATTTTCCAGCTTCCTGCTTCATGAGGGTATGTTTGATTCCAGTCACAGGGGGAGCTGCCTTTTCACCGTCCATCTGTGACACCTTGATGGAGTACTTCCTTATTCTGCTAGAAGTTTAGTCAAATTAGCCTCCCTGCATGACGCAGCACCTAAATTTTTCTATTCAACAGATGCAACTGTCTTTTGAGCTGCATAGGCCAACAGCAAGCTAGACTATTAATGGTTGGGAGCTGGCTTCGACCCAGGCTGGCTTCGAACTCATGACCTTTCAGTCAGTAGTGATTTATTGCAGCTGGCTACTAACCAGCTGAGCCACAGACTGGCCTGGTTAGACCTTTAGGGGGTCTTTGACCTCACTTCCGGCCTGTGGAGCAGGGAGCAGTGGAATGGCATGGGGGATGCTTCTCTGGGGGCCTTGTGATCACCATTACCAGCAACCACATAATGTTATGGTTGAGCCTTCTGGCTCCGGTACTAGGAGACGGGGTCGTAAGACTCCTCGAGAGTCAGACTCTTTTGAGGAGCGTGAAAGGAAACGGCTCCGGGACTTATTTGCAGAACCAACAGATGAGGACTCTTTTGAGGGTTTTACCGAGGGAATGGAGGAAGAAATGGTCAGCTCGGAGGAGGATGACATGGAGTGGACTCGTGTGAGGGAGGATTTGGGTGTCACCGGCAATGAAAGCTTGGGGAGCGATTGGCGGGTTGCAGGATCAGACCCATGGACGGGCTGGAGGGATGGAGCGGGATCCACAGCTGGGGATGCTGTGGGGCGTAGTCAAAGGTGTTTTAGCTCTGATGAGGATGATGATGATGAGGCACCTGGGATTAGAATGGCAGCTGACAGCGATGATGAGTTTGAACTGGGATAAAATGGGGTTTAGGATCAATGTCTAATTGCGTTGGGCAAGGTAATCTGGACGAACGCTTGGGCTCTTGTTGGGGAACTTCCTGAAGACGGGTGTGATTCGTTGCTGGATACGTAAGTTACTAAGGACACTGGGCATAGACGGCGGGAGGTACTGTGTGGGGTTTTTCTGTGCAACTTGTGTTTAATCTTGATAGCTTGGACCTCCGTCGTCTTTTTGACGGACATTAATTACCTACTCTGGATTGACGCTGGACTGACTGACTTCGACCCCGGATTATCCCTTCTGTGGCTATCGGTGGGACTTGTGGAATTCTAGACGTCTGCACTTGGCTTTCGACCTTGGACCGGATTGAGACCCTGCTGACTGCCATTACCCTGATTGATGTGCCTGGACCCGGATTTCGCTCGTTGCACGGAGGAGTAAACAGCCTGATTTACTCATCTGTAGCTTTTGAGTAGCAGAGAGGAATCTGCTGCCAATTTATTGTGTTCATTCTGACCTTCTGTTAATCCTCTTTTGTTTGCTAAATTTGCAGGCTGAAGTAAGCACTTTTGATTTAATCCGGATTAAACTCCTGTTTAATCCAGTTTATCCTTTTTGAACCGTTTTAGTTCAAACGGAGCTGTTTTGTTACTTTTCACACTGAAGTCAAGTGTTTGCCTAATCCTTTGTTTCCTACGGGCATTTTCAGTTTTGTAACCTCAATAAACTGAGTTTTACTCTATTTGGTGGCGTTCTGTCTTTGACACATAACCACAGTAAGCATCATCCAATCTTCCGTTCTGGGGTATCGTCGATTTCTAATTGACCATCATTACTAAGATAAGTGAGGGGGAGGCTGGGAGAGGAGAAGGCCTGTGCCGTTTCCTTCCATTAGAAATAGTGAAGTGACACACCACCTGAGTTATGTTTGGTTTTTTGGCGAATTTTGACACACCAAGATCAAAGGTTGCCCATCACTGGCCTAGGACCATAATGGCTCAAGGAAAAAAGTAGCCAACAAATGCTGGTAAATCAATTAAGCTGCCAAGTTTAGAGAAGTGATGTCAAACTCATTTTCAACGAGGGCCACATCAGACTTATGTTTGTCTTCAAAGGGCTGTTGAAATCATAGACAGAGAATCCATGGATACAGAAGGCCAAGTACAGTAGTCAGTACTCTTTGGTTTTTACTCAGTTTGTGTTACCAGATGTTATTGAACAACAACTCCTATCACTTGTGATTGTCCACCAAGCAGACTGGGAATAATGGGAATTGCAGCCCAACAACCCTTGTGCCTCAGAGGTTGGCGAAAAGTTAAAGGGCATTTCAAAGACACAAGCCTTGTATCTAAATTCAAACCAGACTATACTGACTAAACGGAACAAACGACAGGTTTCCAGATGTTACTGTATCACAACTTCAATCACTCTAATCATAATGTCTAATGATGAGAAATACAGTGCATCTGGAGGGCCACAAAAATGACATGGCAGACTAGATTCAGACAACAGGCCTTGAGTTTGACAGATGTGGTCTAGAGGAATTCATGCTGCAGTTTTCCGGCAATCTCTTCCTCTTTCAAAATGGTGCAGATGAAACTTCAAAAGACATTGTGCTCAATACTTAATGTGGCATCACTGGGGTGTGCTGGGCATGTGTATTTGCAAACTGCACCAGATGACCCTATCAGAGGAGGTGACACCAAAAGGTCTGTCTACAGTGTTTCAGCAGAAATGTATTTATTTTTCTCAACCTGTGGGTCCCCAGATGTTTTGGCCTACAACTCTCAGAAATCCCAGCCAGTTTACCACCTGTTAGGATTTCTGGGAGTTGAAGGCCAAAACATCTGGGGACCCACAGATTGAGAACCACTGCTGTAAGTAGTTATAATCACAAAAACATTTTTCATCAGCCCAGATTTTTACATGTACAAAACTAAAATTCTTTACTGATTTACTTTTTGACCCTGCTTTGAATTTCATTTTTTTGTTTGCATGGGCTACAAGCACACACTGTTGTTTTTATATACACACACACAAACACTCATTTTGTAAGGTTTTCTGATCTTTTAGCTACCATATTGTGGTTTGGTCTGTTACAGTAGGAGGTCCATGGGGGTGACACCAAGAGATATTGAAATGGGTGACACTAACACTAGTGATTCCACTGCTTCAGCAACAACATAAACAAGTAGATGACAGCCAGGTAATGATAAGCGTAAGTCAAAAAGCATAATTTAGATATACAGTGATACCTTAACTTAAGCATTCAGTTTGTTCTGTGACCGAGGTCTTAACTCAAACACTCTTACCTCAAAATGAATATCTCCATTGAAATGCATTGAAATACTATTAATCCATTCCAGGGGGCCAAACTCCCCCCCCCCTTGTTTGTTACATGTTTTTAAATAAGAAAACATACTTTATAAATAACAAAAAAGTATAAAAGTACATTCACATGGAATAATAAAAAAGAAGCCAGTGTAACAAGGCAAAGCCTGCAATGTTTGCATGGAACAATGAAAAAAAAGATCAACTTTAAAAAAATGGTAGAAGTACAAAGTTCTTCTTTGTACTGAAGAGGCAGAAGCATCATTGTCTACATAATGTATTCATTTCCAGCCTCCCTCCCTCTCTTGCTCTCTTCTCCCTCTCTCTTTTCATGAAACCAATCAAAAAGCCGAATAAAAACTACACATAATTAACTAACCCAAAGTTCCTCAAAGTGGACAAGAGCAAAGCAGACAGCAATCTTCCAAACAGAAGAAGAGCATGAGGCATGGAAGCTGCTCCCTTGAAGTCCTAAAGCCCTGTACTCTCATGCTAGCGCTCCCTCTCGCACAAGCTCTTAACTAAAAACGATGCTCTTATTTATGTCAAAGCAAAACCCGGCCCAAGCAACAGATTTTAACTCAAAATGTTTTTAAATTGAGACACTCTTAAGTAGAGGTTCCACTGTACAAACAATGCAGTGGCTTCTGAGAGGAAAATCACAAGAGCTATCAATTGTCTATACAAAGGAAAAATGCCTGCTGTTTGAGTGTCATGTCCTCATTCCCTCTTAAAGGATAAATCTTGATGCTAAAGACAACGTTTCAGCCTATAAATATCCCTTGTACCCACAGGTAATCTGCAACAGAATGGCAAGACCACACTGAGATGTCCTTTGGAGAAAAAGATGAAAATACTGTATAACAGCCATAGCAGATTCTATAATGGCAAAGACATATTAGCTAACATGTCACAATAACATTTTGTGAATCCTTCCAAGTTACATTTACACCAGAGAAAATTTAGGCAAACAGCTTTGACTACTCTAATCTGTCAGTCACAAAACTCCATCTGAAGAGTATACACTTTTATATTTTCCATTTCTGTATTGCTGTATCACTTTTGATGAAAGTGGCTGGTAATGTACAACAGTTCACTGCAGCTGCCTTTACTGTGCCAGATGGTCTCCCTCCTGTTAGAACTTGTGTTTATTTTATTTTACATGTGAAGCAACCCTTGCCAGAGTGTACTGGATAATGCTGGGTGCTGTGCTAGCTGGAAAAGGACATTTTGCAGAGAGTATGTATATAGAATACAAAGTGTTTCTACTCTGTGGTAAAAAGTGAAGATATGATTAGACAGAGAAGGAAATGAAGAAATTAAAGGATGGCAAATTCTACTTGCAATTAACACACTGAATAAGGAGTAGCAAACGATATGGAAATCATCCGGAAATGTTTCCAATTATCCACAGTGAAGAAACAATTCAGCCTGACAGTATTTCTCCACAGGTTTATGAACATTTATGATTTGCAGCTGACAGCATCACTTTGCGTTAAGCAAACTATGAAAGCAAGAGTTGCTACCAGAGAAGTGACATATTGAGATTCCATGTTTCTTGCTCTTCCCTTTGCACAGGCTTATGCCTCCATTTCCACATGGATACAGGAAGGCTGACTTTGGGCTTTCTGAAGATAGAAGCAACATCATAGTAAGTAAGTAAAAGTAAAACTTTATTTATATACCGCCCTCTCTCCCCGAAGGGACTCAGGGCAGTTTACAAGCATAAAAACAGCAACATACATTACAAGCATTATTAAACAAAATTAAAGACCTATATTCAGGAGTGGGCTAATGATAATGAAAAAAGATGGGTGAAGCACACAAATGACCCAAAGTACTCTCAGTGTATTTAATAATGTTTCATATAAATGCATAAGGTAAAAGTAAAGGTTTCCCCTGACGTTAAGTCCAGTCGTGACCGACTCTGGGGGTTGGTGTTCATCTCCATTTCTAAGCTGAAGAGCTGGTGTTGTCCATAGACATCTCCAGGTCATGTGGTCAGCATGACTGCATGGAGCACCGTTAACTTCCCGCCAGAGCAGTACCTATTGATGTACTCACATTTGCATGTTTTCGAACTGCTAGGTTGGCAGGACCTGGGGCTAACAGCGGGTGCTCATTTCGCTCCTGGGATTTGAACCTGGGACCTTTTGGTCCGCAAGTTCAATAGCTCAGCGCTTTAACACACTGTGCCACCAGGGGCATCATATTAAATGCAAATTAATGGCTAAAGTCTTACATATGCACCAAAATGCAATCCAGGCACTCATAACAAATGTTTTCTAAATATAGATGATTTGGGTTACACAAACTTCCAACGTTTGCTATTCGTGTGTTTCATATTCAAGCAGTAATGTGTAAATGGTTGTACTCAAGCAAAATGGGGCACCATGTCCCTCCAGTTACATTTGAACTCTAGCTCCCAACACCCATGAGATCTTAGTCAACGATCAAGAATAGAGTATCCAACAAAATCTGGGAGACATAGGTTCCCCACTCCTGTTCTAGACAAATGTTTCTGAAAGAGCAAACCCTTTTCACAAAATTCATCTCAGTTTGAAATTCATACCAGTTTTGAAAACAGGTTGTGGCACAGTATTAAGAAGCTGTTGTTTTCTGAAGAAAATATGATGGTGAGGTTAGTGTGAGTGTCAATAAAGCCTTCATGTAACATTTTGGCATCACTGCTTTGAGTCTATTTTAAGAGAGAAAAAGTGGCAGATACATAAAAATATCATCATCACTATCATTCCATAATCCACTGAAACTATCTCAGAAGAGTTTTGTCTGCTTCTTGGTCCAGTGTTATTCAAAGTGATGATCCCTACGACTGCAATTAGTACCTCAGCCACTAGCTGACAGTCCTGGGTGGGCTTCCAGAAAATCAAGAACAAGCAGACATAAATATAGTGGCAGTCCTTAGCACACTGAGGAAAATAATTACCAGCCCTCCATATTAGATAGCTTGAGAACTACTGGCTTAATTGCAATGTGGTGTGTAAATATAAGCTTCTGCTTCTGCTTATAAGTCATCTGCTGATTTATGGTGGACCCCATGAATTTCACAGTGAATTTTAGGCAACAAATATTCAAAGGTGGTTTTGCCAGTTTCTTCCTCTGAAGAAGAAGATAGCCCACAGCTCCTGCTATTTGTTCATGGTCTCCCATACAGATACTAACCAGAGCTGGTCTTGCTTAACTTCCAAGATTAAATAGGATTGGGTGTCTTTGGGGTATATAGGCTAAGTGTAAATTAATGTACATTGGGATGTGTAGGATAAGTGCAAACAAATGTATATTAGGGATAAACACATACTATATACATGGCAATCTGATCTGACATAGTAGTGTCTAGACTGACACATGGGCGGTGGATATGGACTCAGTCGTTCTACCTCAAGGACGGAGGCAGTTGAATAGTCCGGCAGCTGTATCCATGACTGAGCAGCCATTTTTAGGATCCGCTCTGCTCACCCCATGCGAGGAAGGGGCTAGAAAAGGTGCCCTAAACATAGTCTGTCTCTCTTACCCTGACTGGACTGCCGCGTCCAGAGGGGTCACCACTCTGCGGCCAAAAAAGAGAAATGAACTTTGGAACATTGAATGTACGGACACTGTTGGATAACACTGACAGCGAACGCCCCGAACGCAGGACTGCTATCATTGCAAGGGAGCTGGGATGCTTTAAGATCGACATAGCAGCCCTTCAAGAGACCCAGAGAGCAGGAGAGGGACAGCTGAAGGAAGAAAAAGGAGGCTACACCTTCTTCTGGAAGGGACTGCTTGAAGAAGAGCGAAGAATACACGGAGTTGGCTTTGCTATCAGAAATGACCTGGTGAAGCACCTGGCTGAAGCACCCACTGGCATCAATGAACGACTCTCAACACTCCGAATTAACCTTGCCAAAAACCAACAGGCGACCATCATATGTGCCTATACTGATGAAGACATCAAGGAAAAATTTTATTGTCAGCTGGACACCATCCTATCGAAGATACCTAAGAAAGACAAAATCATCCTCCTGGGGGACTTTAATGCCAGAGTCGGATGGGACTCCGACCTGTGGCCAGGGATCATAGGAAAAGACGGGGTCGGAAACAGCAACTCGAATGGCATCTTGCTTCTCACCAAATGCGGAGAGCACAACCTTGTTATAATAATAATAATAATAATAATAATAATAATAAAACTTTATTTATACCCCGCCACCATCTCCCCAACGGGGACTCAGGGCGGCTTACATGTTATCACCAACATGCTCTTCCACCAGAAAAGCAAGCTCAAGACATCATGGAAGCACCCCCGGTCAAAGCATTGGCACCTCTTGGACTATGTTATTACACGTGCCAGAGACCACCGCGATGTGATTCTTACAAGAGCCATGACATGTGCCGATGACTGCTGGACAGACCATAGGTTAATCCGATCCACAATGGCTATCAAGATCGTCCCCAAACGCAGACTCCAAGGAAGAAAAACAAGGTGCAAAATGAACACCCAAGCCCTTCAGGAGCCCTCCAAACAAGCCCTTCTCCAAACAACACTCAAGGATCATCTACCCACAGAACACCCCGAAAATGTTGAGGAACATTGGAACAAACTGAAGACCTCCATCATCACAGCCTGCGAAGAAACCATTGGATACCAAACTAAGAAACATCAAGACGGGTTTGACGGTAACGACAAAGAGATCCAACAGCTAATTGATAACAAAAGGAAAGCCTTCCAAACATGGCACAGAGACACCAACTGTGCTGCCAAGAAAAAGATCTATGCCAGTGCAAAAGCTGAGGTCCAAAGAAGGGCCAGAGAACTCAAGAACATCTGGTGGACAAAGAAGGCTGAAGAAATCCAACACCTTGCAGATACCCATGATGCTCAGGGATTTTTCAAAGCCACAAAGATCATTTACGGACCAAGAAACCATGGCCTACAGCCTCTACGCTCATCAGATGGAACCAAAATTCTGAAGGACAAAACATCAATTGCACTACGTTGGAAAGAGCACTACCTGAACCTGCTGAATCGCAGCTCTAATGTGGCCGAAGAGACCCTCTCACAAATCCCGCAACAACAAACCAGGGATGAGCTTGCAGCACTGCCTAGTTTGGAAAAAGTTAGCAATGCCATCAGCCAACAAAAAAACAACAAAGCCAGCGGACCTGATGGGATCCCTGCTGAAATCTTCAAAATGGGTGGACCTGAGCTGATACAACTCCTCCAGCAGCTCATTGAAAAAGTGTGGGTGACTGAGAAAATCCCAGCAGACTTCAAGGATGCCACCATCATCACCCTTTTCAAGAAAGGGGATAGAACAGACTAAAGGAACTATCGCGGTATCTCCCTTCTAACCTCCGCTGGGAAAATCCTCGCAAGAATCCTTGCAAACTGCCTTCTCCCTGTCTCAGAAGACACCCTCCCAGAATCCCAGAATGGCTTCCATCCCTCCAGAGGAACAGTGGACATGATCTTCACTGCACGACAGCTCCAAGAAAAATGCAGGGAACAAAACCAACCTCTGTACATGGCATTCATTGACCTTGCAAAGGCATTTGACACAGTGAATCGCAGCGCTCTCTGGACCATCCTCCAAAAAATTGGTTGCCCTGACAAATTTGTGAACATCCTGCGGCTCTTACATGATGACATGATGGCAACAGTCTTGGACAGCAACGGCTCCCAAAGTGACCCATTTAAGGTGGAATCAGGTGTCAAGCAGGGATGTGCTATTGCCCCTACCTTATTTTCCATCTTCATCGCTATGATACTTCACCTTATTGATGGGAAGCTATTTAAACTCAGCAGACTGGGAGCCAAAACCAAGGTCACCACAACATCTGTTATAGAACTCCAATATGCCGATGACAACATAGTCTGTGTGCACTCAGAAGAAGACCTACAAGCCACTCTAAACTCCTTTGCAGAAGCATACGAGAAGCTCGGCCTCTCATTGAACATCAAGAAAACCAAAGTGCTCTTCCAGCAGCCACCAGCTAATTCCTCTGCAATGCCAGGAATAGAGCTTAATAGTGTAACATTAGAAAATGTCGACCATTTCCGCTACCTTGGCAGCCACCTCTCCACAAAAGTCAACATCGACACTGAAATACAACACCGCCTGAGCTCTGTGAGCACAGCATTTTTCAGAATGAAGCAGAGAGTGTTTGATGATCAGGACATCCGTAGAGAGACCAAGGTGCTTGTTTATAAAGCCATTGTCCTTCCAACCCTGCTCTATGCCTGTGAAACGTGGACTGTCTACAGACATCACACCAAACTCCTGGAGCGTTTCCATCAGCGTTGGAAGACAGATGGACAAATGTCAGCATGCTGGAAGAAGCAAAGATCACTGTAAAGAACTCAGGCAGGGGGGAATCTTTTGAAATCCCACCTCTTATACCAATTGCGGAGATGTGGAGGAGTTCCTATTAATTAATTATATTTATATTATTGCTGCCATCAAATTACAAAGATGTCTTATTTAACGCTGCCACCAGAGGTAAAGATGTTTATAATGCGGCCACCAGATGTCAAGGGGATCATCAATTCTTGCCACCACCAGAGGCGGTTCAACCACCAGGCCAACTAGGCAGTTGCCTGTGGCGCCATCTTGTTGGGGGCGCCATCGAGGCAACTTCTATCTCCTGCGGCCTGCCTCCGCAAGGTACTGAACTGCTTTTTCTGTTGATTTGTTGTAAAACATGATGTTTTAGTGCTTAATTTGTAAAATCTTAATGTAATTTGATGTTTAATAGGCTTTTCCTTAATCCCTCCTTATTATCCAACATTTTCGCTTTCCAACCCTAACCCTAACCCAACGCTTTTATTTTTCAGTGATTGGTTGGTGGGGAGGGGGGGGGGGGGCGCCAAAATTCTGTTTGCCTACACTTGGAAAATACCTAGGGCCGGCTCTGGCCACCACTATAGGAATACATAGCCACTAGCTACTTAGAGAGGAGACTTTTATTTTTCTTTCTTCTTCTTTATTCTTGATGTATGTATGACAGAGACTAAGATGTTTGAAGGAAAAGAACAATAACATGTTTATTGAGGCACAAGCTTAATAAATTACAATTCTCACTTAGAGGCACTTTCCTTAACAGTTGCAATAACAGAATGAGGTGAATCAAACTTCCTAAAATTCCACTTCAATCACAGAATATCTGTTCCTAGTCAGGAGACAGACTGAGGTGTTCCAAACTTCTTAATACATCAGTTCTTTCTCCACTAACAGACTACCTTAAAATAAGTCACCAAACTTATTTTAAACTGACTCAAATCAGCACGTGAGCCTCCCTGATTCTCTCAACTGAGAATCAGACTTCCCTTATCAGGGTACAGACTACCTAAAATAAGTCACCAAACTTATTTTAGAATTGACTCAAATGCCACATTTGAGCCACCCTGATCCTCCAACTGAGAATCAGACTTCCCTGTGGTTCGCTGACCACAGACACTGACTGAGTGACTGAGTTTTCCCTCCAAATTCTGCTCTCTCTTCAGCTAACCCAGTTGGCTCCGCCCCCTTCTCCATGGCAACCACTTATGAGAGCAGAGTAACTGAAATATTAACCCTTTTAAAAACACAGTTAAACATGGCATCTGTAAATAAAAAATCACACTTCGTTACAATCACCAACATTGAAGCGATGCTCCTACGCGATCAACTCCACTGGACTGACCACGTTGTCCGAATGCCCGATCACTGTCTCCCAAAGCAGTTGCTCTACTCCGAACTCAAGACTGGGAAACGTAATGTTGGTGGGCAGGAAAAGAGATTTAAAGATGGGCTTAAAGCCAACCTTAAAAACTGTGGCATAGACACTGAGAACTGGGAAGCCCTGGCCCTTGAGCGCTCTAATTGGAGGTCAGCTGTGACCAGCAGTGCTGCGGAGTTCGAAGAGGCACAAATGGAGGGCTTAAGGGAGAAGCGTGCCAAGAGGAAGGAGCGTCAAGCCAACCCTGACCAGGACCGCCTTCCACCTGGAAACCGATGTCCTCACTGTGGGAGAACATACAGATCAAGAATAGGTCTCTTCAGTCATCTACGGACACACCCCCAAGATGGAAGACAATCATCCTCGAACTACAAGGGATTGCCTAAGTAAGTAGCAAGTAAGTAGTGTCTAATCAATAAAGTCCAACAGTATTTCCTAATCAAGTACCACATCACGGATATTAAGAATTCCACACAAATAAAAGTTCAATGCAAAGCTAACTAAATTTAGCTAATAAATCGAATAATCAAAAATAGTGCTACTAATTTAAGATAAAATGATTATATGAAAGCACAGCAACAAAAATAGAATTAATATAGTATATAGTAAATGATATTGCCCCCCCCTCTCTCTCTCTCTCTCTCTCTATATATATATATATATCTCCAGTTTAAATGCTCAGCAGTCATTGCATAAGGTCAGTTTTGCATAAAACTAAGATATTTTACAGTGCATTAATGAGCACAGCAGAGGAATGTTTCTGTAGCTATAGACTGCTTTTGTCACGCTAGATTAACAGAAAAGCATTTCAGCAGTTTTCCTTCATTACATCTCCATGTACAAAATACTTTTTAAAAGAGGAGACAATTTTGTGTCTGGAAAGGGGACTGAGAGTTAATGGAATTTTTGTCTTTTTAAAATCTGTTTTAATTCAAGACTTTGAAAGCAACCAAGTCACTTCCAAATTTTCCATTGAGCAGGAGATGCGATTGTTTTACAGCAACCTATTTTGCAGTGCTCTACTACAACAGCTTCACCCTCCTTCTCCATCCAACAACACCCTTCACTTCTCATCTGAAGTTCATTCAGCATTGAAAACATGCCAGCTGGGAAGGCTCCAGTATCACTTCAGAACTTTTAAAAGCATATGGACCCGCCTCCTGTTTCTCTCATTATCTAGCAGACGGCCATGTACCAAAGACTTGGAACACTTTAAAAACTGTCCTCTGATTTAAAAAAGGAGAAAAAGAAAATCTGACCACCCAATAACTCTCCTGCTGGTTATCTACAAAGTCTTCACCAGGTATATTCTAGCCCGCATCAGGAGAATATTGGAGGAGGCACAGACAGTTGAACAAACTGGATTCCGTCACTCATTCTCCACCATTGATTAGACAAAGGTATACACATCAATGGGTGCAGGCTTAATCACCTGTGCTTCGCTGACAACATAGTTTTGACGATGCATATAGCCTCAGAAGCCTCCAGCATGCTTAGCGAGCTATGTAGCAGAAGTCAGTCAATTTGATTAAAGATGAACACACAGAAAATGAAGGTACTCTGAAACAACCACAGATGGTGCTACAGTGATAGAAGATGGCATCAACCTCAAAAATGTAGAAGAATAGGTCTACCTAGAAAGGCTGTTAACATCAAGAAATGAACTGAAGCCGGAAATGAGCAGATGCGGGAAAGCAGGATGGGCCACTTCCAATTCTGTTAAAGCCGCTCCTGACTCAACCAGAAATACATATCTACGAGCTCAATTGTTTAACTCGACCGTGCTACCTGTCCTATGCTATGGTGCAGAGACATGGAGAATGACGAAGTCTCTCTTGGAACAACTACGGGTCACACATGCCTCCCTTGAAAGATGGCTCATTGAGTTGTCTCTTTGAATGCAGAGAGAATGCGGACTGCACAACAAGTATTTTAGAAAAATGTAAGTGAAAGATCCTCCATGCCATGTTGCCCAACTCAAACATAGCTTTGCAGGCCATGTGATGCGTAGGACATATAGGCACTGGAGCAATGCCATGGCAACATAGTACCCACGAGGATGGATGAGACCTCTTGGTCATCCTCCCACCCAATGTTCTGATTCATTCTGTATGATGCATAATATGAGAGACAAACACGGTCATACAATGGTACACTGGTCAACTCATGCTCAAAATATATATGAATGGAGGTTATTAGAGAAGATGTGATCTGTGAGAAAGCTGAGGAAAGGATCATCTAAGTTACTAAGTTTATCTGTTTTAATTCAAGATTTTGAAAGCACCCTTGCTTCCTTTTTATTTGATCAGGAATTTAGGAAACTTATCTAGAACAGAAGCAGCAGCAGAAATTCTGCAAAGTTGTCTTTCAAAGTGATACTTTTTATCATGTGACAAAGGCTATCCAATGTCAAGCAATCTAAGAATTTCAGTTTCTTCAAAGGGTAGCTTGAAAACAGTAAAAGGGATCTGGTGGTATTAGTAGACTACAAGCTGAACAGGAGTGAAAAGTGTGATGTGACAGGTAGTAAGCCATTAGATTCTGGGCTGCATCAATAAGAGTATAGTGTCTAGATTGAGGAACATCATGGCCCCATTCTATCGTACTTTGGTCATGCGTCATTTGGAATAGTACTGTGTCCAGTTTTGGGCACCACCATTCAAGAAGGATATTGACAAACTACAATGTGTCATATCCAGAGAACGTTGACCAAACTGATCAAAGGTTTGGAAACCAAGCCCTAAGAGGAGCAGCTTAGGGAGCTGGGTATGTTTAGCTTGAAGAAAAGAAAGCTGAGAAGGGATATGATCACCACGTTTAAATCTTTGAAAGAATGTCACATTGAGGAGGGGGCAGGCTTGTTTTCTGCTGCTCTGGAAACTAGGACACAATGGAGCAATAGATTCAAATTGCTCCATTCTTACTAGGATGAGAGGTGGATCCTTTTACTCTTCAGTACTGGCTGGAAGTTAATTCATCCACTTACTCACCAATGCAATTAAGAGACTAGAAGACACCCCACCCATTGAGGTCTTTATGCTTGCAATTTACCTGCTAATGTAGCATACCTCTTTTATTTATATTCTTAGATTTGTCTTTGGCTTAATCCCTTGGGATGAGGTGGATGAATAATACCTTGAAGATCTGGCTTTGAAGCAAATGATAGCATGCTTCCCAAACTATTCTGCCAAGATGGCTTTGCTTCTCTGCATCTCTCCCTGCTTATTTACTGTGTTCTCATTTGGGGCCCCTGCCAGATTCTTCTTCTGACTGCAGCTGAGGGTGTGCAGTGGAAGAAATACATTATCAGACAAACCTTAATAAATCAAAATCTTTTGCTACAGCTGAAGAAACAAATGGGGAGGAAAAATCCAAAGAGAATTGTAATATTTAGACAGGGTGTCTTCTAGTGTCACAGAACTCTGAACACAGAAATTTGTAAGGAAACAAATGCCAACATGGTAGAAAGAATAAAGTGCAAAAATCCTTCTATCAAGAAACTCCCAGTAGGCATCCAGTTTCATGAGCCACTTGCTCATAGTTTGTGCTTATGCAGAACCTGGCTGTCAGGGCAGCACCTGCATGAATCATACATCTTTGGGCAGGAGGAAAAGTCCTTGCATAACACTACTGATATTTCAATGTCATCTATTTTATAGTTTCCTTCTCCCCTTCCTCAGCTGTCCCTTTTTCAATTTCACACACCATTCCAGGATTCAGCTCTGAACAAGAAAATCACATGGATAAACTTCCTTCAAGGTAAACATGGGTGTGCATGTTTGACAACATGGTTCCATTAGTAGTTTATCCACAAAATGACTTTTAGAAATATTTTACATCCATATGGGATCAAACTGCATGAATACTGGCATGAACCAGTCCTCACTGTTACAAAGGTTTATGAAGAATTTGACAAAGAATTAATGCAAAGTTTTAAAAATAATGCATTTCCATCATTATGCTTTTTTTTTAAAAAAAAACAAAAACAAAAAAAACCAGCAACAACCCATGAAGAATACTAAGTCTTGAGATAACTTGATCTGGATTATATCTATGTTTGTCTGAGCAGTGTCCAGTCCATCGTACAATGGGGAAAAATGGTTGAAAAGGTTGTATAATCAGCTATTTAGTCCCAGTATAAATATAGCAATCATGCTTGTAAAATACTTCCACTAAAATTAGAGATGTATGGGGAAAGCCCTCAGGTTTACTAGTTTTGTGTTTTTGCTTCTTTGAATTTATTCAGATAATCCTCCGCAGCAAGATATTTACATTAAATTTTTAATTAGGTGACATCTCAGGGACTAGAAGTTTTTTTCAGTTGTATGCTCCATTGAGAGAGTTTCCCCATTAACTCCAGAATATCGATGTGATGTCCAGTGCAAGGAAGAATTCAACCTAAATATCTACTAGCATCTGTGGTTTTTCTTGGACATGAGCACCTCTGAGAAATGTTGAGGATATAATTAAAATTCTTCTTGCTTCCTGCAAAATTTATTTCATACTTTGTCTGAACAGAAAACCTAAATTTATTATGGTTTCAGAGCTACCACCCAATATATTCAATGGCAAATTTATAGAAAAAGTTCTAAATATCGTATAAAAGCAATATATCAGTGCTACTCAAAGGGTCCAGAGCTGCAACAGATTTCCAGGGAAGAAATAAATACTTGTAGCCAATTGACAGAAGTGTAAGGGGAAAACTTTGCTAGTTTCCCACATCAGGCAGCTTAAGAAGCACCAGTGCATGACTCATCACCAACAGATACTGGAGAGTTGCATTGCTTTTTAAAGTAACTTGGTCACTCAGAAAAACTAATAACCTACACTGTTTCCTTCCTGGTTATTTGTTGTTCACCATGAAAGTAGCACTAGCAAGAGCATACTCTCATTTCTATACCATTTCTAACTCAGTGGGAATATGAAGTAAAACATTATAAAGAAATAATAGTACCTAACATAAAGTATTGCATCCAGCTGTTTAGCTGCAACAGAAAATCCAAATGTTTACAATATGTGTGTGCCTTCAAGTCACCTGTCAACTTATGGAAACCCTCAGCATGTTTTCTTAGGCAAGGCATTCTGTGAAGTGATTTTGCGAGCTCCTTACTCTGAAATACAGCCTACATCACCTGGTTTTCCTTGGCTATCTTCCATTCAAATACTAACCAGGATTTGGTTAGTTTTCAAGATCAGAGAAGATGCAGTGCTTTTACTCAGTGTATCCCACCAAATACCTAATTTCTTTTAATAAACTTCCACACATATTGGAAGGGTCAGTTTTACACAATGTAGATGCTACTCGGAATTTACATAATTGTCAAGAGAGGCATTCTAGTGAATTTAGCTTGACCTCTGAATATTTTTTTTCCCAATCATGTGCATTTGGCTCCTTCCTGCTGAAAAGATACAAATTAATCACAGTAGAGTCAGTAAATTAGGGCACAAAGTGAAGGAATGAATGATCAATCCCATCAGTGGAAAATGCATACAACAACATTCTGCTAGTCAAAGAAACTAGCAGGTCAGCACCTGCCAGATAATGTTCAAGAGTCCAGATGGCCAATGCTGATTAAATGAAACTCCCTTCAATTTAGGAGGCAAGCCATTAATAAATTAATCACACAGCTTAATGAGGTAATGACTTCAGCACTAGTTTTCATGAGCCCATCATTCAATGAACCTGAAAAAACGGGCTTGGTGCATTTAATATGAAGATGTTTGTTTTTATTTTGAAAAGCAGTCACATATGTTATCGCCTTGTCAAGAGGAAAGGACATTAACTGAAGAGTATTATCAGATTGTAATAAATGGTGATATGTGTAAAGCAAAAGAAGCCATGGGTACATAGGGATAAGAGTAATTGTATATTACTTATTATAGAGCAAAAGGTCACTTCCAAATGATGAGAGAACCTTCTTGGTGCTAGTAATCTGCTCATGCTTTTGGTATACCGCATGCCAGTGGCCTCACACTTGTCTTTCACAATGTTAGTATAGGGTTTCAAACAATGAATGGCATGGACAATCTTTGGCCCTCTGGGTGTTTTGGACTTCAACTCCCATAATTCCTAACAGCCAGTCAGCTGGCTGGGATTTCTGGGAGTTGAAGTCTAAAACACCTGAAGGGCCAAAGTTTGCCTATGCCTGCTGTAGACCCTTCCACCTAAAAGCCCTTATTTTATTGTGGCTGAAAAACACAAGAAAATGTATTTAGAAAAATATATAGCTTTATCTTTATGATGGCTGTATCTGCTGGCATGGAAGTACTGAAGATCTGGCACATGAAGACCATACATAAGTGTTGTTGTTTTGTGCCTTCAAGTTACTCCAACTTAGTTAGATGTCTTTCTCCTTGGTTTTTCTGGAAATATACTGTATATTCAAGGAGGTTTGCCACTGCCATTACGGTGGCACAATGAGTTAAACCTTTATGCCAGCTGAACTGCTGACCTGAAGCTTGGTGGTTCCAATCTGTGAGATGGGGTGAGTTTCTGTCTGTCAGCCCTAGCTTCCCATGTGGGGACATGAGAGAAGCCTCCCAATAGGATGATAACATCCGGGCTTCTCCGTGCAATGTCTTTGTAGGTGGCCGATTCCTTCACACCAGAAGCGACTTAAAGTATGTTCACTTTTGACAAAATAAAAAATGCCTTCCTATTAGGAAATAGCTTTTATACTCTTCTTGCCCCTCTCCTTGCTCTTATCATCACCTATTAAGAGTGATAATTAACTGTGCTTCTTATTATGCAATGGGAATAACTTTTTAATAATCCCCCCACTCAGTTAATGTCAACAAAAACTTTCCCTTTCACTGGCAAATGACATTTTACTTACTATAATTATATAGGCTCTTTGCGGATCAATGAATACATCAACCTGATTGCAGATTATTTCATCGGTTGTATTAATACTATCATACCAATGCACTATGATTTTTTTCCATGTCTCCTTTGCTATGGTTAGGTGACTGAGTGTCCTGAACTAGGCAGAAAGTTTAAACATCTTACAGAAACAATTAGCTTTTTAGTCTAAACAGATGCACTTATTTCGTTGACGTTCAGACTTAAAATTTGCAAAATTCATACCAAAACAGATTTCAGACAATAACTAAGGTATATTTTCATTTATTTCAGTTTCTAAATGTAAACACTGACACATTAAAGAAAAATGTCAGATCTGAACATTAGCATTCTTCTTAACCCCATACACAGAATATTTCATCACAATCCTTTCATGAAATGGTTTTCCTTTGGAAAGTCATAAAATGCAACATCAGCAGCAACTACAATAACTGAAAACACATACACACACACACACACACAGAGTAATCTATTGGATCCTACCTGTCTAGAGATATACAACAGAGGTGGAGAATTGATGCTGTGGTGAGGAGAACATCTAATGATGTGCGAATCAAACAGAACATCTTTCCATAAATCCAGTTATCTTGAACAAGCTCAATGGCTCCAAATGGCATTACCAAAACTGATACTAGCAAGTCAGCAAATGCAAGTGATACTATGAAATAATTGGTCTTGATTTTCCTGCAAGAAACACAAATATTTTGATTTGTTAAACGCCATACGACAGCAATTTGCAGGATTTTTAATATTTTGAAATATCTACCACATCTTATTTTACCACTTAGTAAAACAGATTCTAGTTTTGAGTAATATAACTCTGTGTTGTAGGGTTGTGCAATTAGGCTGGACCATGATCCATTTTAGGTACCTGAATTTTGGGGGTACCTGGATTCGTTTTCATCTTTTGGAAGGAATCCTATCGTGATAGAGAAAACTAGTGAATTGTAGGAAACATGCAATGGATATTTCACTTCTAACATCTTAGGTGAAATTATAGCTTTTACCTAAGTTCTTAGAAATAATGCCTACTACCACACTATTCCCTCCTGAATTGTGGCAGACTAAAATTGCATTTCATATTTATAATAGTTGACCTCATATATCAATCAACTGGCCAACTCACCTGTATCATGGACAAACACACACAGATTTCCTATACTGTAACAATTCTACAATGTTATGGCCAGATGAACTTCTTCAACAGGGTGTTTAACATTCCTAAGTGATAAAACTAGAAAAGCTCCTGATTTCTAAGAAGAATGCATGATAAAGTGAAAGTATGTTTCAGTGCAGTTTTCCAAATCTCCTTGTTTTGGCATTTGTTATATGATTTATGTGCTTTGATGATGCAAGTTGTAGAAAGGCAGACACTGAATTATAAAAAGATCACATACCTGTTCTATTAATTCTAATCTAAGGCATATTTCAGGCAATCAGTTTGACGTCACACTAATAACTTGGGTAAAAAGAAGGCAATGTTCTCTATCACATTGTTTATGTTGATAGCTGTTCTCAATTTCTTTTCCCTCTTCCCAGTGGAAATCCAGCTACTGCACCATAAAAAAGTTCTTTTGAACAAAGTGATTGATGTTAGCATACGCACAGACTCACCTGAGTTGCCTGTCCCTGCACACAGCCACCATCACCAGCAAATTCCCCAGGATAGCCATAAGAATAACTGCAGAAATAAAGGTGAGCAGCACAATCTTTTCCAGGCCAAATCCCTCAGTTGAGCTGTAGAGAAAAGACATGAGGCAGTACTGTGAGCGAACAGAAATATGGACTCCCTGGAATGCAGACGGGTAGCCCAAAATCAGTTTGGCCATCTTTAAAAAAGGGAATAATTCAAGTCTGTCAACACACTGATGTAGCGACAATTGTACACACTCTATGACTAACAACTTCCCTTTAACAATTAGGATATCCATTAGCATGTTAATTGCAATGGAAAATTAAGCAGCTTAGAACCAGTTCAAATGTAAACCCTTTTCTTGGTAAATAGACACACTGTCATATTTTGTTATCTATATTCAAAGCACATATTTGTATCTGGTCTGACTATAACACAGAAACTTAGAATCAGTTCTGAAAGCAAATTTTGTATCATGGATCTGAGCATCTACTACCATATATGCACATTTTGACCCTGGAAGCCGACGAAAGGTTATCATATATACTTGTGTATTAATTGACCTCATGTATAAGTTGAGGGCAGGTTTATGGATTTTGATAGGACCTGTGTATGACCCAAGGCTCTTTCTGCAGAGAGAGGAAAGCACCAGCATCACCTCAGAGGAACAGCTGCCCCTGGATACTGCTGCTGCCACTTTTTCCACGCAGACATTAAAAGGCCCAGAAGCAACTACACAGCAGATAAGAATAGGAGAAGTGAGTGCTTCTTTTAGTTTTTCCTGGGAAAGACAAAGCTCTAACCTTTTGCCACTCTACTGATACAAGGTGATGTTTCCCTTTTCTTATAAGAATTAAGGTGCAGTACTTACATTGGCCCATGGATAAGTCAACTCAGGTTTTGAGGGGCAATTTTTATTAAAATTTATAGACTTATACATGAGTATATATAGTAGCTGTCTCATCTTCCTCACAAACATCAGCCAGTTCCTATGCATGTTTAGAACAGATTACAGAAGATGAAACTGTGGCAGCTGTTTAAAAAAGAGAGAAATCACTTTTTTCTTACAAAACATATCAAATACTATCTGAGTTGGAAGAAGTACCTGGTGATGCTTATATCCTTGTATTGAAAAATGATGAGATGTACACCAGTTCCTACTAACTTACAATCAGGATTTTCCAAGTCAAGGTTTCTATCACTTACAATGTATTTATTTTCTTTCCATCAACAGGCCTTATGTAGTATCATTGTCTGGTGATGTTGATGTTATGACTCTTCAAAATGACTTTGAACATATAAAGCGGACTCTGCTGCATCTGGGAATCCATATAACAGAGCTAGATTCACAACAGAACTGCTGTATCCAGCCATTAATGTAGGTTAACAGAATGAAGGATTTATTTTGAAGTTCCAGACTGATCCTGGAATTTTGGAGGTGAAAACATCTGGATCCAACCCAATCCATGTTCACATTTCCAACAGACTCACCACCACATCATTGCCAGCAAGCAGCCTGCTGGTGATGTTACACCAAGGCATCCAGCCATAGGACCAGAAATCACCACCAGCAACCTCTGGGAAGGACTGAAGATTCAAATCTTTGCCTCTCAGAGTCCTAGCCCAAGACTCAAGGACTGAGAAGAACCCTCTATATCACTCTGGCTCTCTGTCGTTGTTCCTCTCTATATTTCCCAGAATGAAGCAGCATCAAGTACAATCAAAGGCTGGAAGTAGCTTAATGGATGCAAGTGGAAGATATATAACCATGTCCTCTCCATCTTCATGGGGTTCTTCTCACAATGCAAACAATAGATTCAGTAGACAAGACCTTCCCTAGGATGGGATAAAATGTTAAATTCCTCTTCTACTGAGCTCTTATGACATGAGCTGTGGGGGTGGGTCTGCTAAAGATCCACTTTTATTAGGCATGTTTAAAATAATGTAACCTATATCTTTTTTAGGGGATATAACCAATTTTGCGTTGTAAATTTTAAATGGATTTAAATTTGTGTATATATGTGTGTTTGTGTATGTATATGTGTTAGTGTAGCACCTGAAGATCACTAACTCTGTTAGCCAAAGCATATTGCGCTTTTTAAAACAAATAAAGTGATCATCCAGCACCACATAGAGCTTTGTTTCCTGATTTGCCATGTCTGCCATTCTTGTAGTGCTGGTTAACAGGAATTCATAGCCCAAATGATTCAAATAGGTGACTCTGCGTCCTTTATAATCTAAGAAAAGCTTCATTCAACTTGCATTCATCTCTTCAAGGGAGCAAAGTGGAGCAACATTCTGCAATGTTGTTTGCTTGGGTAAATGGAAAGAAGCAATGCTACACACTGAATGAAGAAAGTCACCTTGGTACTGCCACCTGATCCTTGTGAAAAGAGATGAAAGTAATCCTTGTTCAAGGGCAGTTGCCTTGCACCAAGAGACTGTATCAAATAGCAGATCCCCTACCTTAAGAGGACACCGGAAGAAACTAATCCATAATGGTTGGGTAGGTGTTAATGAAATATTAATATCTGTGTTTATGATAAGTTTTAAAATGTTAGAAATGCTGGCCCTTGCTGTTTAAATGGATAATTATATTTAAATCATACAAAATACATGTATGCCACTACAGCATATAAAATTTCCATGCTTAGCTAACATGTTACATATATAATGTATTTCTGCTAGCCTTTAGGCATTGGGTAGTGCTACACTTGTTTTACCATACTTATTATTACCATCATCCTTAGAATTATAGTTTTAATATCATTTTTGTGTTGAATTGTATTTTATATAAACACACCTTGAATTCTGGTGTGTGTGTGTGTGTGTGTGTGTGTGTGTGTGTGAGAGAGAGAGAGAGAGAGAGAGAGAGAGAGAGAGAGAGAGAGATTATTATATTTCATGATGTTTATAAAAAGTGGTCATGATGTTAAGATGCCTCTGATTATTCTTATTTCCTCAATACTGTGTCATAAAATGCTGATTAATCTCAAACTGTACAGTGATTTATCCATCAATTATCATTTGCAAGCTTTTTCAGAATTAAATAGCACTATGGGACCATACATTTAGTTGCAACACAAACCCCATTTGAAATTATAGCTTTAAGTTGCAATTAAGTATAAGTTCTTACAATGTTTTTAATGCTGCAAAAATTTGCTCTTGATCAGTTTATGAATGCTTGCTTTCCAGCATGTTCCAGATCAGTAAGTACACCTGCAAAGTCATCTGCAGCATAAAACAATAGTATGTAACAGAAATCTTGCATATTTTCAGCAGCCAGTCCAATACACACTGACAAGCAACTTGTGTAGACTGCAGTGTTAACAGGATTATTTTCAAGACTGGAAGCCTGTAAAATTTCAAACAAGAGGTTTTAAATCATTGACCTGGTAAGGTTGAATATGAGGTAAAATCCAACTATAGAATTTGTACATTCAAGTGTGGTATGTTTCAGAATGTAGTGGGTTTGGACTTGAGAGATCATCATTCATTTACCAGGTCAGCTGCAAAGTATATTAGGTGCTCATGGGACTATCAAGTTGGTATGTTTTCTGTCTGAATTACTCGCACATATAAATCAGTAAAGACAAAAATAATTATACATATAGTATAAGCATGTCAGTTGATTGCTTAATTGAAAAGAATGCAGGGAAATGTGAATAAATTTTCCAGCTCATGGAATATAAAGAGGCATTTTATAATAATCATACTGGCCACAGCTGGTCCTCTTAGTATATTAGTAGTCACAAATAGCACACTGTGATGAGGAACACAGAGTTGTAATCTGACAATATCTTGAGGGCTACATGATTTCAACTACACAGTAAGGTTAGAAATCCATGTTTAGTTTCTACAACGTTAACATGACTTTTTTCATTATAATTTTCCTCTTTACATTCTGAACGTGTGAAAATCATGCATGCCAAATATCTGCAAGCAACACATGGGTAGAACTTACCACACAAATTTCCCAAAGAAAATTTTCAGGATGTAACTGTCAAAGGTCAGATGCCAACTGAGAGCAAAATATAGTTTAAGTAACAACTCAAAAATAGCCCAGTAAATTGTCAGAGGCTTTAAACACTTAATCTTCAGTGTTATTAAGCAGTTAAAACAGAAAAAACGCCAAAAACATGAACTGGCATATAATCCGGATTAACCAGAGATATAATCTGGATTTAACATAAAGTACTTGAACTCAGCCCAAAGACACAAAACGGGCTTAAAAAGGCAAAACAAACAAAAGTAAATCACCACAAAGCCCCAAAACCTTCCCCAAAACCCAGGAGTACAGCAGCGATTCCAAACTGAGGCAAAAACCCAAACCGGATTAAAAAGCTCTTCGCCGAAAGTGGCACAAACAAACAAAACTGGAAAACGCTGAGGAGTTAGCGGCAAGCCGCTGCAGAGACAAAAGCCAAGCCAGGAGCCAAAGGAGCGTAGCGTTGTAGCGAAGTCAAGCCGGTCTGAAGTCGGGTTAAGGGAACAGCGTCAGGGTTGAGAACGAAGCCAGCAGTCAGCAACGGTAGACAGCCACAGAGATGAGAATGATGCCAAGCCGAGTTTGGGAGCGAAGAGATAAGCCAAGTCGAGATTCAGTCCAAAGGGTGAAGTCATCACAAGAAAGTCCACGTCAAGGGATGGCACAAAAAGCCAAGATAACGAAGGCGAACAAGCAGCTAATGCAAAATAGTAATAACAGTGCAGTCCAGGAAAACCCACACAATTCCAGCCCTCCGTTGAAGAATAACCCGGAGCAAACTTACATCTGTTGCAAAGTCCCAAGCCAGTCTTCAGAATCACGTACAGGAAACCCAATGGCGCCCAACAACACCTTGCCACACGCAAAGAATAGTGGCCAAAAATCCCCAATTTATTTAGGTTTCCTTGGGCGTCCAAACTTCCAACGCCCTAGGGTCAGGTGTCCCAAGTTCCTCATCAGAATCTGAGCTCCAAACAGCCAACGCCCTAGGATCAGGCGTCCCAAACTCCTCATCAGAATCAACATCATCCTGCCCACACCCAACTCTGTCCACACCTGTGGAACTACCCTCATTCCTCCAGGCAGACCATGTGGGATCTGCTTCTGAAGATACCCAAGCCTCTCCAGCATCCACAGTATCCATGGACCTAGATTCCTCCCCAAGATCCTCTGGAGCCCGTGCCCAATCTATGCCAACTTCCTCTGTCACCACCGGTTCCTCAGCAACCATTTCCAACTCAAGATCCCCCCCCAAGTCCCCACATGAATCCTCCTTGGAAGACTCCCCATCAATCTCCCTGATTCTTTTCCTGTGTAAATCTTCCAGCGAGCCCTCCTCGCGAGGGTTCTTCCTTCCTCTCCTGATCCCTCCATTATCACTCACAGCCTCAGAAGACTCATTCACAACAGTAACCTTATCCTAAGAAGATAGTTGTTCTCTGCAAAGGATTCTCCTTCAAAAACTGTTGGAGAATTTCAAAGCTTTCAACGACATGCCACTAGAGCAGTGGTTCTCAACCAGTTTACCATCTGTTAGGATTTCTGGGAGCTGAAAGCCAAAACATCTGGGGACCCAAAGGTTGAGAACCACTGCATTAGAGCATGTGGAGCCAGTTGACACGCTATGCTATCTCCTGCAATTGCCTTTGTCTCGCTGTACAATTAAGACAGCTTAGCCAATGACCAGACACTTTGGTGCAACCAAAATATTCTATGTATTGTCAAACGTACTATATATTCCAATATAGCAGCATGGATTTTTTTTCTTTTTCAAAATTTGAGAATTTTACGTCCATAATTTTACACATTGGGTATTGATAATCTGGAACACGCCCACATGAGGGTGACCAAGATGAACAAAGGTCCAGAAACCAAGCCCTACATAGGAACAATATATGGAGCTTGGTACATTTAGATTGGAGAAGACTGAGAGGTGACATGATAACCATCTTTAAATATCTAAAAGTATGACATAGGCAGAAGATAAGGTGTTATGTTTTCTGCTGCTCTAGAGACTAGAACCAATGCATTCAAATGACAAGAAAAGAGATGTCATTTAACTTTAGGAAGAACGTCTTCATTGTAAAAGCTATCTCACAGTAGAATAAATAAACAAGGAGCCTCCGGTGGCCTAGGGGATAAAAGCCTTGTGACTTGAAGGTTGGGTTGCTGACCTGAAAGCTGCCAGGTTTGAATCCCACCCGGGGAGAGCACGGATGAGCTCCCTCTTTCAGCTCCAGCTCCATGCGGGGACATGAGAGAAGCCTCCCACAAGGATGGTAAAACATCAAAACATCCGGGCGTCCCCTGGGCAACGTCCTTGCAGACGGCCAATTCTCTCACTCCAGAAGCAACTCCGGTTCCTCCTGACACGAAAAAAGTAGAATAAACAGAGGGTAGATGAGTCTATCTAGGGAATGCTTTAATGTTATGTTCCTGCATCACAGGGGTTTGGACTACATGACGCTTCAGTCACCCCTCACAGTTTTATGATTCAATCTTATAGGTAAACCTGTGTCAGAGCTCCAAAGAAAATAATGAGAAAGATTTCTTTTCTGGAAGGGAAATGTACTTAATTAGGCAGATCTGCCTCTTGAACATAGCACAACTTCACTGAGAGATAATTATGGCTTCAGCAAGTAATATACAAATGGCAAACCAGGCTGTAACCTTGAGGCCCGTTGCCAGCTCCAGCTGACAAGTGTTTGCTATAATTTCAGTCTCGCTTTCAGATACCTGCTGAAAAGCTTAGTTTTGGGTCATTGCTTTTTGGTCAGCTAATTAAATGTGTGTTTGCTTCTGCAGTGATTATAAGAGCTATGCTATCTGCTTAACTCAACAGCCCATTCTCCCTCCTTCTATTTGCTTAAGAAATGTAAAGATTAAAGGCAATTACTAAATCTATGTGTCTTTACAAAACAAAGAAACATTACATGGAATAAAAAAGTGGCTTCTTCAGACCTCACCCTTTTAAGTCCCTGGCCTCCATGTTTTAAAGGGGAAAGTCTGCAGGACTCTTCTAGTCACCATTACCTGAATCAGAACTGATTCATTCTTGTTGCATCATTCTGAACTTTGGTAAGCAGGGCATCTGGGCATACAGCATCTGCCATATTGAAACAAATGTGGGAGGTCTCCTACAAATGTCACTGCAGATGCTGTCTCAATGCAGGCATATTCAAAGTAATGGGAGGCAGTGTAGTGTATACAGGACCGGCCCGAGGAAATTCGAAGGGGTACGCAAAAAATTTTTTGCGCCCCCTCCCCTGCGCCGCAGGAGGCGTGGCCAGGACTGGCCCCGCCCCCCGTGCCCTAACCCTGCCTCCAATGCCAGGTGGCCACGCCTCCCGCTGCGCGGGTGGCGTGGGAGGCGGGGCCAGGGTGCGCGGCACGGGAGGTGGGGCCAAACGTGGCCCCACCTCCTGCGGGGCGCGCCCTGGTGCAGCCAAGCTGCGGCAGGAGTTCTTCCAGGCCGCAGCCTGAAAGGACTCCTGCTGCAGCGGGCGCGCCCCGCGGGAGGCGGGGCCAGAGCTGGCCACGCCTCCACGTCACATGGCCCCACCTCCACCAGGTGTGGCCCCGCCTCCCAGGGGTTCAATAGCGCCCCTGGGAAGGTGGCGCCCAACGCGGGGGCGTGGCCAGCGTGCCATGTTGGGCCGGGCCTGAGTGTATAATCCTTTTAGACACAATTATGTAGTCCCCACACAATAACACTTGAATAAAGCTAAGTAACATTAAGTTACACCGAAATACCTGTATCATTTTTTCCTTGAAACAGGGAAAATTGTGGAGGAGAAGAGGGGTACAAAATGGCTACTATACCTTGCACATTTCTAATAATTCTGTGTATTTATTTCGGAAGCCTGCTATTTATATGCATTGGTAAATGATATCACTGGTCTAAGTATTCTTCTAACAGGTTATGCTGCAATGAACATTGTGTAGCAATGAAGACAGAGGTAAATAATTTGTTCAGCCTTTCTACAGACATAGTAGGTCTTCTTTTTTAAAATGCATGAAGCTTCTCTGTAGCTAAGGATTTTCCTTATCCTCCCATACTGTAGGATCAATTGATGAAAAGAGAAGTTTTATTTAGAGGATAATATATATAACGACTGTAAAAATAATTTTATTTGCATTAAGTAGCTGAAGAACTGATGGAATGCTAATTGAATTTGCATTATAATAGCTCACTGAAAAACAATAACATAGCAATGGGGAGTCAGATGCCATCTGATTTGAATTATGCAGAACAAAAGTATACGTGGTAATTTTGGAAATATATTGAATTTTCTTTACTCTTGATAGCAAGCAGATGGCTGATGCACAGGTGGGGAAAGTTATGTTCTTGCCAAACTAAATCTCTATTGAGGGGAAGAAATAATGCTGAAGTTTCCTTTAACCATTTATCATCATTTCAAGGTTACTGTAAGATAAGGGAGAAGAAAGGGGGAAATCCTTTAATAACAGATATTGCAGAAGCAAGGTGTTTTCTCAAAAAAGAATTTGAAACAGGTGTGAACAAAAAGTGGACAATTCTGACTTATGGTGACCCTGTGAATGAAGACTCCATGTTACCTTGTCCTCAACAGACCTGCTCAGCTCTTGGCAACTCAAAGCCTTGATTCCATGATTCAGTCCATCCGTCTGTAATACAGTTTTCTCCTATTCCTAGTTGTTGTTGTTGTTGTTTATCTCCCCCGAAGGGGACACAAAGCGGCTTAACATGAAAATGTTAGTGCAGCTTTTAAAATATACAAATATTAAAACAGAATTAAATATGGACAGTATTAAAAGATTCACAGTTAAAACCATTCAAACATACTTGATGCTTTCCACACTCTCAACTCCCCAAAACATGATTCAGATCTCTCCCATTCTCCTCTTCCTAAATGCACCTATCAAACTCTTTCAAGATGCAATCCTTTCCCCTGTCCCTCTCACTGCTTCAAAGAGGCCTCATCACAATTATTAACTGGTGCTAGCCGATGCTTATTACACATGCTCATGATTTGTTCATGTCATTGTATTTCCCATTTCTATATTTGGTTGTGAAAGCTGCACAGTGAAGAAAGTGGATAGGAAGATAGTCAACTCATAAGAGATGTGGTGCTAGAGAACTGCTCTATGTATACCATGGACTGAAAAGACAGATAAATGGATCCTAGAATAAAAGACAATAATGTGTGGTAAGGTAGAAGGTAGCAGGTTAAAACCTTTTTATTCAGGCAGACTTTTAAAGCTGAAGGTGTTTAAGATTGGATCAGGGGGTGCTGTGATTTTTAACTTTGAATTAGTTTTAATGGTTTTTAACTGAGATTTTTAAAATACTGATTATATTTAATCCTGTTTTAATGTTTGTATATTTGTATATTTTAAAATTGTTATGCTGATGTTTTAATGTTAAACCACTTTGAATCCCCTTCAGAAGCAATAATGTGGGGTATAAATAAATATTATAGTAATTATTATATGTGGAATCGGCACATAGATGATTATTTTATTTTCTATATTAAACCTTACTTTTATAAATATATTTGTCTGAATGTTTGAATTTAATAATCAACTGGTAAAATTGTGAATGTTTTACCACAATTAACTCACCATTGAATACAACCACTTGTCAAGCACAGTGATTCCCGACCCCTTGAGGCCTGAATACCAAAACCAGGGAAGATAAAAGAGGATGCTTCCACCTTGTCTTGGGGATGGAGCCCCATGCTGGACATCGCACGATGGCATGTGACTTCCAGCAGAGGCCCTGCCCCCAATCGGGGTGGAAGCGTCATTGGACGCTTCCCCCAGAGCACAGGAGGCTCTCCCCCCACGTAAGGGGAAAGGGCACAGGGTGACGGATTCACCCCACTGACCCTCTTTTTTCTCAGCAAAGCGAGAAGCTTTGCCTGGTCTTTCTGATGAGGCTCCTAAACTATGCACTTCTATATGGAAGGTGCTCTATGCATAAATGTGAATCACATGTAATGATAAACTATACAGATCTGTATTCAGTGCATGGCAGGTCTTCATGTCACAAATGCATGAAGGTACTGTGATGAGCACAAATCCATGTGATAACTGCTAACACTGCAAGAGCTTATATAGTAGGCAGAATACAAAGGCATTTCCTAGCAGCTCATTACATATACTCCAATATTTTGGAGATTGCATATAGGGCTGGCCCTAGGCAATTTTCAAGTGTAAGCAAAGAGTATTCCCCCCCCCCCCCAAATGCAGTGAGAGTGGAAGAGGAGAGCCATGGAGATTTCCCCAAAGTGCCGGGCCTTTACCGGAGGGAAGAGTTTCTTTATATGATTAATCTATCTATCTATCTATCTTTGGCTGGAGTTGCACTTGAAACATGTACCTGTTTTAGAGAGAGAGAGCTTTGGGTAACACAGGGAAGGCTTAACATGCCTGTGGTGTTTGTTTTGCTGCCTGTGCCCCTGTGGAAACAAGAATTGGTGATAGAGCTTCAGTGGAGACTCCTTGGCCCAGGCACATTCTCTCAGTGTAAGGTGACCATGGCGAAGGTGTTTGCATCCGGGGGAGGGGGGATTCGAGGAGCCCTCCCTCAGCCTGCCTTCTCCTTGCTCTACCTTGTTGAGGGAGGGGTCCCGCAGCACTTCGTAGCCCCTCTTCACGGTCAACACCAGGCTCTGGGCAGCGGCACTATTTGTGTGTGAGGGGAGTGCAGCTGTTGTTTCAGTTGCTGCTGTTGCCCATGAGGGGGTGGGACCTGAGAAAGATGGTGAGGCTTCTTGCCAAGGCACCTCGCCTTCCTCCCGCCTCCTTCGTGCTCCCAGGAGATGGCTGCAGGCACCCGCAGATGCCATCTTTCTCAGGCCCCACCACCTCATGGGCAGCAGCAGCAACAGCAACAACAGCCGTACTCCCCTCACACACAAACATGCTGGACCCCGAGGATGGAAAGCAGCATAAGAGCCGCCGCCCAGAGCCAGGTGTTGACCATGAAGAGGGGCTACAAAGTGCTGCGAGACCCATCCCCAGCTTAGGGAAACCCGGGGACGCCTCAATAGTGCCCCCAGGGGACTGGCGCCTTCCGCATTTGCGTAGTTGGCGTATAGGTTCAGCTGCCCCTGATTGCATGCACTCACAGTTTTGGTTGACATCTGCAAGTAATGAACCACACTAATTCAACTCTCACATGGTTCTGGGATAATCAATTCATGTTTATAAAGATAACAAGGTGTTGAACTCCCTCAATCCAATTTAAATCAAATTTGCAAACTAGTAATTAGCCTGACTTCAAACATGGTAACTGTGAATAAGTTTTAATTGCAAAAGCCCTAGTAATGACAAAATAGCTAGGATTGATTATTTCAATCAATAGTTTACATTTTTTTCCCCAAAATATCAACTCTCCATGTTTTTCTTTCAGTTCATGGATTTTTTGTTTAACAATGTAAAGATTGGTGGGCTTGCTATTATCAAGGAAAAATGATTTAGACAGAATGATTACTAGTTAGTAAGAATGTAGAAATTACTAAAAGACATAGACTGGATCTAGTGGTGAATATACATATAAAAAGAAGAAAAAGAAGGTACATCCATATTTTAGTTAAAGCCTCTGACAAAAGCTCCTTTTTTACAAAGTGTTTTCTACCTGCCCAGTTTCCCCTTTTTCCCCCTTGTCCCCTACCCAGCTTTTAAGCAGCATCAGCATTGAGAAGGAAGTGAAGGAGGGTTGGAGAAGCACAAACTTTCAACTTTGTAGCAGTATATCTGCAGTAAACAATACAATAAAGTTTAAGCTGGGAAAAGGGATTCCGTGCTAACCAATCCTACTATAGCTGTGCCTGCCTTCCTATAACAGCAAGGAAAACAGCAGCTATCTCAGAATCCCTTACTGAGTAATAGAGATTTTCATCTCTTCCTGATGTGATATTGGTATGATTTCCATAACTAGCACATCATCATATATGTGCAGAAGGGCAACACAGTCTACCAACAGATCATATTCTCCTATCCATACTCCTTTCTTCACTACCAGGATCAATCACACACAGAAGCACTGAAAAGCCGAACGTAAAAGGGTGTGTGTGTGTGTGTGGGGGGCTAAATGACGTTTGAGGAAAGTGCGGGCAGGATCCAGTTAATAGCTAAAAAGCACATGTTTAAAAGGTGTATTTAAAACTTGATTCCACCCCAAAAATGTGCATCTTTGCATGACTGTATATCCCTGCAATCAGGGAAAACATGTGGCTTCCTTCCCACCCCCCTGTGTGGACTGCTCCAATGCACATGCACATTTTAAAAGAACAAACAGCTAATTGGGCTGTCAAAAAATGGAGTCACGGACACACAGGTGGCTAAAGGGAAGCAGAATTGGAAAGCAATTAGAACTCTCTTCAACCAATCTTTTCTTTAGATCTTTATAATATTAAATAGAGCTTTAATTTAGAGTTGGGTGAAGAAAATAAGAAATCTGCTTGTGTGTTCTTTAGGATCTCTGCACGAGTGCATATGAAATGCAGCACATCTTGGAGAGATCCTTTTAAAAAAAAACCCTTCCCCCAGATGTCCCCCATCCACCCTCCATTTCTTGGGACTGACAGGTCTATGTATGAACTTGCTGTTAGGTCCCGGGATTTTTTGCCAAATGTTTAAAACTCACATTTTGACGCTGTCTGGAAGTGCACACAGAGAGTTCATACTAAGCAGGAAATAAATTGACTTGATTACATTTCCTCTTACCATTCAATCTGAAAAGTAGGGAATCAACAAATGAGTTCTGTGCAAATTGCGCAGATATAGATTTTATTTGAGAGGGGACAATGAACAAATAAATGAACAGAAGGTTCACTAAGGGATTTAAAAGACTGATTGGGGAGAATATTTAGAAGTGAGTATTAGAAAGCACCAAAGAATCATTTTCAAAGAGAACAAAAGCATCAGCGTTCCACAGAAAAATCACAGGTACACTAGCAGTGGTTTAAAGCAATAGTGAATATCTGAAGAATACAAACTGCACAGCATGTATTAGCTGTGTGTGCAAAGTCTAATAATCAGTGTTTACACTCATGAAAACAGGTTCCATTTCCTAAATAAATAAAGAAGGGTACTGCTTGGTTTTCATTCATTAAAAGGTATTTCCCTTTCTCTTTAGTTAAAATCAAGTTCCTGAAATGACTTGAGTTGCATGAGAAATGCTATTTCATCCAAAGACAAATAGCTTTTATTAATTAATTGCTTGCTTAGAACATTGTAAGAAATTCAGGTTCTGTTCCAGATAGGACACAGTAATTATTAATCTTGCTGGTGGTATCTCATTGAGAAAGTGGATTTGAAACCTCATTTTTTTCATTGTTACCATGCAGTGTAATATCAGTATCCCAAATCTACCTTTTCCTGAAATGTTTTCTTTTGTGTGTGTCATAAATGTTAAATTATGCATTAAAAAAACCCAAAAAACATTTTTACACAAAGAAAAAAAGACAAAATAAGGAGGGAGTAAGGGCTCTGTAATGCCAATGTGAGTAATGCAAATGTGAGTAGATCAATAGGTACTGCTCTGCCAGGAAGGTAATGGCGCTCCATGCAGTCATGCCGGCCACATGACCTTGGAGGTGTCTACGGACAACGCCGGCTCTTTGGCTTAGAAATGGAGATGAGCACCAACCCCCAGAGTCAGACATGACTGGACCTAAGGTCAGGGAAATCTTTACCTTTACTATGGGCTGTGAAGTTCTCATTAGTAGATTCAGAAATGTTTTCTTTTAATTGAAGATTTGTGGTCAAGTATTTATAATTTTTCTTTTAGTAATGGGGGGGCTTTTTAGAACATATACTTATTGCCTTGTGCTCCAGAATAATAGTAAATTAACCTAAAGCTTCCCATATGAAACCGGGGGACAGAATGGTATTGAAAAAAATAACCATGATATGGAATGAAAATTTTTAAAATCCACTGTTACACTTTGTTCTATATTGGAGTTTGAAGTAAATTTTTTCAGTATTACAAAAATATCTATAACATCTTATAAACCCACAGTTCCCATATTTTTTCCTCCCCAAATCGAACATCAACATGGTGTGGCTTCAATGTAAGTTAGGCCCCTTCTACACTACCCTATATCCCTGGATCTGATCCCAGATTATCTTCTTATCCCATATTATCTGGCAGTGGAGACTCATATAATTTAGTTCAAAGCAGATAATCTGGAATCAGATCCTGGGATATAGGACAGTATAGAAGGGGCCTTAGAGGAACTAAAACTGGAGAGAAGACAACTTTCAAACTCCAATAGAAATCAATCAAGAAAGTAATTAGTGCATATGCAACTTTCTAGTGACAACGGTATATTGCTCTCTATTGTTAGACATTACTATTTACATAATCTCTTTAGACCAGCCCCAGATTCCACACAGCTATTTGAACGCTTCAACCCCTGATTTGTAGCAGTGGTAGGAGTGAAGCCCAGATTGTCCAATCAGGTCAAAATGAATTTGGTCTTGCTGGACAGTCACTCTTACCTGACCTGTCACTGCTAGCCATCACTAAGTATGTTTGTTGACATTAGGAAAAACACCTGCATGACATGACCTGCTCTTGCCTTTCTTTGAGACCAAGATAATGTAGCTTGCCCATGGTCAATGGTTAAATGGAGATTCAAATCCTGGTGTCCGGAGTTGTAGTTCAGTACTCAAACCCACTGCACCACAGTCACTCCCAATAGCAATAGCGGCTCCTAATGGGAGTTTTTGAAATTATTACTTACATTTTAAAGCTCTTCAAATTTCATATATAATTTTTTTTATTATATTTACCTCTCAGATTTCGCTCTTATATCCCATTTCCATGATAAAATACATATTAGCCAATAAAACAAGGTTACTTGTAAACTCTTTGGAAGTCAAGAAAAAATCCTCTCCAAAATGTATAAAAACCCTGGAGTTTATACTGTATTTCTTTAGTACTTTTGAAACATTATATAATTAACACATTTACATTAACCTTTACACTGAAATATGGTACATAATGAAGCCAAATGTATTTTTTAATTGTAGCTAAGTCCCTTAACATTCCTTTTACCAATTGTGCAATCAAAAAACAAAACACAGCCCACTGGTCCCATCCACACACCCCAGTTGTGGAATATTCTCTCCCTAGCATCCTTAGGATTTTACAATCTAACACAGAATGTTGTTTGCTCATTTAGCTTTAAAATTCTCTTTATAATTATCTATTATCAGCTCTCCATGTTCAATAACAGCCCTTTTGTTTTTCCTTTCCCTTTCTTGCTTAAGCAGCCTGAGGCTATTAGGAATTGTGGGAGTTGAATTCATAAACCCCTGGAGGGAACATGTTTGCCCATGCCTACTCTAGAAGCTAACAACAGCTAGAGATTTTTATGGTGGTGTTTTTTCTAGAGATCTCTAGGTCAGTGGTTCTTAACCTGTGGGTCCCCAGATGTTTTGGCCTTCAACTCCCAGAAATCCGAACAGCTGGCAAACTGGCTGGGATTTCTGGGAGTTGTAGGCCAAAACACCTGGGGACCCACAGGTTGAGTACCACTGCTCTAGGTCCTGTAACATAGAGTCACACTGGAAGATCTAGTGATTCCTAGAGAAAAATGTTTTAATCAAATCTGTGAATAATCAAATCTGCAAAAGTCAAAACCACAGATGTGGATGGATGACTGCAATTTCAAAAAGGATTCCCTCTCCCCATTTCCTGGAAAAACACATAACGATGCAGAGTGCAAGTGATCCAATAATGTAGCGTGCAAGTAATAGTGTCAACTAATTATTTATTAATCTCAGTACTACTCACCCACAACAACACAATGTTATCAGTCCCTGCTACTTTGTACAACACTGAACTTTCTGCTTAGTTACTAAGGAAACATTTTGAGGCATTATATTTACCAGACACTCTTACAAACACCTCCACCAACACTTAATCACATTGTAAAAGCCACTCCTTTCCAGCCACTGAAAATTAATAGCAAATTTATGTACCATAGTTGAGAACACTGATACAGTCAAACATGGGGCAAAGTTTGTGCTGTCTCCTTTCCAACTCTGCCTCTTCAGATCATAAATTAGGCTTTCATGTTTAATTCTATAAGCTATAAACCATTTAGTGGCCAAATCAGAAAAAGAAAGGGAGAGACCGAGAAAGAGAGATCCAAAGTAATCCTTAAAGTGGAGCGTAAGTGTTTACAGGAACTTTGACCAGGCTCTGAAAAAGGGCCTTGAAAGGAATGTGTGCATGTGTAAAATAGAGAAATGAGGGCATACATCCTAACGTGAATCTGGCTAGTTGTATTTTTTTTCTAAGATGAGACAATAAAACTAAAATGCCATTCTTTATTAAACACTCTTCTTGAAGAAGGAATGAGATAATCTCTCACTCCCTCTTCTATATCCATAGGGGATGGGATTTGGAAAATAATAGATTCAAGGATATAGAACAGAAAAGCAAGGATTTTGGATTCTATCAGAAGAAAATATTTCCATTGTGCTCATGGTCAACTGTAAACATTATGACAACTTGGAGACCAACAAAACTCCCATCCCTTTGACAAGTGTTCAATGAATCAAAATGTGACTTTAACAAAATGCCATATTACGGTGTTCCCTCACTTATTGCTGGGGTTAGGTTCCAGGACCACCCACAATAAGTGAAAATCCACAAAGTAGGGACACTATATTTATTTTAATATTCATACATTATTTTAGTAGTTATATACTATTTTAAGTCTTTATCAACCAATTGTGTGTTGATAAATCACCTTCTTCTCATCCTGTTGCCGCTTGGGCTCCTTTTCTCTCCCTTTGGCTTCTCCTTCCTCCCTTCCTTAGGCTGTAAATTGTATTTTTTAATGATTTATAATAGTCTTTTAGAGTTTATTAAAAAACCGCGAAACAGCAAATCCGCAAAAAGTGAACCGCGAAGTAGTGAGGGAACACTGTAGTTTTATTTTTACATCCATGGACCAAAACTGATTGAGAAGAGCTCACTTTAGTTATTTGGATTGTATGTAAGTTTTAGAATATACTTTTTATGGCAGGAGACTTGCTTTTTGCAGTATTTCCAGAAAAGGCAGTCTTTATTAACAAATATACCAATGAATGTGTCAAAGTGTGCCAAATCCTAATGTTAGGATCAAAGGCAAGAAGGGGGGATATAGAAGGAGGAAAGAGAAACTAGGACATTTAAAGCAGCTTTAAAAGTAGGTTGGCAGATTATTAATTGGTGCTGTTACTCTTGCAACGGGATAATTGGATGGTTAAACAACAAAATATTTCCTGGCCTTCCACAAACCAGCCAGCCATAGTTTCAGAACTTCATCACATGCAAGTTCCCCCGTTTCACACACTTCTAAAACAGTTCATAGATGAAGTACCATGGAGCCCATCATACAACACAAACAGACTTCCAGTTATTGTTTTGTGTAGTTTTGAAATTTTCACTTATAGTTTAAAGCTAACTGACAGTGTGTGTCTGTAATGCAGAATGTAATCCAGTAATGTAAGAGTTAACTGCATAGAGTAGACATTTATTGCTAGAGGGAAACAGTGAGAGATTTCCGGTACGTAACAGGACATTCGTCATTGCTGTGGAATGTGAGAGGCGACAGCAGAATGCTTCCCTTACGGTGACCGGATCGAGGTCGGGTGCACAAATGCTATGTTCCGGCAAGACTATGTAAATATTGTGAAGTACTGCAATAAAGATAAAAGCTGCTGGTTTCAGATGACAGTCGGGAAATCTGATTTTATTTCTGTGCAACTGAGCAGATAGCCAGATCGCCGGCGAAGGAGGTAAATTGAGACAGAAGGTAAATGAGTTTCTATTTCTATAAAATACCTGTATTTTATAATGTATTTTATGAATACTGATGTAAGTTAATAATATTTTTTAACTGATTTATATATGTGTTTTAATTTTTATATATGCATTTTATTGTAAGCCGCCCTGAGTCCCCTGTTGGGTGGGAAGGGTGGGATATAAATATTGAAATAAAAATAAATAAATATTTAACTGTTTCTTGACATCATCTGTGGTGTTTCATCAGTGAACTGTGTCAAAAGTGTGGAGAAACTGGGGGAACTGCAACCAAGGTGAAATTATCTTCTGAGCTCCTGATGCATCTGGAAATCGGAGAAAGTGCTTTAAAACACATGGGATGAGATCTGTTAGATTCACCCATGTTGAATCATTTCAGTGGCATGGAGTGCCTTCGGTCTCCTCTAGAGTAACGGGATTGAGGGAGGAAGTCAAATATGCCAGAAGTGGTGTCTATCTTAAGAACTATGTCTTGGGTCTCCTCTGGTTGAGGTGGAAGGCGATCCTGTGTGCTGGGGGTAAGTAAATTTTCCATCTTCTTCAAAGACAGAATCCTATGCAAAAAAAAAAAAAAGACAATTCTACATGCAAGACAATGATTTCCCACACTTTCCACCATTTTTCTCAGCTCGGTCTGATGAGGTCATAAACCCAATCATAACTTAATGGAAGGAAAAGGTATTCATGCTACCTAGCCAGCACAACTGAAGCTGGCTGTATGTGATCAGGTATTAGGTATGCCCCACTACCAGGCAAGTAACTATCCCTAAATTTTAAATATGAATTAACTGTACCTAAAGGGCAAAGTAGTTATAGCCTTTCAACAAATTTTGCAATAAACCTGGCTGCCAAACATTGAGAGACAAAGCTCTGTGCTAGTGGACTATATTTTAAGGTTATCAGAGAAGTAGGCCCCTTCTACACCAGCATATAATTCATTACTTGATCCCAGATTATTTGCTTTGGACTGGATTATATGGTAGTTTAGACTCATATAATTCAGTTTAAAGCCGATAATCTGAGATCAAATACTGGATTATATGACAGTGTAAATTCAGCAGTTGACTGAGCTATGTGATTGTACTATATTCTAATGAAAGACTGATAAAGTAATTTCCAAATGAATATATATCCAGTTGTGTGTCAGATGCCTCACATAAAGACATTACTGAAACCAGTATGCTATTGTGCTCTTGCCAAGTCTTCCATTAGCAACAGTTTGAAATGAGAACCATTTTTATTCCTCATAACTCAAATCTGGGAGTTTATCCAGAAACATTAAAAGTTGGAAACTAGTATCTACATTTTTCCCATACCAAAACTATTAATGAGAAAAGTACACAGAAGTGGTCCCTTACTAGCCAAGTTGGTACATGATTGGTTATTTGCTTAAGAACTCCATAATGTAAATGATTTATCAGCATTGGGCACAGCTGGTACACTCTTTCTTCAAAAATAACAGAGTTCTTTTAGGGTCAAATACAAACCTAACGGTGCTCCATGCAGTCATGCCGGCCACATGACCTTGGAGGTGTCTACGGACAATATCGGCTCTTCGGCTTAGAAATGCAGATGAGCACCAACCCCCAGAGTCAGACATGACTGGATTTAACATCAGAGGAAACCTTTACCTTTACCTACAAACCTAAATGCTGATACCAAACTTTCTTTATGAAACAACAACATTATACTGCCATACTGAAATTCACCTATTGTGTATGTGTGTGTGTGTTTGTTTGGCCTATTGTGCTAAAGCTCTTTTAAGAACAGGTTTCCAAAGTGTGATTAATTTTGCTGACTTAAATCACCTCATAACATCGGGGAAACATAGCTAAAATTACCCATCTGTACCAAGAACATCTGTATACCCTGAAATACATATAATCACCTCTCGGTCCATATACCATTGTAGTGAGGTTTGGCTCGTTTGGTGGGACACATAATATCCTCTTTCAAAATGAAGGAAATACTGAGCGGCATTCCATGGATGCCAATATTAAAAGACAAGGGAGTTAAGGGTGGGAGTTTAAAAAAAGTGAAATACTCAAGGTGCAAATGCAAACAGTGCCAACAAAGAAAAAAAAATAAGACAAGTGTGAAGAAGCCAGAATGGATGTCCAAGGAACTTCTAACCCGGCTAAGACTCAAAAGAGACATGCACAAGAAGTGGAAAAGGGGAGAAATCACCAAAGAAGAATTCAAATGTATAGCCAACTCCTGTAGGGAAAAGATTCACAAGGCTAAAGCGCAAAATGGGCTCAGGCTTGCCAGGGACATTAAAAACAACAAAAAAAGGTTTTTTGCTTACGTTGGTAGAAAAAGGAAGAACAAGGAGGCATTGCATTAATTCTACAGTGTAGATACACTCCTGGTCTATAACTTAGAACAGAGGAAGAAAACTGGAAGCAGTAAACAATGGGGAATGGGATACAATGGTTATGACCACTACAAAAAATATGCAGTTCAGTCTTGTGCAGTTTTTTTAAAAAACTAACTCCCACTGCTTTCAGTGTGATCCAGTGAAGTGTATATTGTACTACTGTCTTAACCTCTTCTATCAAGTAGCAGAACACCTTCACCAATTCACTGCCCTTACAACTCAGTTATGAAACCAGTTTATCTAAAATAGTAGCGTTAATAGTCCTTCTCTCTCACGCTCTACACATTCATCTGAATCTTGCTTACTGAACATATACTCTGCAGTCAAACTGAAGCTTATAAATGATGGATCAAACAATCTGCCTAAAAGAAGAGAGTGAATCATGACAATAAAGTTTACAAAATAAAAGTAGAATGCCTTTGGGGGACTTCTCCAAATTTACTTCTATACTAATACTATGACTAGAGTGTCATCATAGCTAAAGTGAATCAATATAGACAAATTTCTATTTGTGTCTGAACAAACACTGCCTGGCTTAGAAAATCCCATCTGCTGGAATTGAGGTGCTTAGGCCAATTATTAAAACCAATTTAAAGTTTGATTTCCAAGGCCCACATCAACACTAATCTTTTTCTCTGGCAGATAATAAACTGAAATAAATTGCCAGGTGAGCATAAGGCAGATTCTATATTGAAGCTCCTGTACTAAGTGAAAAAGTGACAATGTTATCAGCTCATCCCACACACTTCCAAAAAAAGAATACAATTACTCCTATTTTCCTTTGTGATTTATTCTAACTAGTACCATAGAGCTTTTAAAACATTTTAAAAAGGTATTTGACTTGTGCTACAATTCTTCAAACACGTGGTATTAGAATATGTCATCACAGAGCAAAAGTTCTCAAATACTTTATGTACTCCTCAATATGATGTGGGGAGGGTGCCAAATTAGGAATAGTAGTAGAAAGAAACAACTACATGGGGAAACCCCAAGTCTTTTCTTATCAGTACCTCCTGCTATTTATTTATTTAGCACATTTTAAAGTTGCTATTTGGTAGTCAAATGGCAAAAAAGGCAAAAAAAAAAAAGACCAGCATAATATAAAACAGCCTAAATACTCTAAAGCAGGGATCCCCAAACTAAGGGCCTTGGGCCAGATGCAACCTTCCAAGATCATTTACCTGATCCCCAGCCTAAACTTTAGATTTAAGGTTGCCCTAAGTCTGAAAAAAACTTGAAGGCAAACAACAACAAAAATCCTAATTAACTTAACTATCTCATCAGTGAAAAGCAGGCCCACTCCTCCCATTGAAATACTGGTAAGATTATGTTGGTTAAAATTGTTCTTCATTTGAAATATTGTATTGTTCATAAGATATGTGCAGTGTGCAAAGGAATTTGTTCATGTTTTTTTCAAACTTTAGTCCAGCCCCCCAATAACCAGCCCTCTGCTTAAAAGGCTTGAGAACCCCTGTTGTAAAGGCATCAGATCCTATCCAATCTTGGAAGATAAGGAGTCTAAATTCTGATAAGTATTTGGTTGCCAATGACTAGCAGGTGCTGTCTGCCATATTTCAGAGGAAGGAAATGGCAAAACCACCTCTGAATTTCCCCTGCCAAAGGAAATTCATGGGGTCACCATATGTTTACAGATGATTTGAAGACACACAGTATTAAGATCTACACAGTTATAACTGAAAAAAACAGAGCAGCAGATTTAGAAGCAGGAAACATATCATGCAGTGAATAAATAAATCTTAAGATAAAGTCTAGGCAAACAAGAATGTCTCCTTCTGGTGCCAAAATGACATCAAGGTTGGCACCATGTGAACCTTCCTGGAAAAGGTCTTCCTTAATTGCATTTCTATGACTGAAATAGCCCTTTCGTATGGCAAAAAGACTGTCCTGTTGTCCCAGCAATTCCCATCCCCACCTCCTACAGCTAAATGTGACCCACTTAGCCAACAACTAAAGCAGGCTGATTGGGACTCTTAACTTTGAATTTTACTATAGCAGGAGCCAGGTGGATGAATTTGTCCAAGAAAAAAGGGGAAAAAATAGTACAACGTAGAAGTTACAATTACAACAACTGAAGACACATATACTATTCACAGCACCAGCACTGAGCCTTCTTAAATGAACTTGGCAGTGTTATTCGTACAGGTCAAATAACTGCATTTTATGAAGCAGATTATAAAAGCTTATACAAACAACTTCTTTCCCTCAGTTAGGACCTCATCACATTGAGATCACTGATCTGGGCGATAGCAGGGAGATTGGCCATGAATTGTGGTGAAGCCAACATGAGGCATGGGAAACCTGTCACCCTGAGCTCTGCATCACCTCTACCTCATCCCACAGCGGGAAGCGTCATTGCCCAGCTTTCCCCCATTGTTCTCTAAGCCTCTCATATTGTTGGCGCAGCCTCTTACAACAGTTCGCTATCACTTCAGGCATGGAACCCCATGGGAAGATCAACATTGTATGAGGGGATACAGCGGGCTCTGTGCCTGAAATGCGGGAACTGGACAGGGGGAGTGTGTCCCTGCTGGGTCTGCTGGACCTCTCAGCAGCCTTCGATACCGTCGATCACGGTATCCTTCTGGAACGCCTCACGGGTATGGGACTTGGAGGTACTGTTTTGCAGTGGCTCCACTCATTCCTGGAGGGTCGGTCCCAGATGGTGTCATTAGGGGACGCCTGCTCGGCCCCACAACCGTTGACTTATGGGGTCCCGCAGGGCTCTGTATTGTCTCCCATGTTGTTTAACATCTACATGAAGCCGCTGGGAGAGATCATCAGGAGTTTCGGGGTCCGGTGTCATCTGTACGCAGATGATGTCCAGCTCTGTCACTCCTTCCCACCTGTCACTAAGGAGGCTGTTCAGGTCCTGAACTGGTGCTTGGCCGCTGTGTCAGACTGGATGAGGGCCAACCAATTGAAACTGAATCCAGACAAGACAGAGGTCCTCCTGGTCAGTCAGAAGGCCAAACAGGGTATAGGGTTACAGCCTGTGCTGGATGGAGTCACACTCCCCCTGAAGACACAGGTTCGCAGTCTGGGGGTGATCCTAGACTCATCGTTGAGCCTGGAGCCCCAGGTCTCAGCGGTGGCTAGGGGAGCCTTCGCACAGTTAAAATTTGTGCGCCAGCTGTGACCGTACCTTGGGAAGCTGGACTTGGCCACAGTGGTCCACGCTGTCATTACATCCCGTTTAGACTACTGCAATGCACTCTACGTGGGGCTGCCTTTGAAGACTGTTCGAAAGCTTCAATTAGTCCAACAGGAGGCTGCCAGGTTAATAACTGGAGCGGTGTACAGGGAGCGTACTACTCCTCTGTTACGCCAGCTCCACTGGCTGCCGATTAGCTACCGAGCACAATTCAAGGTGCTGGCTTTAGCCTATAAAGCTCTAAATGGTTCCGGCCCAGCTTATCTGTCCAAACGTGTCTCCCACTACGACCCACCTCGAAGCTTACGACTGTCAGGTGAGGCCCTACTCGCGGTCCTGTCAGTCTCACAGGTACGGCTGGCGGGACGAGAGAAAGGGTCTTTTCAGTAGTGGCTCCCCGCCTGTGGAACGCCCTCCCCAGTGAAGTCAGGCAGGCTCCCTCCCTCCTGTCTTTCCGAAAGAGAACAAAAACATGGTCATGGGACCAGGCATTTGAGCATGAGTAACAGCAAAAATGAGATATGAATATATGACTTACTGACAGACCCTACCTGGACATGGAAAGCGCCTTAAATGTATATTTAAATGTATAATTATGTATATTTTAGTGTATATTCTTAATTTTATTGTAATTTTTAATCTCGATGGATTTTATATATATATATATATGTGTGTGTGTGTGTGTGTGTGTGTGTGTGTGTGTTTATATTGTAAGCCGCCCTGAGTCCCCTGATGGGTGAGAAGGGCGGGGTAGAAGTGATGTAATAATAATAATAATAATAATAATAATAATAATAATAATAATAATAATTTTTGCTGCCAACAGCAGGGCTATTAGAAAGGTTTCTTATATCTGATTGTTTTACTACTGCTTGTAGTGGACTTGTTTCCACTACAAGCAATTTTGGAAATCCATTTTCTTTTTAGTTTTTCTTATATCTAACAGATTTTTGCTGAGGAGTCAAATAAATGGACCAACCATCTACTAGGCAGCAGTAATAGCAGGGGGTGGCACTGGTGGAAGATCTCTCAGAGACAGCACCAACGGCATCATAGCTAACATATTCATACTGCACAGAGACGATGGTAAACCACTCCTGAATTCTTCTACCTTGAAAACCTTATGATGAGGCTATCCACATGCATACATACACACCCACACACTCCTGCAAGATACATGTATTGGAAATATAAATGTATTGGAAATACTGTAACTGATCCACTTTCTCTACTTATATCTTCTGTATGTTTAATTAATTTCTTTGCTCTATTTATACCCCACTTTTCTCTACCCCGAAGGGGACTCAAGGCGGCTTACAGCCTTAGATGGCATTTTAATTCTATCCTGAATTTTATTAGGTCCTCATCACTTATGTATTTTAACTTATTATGTTATTCCTTTTTAGCTGCTGCAGTTCCTCCACCTATGCAGACGACAGAACTTTACCTAGTTGATTGATATTATTAATTGTTGTAAACTCTTGTTTTATTGTATTACTGTTTTATCATTTGTATATTGTGAATTGTATTAGTGCTATGGTTTTTTGCTCAATTGTATTGTTCGGGCCTTGCCCCATGTGAGCCACCCCGAGTCCCCATGGGGAGATGGTGGCAAGGTATAAATAAAGTTTTATAATTATTACTTATTATTATTATTTATTCAATGCCTTAAAAACATGTACAATACAGAAATTAAAATTAAATTAGATTAAAATCAGACATATTAAACAATTAAAACATTACATTACATAAGGAATCATGCCATCCATAGTCATAGTCCAGGTCTTTCCATAGTCATTCCATATTTTCCATATCTGTCACTGCACTGCCCTATTCACTAAAAGCCTGATCCCACAGCCAAGTTTTTACCTTTCTTCTAAAGGCTAGGAGGAAGGGGGCTGATTTAATATTGCTGGGGAGGGAATTCCATAGCCGAGGGGCCACCACTGAGAAGGCCCTGTCTCTCGTTCCCACCAGTCGTTCCTGTGAAGGAGGCAGGATGGTTCCGAGATGGTTCATAGGGAGAGATATGTTCTGACAGGTAAGCTGGGCCGAAACCATTTAGGGCTTTATAGACTAAAGCCAGCACTTTGAATTGCGCTCAGATACAAACAAAGATACAAATTAAAAATTTTGTAAGCATAAGAAATCTTGGTAGAAGAAATCACATAACACTGTTTGACACTAAGTAGCTCTGTCAAACTGCCTTTTATACTGAATGAAAATGCTATAAAGAATAATACATCTCATTTTAAGTAAAACTATATTTCTAGCCTTAGCTATCTTGTGTCACAGAGAAGGAAATGCAAATCTAATGTGCTGTCCCAGGCTTCTTGTGTTGTGTGGGAATCCTCCATTTTCCATTCAGACATAATATTTATTCCTCAGATTCTTTGTTTTTTGTACATTACATCAACACATATTAAAAAGGCACAGCACTGAAGCATGCACTCCTATTGTGTTAAAGTTGCTAGGAAACAGGTGGGCCATATTGAGGCCAAAATAAAGAACAGGAGTCTGCATTTCAGGAGAAAGAGGAAAAAGCAATCAGAATTTTTTGACTAGAAGGGAGCCAAACCTCCCTGAGCTTAATAAATATTTTTTCTACACTATGCCCCCCCCCAAATCTAATGCTCTTTTTATATATGTACATGTTAATTTATTCATTCCTTTATTCATACTGCACTATCAGTGACTAAAATACTTCAACACTGAATGCAACATTGATTTCCATAACACATATTTAAGCTTGGTTACAAAGGCTATCAGCATCAGCAATTCAGGGAATGACAAAAACTTTACAGAAAAAGGTGGGCTTCAATGAGGGATTATATGTGGAAAGCCTGCAGATCATAGAACCACAAGGACCTTCCAGTCCAACCCTCTTGGCCATGCAGGAACACAGAATCAAAGTACCCCCGGCAGATGGCCATTCAGCCTCTGCTTAAAAACCTCCAGAGAAGGAGACTCCACCACACTCCAAGGCAGAGTGTTCCAATGCCAAACAGCTCTTACTGTCAGGAAGTCCTTCCTAATATTTGGGTAGAATTGTTTTTCTGCAATTTGAATCCATTGATCCATTCAGCCCCAATCTCCAGAGCAGCAGAAAACAAGCTTGCCCCCTCCTTAATGTGACATCCTTTCAAATATTTTTGCATGGCTAACCTGTCTCCTATCAACCTTCTCTTCTGCTGGCTAAACATACTCAGCTCCCTAAGCAGCTCCTCAAAGGGCATGGTTCCCAGACCTTTGATCATTTTGGTTACCCTTCTCTGGACACCTTCCAGCTTGTCAAGCAGAATAAAGGGGAACTATAACTTCCCTCAGTCTTAACACTATATTTCTATTGATGCAGCTTAAAATCACATTGGCTTTTTAGCTGCCATATCACACTGTTGAATCAAGTTCAGTATGTGGTCTAAGAATCCTGGATCCCTTTCACTGTTTTCAAGCAAGGAGTAACCCATCCTATTTCTGTGCATTTCACTTAAATTCCCTAAGTGTAGTACTACACATTTATCATTGTTGAAATTCATATGGTTAGTTTTGGCCCAGCTCTCTAATCTGTCACGGTCATTTTGGATTTTGATCCTGTTCTCTGGAGTCTAAAGGATTACAGTTGGCCCTCTGTTTTTATAGATTCCACAAATTCAACTATGGCTTGGAAATATTCAAAGGAATACATTTCTAAGCATATTTTGATTTTTGTGTGCACTGAGTACTAGGCTGATGTTTAGGCATGTCCTGCTGTAGCCTCCCACCATTTCACAGTTCCTCGAGCTCGCTTTGGCACTCATTTGAATCCTTCACCATTTAATATACCACTGTAAACAAAGCGGCTTGAGCATTCACAGATTTGGGTATTCATATGAATGTCTGAAATCAAGTCTTGCCAGACGCTAAGGGGCCTCTGTACATCTCTGTAAACCTCTGTAAACATGGAACATGTTTTTTTCTGCTGATGTTTTACCTAATTTTCAATTGCAATTCAGATATATTGATGAGAGTAAGATGAGCTATTCCTGTATTCAAAACAGCAGGAAGCAGAAATAAATTTCCCATATTGGACAAGGAATGTATGGTTTGCAACCAAATATTTTATTTATAGCTTACTGAAAGGAATATTGCAAATTGGAAAAAAGGCAGTTGGTGGCGATGAGAGAGAGGGCCTTCTTAGTGGCTGCCCCAACCCTTTGGAACTCTCTTCCCAAGGATGTTAAAACAGCCCCCTCCCTATTATCTTTCAAAAAGCAGCTAAAGACCTTCCTATTTGCACAAGTTTTTAATGAAGAAACTTAGTTGGAATGACAGGAAGGCTAACTCTTAGTGAGTTGTGCGAAGTTCACCATCTGTTTTGTTGAGTTTCGGCAATAATTGTTTTTGATAAATGTTTTTAAATGTGTTTATTTATTTCTCATTGTAAATCTGGTTTTAGAGATTATTGTTATATATACATATGATGATTTGTATTGTTGTGAACCGCTTTGGGTCCCATTTAGAGAGAAAAGTGGGATACAAATAAATTATTATTATTATCATTACTACTACTACTACTACTACTACTATTATTAAAAATCAAACACCTGGGAGCATCACACCATAAAGTGAAACAGAAGGCACAAGCTGTAAGAATGTATGAAAACAAAAGTAGTTCCAGGGGAAAACAGAAATGTGTTGGAAGCGAGAACATTTACACTGATCATTTAATGCAGTTTCAAAACAACTTGAAGCTGTGGTGGCTATAAAACACATCCTGTCAAAGCATATTGCAGCATGAATCAAGGGCATTAAAGTGCATTAAGCAACGTTGTGGGAAAGTCTGAGTTACGCCCCTTAATATGTAGTGAACCCCACATGTAATCCACATCACACAGTGAACTCAGTTCCACAAAATGCAAAGTGCATTGTAGACACCCACCTGGCTGGAGCACTTTGTAAAATTTGGAACATGAGGGCAAGGTGCTGCTGAAGAACACCCCAAAGGCAGGGGGCTAATAAACCCCCTCAGATGGGTAATTGATTACCTCCAGTCCTAAATGTTGTCTTTTCTGCCCCCGCTCCTCACACCTCCTATGCCTTGTGCACAGAAATGAGAAAAATGCATAGCGATTTAAGAAATTCTTCTGTGGTTAATGTAATCACCTTCCTAATTTCAAAACAGTTCCAGACATGTCAACCAAATCATCAACACAGCACAGTCCTTTGAATTAGAATGAAAAATCTGGTCAAAAGTGGCAGAGGCAATATAATGTAGGAGAAATAACTACTGAGAAGTAAAATCTTAACCTGTGTATGTGTGTGCCTCCAAGTTGCCTGTGGACTTATGCTACTCCTAGAATTGCATAGGGTTTTCTTAGGCAAGGAAGACACGGTGGTTTTGCCACTGCCTTCCTCTGAAAGACAACTCCTGGTATTTGTTGCAAACTCCTATCCAAGGATTTACCCGGGTTAAAGGAAAAGAGAAGCCCCCGGTGGTGCAATGGGTTAAACCCTTGTGTTGACAGGACTGCTGACTTGAAGGTTGGGTTGCTGACCTGAAGTTTGCCGGTTCGAATCCGGGGAGAGTATCGTTGAGCTCCCTCTGTCAGCTCCAACTCCCCATGCAGAGACATGAGAAAAGCCTTCCACAAGGATGGTAAAAACATTTTTAAAAACCACCTGGGCACCCCATGGGCAACATCCTTGAAGACGGCCAATTCTCTCACACCAGAAGTGACTTGTAGTTTCCCAAGTCACTCCTGACACACAAAAAAACAGGGTTGATCCTGCTCACTTTCTATGATCAGAAAATACCTGGTTCTTTTGGTGGTACAGTAGAGTCTCACTTATCCAACATAAACGGGCCAGCAGAATGTTGGATAAGCGAATATGTTGGATAATAAGGAGAGATTAAGTAGAAGCCTATTAAATGTTAAATTAGGTTATGATTTTACAAATTAAGCACCAAAACATCATGTTGTACAACAAATTTGATAGAAAAAGTAGTTCAATAAGCAGTAATGCTATGTAGTAATTACTGTATTTAAGAATTTAGCACCAAAATATCACGATGTATTGAAAACATTGACTACAAAAATGTGTTGGATAATCCAGAACATTAGATAAGCGAATGTTGGATAAGTGAGACTCTACTTTATATAGGCCTCTAATTCAGTTAAATTTCCATCCCCACAGAGACATAGTGCTCTAGGAAAAGGTTTTTTTTGCTTTTTAAAAAGAAATTTATGGGGAAAACATGAAAAACTGGCTTCAAATTAACATTTTTCATCTAAAAAGGAAACTGGGGGCATAAGCTGATGAGCAATTGCTATCATTATTGTGAGAAAGTGCCCAATGAATCTATTGTAACTTATGTTATTTAATTAACTCTCCTTTTACAGTGCTAAATCTATCTTCACTTTATTAGAAGATTTTAGTTTTTTCGTTCCATCTCAGTAAGAGCGAACATGCCATTGTTTTTGCAACACCAGCTCATCCACAGCTTAACTAAACTTAATTAAATGGCCAAGAGAAAGACCCATAGGATTCAGCAAAATGAAGTGCTGGATGCAACACAACCAAATGTGTCATGAAAGCAAATATGCTTTCTCACTACAATGTGGTGCATCACACTGGCCTAACATGGGTTGAAATCCTATCTAAATTTGAAAGTCCAAGTCTGTTCGGTCCTATCATCAAACCTGCCACTCATTTTGGCACATGCAGTACATGGAGGCTTCTTTAAATGGCTCATTCTGTAAACCAGCTGTCTGATTTGCATGTAGACAGATCCACACTGGATACTAAAATGCCATAAATGCATGCAGATGTGATAAACACAAAAGCACATTAAACTGTCTGTTTTTAAATACAAAATCAATCAAGTATGTTTATTTAGTTTCCTCCTTTATCTCTTTTAATGCCATTACAACTTTCATTATTTGTCTTAGAATTCTATTCAACATAAAGTGGCCAAAAATAGCATTTAACACTATTTTTAGTATTTCGTGAATATGTCTAAAATACTAAAAGCTGATTTCTCAAATGCTTTAAACTGTGATAAAGATATTTATAAGTATTTCAAAGTGAAAGAAAAGCAAATGTATACATTATAAGTCTAAACCAAGGCAATTTTAACATGGTTTAAGCACTAGTAATGTTGTACTGATGTCTTCTAATAATGTTTGGCAACTTGACAAACCACTGGTGTATATTTTAAAAAGAGCTACACAGAATGAAACTGAAGTGTTCTGTTCATTTTACAGTTTTGCTATTTATGGTTAGAAGAAAAAAAAACAAGGTGATCTTACAGATCTTACAATGGCTCAAATTTATATGCTATGCCACAGCACTCAAGAAGTTATATACAGATATGATTTTACTATTAGCATATGCTTTAGAGTGGTTTCAAACATATACAGTTTGGGGTGTCTCACAAGCTATAGGCTATAAAGAAGAGTGAACTGTGCATTAGTGTTTCTAACAATGTTTTTGTTCTCAAAACTCTTGTAAAAACAATGAATCTCACTCAGGGATGAATCTACATTTTAGATTGGCTTCAACTGGTGTGGCTCTTGGTAAAGGAATCCTGAGATATGTAGTTTGGTGAGGCACTAGCACTCTTTGGCAGAGAAGACTGAAGACCTTGTTTAACTACAAATCACCAGCATTGAGTCATGGCAGTCAAGGTACTGTCAAACTGCATTAATCCTACAGTGCAGATGGATCCTCTGCTTCTGCTCCCATCTGTATAGTCAGTGTCAATGTTATCTGTGGGAGTTTGGGAACTGCAATCCTCTACCAAAGTAATATTGTCAAGTGGCTCATATTCCAGGTGAAAGGGGGAAGAGAAGAGGAAGAGGATCACACAGACTTTGCAAAATGTGGCTGGGATTCAACAGGCAAATGAGCTCCTTTGTCCAATCATCATTTCCTACCTCACATCCATCACAGGCAACAGGCATGGGAAACTGGGAATTCAGCATCCATAGAAGCGATGTGGTCCTGAATTGGAAACAGTTTAAAAAGACAATTACTATTAAGGCATCTCACCTAATCTACAGGCTGTATCTTCCTCTAGTATTTTTTGTGGAGCAGAGGTGGGAAAAGAGCAAAGGTGGGCACATGTCATCCAAGGACATGATGCCTCCTGCCTAGGCTGTTTCTGAAACCTTCTGGACCTCCAAGCTTTAACTCAGCCCCTCAAAATAGGAGAGGGGACAAAAATCAACCAATCACACCCCTAGAAAGTGACTAGCCATTTGGGACCTTTTATTCTGTACAATGAAGCTGACTGAAGTAGAACACAATGACAGAAGAAACTCTTATTCCTACTCTATTTTGTCTCCAATCTGTGAAGGTGAGTATCCAATGGATCTTGCCAATTCTAGTTCAACTCTCTGAATAGTATAACATACTGGCACTTTGCACAACTGCTCACATCATTAGGCAAACAGATAATATGTATTATCTTATTCATACAAATTATAAGGCCAGTTCTTGAGAAGTTGAGACAATTGTTCATAATATTACAATATTTTCTAATCAGAGAATCAAAACCTTAACCCCAAAGAATCTATGGATCTGCTTCAGGGGATCTATAAATCATGAAAAACAAAATCTGTTTTACTTTCTGTTATTGTATTTCTTTTTCCTGTTGTAAATTTTAAGATAAGCATGTCATCTTCTAAAATGTTCATTGGAATTTGCTTCTTGCAAACTAATCTACGTGGGGAATTCAATAAAGTAAGCTGCATAAAATTGAGAGTGTATACATAGAATGCATTTTTACAAGGAGAGATCCATAGCACTTATCAGGTTATCAAAGGAGTTAAAACCTCTACATTGAAGGGTATTTCTTAACAACAATCAATATTATTTTCATCCAATAGCTGTAAAACCCTTTTTCATTCTTAAAACATTTCAACAGATTGCTATTTCAATTCACCATTTTACTGAAGCAACTTGTAACAGGAACGACTGAATTGCAAGACAACTAATACCACTCGTGTATTTTGTGTTTGTTTCTGGAGCTTAGTTCCCCATATCTCTGTGTTTTTTATTTGATTTATACACACATGCTAGATTATATGAAATCCAGACTGGTAGGGCACTTTGAGTGTTGGACCAGGGCACTGGGAGACCAAGGTTTGAATTCCCACTAGGCCATAGAAACTCATGGGGCGACTGTGGACAAGTGACACTCTCCCAGCCTAAAAGAAAAGAAAAAGCATGGAAAGCCTTTTCTGAAGAAATCTTGCCAGGAAAACTCCATGAAAGGATCACCATGGGCCCCCATGAGTCAAAACAAGTTGAAGACAAACAACTATAATCACATTAATAACCACATTTATTCATCTCAACCTTTAATTGAAAACAGAAATATTAGCTATGAGCATATGGATAATATCAGTGCAATAATACCCAACTATTGTGGGAACTGGGAATATTAATTAATTAATTTATTTATTTATTACAATATTTATATCCTGCCCTTCTCACCCAACAGGGGACTCAGGGCGGCTTACAATAAAACGCATACATAAAAATTATACAATACACTATAAATCAGTTAAAAATTAACTTAAATCAGACATTCATAAAACACATTATAAAATACAGATAGGCATGTTCAAGTTTAAAAGACTGGGTCTGTCAATTGAGTTCCAGCGTACATAATAGTAATTAATGCTGCTAATTGTTATTTGAAAGCCTGGCCCCATAACCAAGTTTTAATCTTCCTACGGAAGGATAGGAGTGAGGGAGCCTGACTGACTTCACTGGGGAGGGCGTTCCACAGGCGGGGAACCACTACTGAAAAGGCCCTGTCGCTCGTCCCTGCCAGCCGCACCTGTGAGGCTGATGGGACCGCGAGCAGGGCCTCATCTGATGATCTTAAGCTTTGAGGTGGGTCGTAGCGGGAGACACGTTCGGACAGATAAGCTGGGCCGGAACCGTTTAAAGTGTTATAGGCTAAAGCCAGCACCTTGAATTGTGCTCGGTAGCTAATCGGCAGCCAGTGGAGCTGGCGTAACAGAGGAGTGGTATGCTCCCTGTACACCGCTCCAGTTATTAACCTGGCAGCCTCCCGTTGGACTAATTGAAGCTTCCGAACAGTCTTCAAAGGCAGCCCCACGTAGAGTGTGTTGCAGTAGTCTAAACGGGATGTAACGAGAGCATGGACCACCGTGGCCAAGTCTGGCTTCCCAAGGTACGGTCGCAGCTGGCGCACAAGTTTTAACTATGCGAAGGCTCCCCTAGCCACCACTGAGACCTGGGGCTCCAGGCTCAACGATGAGTCTAGGATCACCCCCAGACTGCGAACCTGTGTCTTCAGGGGGAGTGTGACCCTATCCAGCACAGGCTGTAACCCTATACCTTGTTCGGCCTTCCGACTGACCAGGAGGACCTCTGTCTTGTCTGGATTCAGTATCAATTTGTTGGCCCTCATCCAGTCCGACACAGCAGCCAAGCACCGGTTAAGGACCTGAACAGCCTCCTTAGTGACAGGTGGGAAGGAGTGACAGAGCTGGACATCAGCTGCGTACAGATGACACCGGACCCCGAAACTCCTGATGATCTCTCCCAGCGGCTTCATGTAGATGTTAAACAACATGGGAGACAACACAGAGCCCTGCGGGACCCCACAAATCAATGGTTGTGGGGCCGAGCAGGCGTTCCCCAATGACACCATCTGGGACCGACCCTCCAGGAATGAGTGGGGCCACTGCAAAACAGTGCCTCCAAGTCCCATTCTCATGAGGCGTCCCAGAAGGATATCATGATCAACGGTATCGAAGGCCGCTGAGAGGTCCAGCAGAACCAGCAGGGACACACTCCCCCTGTCCAGTTCCCGGCGAAGATTATTAAAGTAATCAAAGAAGTGTAACTGTATTTCAGCAGACCTGACTCTGGCAGAAGTCTATGTAATTCATGCCTAAGCATGCATGAGTTGCATATGGATTTTTACTTAAAAGGTCTGGCTATATAATGTTGGCTGTAGCCATCCATGACAAAAACTTTCTAGGCAGAGGCTCTTTTTCTTATATACAGTCTAAATTTAGCAGCTTATCTCAAAGGGAAAACCCCTCCAATTTTGCCTTTCATCAGAGAAGAGCTGAAACCCTCTAACTTTTCTTGTATCGATATTTTGGTCAGTGGATAAATCTGTTCTTGTTTTCTGTTGGTTTGAAGTCGATCATTCCTTAAACAGCATAATTGCTTAGCAAGTTAATTACATTTGATTTTTATTCAAAATCTCTAAAATCTCATCCATCTTTCATATATGTCCTACAGAGTAAAAATCTATGTTTCTTGTGGAACAAGAATATACTACATGTCTCATGCTCCCACGAACGTGTTTCTTTATCACATTTTTTCTATATTTCTAAGTGGGGCTGCACTTTCTTTTTACTTCCTAGCTATCTCCCTTCCAGATATTACTGAACTGCGATTACTGGCAAGCCCTAGCAGATTAGCCAGTAGTGAGAATGATGGGAGACATTGTTCAACATCTGGAAGGTTCCATGATTTCCAGCCCAATGATAGGTCAATGTTATTTGCAAAACTGGTATACTGTATTACTATATTCTTGTGGGTATGACAGCACTCAGGTTCCTTCTAAGCCTTCACTACTGTTTTTCCCAGATCTGAGTCGCTGTTCATTATGGTATATATTTGCTTTAGATCATTTAGGAGGGAAACTTTTTTGAAAATAGCCAAAATCAAGCAACAACCAACAACAGAGGATATCTTGTACTGAGTGACTCCCAGCTGCTTTGCAGCCCTGTGTTCTTGTCTCTCCATGGGAGCAACTGCCTGGCAAAACCACTAAGGAAAACTAAGTGCAATGCTACCCAAATAATTCTAGTGGATTATAAGGTTACTGTGTCATTTTTCTTCTGCACTTGATTTTACTTTGATAATCTTTTAAAACCCTTATGTGAGTCTCCTGGGTTTTTCAGTTGTTTTAAGTGAAAAAGAGTTCAAAATCTAACCAACCAAAGAGAACACCGAGTTATTTGTGCACAGTCACTGAGTATGGGCTTTGGTAAAAGTTATGTATGTTGGACTGATTATATAGCTTATGTCATAACCTTTCTCCACATTGTTTATTAATTTCTTTTTTCTTTTTTTAAAGAGAATTGTTGTGTTTCATGCAGCTCCCCTTCAGCTATATAGCACAACCTAGTTGATACTGACTAGTAAGAGCAAATTAGATTTTAAAACATATCACCACTGGTCCCAAATAGAAAATGGCAATACAAAATACAGGGTTTTCCATTTCTGTCTACGGTGGAATTCTATCCAATCACTTATTTTTGTTTGTTTGTTGTACAAACTTAGTTAAGCAAATCCCATTACTCTGTAATGGTTTTGTCTGAGCACATTGGTTTCCTCAATCTCATTCACACAAGATAAAATTAAATAGGAAAAAATAATGAAGAAGGCCTGTGGTGTCTGATTAAGTAAGATGGATGACTGTTCTGCTGTGCTCCAATTTGTTTAGAAACAAATTCCTAGTATCTAATACATGCCTCTTATATAAACTTTGGCCTACAGCCAGAATCCCCCCCCCCCACACACACACACATACACACACAGTTGTGAAAAATGATCCTGTTGGTTTATGAAGTTCATCTGGGCAGGAAGCCCTGGATTACTGAACCCAAGAGAGCTGATCTCTGATGTCAGAATGTAGCACTCATTTCTCAGCAGCTCATTTCTCATGCTGGTCACCACAAGACCATAGGGTCTTCTAACTCAGTGTCATTAATTATACTTAACAGAGGACCAACTCAGATCTGATCACATTCACACAACTAGGAACTGTGTGATTAGTTTTTTTAAAAGAAAGTAGAATCCTGATCTTCTGGGGAAAGGGGGGGGATACAAGGCATGCTTTAACAATTCCCCACATTTTATCCCAATTTGGCTATCCACCCCACATCCTTCCTATCAGCATCCTTCCTATCCATTTTTAGACTCACAATACATAATTTGAAAGCTATTACTGAATATGACAAATGTTAGGCATAAATATTTGCTTACTATGAAATTAATGATCTCATCACACAAGGAATTTTTAGCATCCTAGGATGCTTCTGCCCTAGTTGAGCGACGGAGCCTCACACCATCTATCACATGACACAGCCTTTGGTACGAGAGAGAGAGAGAAAAGAGAAAAAATTTGGGAACCATTTCATTTGATGCTCGCTGTTCAGGACATGGCAAAAATATAAAAAATGCTTCTATTCAAAGACCCCATTATGGCTATCCACTATGGAGGCCAATCAAAGAAGATTATTAGGCTGGTCCAAGTGGTCAACGTACAAGGATTTATTAATAAAGGGTACAACAACCCTGAAATATCACAAGGAGATCAAACAAAAGTTTACTATTATTTCCTGGTTACACTATTTGCAGATCAAAGAGCAATATAACAAAGATAGAGCAATTGGCGATCTGTCAATTGCAAAAGGCCACCCCACTGGGATCTGCACGCATCATCCGAAAATACATCACACAGTCCTAGACACTTGGGAAGTGTTCCACTTGTGATTTTGTGAAACGAAATCCAGCATATCTATCTTGTTTGCTGTGTCATACAATAAAATAATAATATACTATACACACACTATATCCTTCTATATACCGTATCTTGGGACCCAAGACATGATCCTAATAATTAAATAATTTTGTGTATGGAATCAAAATGTGCTTTTCTATTGCACTTAATATGTATATATTTAAAAGCCACACAAAACAATGCCAAGGAGGAAAAAGAAGGAAGAGAGGTGCTTCGTATTCCTCTGTGTCTGGCATTTTGTGCCCCTGTTGAAATTGTCCACATGCTTATGGATTTCAGTATCTTCTCTGTGTGATTCCCTCTGTGATTCTCCCAGGCTGGAAGAAACCAGACTTTGAAGCTCTAAGGCCATTCAATGCTAATTAAGCTGGCCTATTGGACCATTCACACTTGCCTCAGATAAGTTTTCTCCCACACTGGACCTTTCTAGTTTCCAGCTGGGAACTGATGCCCAAACCCTCTGGAGCACCAAAGCCCTTGAGCTATCTAGTCCAACCCCCTTCTGCCTTCATGTAGCAAAAGCACAATCAAAGCCCCCCTGACAGCTGGCCATCCAGCCTCAATATTAATGATAATAATAATAGAGTCGGAAGAGACCCTTTGGGCTATCTAGTTCAAACCCCCCTTCTGCCTTCATGTAGCAAAAGCACAATCAAAGCCCCCCTGACAGCTGGCCATCCAGCCTCAACATTAATGATAATAATAATAGAGTTGGAAGAGACCCTTTGGGCTATCTAGTTCAAACCCCCCTTCTGCCTTCATGCAGCAAAAGCACAATCAAAACACCCCTGACAGATGGCCATCCAGACTCAATATTAAAGATATATATTTTGGGCACTGAAAAACACTTCTGAAGCGCTGCTGTTTTGATGCACTTGTTGGTCACTGATCAGGGCAAGGGAGGAGTGGAGGCACTTTGCACGTGCTCCAGGGTGCCCTATCTGTCTCTCACCATCTTGGATGTTACACTGGAGGGTGGACTGCTGCTCCGAGGAGGAGGCAGAGCTGGCAAAAGAGGTCTTGGAAGCACTGGGCTTCTGAGAAAGAAGGAAGGCAGGAAGGGAGCCATCAAGGCAAAGCAAGAAGGCAAGAGGCAGCGAGGAAGGGAAGGCAAGGAGCAATGGGAAAGGGGCTGTGGCCTGGGGCCAGCTTCTGCCTTCATGCAACAAAAGCATAATCGAAGCACCTCTCAATGGGGGAGAAGAGGAGGGAGGAAAGAAAGGAGTTGGAAGAAGAAGAAGGGAGCAGGATGCAGAGGAAAGGGAGAATTCAAAAATAAAAAGTATCTCTGCCTCTTTCTTTACTTCCTTCCTGCAATGAAGGAAAGAAGGCAAGAAGGAGTTGGTGAAGAAGGAAGTAGTCTCCCTCCCGTCCTCCCTCCTACCCGCCTGCTGCTTCCTTAGGGGCATCTTGCAGGAAGAAGAGGAGGAGAGGGAAGCCGGGGGGGGGGGGGGGGGCAGGCGAGAGGAAGAAGGCTGCTGCTTCTTCCACAGTGCATTGAATAGCCTTGCAGAGGGCTCAGCTGGGAAGGGAAGAGGGAAGAGCCGCCTGAATGATGGACAGCCAGGGGCTGCCAGTCATTCAGGCAGCTCCTCCCCTTTCCCTTCCAGGATCCTCAATTGCGCCCTTAGTGGATTCGGCAGCACCCGCAAATGTTTGCCCTGCGTTTAGCTTCAGTCACCCCTGTATGCACCAACACTAGATGCTGATGAAGACATCAAGGAAAATTTTTACTGATAGCTGGACACCATCCTATCAGAGATATCTAAGGAAAACAAAACCATCCTCCTATGTGCTTTTAATGCAAGAGTTGGACAAGATTTCAACCTGTAGCCAGTGACAATTAGAAAAGGTGGGGTTGGAAACCGCAACCCGAATAGCATTCTACTTCTCACCAAATGTGCAGAACAAAACCTTCTCATCATCAACACACCCTTCCATTAGAAAAACAAGTTTAAGACATCATGGAAGCATTGACACCACTTAGACTATGTAATTATACGTGCCAGAGACTACCATGATGTGCTTCTCACATGACCCATGACAGGCACTGACTATTGCTGGACAGACCACAGTTTAATTCGATTCACAACGGCCAGCTAGATTGCCCCCAAACACAGACTACAAGGAAGAAACAAGACGTAAAATGAACACCCAGTCCCTTCAAGAGCCCTCTAAATAGACATTTTTCCAAAAACAATCGAGGATCATCTACCAATAAAACACCCTGAAAATATTGAGGAACATTGGAACAAACTGAAGACTTCTATTATTACAGCCTGTGAAGAAACCACTGGATGGATACCAAACCATGAAACTTCAAAACTGGTTTGATGAAAATGATAACGAGATCCAACAGTTAATCAATAAGAAAAGGAAATTCTTCCAACTATGGCAAAATGACACCACCTATGCGGAAAAAAAAGTCCTATGCTAGTGTAAAAGTGAAAGTCCAAAGAAGGACCACAGAACTCAATGACATCTGGTGGACAAAAAAATGCTCAAAAAATCCAACACTTTGCAGATGTCCATGATACACAGGGATTCTTTAGAGCTGCAAAGGTAATCTACGGCCCAACAAATTATGGCATACACTCTCTACATTCATAAGATGGAACCAAACTTCTGAATGATAAAAAAAGCAATTGCACTACATTGGAAAGAGCAGTACCATAACTTTCTTAACCGCAGCTCCAACATGGCTGAAGTGGTTCTCCTGCAACAACAAACCAGATATGAGCTTGCAGCACTGACTTTTTGGAGAAAGTCAGCAAAGCCATCAGCCACTAAAAAAAAACAGAGCCAATGGACCTGATCAGATCAGTCCGTTGGCTGACACAACAACTCCACCAACTTATTGAAAAAGCGTGGGCAACCAAGAAAATCCCAGCAGACTTCAAGGATGGCACCATCATCACTCTCTTGAAAAAGGGAAAAGAATAGGCTGTGGAAACTATCAAGGTATCTCCCTTTTAATATCCACTGGGAAAATCCTCACAAGAATTCTTTCAAAGCACCTTCTACCTATTTCAGAAAACATTCTCTCAGAATCCCAGAAGAGATTCTACCCTCTCCAGATGAACAGTGGATATGATCTTCACTGCACGACAGCTCCAAGAAAAATGTAAAGAACAAACTCAACCTCTGCACATGGCATTCATTGCTCTCTGGACCATCCTCCCAAATATCGGATGCCCTGATAAATTCAGGAACATCCTGCAATTCTTGTTGGGACCACCTTCCATTTGGAAAAGGATGCCCTCACTGCAAAAGAACATGCAGATCAAGAATAGGGCTCTACAGTCTCCTAAGGACCCACTGCCAAGACCCTACACTTGGAAGGCAATCATACTTGGCCACGAGTGATAGCCTATGATGATGATGAGAACTTCTGTACACTCCAAATGTTACTGGGCAACGGACTAAGAAGAGGCAGGGAAAGGAAGTAAGAAATTACTCGGTCCCATCCACTAGAAGTTCATTGCACTACCAATTCCAAAGGGCACCAAGTGCTACTGATTTCACCTTTGAGGCCTTGCACTGTAAATTTTTTTAAGTGAAGATCACTGCAGATGCAGACTGCAGCCAGGAAATCAGAATCATTTAATTCTTGGGAGGAGAACAATGGCCAACCTCGATAAAATAGTGAAGAGCAGAGACATCACACTGGCAATGAAGGTCCGCATAGTTAAAGCAATGGTATTCCCCATAGTAACCTATGGATGCAAGAGCTGGACCATAAGGAAGGCTGAGCAAAGGAAGATAGATGCTTGTGAAATGTGGTGTTGGAGGAAAGTGCTGAGAGTGCCTTGGACTGCAAGAAGATCCAACCAGTCCATCCTCCAGGAAATAATGCCCAGCTGTTAAAAGATCATGATGTTGGGAAAAATGGAAGGAAAAAGGAAGAGAGGCCAACCAAGGGCAAAATGGATGGATGGAATCCTTGAAGTGACTGGCTTGACCTTGAAAGAACTGGCAGTGGCGATGGCCAGAGCCGTCCTGAGATAATTTTCAGGAGTAGGCAACCAGAATTTTGGCACCCCTCTTCAATTTTGGTGCCCCCCCCCCCCAAACAAATTGCTGATAAATACCGGTGTCGGCATCCCCTGGGGCTACTACTACAGAAGTGAGTGCTAGCTGGTGGAGAACAAAATCAGGGCACAACTCTTGCTTTCAAGTTCTGCTTGTGGATGGTCCAGCATTATCTGATTAGCTACTCATTGTGAATAGTATACTAGTGAATTGGTTATATTTATAATCTGATTCCACAAGTGGACTCTTCAAGTACAAAATGGATGGAGGACAAAGAGAAGTGTATATACAAAGGAAAAGAGAACCTTATAGCAGAAAAAACCTGAAGATCACTATGGCAGAACCCAAGCTTCAGTAGTTGACATGCAATTGATGCAGTAAAAGTAAATCAGATTATTGAGTTTCCTTTTCTACTGAGATTATGCAGAGAAGAAAATGTATCTTGCTAGGTTCACCTTCACTTGCTATCTGGCAAAAATAAGCACATGGCAGGGGGAGGATGAAAGCTGTTCTTTGTGACAAATTCCATTTCATTTGAATTGACACATGCACATACTGAATATGTCCATATTATAACAAGTCCATAGTGCAAATTCTGGGGTGTAACATCATAGTGCTGAATTATCATTCCCTGGTGTTAGAATAACTCTGATCTTTCTCACTTGCCAAACTCGGGCAACATTTTACAACACATAAATCCATTAATAATGTTGGTTAATGGTTCTGCTAAGCTATCAATCAATATTTTACAAAACATTCCACTGTGGGAGTCATCAGTGCCAGGAGATATGTTGCACATCTTTTAAATTATAAATCTCACTTTTGCAGTTCCAACTGGTGCCTTCGGCTGATTCACTTGCAATTGGGAAACAAGAGTACTTTTTAAAGAAAAAATACAACAATATTGTGATTCGTGTTCCAGTAGAATATGAATTTTTCTGCTGTCAATATGCCAGTGTAATAACCTGTCTGCAAATGTGTCCTTAGACATTTAATAAATCGTTTGTTATCTTGTGGAGTACATCTTACAGAGGATTATAGTAATTAGAACGAAGTTTAGGACAATCAATGCAAAAGGCTGTTGCCTATTCCTTTCAATGCCCTAAATCTAATTGGCAAAGACTCGGATACGCTAAAGATATTAGATCCCGTCTGATCTCGGAATCTAAGTGTGATCAGCCCTGGTCCTAAATTGGTTAGATAGTACCAAGTCCTATAGGCAATATTTCAGAGGAAAGAGCTGGCAAAATTATCTCTGATGATTCTTTGACTAAATCTATAGGTGAGCCAGCACACAAATTCAGTTAGTAGTCTCCAGATAAAGTACACCTGTAGAATCAATGAAATTTCCATATTTGCTGGTTTACTATTTACTAACTGAATCAATAAATCTATCCTTGTTGGGATTAGCAACAGAATGAATGTCTACATGATATAACACAAAAGTGGAAGATGTGCATACCTCCAGGGATTCGTGAACATCAACTCCAGCATTCTTCAGCATTAGCGGTGCTATCTGGGTCTGCTGGATATTACAATCCAACAACAGATAGAAGTATGCACAATTACAAACACTGTTTTAGCAGGATTTCATTGCAGTTTATTAATAAACACCATAATTTTATATACCCACAGGCCAATACCTAAGCCTTGTAACTGAACATAACAGTTCACAAGAGATTAATAAAGCTAGCATGATCTGCTGAATATGTTCAACATCCAGATCTGCCAGCATGAAACATTGTGTTTAGTCTACATGGACTGAGATACTAGCAACAGATCTTATGTAATTTTTGCAAACTTTAAATTAATAAAAGAAACATATTAATTAAAGTGGGTGTTGAAGTATTCTTGGAAATAGAATAAAGGAATGAATACAAGGGAAAACCATGACCTGGGGAATTTAAAAAAATGTTCTGGAAGTTCTGTATTAGCCCCTGTGGGGCCTAACCCAAAAAGCACCAGATCAATTTTTAAAGTAAAGGTAAAGGTTTTCCCCTGACATTAAGTCTAGTCGTGTCCAACTCTGGGGGTTGGTCTCATCTCCATTTCTAAGCCGGCATTGTCTGTAGACACCTCCAAGGTCATGTGGCCAGCATGACTGCATGGAACACCATTACCTTCCTGCTGGAGTGGTACCTATTGATCTACTCACATTAGCATGTTTTTGAACTGCTAGGTTGGCAGAACCTGGGGCTAACAGCGGGACTTACCCTGATCCCCATATTTGAACCTCTGACCTTTCGGTCAGCAAGTTCAGTAGCTCAGTGATTTAACCCAATGTGTAACTGGGGGATCCAATTTTATCTTGATAGATAGACAGGGTCACTCCTCGTTTATACTTAGATGGATACTGCCAAGAAATACTGGATGCAATAGGTTGTATTTCAGAGGAATTGGCAAGACCACCTCTGAGTATTCCTTGCTTAAGAAAACCATATGAAATTTATAGGGCACCATAAGTCACCAGATGATTCAAAGGTGCACACGCCCATACCAGCAACTGTTTAAATAGAAAGGGAACAAGGAGTCTCCAAATTTAGACCATTTTTGTCAGATGGAGTTGCTATATAAAGAGTGACCACATCTAGACTAAGGATGCATCTACACAGTACAATTAATGCAGTTTGATAACATTTTGGCCATCATGGCTCAGTGCTATGGAATCATGGAAGTTGTAGTATGATGAGGCATCACCACTAATTAGAAGAGAAAACTAAAGACTTTATGGTTCAGATCTTTAAAAGTGATTGCCAGCTTCTTTTACACTTGGAAAAAGCATGAGAGCCACTGCACATCTAATAATACTGGAACATATTTTGAGTAATGAATTTCTTAGATATGGCACGTGAAGCACTCTAAAAATTCTGAAGCATGAAATGAATGCAAGAGTGAGGTGCTGTTTCCTGCAGATAACAACTTGGTAGGTTACAGCAGATCATTTCTATGTACCTTGTTTTTCTTGATGTGTAGATCCAAAGCTAAATAAAACATTGATAACCTATTGGCGAACAACATCTTATGAGACAAATACATAATAGTTTTTTTGAACAAAGGGTCTTGAACACCTTGGAAGCTTGAACACCTTGGAGCAGCATTTCTCAACCTGGGAGTCAGGACCCCTGAGCAGGTCACAAGAGAGGTTTCAGGGGGGTCACCAAAGACCATTAGAAAACACATATTTCTGATGGTCTTAGGAACCCAAATCCCTTTATCATGGGGGTTCTGTGTGGGAAGTTTGGCCCAATTCTATCATTGGGGGGGGGGGGGGGGTTCAAGGGACTCTTTGATTGTAGCTGAACTATAAATCGCAGCAACTCCCAAATGACAAGGTCTATTTTCCCCAAACTCCACCAAGGTTCAAATTCAGGCATATTGAGTATTCATGCCAAGTTTGGTCCAGATCCAGTATTGTTTGGAATCCACAGTGCACTCTGGGTGTAGGTGAACTACAACTCCAAAACTCAAGCTCAATGCCCACCAAATCCTTCCAGTATTTTCTGTTGGTTATGGGAGTTCTGTGTGCCAAGTTTGGTTCAATTCCATCATTGCTGGAGTTCAAAACGCACGTTGATTGCACGTTAACTATAAACCCTAGCAACTACAACTCCCAAATGACAAAACAAATGAGGACAACTCATAAATAAGGAACTGTATTAAGGGATCATGGCATTAGGAAGGTTGAGAACCACTGTCTTGGAGGAAAGGAAATTTAAAGCAGACGTTTTTGTAAACTGGCACTTTTCTGAACTATTTGCTGAAACATAGAGTATGTGTTCTAAAAATGCAAGATAAGCATTTATCTTGCATTTTTAGTATTCTCCTAAACACAGAATCTGCTCTGTAAATAAATTATTTATTTCATCTCATTAAAGACAGAATTTTATTTTAATTACATTACTTCCACTGTCATCTGTATTTATCCACACCAGAAACATACGTATTCCTTCAAAGCAATACTTTGGAATCTTGTAGATCAGAACCACCATAAAATATTACTAAACCACCTATTAAAATAGCCTGTGGGGGAGGGAATGTGATAGAAACAGTTTTCTTTCTTCTTCTTTCCCCCTTATAGGGCAGTTGCTGCTGACAGTCTCTATATTTATTTATTTATTTACAGCATTTATATTCCGCCCTTCTCACCCCGAAGGGGACTCAGGGCGGATCACATTACACATATAGGCAAACATTCAATGCCTTTTAACATAGAACAAAGACAAACAAACATAGGCTCCGAGCGGGGCTCGAACTCATGACCTCCTGGTCAGAGTGATTCATTGCAGTTAATTGCACTGGCTTGCTCTCCCGCCTGCGCCACAGCCCGGGCCTATAAAGGAAGGAGAAGATCAATTGCAGCATGGTGAAGCTGCAACAAGTAGGAACAATGAAGATGCCAATTTAGCTCTTTTCTTCTCTTGTAGACAGGGTAGTTTGTCCTCCACATCGCTAAAAAAAGCCCCATTGATTTTTAAAAATACAGGCCTCTATATGTTTCAGGACAGGAAGCTCTCATCAGCCAGGAAAGCAAATAGTGAGAATGGTGTGAGCTAAATCATTGATAACTTGGAAAGGGGCACATTTCACTCAATCCTGACCTGGGATGCATCATGCCCAAAGATTCCCCTCTTATCAATTACATATTACTTATTCCTAATTTAGTTTTGGCACAAACAACAAACATCTGATCTCACATTCATGGATGTGGTGGATGAATTCCAAAACATTAACATCCTTCCAGATTAAAAACATCAGACCACATTTTAGCAAGCTTTTTTTAAAGCAGTATATTCTTCCAGCAATATTTTCCTCCAAGCTCTACCCACTCAACATCATCAGTTGGGACCAAGACATGTCCCTCAAAAAATGTCAGACACCACATTTTACACTCCATTTAAGAAGCACCTTAAAAAAAACCCTCGTTTTATTAGCAAAACGTATAATCTCCTTCCATTTTAAATGCTTTCCCACCTTTCATTATACCAGTGTTATTATAAACCACTTTGTCACAATCCCTTCCTCCATGCTTTCCTTCCCTCTAGTACATCTATGTTATTATAAATCACTTTGCCACAGTCCCTTCCTCCCATGCTTTCTTTTCCTATATTGTACCAGTGTTATTATAAACCACTTTGCCAGGATGTCCTCCTCCCAGGCTTTCCTTCCCTCCATTATACCAGGGTTATGTTAAAAAAAAAAACTAGCTATAGCACAATTTCAAAAGCCTAGATTACTATGAAGGGGAAAATGCAACGAAAGCAAAGTGATGATAGCTTACAATAGGATTACATTAATTTAAAAAAATACTCTTCCAAGCTCATGCAAAAAAGAAGTGGAGCATAAAACATTACCCATAGGAACATCTATTCCTCCACGTCACTGAAACCATACAGCATGAGAGAATCTGACAGATCCCATCCCATGTGTCTTTAAACACTTTCTCTCATTTCCACATGCGCCAGGAGCTCAGAAGACGGTTTCTCCCAGTCTCCCCCTCTTTTTCTAGACTTCTACTACATTTTAGGAACAGAGGGTAATGGATGGCAACCAGAAGTAGTTTTATATCCTGTGAAGGGCCTGTGGCTCATCGTCCCTGAAATGTCTTAGAAGTGTATGGAAATGGGGGAGGATTTGTGTCTGATGAGGTCCTTAGTTGAAGTTCATGGTCCCGCTGGTCTTTCATGCAGATGTGAAATTGAAGAAATTTTAACTGGGACACTTGGAAAGACTTAAACTGTAAATATGAAAACACAATTTACATGTGCAATATATGTAAAATGCTCTGTATATCTAAAAGCTTTCTCTCTCTCCCTTCCTCTCTCTCTCTCTCTCTCTCTATATATATATACTAGCTGTGCCCAGCCACGCGTTGCTGTGGCAAAGTGGTGGTGGTATTGGTTAAAAATTGTTGTGTAATTTTTATTTGACATTATTTGCAATTTTTATTAATGTTATTGTAAGTTATATTTTTATTTATTATATGTTATTATTTTCTTGTATTATTTTTAGTTATTTTCTGTTATTATAGTATTTTATTGTATTAATTTTTTAGTGTTTATTATTTTTTATTGGGTTGCTAGGAGACCAAGTTGGAGGAGCTTAGCCTTCTAACTGGCAGCAATTGGATAAAAGCAATTATTCCTCTCTCTCTCTAATTAGGACTTTATTTTTCTTTTCTTTTTGTTGTATCAACCTAGAGCCATGAATGATGGGTTGTGTTGTCAAATTTCGAGGTTGGGGGGCCTGTAGTTTTGTTGTTTTGTCCGCTGCCCTGATGCCATCACTCTTTTATATATATAGATATATGTGTGTGTGTGTGTGTGTGCATTTTAATTCAATGCCTTTTTAATTCAATTTTGCTATCCTTTAAAACTTTACGTAAAGTGCTCATCCAGCAGTTATTTCTATGGTTTTGTATTGTGCCCTGTCATTCTGATGGTTCCCTGTTATTAGATTATTATTATTTTTTACACAAGACTGGGTGGATTCAAATACTGACTCCAAATGTTGCTAAACTGTAAGTATCAGTGGCTGTAGCCAACAAAACTAATGGTAAGGAATGCTGTGAAGGGGAACTGTATTACCATAAATCTGAAAAACTGCACGAATCTCACTACCTCTAGCCAACAAATAACTTGCTGTTCTATGTGATCTGCCAAAGTTTCTGGTACTAGACTTGCCAAAATGGATGCATTCAGTTTGAAAAAGTTACTTTTCAACTACAACTCTCACAGTCTCACAGCCACTATATCCAGTGTTGGTTCTAGAATTCTGGGAGTTGGAATCCATACTTGTATTTTTCTAAATTCTGAACATATTTCATTAACGAAGTTCATCATGGCATGAGCTTTGTGCCAACTGTTCCCTTCATCAGATACACAAATGCTTATGCTATTTCCTTAAATTTATTTATCTTCAACATAGTTGTGTTTGCAGCAATAGATTACCACTAATCTCTGGATAATATATGCAAAGTACCTAGTCATTACCAGCCTCAGGGTACAAGAGATATGTCTATTGCTTTAAGTTGCACACACACTATCAAATATTTCCTATGTATAGCATTTTTTTTAAAAAAAAAACCTTTTGTCCAAACCTACACTACATATAACAAGAACATTTTGCCTATGGGAAGAGATTTTGCCCATGAATGGATGAAGCAAAGCCAGAGTATCCAATGCCCAGTTTTCTTCCACAATCCACTGGCAGAATTCGCAACTGACAGCCTGAGAGCTTATGTTCAGTTGCTGAGTCTGTTCAATGTTTCATGCCAAACTTTTCAGCCAAATAGAAACAGCTTACCTATGTTGTTTTGACTTCCCCTTATAGCTTCCCAGGAAAAGGAAAGATACATGTGGAAGAATATTTCTGCTCGCCCCGCAGCCAGAATTTTATCTGAGAAACAAGATTATGTTCACAGAGCTAATGAAAAATAAAAATGGCTAGGCCTCTCTTTTTAGAGCCTATACAAGAAAAACCAACTCAATACAATTCTACTGCACCATCATCTTCACCATTGAAATGCTTTATAGCAACAGATTGAAAGGTGTAGCAGTGCTACTGTTTCAACTAAGTAGCTTGATTTGGTGCATCTTGCTGTCAGTTAAAATACTAGATTAATATCTTCCACTTTAAAAGAGAGACATCTATAATGTATTATTATTATTATTATTATTATTATTATTATTATTATTATTATTAATTGACACAACAACATTGTATGACACAGCAAACAAGATACATATTATTTTTTATTTTATGACACAGCAAACAAGATAGATATGCTGGATTGTACCCACCTCTCCTCATGGCTCAAGGAAGGTTACAGAATAATTAAAACACATAAACATTGAAAAAATATATGAATATACATATTTCTATAAAAGATAAATATTAATATGTATTTTTATAAAATATATATTAAAACATAGAGACACAAGTTTAAAATTCATGCTTAAATCTGGCTATGTAGGCCTGCCAAAAGAGATAGGTCTTTAGTTGGTTTTTAAATTCCATCAGCTGATCTAACTGTTGGAGCTCTTCCAGCAGGTCGTTCCAAAATCTTGGGGCAGCCGAAGAAAAGGTCCTCTTGGTGACAATCACCAGTTGGGTTCTGGCTGGTTGGAGTAGCTGCCACCCAGAGGACCTGAGTGTTCAGGGAGGACTGTATGAGAGAAGGTGATCCTGTAGGTAACCATGTAGGGCTTGAAAGGTCATAACCAACACTTCATACTTTGCCCAGAAGCTAATCGGCAGCCAGTGGAGTGACTTTAGGATAGATGCTATTATTGCTGATGTTTGCAGAAAACAGCAGTGACAAACCATGTCTGAATACTCCTAGAAAGAACTTGCAAAAATGTCATCATAAGTGTAAAGGTCTCATCTCAGGGTTACAGGTTATTTGACAGCATACACACAGAGGAGGTCCAACCATAAGGCGAAATAGGCATTTGCCTGTGGCGCCATCGTCCCGGGGGCACCATCGTCCTGGGAGGAGGGCACCACTCTCCACCTCCTTCTCTTTCGGGCCTTCCGGCCGGCGCAGACCCACCTTCGCACCACACAAGCCCACCTTTGGGGCCTTCAGACATTGTGAGGTCTGTAGGAACTTGGAAGCTAGGTATGTGGGGTTTATATATCTGTAGAAGGTCCAGGGTGGGAGAAAGAACTTTTCTTTGAAGCAGGTGTGAATGTTGTAATTAATCACCTTGATTAGCATTTAATGGCCCTGTGGCTTCAAGGCCTGGCTTCTTCTTGGCTGGGAGAATCTTTTTTTGGGAGGAGTTAGCTGTCCCTGATTGTTTACTGTCTGGATTTCTTCTGTTTTCAGAGTATTGTTCTTTATTTATTGTCCTGATTTTAGGGGGGGGGGGGGTTAATACTGAGGGCTATCTGGGTTATCTAAGTCCACACTGCCCTATATCCCTGTTCAATGTTTAGTGCTAAATTTGCAAATATAGTAATTCCTACATAACATTACCATGTATTGAACTGCTTTTTCTATTGATTTGTTGTAAAACATGATGTTTTGGTGCTTAATTTTTAAAATCATAATGTAATTTGATGTTTTATAGGCTTTTCCTTTATACTTCCTTATTATCCAACATTTTCCCTTATCCAACGCTTTTATTTTTCAGTGATTGGTTTGGGGGGGCGCCAAAATTCTGTTCGCCTACACTTGAAAAATACCTAGGGCCGGCTCTGCATACACAATATATTACATTCCAGATCATTCTTCTTACTCCCTTCTCTTGAAACATGTCTCAGGTTTTTCTACTTCTGTGTGTCCCCCTTGCTCTATGCATATACACCAATTGCTCCAGACGAACTCAGGTTTATTTGAACATGGCATCTCCTTGCAAACCCAGATCTCACTGAGCCCAGAGGAAAGCAGAATATGTCAGATTCTAAAAACATTCTGAGCAATAAAGGCTTTGAAGAAATTAAATGTTCTTGCTAGAAAAATGTCTAAACAACCTTGAGCAGAACCACCAAAAGCCCTTTCCAAACAAAAGTTTCAGTTTATACTGCAATAATATTCTGCTTCATACAATGAAATACACGGGCAATAAACTAGTGATGTTTTTCTTGTCAGATTGTGGCACCTCAGACAGTAATGTGTATGAATGTGTGCGTATGAGAGAGAAGAGTTACTCTATGTAGTTACTCATAATTCATTTCCCTTGAAGATGGCTATTATATTTACAACCAAAATGGAATATGAGATAAGGGCACTCCTTTTGGAGCACAACTATAACATTTAGTTACTTTCACTTTTATAGCGGAGATCCTTGGTAAATGGTGGATAAGGGATATTACATTATTCAGGTGCTAAGTATGATGCTGCCTTCAGCTGCCAGTCTCTTGTAAGTTTCCAGGAAAGAGGGAACTGAGACCAATGAGGAAAACATGTTATCTTTCCTTGAAACACTGGGGAAAAGATAATTGATTCTTCCCATTAGTTTTCTTAAGAATCACTATTTAGTGCTAGTGATGCACAGAATTCAGGTTTAAGGCAGAACTGAAAAGCAACAATTCCAGTTATATTTTTGGAAAACATCTTAAAATGATTAAAATATTTTTACATTAAAAAACAAGTCTGAGGATGAACTACTTTGATGGAGTCTTGGAAAGCTAACTAATTACTTTTACATTTAATAGCTTTGTTGATGTGTGGGAAGGAGTGATACTTTAATGTTTTTAATGCTTAAAAACCTACAGACCAACTAGCATTTATGAGAAGAAACAGCCTATATGGGATGTTTGTTTTTCAGTTTATTGATGACAGAATCATCCAGCCATTTGATCTTTCATCTAGAAAGATACAGTTCATGGTATTACTGATACAGTTCATGGCATTACTGATGATCATGGAGTCAATGGAGTCCATGGCTCAGTGTTCATCCCCAAGCCTTAGCCGTTGATCCCTGCTGGATTTCCAAGAAAGAAAAAAACAACTGCAGGCAATAGGCACAAATATGGTACCAGCCTCTGGCACACTTAGGGCTCTTTTGATTCTTGGATTCCAGTTTAGAATCCTCTGTTGCAGAGCTACTCTGATGGCTCTAACCAAATTGTAAAACCCAGCAGATCACTGCTCCAGCTGCATTCTCTGTAAAATCTGGGGATTTGTTATTTGGGGAGCCACTGGAGCTCTCTGGGTGCAAATTCTAAATGCCCCTTCCTAAACTACAGATCCCATGATTCAATAGGATTGGTTTATGTCATTTATTGTAAGCCACCTTTAGTACCCAAGGGGAGAAAGGCGGGGTAGAATTTTAATAAGTAAATATAAATAAACAATAGCAGTTAAAGTAGAATCATAGTATTATACATGAGTAGTACCCAAGAGCCTCAGATGTTGTTAGATTTCAATTCTGATCTATCCTATACTCAATGGTTAGGCATGATGGGTACTGTATTTGACAATTTGTAGGGTTACATGTTTCCTGACCCTGTGTTTTATCATGCGGGCACATTTCACATATTCATGCCTCATACACTTTGTTAATGCTACAGTAGCGTCCAAGTACATTTATGTCCACATTTTACCATTTGGGATACTACACAGTCCTCAAGCCATTTAACATCTAAAAGCACGGAGTTCTACTTTGTGTAATTATTTTGGGAATACCCATAGCTAAGTACTTGCCTTCTCTGATGCTATTTCTGCTGTAGGGTTGCCCAAAACCATGCGGCAGAAATACCTTATTTTCCATCCTCAGTGTGAGGGTAAGATATATCATTTGCTTTTAAGAACATGAAATGTGTGGTACACAGTGCTAAAAGGAAGTGAAGTGCAGTGTTTAAGGGAAATGAGCATTTGAAACAGCTAAAATACTTTTCAGAATTCTTTTGTACATTTTCTGTTATGCTAATATTTTCTTGACAATTTTATTTTCTCTTGGTCATTGGAGTGAAAACACTGAATGCCCACCCCAAGAGACATATTACGATAAAAAAAATTAATTCCAGATGAAGCATACCATCTCCCACCTTCATGAGAAGCTTTTTTAAAAGGCCAAGTGCTTTAATTTTTTTTAAAAAAAAATAATCACAATACAAATTTAACATTATAGAGAAACACAAAACTGTAAAAAAAAAACCCAAGCAAACCCAAGGATCACAAATAGAAAGAGCATAGCGGAAGGAGAACAGGACAAGAAAGGACAACATGAAAAGAAAGCACACCTTGTAATCAGCTTTTAATCCTCCACAAAATTGCAAACCACACTAACAGGAACATAAAATGTCAGGTTTTGTTAAACCTTTTCATAGCAAGATTTGTTTTAGTTAGTCACACACAAAAAAGAGCCGTGGTACAATTCTGGTCAGCTTTTTGATGACCAACATTTAACATTTTAAACACAAATATGTTTGTGGGGAAGGGGGGACTATAATATAAAAGAGGGGCAGGGATGCAGAGAATTTTGTAAAATGACACTCTACATGGTAGAGTGGCCATTTTACAGTTTCACAGTGATAGTTTTACAGTTATAAAATCTAACATTTTGGAATAGAACCATTATAAGAGTTCAAAAAAGATCAGCAATATATTGCAAGATAGCTTAATGGTGGTATCTCAAAACTACTGCTGCTGCTTCTCTCACATTTCGTTTATGTGAGACTGTAGGTTTTCTCTCTGTTATTGTTGGAGCTTCTGACAAAAAGAGCAATGCTACAAGTTCACTAATTGAAAGGAGTTGGAATTCATGAAGAAGCTGAACTGAATACTTTTCAACAGGAAGAAACCAAGAACAAGGAAATTATGTGAGTGAAAATTCTTTTCTTAAAAAAAGAAATCCAAACTTCAATGCTGAGAGAAATAATCAATATAAACAGGTTAAACTAATACTACTATAGATTAAGAATAGAGTGCAGTAGAAACTGGCTGAGATTCTAAGATCAATGAATGAATTTCTGTGTGTAGCAGTGCTTTCTTCTCTTCCTATTCCTGATGCAGTAATCTATAACCCCCCCCCCCCCCCATGGGATGCATCAACACTGCAGAATTAATGCAGTATGACAATACTTTAACTACCATGGTTATCTGCTATAAAATCATGGGAAGTATAGTTTTACAAGGTCTTTAACTTTTTCTGCAAAAGACAACTGATGCCTCACCAAAATACAAATCCTATGATTCCATTCCATTGAGACATGTCAAATTTCATTAAGTATGCAATATATATGCACCCAAATTTGGCTTAGGTATGTTGCAAGATGCTTCAGAATAGCAGGATGTGATGCAGGGAACTATAGCAATAATCATCAAAAGTTGGCAACTCTGCTCCCTTGCAGGAGTACAATTCCTTCCACCAAATGCATTGTTTTCAGTTTTATCAAAATATTCAATCACATGACGTGTTCTTTATTCAGTTGGCTTTGCCACAAAACTATATTTTTGCATTTCTACTAATAAAATTTACACTTCATTCTAACCATTTACACAAATGAGTTGAAAGTACACCTTCTATTCATACACTACTAACACTGGCAGTCATACCATAATGACATGGAGTACGAAGTGAGGTGACGGGAGAGACCAATTCCTAAGGACTCACAAGAAGTAGCACTGTTCTCCCACCACCAACCAACCACTCAAAAGCCTTTTGATATATGTGTTCTGGACAGGTAACTATCTGTCAAAATGCCTGTGGGTGGCAGGTGCTGGAAAGTTGTAGGAAGAAGACAAGCCTAGATTTCCAGTTTGCTCCTCCAGCTTCTAATCTTCTTCCTCTTTATCAGACTGTCATCTGCTGTTCTGTGAAATCAGGGGAAGAAGGCAGACATGACAGCAATCAAATGATTAAGGGGGTGGCTTTTTTTAAGAGAGGAGGAAGAAAGATGAGGATTTGGTTTAAACTGAGGCATCCGTGCTTGTCTCAGTTCAAGAAGAAAATGCAAACATAGGATCTTCCAAGTTCTAGTTTAGAAAACAAGTGTTAATGTTGGACAAATATCAGTTGGCAACTCATCAGCCTGTTTACAAAACATTAAAAGGGAATATTGCCTGATTAAACCTATAGCTTTTAGAAAGATCAGTGGTAATTTCTACTGATTTTCTATTTTAGAATAAAAAAAGGAAAATTCTTGTTTACTTTTCGAGTCTATGAAGACTGCCAGATGGTCCCTTAGAATATCTAAACATAAACTACAAAGGTTGATCGGCCATAATCTTGCGGGCTGGGGGCATTCAATGACACCCAATTAATAAGTACGTGGTGAATTCTAAAAGCACTGCATGTACTAGACAAACGTATCTAATATACTAAATATAAATATATAATTAAATGGTCTTCTGATCTAATAATCAATGCATTATGTGGTGATAGGAGAGAATAAAAGAATGAAGTCTGAACCACAAAAAGATTTTTAGCATGCCTCCACATTGTTGTGGAAAACTGTTTCTGATAAACTTGGCATGCAGCCCTAAAATACTGAATCATGATGGTAAGATATAGAAAGATATAGGCCTGCATGCTATTAATATCTTTAAGATTTGTTCAAAAATTGCTTAGGAAGACTAACCCTTGAAGGCAATAGGCGAAGTGGTATCCTATCGTGAATAATGTCTTTTTGAATGACTGCTCAGGAAAACAAAGACAGCTCAGATGACTGGTTTCCAGTTGTGTGTGTGTGTGTGTGTTTCAGGAGTGACTTGAGAAACTGGCCATCTGCAAGGAAGCTGCCCAGGGGATGCCCAAATGTTTTGATGTTTTTACCATCCTTGTGGAAGGCTTCTCTCATGTCCCCACATGGAGCTGGATCTGATAGAGGGAGCTCATCCACGCTCTCCTCGGGTTGGATTTGAACCGGCAACCTTCAAGTTAGCAACCTAACCTTCAAGTCATCAGTCCTGCTGGCACAAGGGTTTAACTCACTGTGCCACCGGGGGCTCCTAGCCTCAAGTTGATGCTAGTGCTTTCCCCTTCTCCACGGAACAATCCTTGACTCATCCATGGGTCATATCAAAATCCATAATTTTGGCTCCAAAACCTGCCTCAACACATGCATGGGTATATAAGGTATTTATGGAAAAACTCATTCTCTTTTCTTTTCCAATATGTTTGTTGGCTTCCATATTTTGATCAAATTGCCATAATATGTCATAATATTTTTTACAGAAAATAATACATGTATTTAAAGTAAGTGGAAGTAGGTTTTCTTTTATTCTTTTTCCCTCCCTCCCCCTTTTTAAACATACTCAAAGCCTGGCATTCTTAGTCAGTAAGTATTACTTTCCTTCAAAGACCAATTTTGTGTTTGTGCTCCAAAATGGTTATGTTATTTGAAAATAAATTGCCCGGATTCTCTGTATTACAAACCATCCACCTTCTCAAACAATTCACAAGATTAGGTTTTTTCCACTCTCACTAGTGGGACTGAAGGCATTTTCCTGGCCCAGGCCAGCAAGGGAAGAAGAAGAAAGAAATCTGACAACAAAATACAGAGCGAAAGATAAGAATCCACTGCAATCCTGTAAAAAAAAAAAGAATATAAAACAGAAGTGTTTCTTTACATATCACCATTTTCAGTCTCTCAACTATAGAAACTTGTTGGTTCATCTGCAGGTAAGTCCTGAAACCATGTTGCTGATATTATCAAGGAAAACAAGCTACTACCTTCATAGCACTATTTCTATTTTAATATAAATGAATTTAATACCTAAAAAGGCCCTAATTTTCCAGCAAGAAAGACTTGTTTTTCATCTTTGCAAAATGCTGTGGTTAATCAATTTCTTCCAATTCTTAACAGCTGCTGAAACAAATTTAGAGTATAAAAATGTGTACTAATCCATTGTTTTGTTAACAAAAATCGGCTCCCAAAAGATGAATCCCAGAATCCACAGTTCTGTAGGAACCATTTCTCCTAGTATTGAACTCATCTAAAATGTTGCACAAGCACTACACACACACCCCAGAGAATGTCCAAATATTAGCTAACATAATCCTTTCACAATGCCCTGAGAAGACATCCAGAACACAGGCATAGGAAAAAGTCACAAGATTTCTCCCAACATTATATAGTTGAGGAAATGTTTCAAGAACATTTCCTCACCTCTACTGCTAGATCACAATACAGGGTTATAGCTCTTTGATTCCACTGACTGTCATGGCTCCACTCAGTGAAATCCTATAGCTTTCATCAGAAACACTAAAGGAATTCCTTTGAGATGAGAATTTAAAAGAGCCTTCTCCCCTAAACACAAAGCCCAGGATGTTTTAGGATGGAACAATGGCAATTCAAATGAAATTAAGATGCTACAATTATGTAGTACAATAGAGCTCTCTCTCTTTCTCTCCAGCTGTCTAGCAGCATTCCAATGTCACTTCTTCTGCACTAAGCCAAATAGCCAGGTTAAGATGAAAGAGACGGCAGTCCTCAGGTCTAGTAACTGTGGTTGTGGTGGGTAGGATAAAACTGTATTTCTACAATTCTAAGATGTATTTTTTCCCTATTAAGTTAAAAATGGGATGTGTCTTAGAATCGCAGATGTATCTTATGTATTCTTGTTGGCGATGGTGGTACTGAAGTTAGGGTGCATCTTACAATCGATGGCATCTTACAATATAAGAAATATGGTAGCAATAAAAATGAGACCAGGAAGGAGACTCAGAACAAAAACTAAAGGGGGGGGGGGAGAGGGAACACAATCTATCAAAGCATTGTTGTGAAGTAGTTATGATTCTTCATCTCAAATTGTTTTCTATAGTTTAGTCTTCTGTCACAATAGCCTGAGCCAAGTTAAACAAGTTTTTCATGGGAAACACACGGGGCCCTTTCACACTATACAATTACAGCTTCATGGCTCCATTTTAACTGCTACGGTTGCATCCTCTGGAATCCTAGGATTTGCAGTCTGGTGAGGCATTAGAGGGCGTCTACGGCTGCAAATTCTAAATGCCCCTTCCTAATCTACCATTCCCAGTACTCCACAGGATTAAAGTAGAATCAAAGCACTATAATTATGTAGTGTGAAAAAGTGCAAAGTACTTGAAACACCCTTTATACTTTCCATGATACCACTTTAGGGTGAATGTAGTATTCTATTAGGTTTCCTAAAGAAATGACAAGTAGGACAGATTTCCTAGATTAGTTCTTTCATATTTTATCTTTCTATGGGCAAAGGGAGATTTGATTTGTCTGTGTGGAGGACCTCTATTAGAGATCATTCAAACATATGACTGCTCAGTTGCATTAAAAATGAAACAGTCTTAGTTCTGAAAGTCTTTGGCAAGTTTAGGCTGGGTTGCTGCATGGTGATATCAAACAATTACCCTGTGACAATTCGCCATAAATTTTCCATTCCATTACAGCTGTTTTACCAACCCGATTGCCACTCTCAATTTTGTCCCTAGCAACCGAGTGAAAGAGAATTATCTTACAATACCCCTGAGGGCTCCTCTATAGTGTCCAAAAACCCAGGAGGAACTGGGTTATTTTAACTTAGTTCTTCCCGGGTTGCTGTCCCCACCACAAACCCCGGGCTTTCTCTTGGGGGTGGGGGGTAGATGCAATCCTGGGTCAACCAAAACTTGAACCAGGATGGCATCCAGCCTACCTCCAGCCCACCATTTTCCCCTCAAAAACGTACCCAAGGAGGCTACTGGCAGTGCAGGCTGATATGCGAAAATGATGTGCGAAAGTACTCCTGATATGCGAAAATGATGTGCGAAATCTCCCCCACCTCCTGATGCATCATTTTTACACATTAGGAGTACTCTGCAGAGGGGCCTGTGCTTCTGATAGACCCTTTGGGTAAGGTTTTTTTTGGGGGGGGGACTGGGGGACTAGAGGTAGAATGGATGCCATCCTGGGTCAACTTTTCCTTGATGGTTTTGGGTTGGGGGTGAAGACAGCAACCGAAGAACTGGGATGGCTGTGGGGATTGACCCCCAGGACTGTAGAAGCAGTCACAGGCGTCAATCCCCACAAGGTCCTCATCAAGAAAGATCCAAACCTCACCTTAAGGTCCAGATCTTTCCAGGTGTTTTATTAATTGGGAGCAAACTGGGAAATCCCCCTTTTCTCTGGATTAATTTGATTTTAACTGAGGTGTCATTTGGATACCTATTTCTGAAAATACAATTCCATCATATTTTAAAATCAAAATCAAAATGTGCATCACATAGATAGTTTCTTAACAACCTACAAGAGCTTTATAGGAAGCTTTCCAGAAGTGCTGGTGGAATCTTACCTGAGAGTATGTATTATATTTGCTCAGAAATTATACCAGTTCAGCTTCCAGAAAGATTTCTACAGTACTTGGGAGTCGATTGCAGTAGCAGCACATGTGCTTTTAATGGTAGATCACTGTTGTTCATGGGAATAACTGGGAAATGGACTTTCGGTGAACCAATTTATTGCTTTCATATATCGATGCTAACTGACCACTGCAATGATTTGAAAATACAGTATCACTTTGGCTAGCCCTTTGAAAATTTAGGGCAAAGGACATGATTTGCATCTTCTCGATCTGCAGCTTTACCAGATATGGCTGAACTAGAACTCCCTGCACTCTACTTGCTGACATGGGCTGATGGGAGTTGCAGCCTAACAACATCTAGAAGGCCACATTTTGCCCACCACTGGTGAAACAGAATTACACAATTGCCCCTGAAGAATTTGTAATAAGTTACTTTGCTTAGTAAAGTTCATTATTATGTGGAATTAAACAAATTGTAATAGCCCATGTTCTATTTCATAATGTAATAGCCCATGTTCTATTTCTTTAAAACTGCTTGATTTAATCAGTTTTATGTGTTTTACCAGTATTCTTTCATTCATATGGATTTTAGCTGAAACAACTCCCTATTTGCTGGGAGAAATTGTTGAACAAATCTTATGGAAGGGGACTAATCAGGTCAACATTTCTCAAAAATGCTTAATTTTCAATAATATTTTTATTCAAAATAGAGAAAAATATACACACAACAAGCATCGTAGATATATAAAACAATCAAAAGCATACAACTGTTATACTATCCACTACTGTATAGATGAATATCTGAAAGTGATCACACTTCTATTTTACTCTATTAATTCATAAATATTCATCAGCCATGCTTTAAAAGGAATTTGAATCTATGTTTAAATTTAAATCCATTTCAAAATGATCTGAACCTAATGTGTAGAATTACGGGCTTTCATGGGCTTGGAAATAAAATTACTTTCAGTGCCATTAAATCTGTCCTGTGTTGACCTTTAAAAGTAGCCACAACTTTACAGAAAATGGACTCTTGAATCTATCCACAGATTGCTATTATTATATGCCTTGTAGTAGAAGATTTCACCAAGCAATCAAAAATGACTCCGTATTTTTCACAAAAGAACTCTTTGCTTTTGCTGCTTTCATGCTTTCTCAGCTGCCATTCACTGAAAAATCTGACCACCTTAAAAACAACTTAGGCCATTGTGAACCTCTTCTCTTTAAACTAGGAGATGAGCCAGACAAATATTTTGTGTGGATACATTTTAAACAAAGTCAAGCTTGCTATTTATACACTTCTTAAGGAGAGCCAGTTCAAAGTAGAGAATGAAGTAGGCAAAGGAGGACATATAACCATAATGTGACGTTGGAAGGAAGCAAGCACCAGAAGCCAAAATGTTAAGTAGTGGGATTAAAAGACAAGACAATTACTTGCGTTTGTTTGTTTTATCATTAATTTTCCAGCTCTAAATGTCTATGACAGGAGAATCAGATCTATCATGCTTCAATTCTATGCCTGCTTAATTTTGATAACTTTATTATTAATAATTTTTATTTTTTAAAATAGACGTTCCTGTTTTAACTGTTCTAAATTGTTTTGAGGTCCAGACAAGGGGGAAAGTATTATTGTTCTTGTCATCATCATAACTGAATTGATAGATTCCCATCATCAGCCAATTGTTGGTCTAAACTGGAGTAAACTCATTGAACAATGACATCTGATGTCATATTCCCATTGATTCGGTGGCTTTGCCCTAGGTAAATTTCTTTTTTGACTGAATCCCACTGTCTTAAATAGAGTAATTGATTTATTCTGTGGGGCTTATATAAATGTTATTTATATATTGATTTATTCTGTGGGGCTTATATAAATTCAGTGAGAAACTATGTTGGCCATTGTGATACTTTGTTAAAGCTGATGGCCAAGATTTCATTTTGCAGTGTGCCCATCCTCCTAAGATTATAAAATAAGAAACAAATCTTTTGGGGTTAGTGTTCTTGAGGATGCTAGCAGAAGTATCTAGATGCCACAACACCCCACTATTGGGAAAGGCAACTGCAGTGTGCCTACTGTGTTGCAAGTCCACTTCTAATCTGGAACCCAGCTGAACACTAGATGAAAGCCAAAGTCTTTCTTTTCAGAAATCTTATCTGGATATATGGCCTTAGAGAAGGGAAAACAGTCATTCCATGCAATCCAATGAGAAATGATTTTTTGTTACTAAAAGTTTCCCCCCCATTTTTTGTTACAGTCTATTTTTCCTTTTACTGAGACTGGCTGTTCGCAGTTTTATAAAACTGTCATGGGCTTCTGCTATTGAAATGAATGGAATTTCTGTACACTAGTGGTTTGTGCTTAGGAAGATTAATGAGTTACAATGCTCTGCTTACCCTGAAGGAATCCCTGGACAGTGAGTGTTGTTGATTTAGGAACAGAGGGTGTGCATTGCCTTGTAGAAAGCTTAGGGCAGGTCTGTTCCTTGAAATCTGCACTTTCATCTGTTTAGAGCAACATAATCAGTGTGCGCTCTGTTTCCAATGCTGAATGGTGTAATGATGTCTCCTTCCCAATAATATAATAACTTTATTCTTATAATCCACCTTCATCTCCATGGAGGGACTCGGGGCGGCTTACATGGGGACAAAGCCCAGAAAACAAGGGATTCAAAATACAAAAAATTAAAACATAATACAAAATTGAAACACATAACAGAGCAATAAAGTTAAAACCATTGACCAAAAACCAAAAAATAAAAATAATATGCAATACTGCAATACTTGACATGTGTAAACTTTTGCTGATATTACAAAGGACTTGAAAAACTGAAGAAAAAAAAAAGGAACTGCTGGAGCTTGGAAGAAAAACTTCCCAAATACACACACAACTCATCATTTTGGCAGAAAATGGAACATTAAGCCACACCTCTTCCTTTACATTTTATTATTTAAATTTACAAGTTAATCAATAAGGTAAAATTCAATAAAATGAAACCTGATAGAACTGGTGTCAAATGCAAGCTCTGCAGGCCAAATCTGGTCTGCCATGTCATTTAATGTGATCCATGAGGTTTTCAACGCAGGGCAACATAGTTACATTTATCCAGTCTTACAGTTACAATCTCTTTTTGCAACCATAAGGCTGATGTGGCCCTCGTGAAAACGAGTTTGACACCCCTGTGGTAGAATAAGTCAAATAAATAAATTGAATTTAATTACCCAGTTAAAGCAGAGTAAAGCAAAGTAAGAGCAGCAGTAAATAAAACACATCAGTAAGCCATTTGACTTAAAACTTTTATCTGGCATTGGAATACTCTCGGAGAGGGAATTAAACACATTTTAGATAAATGCATTTCACATACTGAAAGAAGGGTCATTCCCAGAGATAATGCATGTGGACAGTTCTTAGGGAAAGCTGGTATCAAGATAAATAAGACATTTTGCAGTACCTTTCATTTTATGTTCTGCCCAGAAATAGATCAGTACACAGAGAAGCTCCTGTAACCAGGGAAGGACATGGTTCCCACAGTTGGACCTGGTCCATAGACTGGCTTCAGCACTATAGGCCACAGGAAGTTCTTAGGCAAACGTCAGCGGCAGACTCATGTAAAACACATTAACAGTAGTGCAAATGAGATGTAGCTGAGGCCACTGTTAAAATACGAGCTTTTGAAAAGGAATATCAAATTCTGCTAGAACTAAGATCCTTATTGTCAAATAATGAGATGATTTTGGTGATGACCACGGTGATGAAAGTGTACATGGCTCTCCCCTTTATCTATTATAGGTTACATCATCAGCATACCGATACTCAATAATTTCTAGTTTGCATGTCTCAGAATTCAGACAAGGCATATATTCATGTAACATCTTCCCTATTGTCTTTAGGCACACCCTCTTTTTTCCTGCACCAATCTAAGATTCATTGTTTTCCATTTTGTAATCTCCTCCATGTTTGAAGAGCGCATGTCACAGAGCCTCTCACCATGATATGGAATTTAACTGTAAGTATTTGCAAGTAAACACAGTTTTAAAAAACAAGACTAAGAGGTTGTATACATTGGCCAGAAACCTCAAATGAAGCCAGAAGTACCTCTTGCATATCCATATGATGGCCAGAGATTTTCAGCCTAGAAATACCACAGCAGAATCTGTGACTGGTCCAAAGTATCAATGCCTTGGACCTTGTATTCAGATGCTTGCATAGATAGGTCCTAGGTCTGTCCATGTCTTCTTCAAGACACAGGACCGCTTTGCAGGTAGAGCATAGTATGTTTTATTGATGCTGATGTTTTTATTGTTTTGTTGTTGTTATTATATTGTTGTATCGGGCAAGGCCCCATGTAAGCCGCCCCGAGTCCCTTCAGGGAGATGGGGCGGAGTATAAAAATAAAGTTATTATTATTATTATTATTATTATTATTATTATTATTATTATTATTATTATAGTATGTCTCTCAGGAAAGCTCTGCACTGTTGGATTTGAAGATAAATGTAGGTGTTGATTAGGCAAAGAATGTCAAAAGGGGGCAAATTCAGGCTGTTTTATCTGTTGGAAGGAACAAGCTCAACTAGTAAATTCCAAGTCAGTCTTCTTTCTCTCAAGGTTAAGATTTCTCTGTGTAGCCTCTTTAGTTCAGCATTTTCAAATAAACTCCTCAAAATAAGTATCCACATTAACCATTAAACAAAATTAACATATACATCATGGTGATAACATAATTTCTAACTCAAAGGCAAATAATACATCATACTAGCTTTTCAAGTCAGCTTGACAATAAAGGTATCATTATGATATGTATTTTGAAAGGTCATCTTTGACTACAACACTTACACACTTTGGGGACACATTTAAGTGTGAGGAAACTTTTTCAATTTAGGGGTTAAATTCCAATTTAAGAAGGGTCTAAAACGTTACATTCCAGCATAGTGGGCTAGAATGAGGAAAGGTTGAAGAAAAGTGAGGAGGGCCAGATGGAAATCTTACCAATTCCCCCTAGTTCAACAATTTTCATGTTCCTTACAAAACATTCCCAGTATGCAAAGATGATTTTTTTCCTCCATGGAAAACTCTCCTGTTAAGCAGGTTTTACAAAGTTTTGCAGTTTACTCTGGCATTACAGGAATATAAAGGCTCAAATCTTAAGAAGTACAACGTTCAAAGTACTACAAATACTATAGGACCAAAAAATCCCAAGTGTGCACTTGAAAGAAGTGCTCTATGGAGATGGAGGCATTTATCTTAGACACATATTTTAAATGTGGTATCAAACAGCCAGGTGGTGGTTTTTGTAAACAAATGTTTATAAGTATCCCAAGATTAATGGTCCTCTTGATTCAACAAATGTGATTGCCCAGGATACATTAAAAAAAAAAACATTATGTACACGGCATTGATTCGGGCACAGATTAGAAGAAAATTGGAGTAATCCAGAATCCAAGAGAGGTGGTAATTAGCATTAATCTTTCAAGGGCATTGAACGCTGCATCACCTACCAGAGTGACTAGTCCATGGAACAAAGTAGCCAAGAAGAGATGCAAGAGCTAGACTGAGAATTTATTTCAGTGGGATTCAGTTTTACATACTAGTCTGATTCCAAATACTTATTCTCGACTTCTTTCCAGAAAATGCAGTTTATATGTTCTGAAATTACTGAGATGAAGAATGCTTTTTCAAAAAATCAACTCCTGCATTTACACTAAAATAAGTTGGTTTTGTTATTTCTCCTGTAAATCTATTTCAAGTTCCTGGACATTTTAAATAATATTTTCAGCCAGTAAATGGAAATCATTTATTTTTGTCAGCTCATAAATGGCATCGGCGAATATGTTATATGCTCTTTGCTCTTGTCAGAATGGTTGTAATCAGTAGGTATGATGCTAGCATCTTTTTTTTATATTGTTAGTGAAAGTGAATGGCTGTTAATGAACCTGTCTATTTTACTGCTGCAGGGAACTGCTACACCATCGTGAAAATAATAAGCCAGCAATTCAGCAGGACTAAATGCAAGAGGTCTAAGCAACAAGACATTTGAATTACAATGGACACAGTCAAATCTTTGAGAAATACAAGGATCTTGAGAATGACATGCAATTATATTGCAAAATGAAATAGGCAGATGAATGTTCATTTTCTGCACAGAGACATGGAAGAAACACAAAGCACCAGGGTGAATAAGCAATAGTAGGGAAGGAGGAAAAACCAGTGTGAAAGAGAAATTCTGGAATGGGGAAAAGGCGATACAGCAATGGGTGAAGTTGGAATTAATATGTTTTTGACATGGGAGAAGCCGTGTGCTTTTTAAATATCTTCATATTATGAAGATGCACACAAATAAGTCACAGCATATATTTACATTATTCATTATAGTGTTTGGAAAGTAATCCATTAACATGGTTGTAATGTATAGAAAAATAATTTGTTTATTACTTTCCATTGCTTTTTTAAAAGTTAGTACTGTTTAGACTTTCATAAATCTTGAACAACTCCAGTCAATGAACCTTAAAATGCCTGCTTAAAATAACTTTTGATAGGAATTAGAGAATGTTACTCATTACCACAATTGTGTTCCTACTGACTACAATGGTTTTAAACTGTATCTTTGTCTTTTCATTGTAACCAAAAGGGCTAATACGTTACATGTAACTTCAAAGGACACATAATGGCTAGCATCCCCTTAGTAACATGCATAAGGGTAGCTTAGACATGCATATGTTCCTCCCATGTCTTATTTAAGGCAAAGCCATGGAAAAGATTGCAACGAACTACCAGACATGTACCCAGTAATACAGTACACAGTAATAGCATCTTAATAAATTTTATTAAACATCATGAAATATTAAAATATTCTCCACTACCTTAGATGTAGTTCTGTATCTTCTCAAAATAAAATCAGAAAACTGCACTTCTTTTTCAAAGGCACAATAATAGTCTCTCTATGTTTGTAGTTGGATATCATGGAGGATATTGATCAACAAACAGTAGTTAATCTAATAACTATGATTAAAGCTCTAAAGGTTCAGGATCTAATTTTTCATTTCAATGATAGCTTATGTACAGCTCCAAATCCCAACTGAGTGGCTAATTACACTCTGTAAAGATTTGCAGAGAAGGAAGTAAATGCTCTTTTATTCATAATAGGAGAGGAAAAGTGGGGTTAGGCAAACAATAATTAAGCGACAGGTCACACTGTAATTAGAACATTGATTTGCAGTTGGCAACCTCTTGTTAATAGACTTCCTTATATCATGAGAATGCAGGCATGTTGGCTTATTGAACAAAACTACCTTGGAGGGAATGTGAGCTGTTTTCTTACTCCTGTTTAATCAGGTACTTCTAGACATTACAAGATTTTGAGTGGTACTTGATTGATTGATTTATTGTTATGCCTATGGAACCCTAAACAAAAGCTTTAAAGTGTTCTCTTAAGAGCACCGCAGCACCTTTTTGAAAGAGTTTAAAGATTCCCTGTTAATCAGTTACAAGAAGTGAGAAGCACTCATATGTTCATATTTATGCATGTATTGCATACATTTTAAGATTCACCTATTTCACAATTTTGTTGTCTGGCATGAAACTGGAATGTCTGTCGTCTCAAACAATTTTGAGGATATTTTGCATCACTAGAAAGGGCTGCATAGGCCTATGACTCATCTTAATCCAATGACGTTTCACTGATCTAAAGTCAGACAAATCACCTCTGCCAGAATTTAATGTATCCCATCATATAATTATTGTTGTAAACATAACATTGTGTATACTCTTGTCTGTAGACACAACTTTGATTTAGGAAGGCATCTGTAGACATTAGGAGTATTTCTTTCAAGGACATTGTAACTAAGTACCTAAGTAATCTTTCAAGGACACTGTTAAGGAATGATGCCTAAGTGGGAGAATGCAAGGGCCATAACAACATACAGTGCTTTGCTCATTAAACAGCTGTAAAAATAACTGGAAAGATAATGGGCACAAACACTAAGTGTATTGTTCAAAATAGGAATGCCTCTTGATCTGAAATAAAGCAGGACAAGTTTGAGAAGAGCTTCCAAAAATAACTCCTTTTTCCTGAAAGAACTTGGATTGTTCATTGCCACAATTAGACAATCATTTTATTGGAAGACCCTATTAAAATGGCTGCTGTGGTCTCTCTACAAAGAGGCCTATTGCAGTAAGCCCTTATTAAAAAGGTTTGCTATCATTCCACTCCACTTCAAGTTCCCAAAATGGTAGAAGCATTGTTGCTAAGTGCCACTTAGGTGGGGGAAAAGGCGAGGAAGAGGGGAGGGCTGTCTTTCTTTCTCAGGTTTGGGCAATGGAAGAGAGTGGAAGCATCATTCTGTAACTGTATTTGTGCTAGGTCCCTAAGAGAGAGAGGTTGATTTCCTGGCCCCCTCCCTCTCCCCCCCCCCAATCTTTTTCAGGCCATATTCTCATTCTTTTGCCTCATTTATATTTCATATCTATATTTGGATGGCCCGTGTCATGTCCAGCAATCTCTGGCTTTGTTCAGCCTGTTGGGGGCAGGTTTCCAATAGAAACTGCCTCTTTCCAATAGTTTTAGAAAGCTTGGAAAAGGTTAATCATATCTTGAAACAAGGAAATGGTCACAGGCCTTAGTGATTAGAGGTAGAGGTTGGATGAGATGAGCTACAGATGAAACCTCTAAATAAAGAAGTCTCTGTGGAGTGTAGCTCTGGAAAGCAGGCAACTTTGTAACCTTGTTCTGGACCCTGGTTCTGCTGCCCCTTGACTTCCAAAAACTACTGACATTGGAGTTTTGGACTTTGATCTTGGTTTCCTTGTACTCTTGCTTGGGAGCTTTTTTGCATTCCTGTATATCTGAGGTTGACTCCTGGACTGTGACAACCAAATTCTTGGCTTTTGGCTTATGGACTGTGACCTCAGCTATTATTTGTTGTTATTCCTGACCTATAATTGTCCAGCTTGACTCCAGGAATTAAATTTAGACTATGGCTTTGGACTATCCTCATCAGTTATTGTTCAGACTTTGTACTTTGACTTCGGAATGCTGACATTGGCTTTGTTTGCATTCTGGATTGTATCTCTGATAACTAATGATAGATGTAAACATTTTAAGATGAGCAATTAAATTCTATTTACACGTCCACACTTCTCAAATAAACAGATACACTGTAGATGCACATGAAATTAAGTACATATGAATAGACCAGTGGTTCTCAACCTATGGGTCCCCAGATGTTTTGGCCTTCAACTAGCTGGGATTTCTGGGAGTCCTAGGCCAAAACACCTGGGGACCCACAGGTTGACAACCACTGGAATAGGCCTTTATATGTACATTGTGTTGTGTGTGTGCATGTCTTCAAGTCACCTGTTGACTTACGACAATCCCATGATATAGTGACTATTTTTATATTGAGCACATGTCAAATTCTGACTCCTACAAAGACTTTTACCTAAAGCACCAGTACATATGAACCCATGTTTTGAAGACTGCCGAAAATCTCGATAATGCACAAGAGTTAAGAAAATTTGTTGTCTCTTGTAATTCAAAAAGAACAGGCCGCTATCCCTAATTCTGATAAATTCCACATTCTTGCAAAATCAAGAGTTGAGACTATTGTTCTTAGGTATAAAGATGTTGTACTGTGAACTTCAGAAAGCTTCCTTACATGTTTATCAAATGTTTTTATAAGTTTATGAAAAAATCCATTATGCACTCAGTGTTTTTACATCTCATTGACTTCAAGAAAAATATGCCTATTATCAGCACCTCCCTCTGAATTAAGAATGAGGAAACTGCAGCTCATAGTACCTCGTCACACTAGAGAATGGGTCCACTTTAAATCCAGTTTCTGTCACCTGCAGAACTCTGGGGCTTATAGTTTAGGGAGGGGCCTTTAAACTGCTCTAGTGCAGTGGTTCTCAACCTGTGGGTCCCCAGGTGTTTTGGCCTACAACAACCAAAAATCCCAGCCAGTTTACCAGTTGTTAGGATTTCTGGGCATTAAAGGCCAAAACATCTGAGGACCCACAGGTTGAGAACCACTACTCTAGTGTGATGAGGCTGATGAGCTCCGTGCAGCCCCCCAGACCACCCCATTCCCAGTCCCTCCCTCTCAGAGTTACCAAAAATGTGAGTGATAACTTCCCAGAATTCATAAATTGCCATTGCTGGAAGCACCCAGCCATGGCAAATCACTCTTAAACATTCGAAAAACAGTTGTCATTGGGTGCATTTTTAGCTAGTCTTGGAGCTGTATTGCCTGATACAATTAGTAAATTGATTTCAGCAGCTTCTGCAGATGTTTTTCTCTACCCTAAATACTTGGCTGTGGTTGTATTGCAATGTGTTTTTATTCTGTGTCTATCCTGTTTTGATGTTTGAATAGGTGGTATGACACAAGATTAAAACTTATTGGTGAGAAAACAAAGCCGTTGTTACTTTTATTTTACAGTATAAACCATCTGCTTCGGTTTGGGTTTTTTAAAAATACATCTTGGTTTCTGATTATTTGTACTGCCTTCATCCTTTTTTTTTTCCTTGGGAGACAAAAATGGCTGTCATTTAATACTTGCCATTTTCTGTCAATCTTTTTATAGTCCATTGCAGTATTATCATGATACCTTGCCCTTTAAAAAACACACTGCTTTTTATCAGACGCTTACATTGCTATTTAGTCACTCTTAATTTGTTCAGTTAGCACTGTATATTTGTTTGTTGTTTATGTGTCTGTTTGTTGTTTGTGTGTATGAGGTCTCTTGGTAATTCACAAGTCTTTATTAAAGGATGGATTATAAATTGCAGTACATAACTGAACAATAGGGTGTTTTTTTTAAAAAAAAAAGTGAACACACTCTTCAAGATTCTTAAATAAGAGTTTTCAAACTTTGATAGAGTAGGATAGGATAAGTCACCATTAGACTGAACAGCAAGGAATATGCTATAATGCATGTTTCTATAAGATCATTTTGCTTTTACACCATGCAGTTCAACATGCACAAAGGTGTTCACATAAAAATGTATCTATCAAGAGACCACATCCCATTTACATTACTTGCAAAGCTCCTGCTGAACTTAACAGAACTACTGTATATCACTGCTTCCCATAGCACATCTATAATAATGCATTAAAGTGGAAGAAGAAGAAGTTTCTGAATTATTTTCCTACCCACATTCTTAAGTGAAATATTGCCTTTGTAGCAAAAAGTTACTGCAGCTTATTTTCTATAGCACAATGTAAATTATCTGCAGAGCATGTAAATAAAAACTGTGGTCTAAGAAATAACTCCAAATATACCTGTAGCAGTAAAATGAGAGCCAGTGTGATGTGGTGGTTTGAGCATTGGACTATGATGCTGATTCCCTGCTTAGCTATGGAAACCCAGACAGTGACCTTTGCCAAGTCATGCACTCTCATCCCAGAAATTCCCATGGTAGGTTCGTCATAAGTCAGAAACAACTTGAAGGCATACAACAACAGTAAACAGTAAACAACAGTAAACCAGACCCAAGGCCTGTTTTGAAAAAAGATGGGCATAGCAATAAGCAGAGCAAACACATGATTTCTAAATCCTTGGGAAAGCTTAGATTGCCCCACAGCTGCCTCAGGAAACTGCCTTATATTGAGCCACATAATTGGCCTTTCTAAACCAAGAGTCTTCAAACTTTTTAAGCAGATGGCAGTTCATGGTCCCTCTATAGTTTGAAAAAAGATGAACTAATTCCTATGCACACTGCACTTATCTTATTTGTAGCGCAAAACAACATGAAAGAACAATACAAGATTTTAAATGAAGAACAACTTTAACCAACAAAAACTTACCAATCTTTCTATGTAAGTAAGTAAGTAAAAGTTTATTTGTATACCGCCCTCTCTCCCAAAAGGGACTCAGGGCGGTTTCCAATATAAAATCAGCATAAAACATTGTACAATAAAACACCGAAAACACTATAAAACGCTATAAAAATACAAAAAACCCCCACATAACAATGAAACTAAGACAATCACATAAACAGGAGCAGTATAATCACTCAAATAACATGAGTGATTCAATGGGAAGTGTGGGCCTGCTTTTGGCTGACGAGAGAGTCAAGTTAATTAGGATTGTTGTTGTTATGTGTCTTAAAGATGTTTCAGACTTAGGCAACCCTAAGTCTAAAGGACTGCATCTGGCCTACAGCCCTTTGTTTGGGGACCCCCAGCCTAGCGTAATACTATCAACACTGATTAGCAGGGATTCTCCAAGTTTTCATGCTGACTTCTTTCTTATCTCTACTAGGAGGTTTTACAACAGGGATCCTCAAACTGCAGCCTTCCAGATGTTTGGGCCTCCAACCTCCAGAAGCCCTACCTAGCTTGTTCAATTCTAGGAGTTGGAGGCCCAAACATCTGGAAAGCTGCAGTTTGAGGATTCCTGTTTTACAAACTGAACCTGGAGCTTTATGCCTGCAAAGAATGTGCTGTAAAACTGAGTGATGGCCCTTCTAATGCAAACACCCAGATGGAATGTTTAGAGGTCTTGACTATAGATGAGAATTGTTTCCTCTTACAGGCATGTTAATATATCTACAACTCCTAAAATATAAGATATAATATTATCCTAGAAAGCAAACAAACTGTTTCTGGGAAACCATCCAAGGAGAACCACTTAGCTTGGCTAGAAAAAGGAAAACACAGATCAGAAATATGCTATAAAAGATCATAATAGATACAGTTAACTTGAGAAAAGTAACAATTAAAATATAAATAATTTGTTGACTCACTGAATTCTCATTTTCATTTTAAAAATTCTTTAGGTACAAGACCATGTTTAAACCCTAGGCCTTAATTGAGTCAACATTTATTTAAGTGCTGTACTCAAGATCTAGTATAAATTATATTTGCACTTAATAAAGTTTTTGTAGGGCATTATAATAAAAGATAGTTTTGTAGGAAATTCTAATATTACTTTTGATAATTGGTATTATATTGTTTTGTTTATTGTCTTACAACTTTTTCTTGACTGATGTAGATTTAAAACTACACAAAACCTGGATAAAAGTGTAAGTATAAAAGTATTTTTAAAGCAATTACCCCTGCTGTCCTGGGCTTAAGACCTCCTCACGTGGGGCTTTTTGCCCCTTCTAGGATGCTGTCGAGACACAGCCAAGATGAACTTGCTGGAGCCCATCTCATGATGCAGGGCTACTTCCAGTGGGGCTCCATCCCAGCTCCATGCACGCTGTGTCTCTGCAGTGTGCTAAGAGGCAGCCTTGAGAACATGGGTGACACGGATGACTTTGGCTCCTTCCTGACTGCATCTCGGCAGTGTCCTAGGGCGGCCAAAAAGCCCCATGTGATGAGGTCCTAAGAGGACCTTAGAACCTTAATTGGCTCATAAAGGATGGAAAGATTCTCCAATTAGACTAGCCCTTAGTCATATAGAGGTTTTTATATGTCTCTGCCAGCAGTTTGAATTCTGGCCAGGAAGAGACTGGTGAGTGGCTGCACCAGGGGAGCTATATGCTCATTCTAGCCAGCTATTACCAGCAGTCACCATTGTGCTAAGTGAGAAAAATAATGAGCTTCAGGTAATAGCTTGACACAATTACCACAGCTGCTTATGCATCCAATACCTTGCAGAAGTTCTGTACTACATTTTTTTTCAAACTTTTTGCTGTCTGGTTAATATGAAGACTAGTTCACTGACAGCAGCATGTGTTTTGGATGATCACACAGTGGTGTAATGGAATGGACCAACTGCCTGACCAAACTGCAAAATTACTAAAGTATACCCAAATTTTCTGATTAAGAAACCTAAAGTTTCCTTGGCAGCTGCTAAGGTCTTAGCAAATGGGGAGCGGAATCTTTTCTCTTCATTTGCAGTAATGTGTAATTACATGGAAGGGGATATATTTTACTCCTGGGGCTCTATTTCATATTTGTAAATACCAGCAATTCCTTTTTCATTTATTGAGCAAACATTTGGAATTGAAACTGTATTTTTATAGACATCTCATTTTTGTAGGCTGGAGCCCCCGGTGGCGCAAAGAGTTAAACCCTTGTGCCAGCAGGGCTGCTGACTTGAAGGTTGGATTGCTGACCTGAAGTTTGTCAGTTCGAATCCAGGGAAAATGGGTGAGCACCCTCTGTCAGCTTCAGGTCCCCATACAGGGACTTCAGAGAAGACTCCCACAAGGATAGTAAAACATCAAAACATCTGGTCATCCCCTAGGCAATGTCTTTGCAGATGGCCAATTCTTTCGCAGCAGAAACGACTCACAGTTTCTCAAGTCACTCCTGACATAGAAAAAACTGTAGGAATTATATCTTTATTATGGTATATATATCAGCAATAAATGCAGATTTTTTTGCAATACAGAAAGTAGTAACCTGGATGTCTTCCTCCTTTGCCTTACTTCTGAGAGAAATGATCTGAAGTGATGCATCATTTCTAGAACATTTGTCATATGACAATATCTAAGTATTAAACAAAACAGAGAATAATATAGCATACACCACCTGAAAAGTATAAAATTGGAAATCAATGGCTAGGTAAAGCTTGAAAACACAGGCACATCTTCAACACATGTCAAAAGCATATACAGTATTTACTTAAGTCTAGCGCAACATCAAATCTAATGCACATCTCAATTTTCAAAACCCTGAAACCAAAAAAAAGTAGTTGCTGTTGAATGTCATTCATGCACAGAGGGGAAAAGGGCACTCTCTAAGCTTGCCATTACAGTTGCTGCCTGCTTATAATTCCTGTTTTAAAAACGAAGTGTTAGGACCCAAAGCTTTTGCCAAAGGCAAATAAAACCTTGGGGTGAATCTATGCTGTAAAATGAATCCACTTTAATTGCCTTGTTCAATGTTATGGAGTCATGAGGGCTGTAGTTTTACAAGGCCTTGCGCCTTCTCTGCCAAAGAATGCTGATGCCTCACCAAACTACAAATCTTGGGGTTGCATACAATTGAGCCATAACCATTAAATTAAAGGTGACATCCCTTAAATAGAAGCTCCAGGTGGAACTCCTGAAGCAGTTTCCCCTTTTGCTTGGGCTCACTATTAAGATTCTCATATGACATAAATCTAATGTGAACCCTAATTTTGGCATGGTAATTTAACCAAAAAATGTGAGCATTCGATTTGAGTAAATAGGATAACAGATGACACCTCCAATGTGGTAGTGGGAGGCTGTTCCTGTATCGAAAATGGTTGCTCTTGGGACTATATCATACAATAACCAAATAGCTATGATGTCACAACTGAAATCTCCCTAGTTACTTCAGAGCCCTTGCAAATCTATAAAGATAAGAGCATTCTTTGAAGCAACATGGTTTATAGATATTTAAGACTTTTATGTAGATAACAACGTATTGAATATGACTCTGAGATTAGCAGAAAGCCAGTATACTTGACATAATACACAGAACTATATGCTCAGTACCACTAACTACTGTCTCCTGTTTGAACTTCAGCATCCCAACCAGACTCAGGGGCAGCCTCAGACGGAGCAGTCGCCCAACCATCAGGTTAAGAGGGCATGAGCCATGGTGGTCGAGCTCCCCCTGTCCAGAGAAGATCAAAGGCGGTGTCCAAAATATTGTGTTTCCTGTGTGTAGGGTTACTTAATGTATCTGTATGTATACTCTAACACAGAGGTTACATAGATATCCATAGACAATGAGGGCCTAGGACCACCTCAGAAATATCCTGGAAAATTGCATCTACAGAAGGAGTTAATCTAAAGGGCCAGACCCTCTAGGTCTTGGATCTGAGGACCCTGAGGTCTCTCTAGCCTTTCAGGATTTTGATTGTAACTTCAGTTGATCCACACACATACTATGTAAGCTATGACACAAACTCAACCACCTGCCTTTTCACTATCAATTATTTCTATCATCACTTACAAAAGAGATGAATATTTTCAAAGCACAGAGAAATGTAATGATTTGAAGTAACAAGGTGAGTAATAAACAGCATAATAATAATAATAATAATAATAATAATAATAATAATAATAATAATAGTTGAGGACCGGACTGTACTTTTTCTTGCCTTTGATAGATGCTCTAAATTAGAAAACGGATTTGCAAAAGGAGACAGATAAGAGATTTTAAAACTGAGTTCTGTGTAAGGAGATTATGTACTGTGTAGTAAGGATTTAATTTAAGACTGGAAGCACTTTAACCCTCATGCAGATGGGTTTGTTAAAAACCGGCATTGAATGAATTTGGCTTTATTTTCTGGCCCCCTGAGAACTACAACGTATTTCAAGGAGCAGGGAGATGGCTTGTTCAATATGGGAGTGCTTGTGGAGGGAAAATGAAAGGCATTCCACAACTAAACTCTGGGAGCTAGAAAGTAAGAAATGTTAAAACAGAACATTTGTTTGCAAAATGTGGAAAAGGCAGAAAAGGAAATAAAGAATGTACAAAGCTCCTCTGCATCGTCTCCCAAAGAAACCAACAATGACTCAGGCAGTACAAAACAATTAAGCAATATTAACAATGAGTCTCCTTGTGGAGAGAAAAAGTAGAATATAAATAAACATAATAATAATAATAATAATAATAATAATAATAATAATAATAGTTTCTGAGATCAACAAAAACTAAAACAAGGCACTTCCCATACCTTTTTCTGAATTGGTCCAAATAGGCTGTCTGCTCCCACTTCACTATCCTGCCTTTGTTTCAAGAAAAAGCCCACCTGACGAAGTATCTTGGAGCTGCAGGACCTTGGAGAGCACCAACCAGGCTGCTATTCCAAAAATGTCTGAGATTGAACTAGTGTCTTATACCCCACACGGCTACCTACCTACTTACACACAGAGAGCAAGAGAGCGTGTCAATGTACAACCTTCTAAGATAAGGGAATTAAATCAATACTATGCTTTTCTTGGTAGTATTTAAAACATTCCTGAAGATGGTAAAGAAAATAATCTAAAGAAAATAATGTGTGTATCAGGGGTAGAATCACACAACCCCTACTAGCATTGCTGCTCTGCAACTCCAAGCATTTCTCACCATTGACTATCCTGGCTGGCACTTGCTGAGACTTCTCCAATAATACCTGTAAGGCTGTACATTACCTGTTTCTAGCCTTCTTGTTCAGTTCAAAAAAACCTAAATTCCACAGTGAAATTACTTTAAAACCATCCAAATAAACCGCTGTTTATTTTACGGATTGAACATGTGGCTTTTTATATACTACAGCATTTTATTAACAGCTGCATGTCATGACACTTTTTGAAGTGGACTGTGGCATGACATTCTGCAATACTTCCTGAACTGAACATTATTTGTGTCTTAATATGTGCATGAAAATATGTGATGCCAGATAGTTATTTTTGTTCTTTACAATATGTTTTGTCTACTTGATCTTTATGAAACAAATTGCATTAATGAAATGCATTTCATCAGTGAAATGAGAAGGTGAGGCACATTTCCTTTCTTCAAATGGAAACACAAGTAAGAAGGGAGAGGATTGTGGAGAAAAATCCTGTGAGAGTAGAAGTTTAAAAGCTATTTGTCCCCTAAAAACAATATAAATATAGACATCGTTTAACCAGTCCATTCCTGTTGTCAGAATATCCAGCATTATGTTCTAACAGTCAATTCAAATCCTATCCGACAATTAAGTCAATCTTAACCTCAGTTGAACAGCTTGAGTTAATCTTAACCCTAGCTGAACAGATGAGACAAGTAATATATATTCTAAAAGCTATTGAATAATATTAACAAGCAGCTGTTGCCCACACATACATGCAGAGAGAGAGGGAGAGCGAGAAACAAAATTAGGTCTTTGCCCAATGATTTTTCTCTCTCACTCAGTGGGGCAAGCACTATAGGACTTCAGAAGACAACATACCACATTAATATTATCCAAACAGCCTTTAAACTGCACAAAGTCTACTGACCTAAAGGAGATATCTGAGCAAAAACTTTATTTGGATTTCTTATTCTCTCCCTCTAATACAAATTGCTTGCTTGTTCTCAACCAAGAGCTGCTGCCTCTACCTTTCTCCCTTTCCCACATCTTTATCTCTGCTATTTTTAAACAGGGATCAGGTTTATTTTCTTTAAAACAACTGCTTTAATGCATTACTTGTGTTAGTTTTAAAATTGAGAGTAAAAATAATATGGTAATTGCCAGGCAATTGCTACAGGCTTAGAAGTCAGTAAAGTTGTGAACTGGAATCAGAAAGAGTTGAGAGAGCTAAGGAGATAAGGATCCAAATCCTGCATAGAGGAAAGCCTTAAATACAGTTGCATTACTTTTCTTTAACCAATACAGAAACTTAAACTCTACATTGTCGCATTTACTGAACAGAAGCATAACTGCATTAGAGGTTTTTAGTGTAGACTCTAGCTCCATCATTCAGATGCTTCACCATAAATCACAACTAAATCCAAATAAGAGAAAAGCAAAAAATAAAAATAAAACCAAGTGTTCCTATGAGATCACTGTTCTGAAGAATAAAACAAACAGCACTCCCTGACTATTTCTACCTTATAGAAAACATTGCAGGAATTAAGGCAATAAAGAACCAACTTAGTGCTATTATCTGAAGAATCAATGTCATGTAGCATTTGATTTCCACAAATCCCAGGAGAATGGAACAGACACAGAGCAATTCAGATATAAAAGCTTGAATCAGTGTAATCCATGTGAAGTGATGCTAGCTGGCCCAGATGAAATCACAGACTTTGATATCTTGATGAAAGTTCAATAGTCCTGCTTTGGTGAAACTGAGTTAGGTGTCACACAAGAAATATCTGTGGAATAATCCATTATTAAACAAATTTCTTCACCGTGCCTGGCAATTGCCATGTTAGTACATAAGATACTAAAAGACTGTTATAATAAATGCAATATCAAGACTTGTTCTTAGATCAGGTCTAGAAAACTTGCCTATTCAGACGTTGATGGCCTTCCATGCCCATCATGCCTCTCCATTGGCTAAACTGGCCAAGGTTGAAGAGGGGAGCCAATTTTTATCTTAGATCTTCATATGGAGCTTTGTTTGATTGTTTCTCATTGGCTAGACTTGCAGGGAAATGTCATTAAAAAAAGCAAGATTGCCAAATGTTCTAGTAATGAATTTATGAACAAATCCACTGGGGACAGATTTGTTTTCCCTTACATAAAGAGGGATCTGTGTTCCATTTATTCCTAGAATGTTTATGTTTAGGTATTTTATACAAAAATATGTGCCAAATGAGCATGGCACTGTACAAGGGATAGAAGTCCCATTTTTGTTTCTGTTTTAAATTAAGCTGTTACTGAAAAGGAAAATTAAGAGAATACAGTGCTTGGGTGGTTCACTTACAGAGAATCACCATAACATCAAGTTTATTGTTAGACTTTTTAGGAGCTATGCACTAGAAAGGAAACTCAACTTTAACTAGCTCAGTCTAATTTACAAGCTGTTGGGTCTAGTGTGGCAATCTAAGATCTTCAAGAGATAGGTCTGAATCACAAATGACTTGATGGGCATTAAAATCCCACTGAAGAGACAGTGTCCAAGCATCATCCATGTGTGCTCATTTGAGGGAGGGGATTAAAAGACCCTCATGGAGGACCTGCTTTAAGGAAAGTATATGTCATTTGCTGTACAATTGGAAGTTTCAATTATTTCAGTTTTCTGCAAAATTAGCTGAGTTGTATTCATGATAATTCCCCATCCACAATAAGAAGCCAGGCAGGAAACACTCTTGAGTTAATAGTCATCTGAAGAAAACATTTTCTTTTCATTTAGCATCCCAAATCACATTCTTCAGTTTCAAATAAAATCCTAAAATATATATGACAGAAGTGTGCTTCATTCTGGGCAACACTGGGTTTCACTGTCCTCACCAAAATCAAAAAGGAATTCTGACAAGTTTGTTCAGAACAGACATAGACTCCATGGAGAACATAAAAGATCCTGGCTACCTCTCAGGGTGAGATTTAATTTAAAAGGTTCAATAGCTTGAATCTGCATTCCAATTTATTTGAGACAAGGAATCCTCATTGCTGGGCCATGTTTCCTGAGAATGCTTTAAAGCAGACAGTTTAGAGACAGCACATGGGTTGCTCGACTGAGGTAATGACTTGGAAGTCAGAAAAACATTTGCATTCATGTAGCGTTCTCAGACTTTACATCATAGTGAAAAGCATCCACACCTCCACACTCAATCGTTTATTACAACAGCCATGAACTTCAATTACAAAAAAAGCATACTGGCCTTGTGAACCTTTTCCTCCAGGTTCTCATGAGTCTATTACTCATGTAACCTTTCCTCGAACAAAAAGGCATAAAACAATGTATAGTAGTCTGATTCCAATAAAATTGTAATATACAGATTACATCATGGATGAGCTTCTTATAAAGTGGGTTTGATATACCTTAAATGATAATGATGTACTGTATAAGTAGGATTCCAGCCTAAAATGTGTGTGTGTGTGTGTGTGTGTACATTCATACATATACAATCTTTTTAAAATGGATATATTGACAAAACACTAGTTTTTTGTGCATTCCATGATGAACAAAAGAGAAATTTTCAGAGAAACATGATTTAGCATTGTTATTTATTTATTTCCATTCCATGGCAATCACACAGAAATTCAGCAAGTACACAGCTGTTTCCATGTAGCTGAAAACTGAAATAGTGTCCCCGCCAACCCCAGGAACTGTGTCATGCCAGGCTTTTATGTGCCACAGTCAGTAGAACTGTGTCATCCTAGGCTTTTATGTGCTGCAATCAGGAGCATCCCTCTGTGAAAACTAAGCATTTGACTATACTGAGCAAGGGAGGACAAAATACACAATATATAAAAGATGTGCTTCGGAAAATAATTACTTGACATGATTGGTTCTGGAATCTTTATTTGCTCGAATTTTCCAAGTACTGCCCACATTGATTGGTCTTCTGGTCCCTGCAGGTTCCAAGCCATGTTTCATTGAAAATCCCCCAATCCAAATTCATGTTATCATAATGTCTCTTATCTTCACAGGTAATCCATCTAGAAAGCAATGACAACAATGCTCCTATATGGATACCTGCTAGGGATACCCATCATCTTTCCTTCTTTAACTGATTTCTTTCTGGTGAGAAAAAATAATAGAAGATGCAGTGGGAGTGTAGGAAAATTTCAACATTCATTCTGTTACACCTCTTGCTATTACAACAGCTGTTTTAGATAGAACATGATTTCTTTCATGTAAAATAGTTCTGTCTCTCATCTAAACCTGCACATTTGTACTTTTAAATGCATGGTCATAAATACTTTGCAAGTAGACCATGTGATTCTGGTCACTTCCTTGGGGACTTTGCGTACATAAACCCTTATTTCTCACTGTTACCTCTCTCCTGATCTTTCTCTCTTCTCTAATCTCTAGCTGTGTTTTGCTTTTCCATCAAAAAGTGGTGAGTTAAGAATGAGGACTTTTCCTAATCTTTTATTTGCTAAGTTCGGATGTAGGCTCCTCATGCATATGTAAATACAAAGTCCCTTCCTAGAATCGGAGGACCTAAAGTTAGTAGTGCATGCACTGGTAACTTCAAGGTTTGACTTCTGCAATGAGCTTTACATTGGGTTACCTCAGTACCAAATTTAGAAACTCCAGTTAGTTCCAAATAAGGCAGCCAGACGAGTTACAGGAACATCCAGGAGTGAGCATATTACAGTCACTCCTCTGGTTGCCAATTAATTTCTGGAAAAAAGTACAAGGTGTTGGTTTTGATCTTTAAAGCCCTACATGGTTTGGGTCCAGGTTACCTACAGAATCACTTTCTCCCATACCATCTGCCTCACACACTTAGGTCCTCTGGGGAGTGTCTACTCCAACCAGCCAGAACCCGACTGGTGACTGTCACCCAGAGGCCCTTTTCATCAGTCGCCCCAAGACTGTGGAACAAGCTCCAACAGCTAAACCAGCTGTCAGAATTTAAAACACATCTGAAGACCTATCTCTTCTGGTAGGCCTACCCAGACAGTTTTAACTAAACAGTTTAAACTTACAACTTTTGTACGCTGTATTTTTAATCTTTGTTCTGTGTGTTTTAATATATGTATGTCATAGAAATAATTTTAATATGTGTATTTTATATAATGTTTATGATGATTGTAATAATAATACTTTATTTATAGGTCACCCTATCAACCCGAGGGGACTTTTTAGCTATGTTATGGCCCTCCTTGAGACACAAGGAGAGGCAGGTAAAATAAAATTGTTGTTGTTGCTGCTGCTGCTGCTGCTGTTGTTATTGGTAGTAGCAGTAGTAGTAATAAACTTTTCAGTTTGTAACCTACAGTGGTCTACTACCATGTTTGTTTTTGAAATCACAAGGGAATTTAGGAAAACAACTGAGTCACACTCTGTCTGTTACTTTGCTAAATGAATACTAATTCCTTACAGTTTAGTTTTAATATTTTTCCTCAAAAGGGCTAACAACCTAGGAAACTCTTAATTCTATAGGGGAAGAACATGAGAAGGTTATAAACATCACCATGTGGGTTTCTTGTATGGTTTTATGAACAAAGAAAGGCAATTTCTCAACAAAAGCCATATCTGTGAACACCTAGCAGTTTGGCATCTATTAGCTTCATTCAGAGTGCAGACATGATTTAACAGCAAGAGAATGCTACCTGGCAATGCTGCCAATGTGATGTATATACATTCGGATGGAGTTCTGAGAAGGAGTTAAAACAGTGAATGCCAGCTACTCCACAACTACATACTGCAAGTTGGTCAACATCCAAAAAGTCTCACATGGAGTATGTGAGATTGAAGCAGCAGACCCTTAAAATTGCTTTAAAATATATTGCCCTGTCTCACTGATTATGCTACAGTGGTTACAGTAGAAAATTGACCACTGATGATTAAACTAAAACATCCCCCAAAACCTACTGCAATTACAATCAACAGGGCAGTTTACTCTTCAATCACATCCATTAAAAATAATGAATCCTCCTATATTTTAGAGTTGGGGGATGTGTGTATCTATTTCATAAACCTGACAACTTTTCTCTTCATCACTTCATCATTATATCAAAGTATTATCAGGAGTATGTTGTTTTGATTAATCACTATTTAGAATGAGGTAATTTTATGTAATGAATAAATACAACAGAAGCAATACACTAGCACATATAAAATGATATAGTAGACCTGTGCCAGTGCCATGTGATGTGGCAATATAATCATGATTGCAATAGCTACCCTACAGCCACCAGCACAGACAGTTTCCAGACATTACATGGCAACATCTGCCTACTGATGTATGTGTTTGGTTTTAACTCCCTGGTCTAAATATGTCAACTATGTCAGAAAGATGTCAACTACATGCTATTGTTGCTTCTGTCCTCTAATGTGAAAAAGTAAAGTGCACTAAGAGAAGATGTAGTGGATGTCAGGACCTTTCTGCCATTATGTACATTGCAATGCTTGAAAATCATGTGCTACATGATTTGTACTAAAACTACTAAAATTAATTAGGATGACCATTTAGAAGAAAGGAGTGTTTCATAGCATGAGCTTTAGCCTCATTCAAGAATATCAAAATTACAAGTTCACAAATTCCAACAGCCTACTCTGCCTATTAAATACATTTTAACTATTTTTACATGCAGATAGATAGATAGCACTAGGAAGATTTCATATATTTACATTTTTAAACATTTAGCTGTGCAGCCTTTAGACTTCTTATGCCTTACAGTAAAATAAAGCCTTGGTTCATTATTCATTATTTAGATTTATTAGGAATTCAGTCCTTGAAGTAGTTTATGATGATATCATTAGAGTAATAAGATAACTAAAACTAAAATTACCAGGCTGAACATAATAAAACAAACATAAATTGAAGTTATGATCAACAACAAAAAGGCTAGAAATCAATATACTGTATGAAGGAGAAGCCAACATAATCACATGATTCATTTGATCTACAGCATTATTCCTACCAGGGATGGATGGATGAATGAATGAATGAATGAGACAGAAGCAGCTTATTCCTTATAGAGCCAGACACTCAGTCTAGGCACACTGCTGTATAAGAATTGTAGCCAGAGGAAGATACGGGGGGATACTGTTTGGAAGACCTTCCTTCTGTCACTACCAGTGGAGCCAGTTACTACTGGCACAATGCCTCCAGATCATTAGCTGCTGCCTGGAATACGTCTCAACAATGTTCCCCATTTGATTCAGTACCAACAATACTGCAGAACATCCCGTAAATGTTACTATTTTTTGCCTAGAGCTTCAACTTCTCTGAAGGATGATAATCAGTATGCAGGGTGGTCACCATTTTTTCCCCTTTTTTTAGATTATTAGGTCACTAAATGCTTATTTCCTTCCTTTTAACTTTACCTAAACATTTTCTTTTCACCCCTGCCCTTCACATCTCTTGTGTTTTTCCCCCCATATTCTAGTCTCTTTTACCTCTCTGCTATCTAATAAAAGCCATCAAGCAGATTAAATAATAAATTGCTAATTTGCCTGGGGGTTCGGCTGGCTAAAAAGAAGTTGTGTTTAAAAAAAAAAAGTCAGAAAAGAAAACTTACATTTAGGGGGAAAGAAAAAGGTGGTACAAAGTGAGATACCCTAAAACAATTACACATATGGCTTCAGACAAACTGAGACAATTACTTGAAAGCACAATTTTGGGGTACTACCTTGAAAAAGCTTATCTATATATGCAATTTGCTTTCTGCAGGATTTTCCAACTAAAGTTAATGTACTTTCCCCCCTTTTTGTATGTTCTGTTTCTCATTTTCCAAAATCACAGTCCACAACTTATTACATCAATCTAGAGAGGGGATTCTTAACCTTTTTTGTTTCATGGACCCCTTTGCCAGCCAGTTGAAAACCCCGGCTCCTTTTCCAAGTATAGCAGCAAATAGTTTTATGACACGCAACACTGGCATGCCTTTAAATTGAATTTTAGAATTATTTGAAATTACAATTTACAACTTTCTCACAATTTCAATACCAAATAACCAATACAGTCAGCAACTACCTAACAACTACTGCAATTTCAAAGTATAGAGGAGCATAAGCAATTTTTCAAAATATGCAACAACTGTAATATGTTATGAAATGAATACTTCTGTAATGTATTACATTCATTCATGAATAAAGAAAAGGCTAAATTACAGTCAGAGGTCAGAAAAAATAATAAGAATTCAATTCAACCTCATGGGCCCCCTGGTAACCTTCCATGGACTCCTGCTTAAAGTCCCCTGACCCAGAGTGTCAAAGCGGTAACTAAGTATATAAACAGAATATGCACAGTAGCTTTGGATAAATATGTGGTATCAGAAACCTGTCACTTCTCTTAAGCATTGTGTCGCACATCAGAATAGTTCACTTTGCTAGTGACACCAAGCCACACACAGAAGATAGTCTTTTGCAGTTTTATTGAGCAAAAGATATATATATATATATATATATATATATATATATATATATATATATATATAATATCAAAGCAGACAAAAATATAGTTTGTATATTTTGTATCTGTATTCATTGTTTCAGGAGTTGTTAAATAACTAGTACAAATTTGCTGTTTTGTTGCTCTATTTTCTGAATGTTAACTTTTCCAGTTCTGTTACTAGCTTCCTCATCACATGTGGAAATTTCAGCATCCTAGGACACTTCAGTCCCAGTTGAGATACAAATCCCCATGCCACCAATCAGATGAGGCAGCTCACTTCTAGCGAGGCTCCGTGGGTCAACTGAGGCAGAAGTGTCCTAAGACACAGCGCCGCCAACACGGAAGCCTCCCTGTGTTCCAATGGGCTATTGCAGGAGGAGGCCACACAGTGATGCTTCCCCATGTTTGATGGGGAAGTGTCAGCTGCCAGTGAGGCGGGGCGTGGGCCATTGGGATCACCCCGCTGCCCCTCGATTCACCACGGAGACTGGCAAATCGATACAGAGGACCTCATAAATATGATGAGGTCCTTAAATGGGTTAAATGACAGAAATATTCCTTTTCTGGATAAAGTTGCATTTGGATAGCAGCACAGTTACCAAAAAGCTTGATATTGATATCATTCTTTTCAATTCTCCTTGTGCACACAATTCCATGCTCTTTTCATTTTTGATTTCACTTCTTTTTTTATCTTCTCCCTCCTTCCCCTCCTCCTAGCATATTCCACAACTCCTGGATAAATGTCCTCTCCTCTTATCTCTCTATATGAGCCTCCATATAGAAGAAAAGTCCCAAGTTTTTTATCTATAAAAATGGTTTTTTTCTATAAAGTCAAAAATATGAATAAAAATGTTAAAAGGTTTTTAGCCTTTTAAAATCTTAGTTTTATTCATACTATTTTAAATATAGAATTAACAAGTTAACAAGGTTTTTAAAATAAAAACATTAAAAGAGTTTGAAGCAAATTATGACCTCAGACCTTAGACTCTTGATAGCTCATGTTCCTGACCTCTGGACTTACCTTTGGACATTGACTTAAGTATTCTGTTTCAGCTTTGTACTCTGGACACTGCTATTTAGCTTACATCCCTGGAGCAGACATTCAGCTTCTCTATTGTGTTATCCTGCTAATGTTTGCATCTTTGTTGGTCTACCTGTTTAAGTCTGTTGATTAACATTCTGCTGACATTTGTGGGCTGAGGCTTCTGATAGTATCTTGCATTAGCTATAGTTTCTGAGTTGGCTATATCACTAATTCTAGTGTTTATTTTTAATTGCAAAGGAATTAGTTCTAAATGCCACATTCAAAGGCAAAAAAAATTACATCCTATTCCAATTGCTTCAGCTTCTGGTCTCATTTCTGTAAAACAGCAATCTGATGAGACAACAGGCTTATTAAACTGTTTGCTTAAGCGTTTTCACTTCTGCTCCTGCAATAAAACATCTTTGGACCTCATGACATCTCCAGGAAATAGGCTATTTAAAGTCTACCATCTGTGCCTTCTTACCTTTACATATGGAAGTAAAAATATATATAACAGAATTCTTAACCTCTATCTATTGCAGTCACTTTTTACTTCGGCAATCCCTCGTAGGCCAAGGATGATGGTCTTCCAGTTGTGGGGTCTTGGGGGTGTGTCTGTAGGTGGCTGAAAAGACCTATTCTTGACCCGCATGTTCTCCCTCAGTGAGGACATTGGTTTCCAGGTGGAAGGCGGTCCCGGTCAGGGTTGGCTTGATGGGCCTTCCTCTTGGCAAGTTTCTCCCTTAAGCCTTCCATTCGTGCCTCTTTGAACTCCGCAGCACTGCTGTTTACAGCTGACCTCCAGTTAGCACGCTGAAGGGCCAGGGCTTCCCAGTTCTCAGTGTCTATGCCACAGTTTTTAAGCTTGGTTTAAGCCCATGTTTAAATCTCTTTTCCTGCCCACCAACATTACGTTTTCCATTCTTGAGTTGGGAGTAGATTAACTGCTTTGGGAGACAGTGAACCGGCATTCGGACAACGTGGCCAGTCCAGCGGAGTTGATGACGTAGGAGCATCGCTTCAATGCTGGTGGCCTTTGCTTCTTCCAGCACGCTGACATTTGTCCGCCTTTCTTCCCAAGAGATTTGCAGGATTTTTCTGGGGCAGCACTAATGGAAACACTCCAGGAGCTGAGTGTGACGTCTGTAGACCGTCCACGTTTCGCAGGCATAGAACAGGGTTGGGAAGACAATGGCTTTATAAACAAGCACCTTGGTATCTCTACGGTAGGCTTGTCCGATTGATGGAAAAAATGTTTCAATTCTCGTTTCTAAAGTAGGGGGTGCCGGCTCTTCGATGTAGAAATTATTTCTTAATGTTTCACCCAAAATTTTCGGATATTTCCGAAAATTCGTAATGTTTCTAAAATGTTTCTAAAATGGCGGATGCGCATGCGCAATTGCCAAAAAACAGGAAACTGGGGGGGGAACTTTTCTGGGGGTCTCCCGCCCTCATTTCTTGAGCTATTCTCATCAAATTTGGTACAGTGGGAGAACACATTCCACACTCTTTGCTCAACAAATTGCAGAATGTTTCCTGTCTCCTATGATTTTTGGCGAATTTTCATAACTTTTTATAATACACTATTTTTCAATATTTGAAGAAACCTGTTCCTGGTTTGAAAGTCTTATTTCCTGTTCAATTGAGTTCTTATCACTGTAAAAGTCCCTCTTCTACTTGTGTAGACTTTGGATTAGAAATGCAGCACACGCCAAGCAATGCCTTGACAGGATTGGCAATGTCCTTTGGAAACTATAAATTGCCTTTGAACCTTTTGATCAATGGTGCCACTGGCTGACCTTGTGATTGCAAAAATGAAACTCTGGCTGAGGACTTTGGATTAGAAATGCAGCACACACCAAGCAATGCCTTGGCAGGAGTGCCACTGTCCTTTGGAAACTATAAATTGCCTTTGAACCTTTTGATCAATGGTGCCACTGGCTGACCTTGTGATTACAAAAATGAAACTCTGGCTGAGGACTTTGGATTAGAAATGCAGCACATGCCAAGCAATGCCTTGGCAGGATTGGCAACGTCCTTTGGAAACTATAAATTGTTGTGGACCCTCTATTGAATCAAATCAATGTCTGACTTTGTGATTACAGAAATAAAACTCAGCCCAAGGCTTGGGAATAGAAATGGAGCATGAGGGAAGCAATGCCTTGGCGGGTGCCCCACGTCCTATGGAAACTATTTCTTCCAATGTACCCTTTAGGTTTGAAAACAATGTGTGTCTTTGTGATTGCTGCAATAACACTCAGCCCGGGGGCTTGGGATTACAAACGGAGCGGGAGGGAAGCAATGCACTTGCAGGAACGCAAACGTCCTTTGGGAAAAAAAAGTTCCCTAAAGCCAGCCACAGCAAGGACTCTGCCCCAAGCCCCCAGCCAATTTCCCCCCAAAAAAACACAATATCGAACCAGCAACAACAGAAACACTCTACCCCCAGTTAGCCCTCTCTCCCCCAAACAAGCAAGCAGCAGCTTCCCAGCGCGCGCCAAACACCCTCTCTCCTCGGTATCCCAACCCAGAATGGCTTGGGTCGGCTGCGGTTGGGGATTTTCATAGAGATCCTCCACGTAGACACGGAGGACGCTAGCCCCCACCTTTGGCAGCCATCGTGGAAGACTCTGATTGGCCAGGGAGCAGCCATGTTAGGCTGCACTAGGCTCCCATTCATGTTAGGTTGCAGAAACAAAAAAATAAATAAAAAATATTTTTTTAAAAATATTAAAAAAAAATTTGGAAGGAAAAAAATTAACGAAAATTTTAAGAAACAATTAGAGAATGGGCCAATGATGGTTCGAATTACATTGCCAGTTGCACCCAGGGAAAACGTTTCAATACTCGTTTCAAAAAACGAGAACAATCCAAAATAATTACGAAACGAGAAACATAACGAATATTTGGACAACCCTACTCTACAGATGTCCTGATCATCAAACACTCTCTGCTTCATTCTGAAAAATGCTGCACTCGCAGAGCTCAAGCAGTGTTGTATTTTGGTGTTGATGTTGACTTTTGTGGAGAGGTAGCTGCCAAGGTAGCGGAAATGGTCACAAGTTTGACACCAGTGGTTTAGTGGGATGGAATGGGTTGGGGAAAGGGCATATAAGTTGAAATGAAATTTTATTTAGCAACTGTATCCATTCTGCTTGTGGAAGAATACTGTTGAGTACTATGTGGGAGTTGACTAACACTAAATGTTTTGATGCTTCTTCTATTTCTCATCTGCAACACATGTAAATTTAAATCAAGAAGAATAATATAGACTAAATACACTCAACTAGTATTTCTGTAGCATGTCTCCCACCATCATGAAATGGGTAATGTGAAAATATAAACAGTAAGGACTTGACAACCTGGTTTCCTATTACTACTTGAAATACAGCTTTTACAACATCCAATCATTTACCATGTTGAAAGGGATTTATGGGAGCTGTAGCTAATCTTTAGGGCACCAGATTGCTTACTCCAGTCCAGATAAGGCATTTCAGATCATGTGGCATGTGTAAAGGACCTGCTTTTTATCAATTACTTGCTGAAAATGCTCCAATAAGTAGTTCGCAATTCTATGATTGGAGCTACTGTTGACTTATCTAGAAAATCGAAAGGCTTCATTACACATACAGGTTTTGAGAACACTTAATAAATGGATTTTTTGAAGCATGGATCCTGACTGCAGCAGTGGCTTGGAATAAGAAAGGATAGATAATACAGTATTGTAGCTTCAGAAATATCCTTATACATCCTTCACTGGATGTATAAGGATATTTAGGCAAAGGAAATTTGTTTGGAAAAGACAGACCTTGCCATGTTGTATTTTCAAAAATTTGACACCATATAGTAAAAACTGTATTATTTGTGTAGATCCTATGCAAATGTTCATAGAGAGCTCTTATAGGCTTTTTGTTGTTGTTTTACTGTCAATTAACAATAAGTCCTGAGATATCTAGTATCCTTATGGCACACATGGCCAACTGTTCTGCAGAATGTGTATAGACGTAATCCTTGGCACAGCTCTGCTGTATTTTCTAATCATATTGTCATTTCTACGCTCACTATTCATAATTAGGGCTTATGTTAAAAATTGCCTTTCATTGTCAACAGACCTATTTGCCATTAATGAAATAAATCATGAACAATTACCGTACTATAACTATAATTAAAAAGAAAAGTCAGAAGAACAGACAAGAATCTGCTGTCTCTCTGTCCTTTCACAAGATGATTGCTTGACTTTTGATTCTACTATACTTAGAATGCATGACTATATAACTGAAGACAAAAGAAAGAACTGTGAGTTTTTTAAAAGACATTTCCTCGAATAGCATATTTATAACAACCAATATGGTACTGGATTGGAACACCCAAAGACCCAAAATTGAATTCCCCTTTGGCCATGGAAACCCATGGGGTGACCTTGGGCAAGTCACTCTCTCTCAACCTCAGAGGAAGGCAAAGAAAAGATCTTTCTGAACTAATCTTGCCAAGAAAACCCCATAATAGCGCCACTTTGAAGTCACCATAAGTCAAAAACAACTTGAGAATACACAACAACATACTTTAGTATAATATTTTTCCTCACATGAGAACATGGGATATATATGGGGAGAGCTATTTGTTATTGCCTGGGTTTCATGAGATTTTTAAGTAGAAAAGTCATGAGGTTCTTGAGTAGAAAAGTACAAAATAATGAGAACATAGACTATTCAGTATGCATCTGCTTATGTGTTTATCACTTAATGTTTCTTCTGAAAGGAGAATAATCTTCTGGTATGTGATCCCTCAGGAGTGACCACTGCATGACATAAATTGAATGATCATATGCATAATTGTACTTAGGTTTATATCCTAGTTTCTCCATCCAGTTCATATTTGTATTAAATGAAGTAGCTTGCTCTGTAGACATCAACCATATCTGGATTTCGATTTTGAATTATAAAGTGACTCAACACTGTGTTTTGAATGTATGTGTCATAAGATCAACAGCAATAGCAGTGACTTACCTTTGAATCATGAAAACTGAAATGAAAAATAGCTAGCAGCGAAAATCTTCTATGTCCTTTTGACTTAGAATATTACATCTTAGAGACTTAGGTGGACAGTTCAGTTTCTCTTTAAACATTGTCACCTGTCCTGCTGTATTAGCCACCTACATACAGCAATGAGGAACTAGGAAAAGAGTGTTGCTTCTAGCAAAAACTAAGTTCCTTTTCTCTCTCTCTCTCTTTCTTTCATTATTTCTCTTCCCTTGTTTCAATATGTTTTTAGTTGGTTTAAATATAATGGTAGTTGAATTATATTTTTAACTTTTGTGCTAGTATATTTTCGTTATGTCTCTTTTAACTGTTGCAAGATGCCTAGACTCCCAAATTGGAAAAAAATATATGGTATAACTAAGCAAAGCACTGATAACAATAATGAGGTCATGGAGACATATTGTCATTTAAAATTGCATGATTTTTCATAACATTGTTTAGGTTGCTAGCTGCTTTTAAGGCCTTCAACCCTGTTCTGTGTTTTATTTTTATGGTGACATTTATTGCATGCTCTGCTGTGTGCTGTTTTAGACTTTTACAAGAATTTTAAATTGTCCTGTTACTATTTTATTGCAACACACTCAGCATTTGCTAAGGGGTTTCTTAGCACCACTATAGAGGAATGAACTCCACAAATGCCAACCTACCATGCCCCCATGCTTTACTGAGTCATTTCTCCCCACTCCATAATCTTCTAATAACAATAGTTGGAAACCATCACATAAAGGAAGAGGACTCTCTGCCCATTCCCTATTACTAGCCCCTATACAAGTTCTTACAGATCAAAGCCAACAGTCTGAACTACATCTAGACAGAGACTGGTAATGGGCGGAGCTGTTGTAACAAGGTAGCTCAATCCAATGATATCTTGACTTAAGAGTTTTAATCGTTCAATGACTGAGCTCTTAACTCAAATGCTCTTACCTCAAAGTGAATTTTCCCACTTTAGTATAGCTCTTTTTAAACTGTTTAATAGATGTTAGCCACCTTTCTCCCCATGGGGAGAAAGGTGGGATAATAATAATAATAATAATAGTTGTGGAAAAGAACAAGGTTTGGATCATTGATGTTGCCATCCCAGGTGACAGTCGCATAGATGAAAAACAACAGGAAAAACTCAGCCGCTATCAGGACCTCAAGATTGAACTTCAAAGACTCTGGCAGAAACCAGTACAGGTGGTCCTGGTGGTGATGGGCACACTGGGTGCTGTGCCAAAAGATCTCAGCCGGCATTTGGAAACAATAGACATTGACAAAATCACCATCTGCCAACTGCAAAAGGCCACCCTACTGGGATCTGCACACATCATCAGAAAATACATCACACAGTCCTAGACACTTGGGAAGTGTTCGACTTGTGGTTTTGCGAAACGAAATCCAGCATATCTATCTTGTTTGCTGTGCCATACAACGTCGTTGTGTTGATAATAATAATAATAATAATAATAATAATAATAATAGATCAACTTTAAAATGGTAGAAGCACAAAGTTGTGGCAAAGAAGCACGAAGTGAAGAGGCAGAAACATCATTTTCTTCATACTGTACTCATTCTAGTCTCCCTCCCTCCCTCCCTCTTTTCCTCTCTCTCTTTATGAAGCAAAAAAAAAAAAACAAGAATAAAAACCACACAAAATCAACTAACCCGAAGTTCCTCAAAGTGGACAGCAATCTCTCAAGCAGACAAGAGCATGAGGCATGAAGGCTGCTCCCTTGAAGCCTAAATGCCCTATACTTTCAAGTTAGCACTCCTTCTGGTGCTAATGCTCCCTCTGATGCTAGGTCTTAACTGAAAGTGCTGTTCTTATGTCAAAGCAAAACCGGCACTGAGAGATAGCTCTTAACTCAAAATGCTCTTAAGTTGGCACACTCTTAACTAGAGGTTCCACTGTATTTCCTATAGAGTGGAACCTCAACAATCTCGCTACAGGGCTTCAATTACATAGAAATATTAATGTCCAGTTTTATATTAATCTTTTGCTATCTAGGAATGTTTCTAATGAATATGTATAGCGGGGTTGGTTCTATATGACGTGAAGCTATCTTCATGCTGTTTTTTCATAGCCAATTATGAGAGTTTTATGTAAATACACAAAGTTATACATTCCTGTTCAATTTTACATGCTTTAGACAAAACTAGACTTTAGGGAACTTCCAGCTTTTTTCTCCATTCTGCCGAGTGCCAAAATTAAAGGCTACAGTTTATATCCTATGTTTGCATAATTTTATTGAAAAGTTCATAGCATCAGAGAGATTCATAACAATTATGTATTCTTGCAAGCTATTTCTGTTGTGATTCAAAGGATTTGAGGTTGGTTTGGACTTGAGTTGAGAAAACACAACAGTTGGTGAAAGATGAAAAAATCTTGAAATTGTTATAAATCAACACAACTGCCTGAATTTTGGATATTCAAGCCCGAAGATGAGCAGTGAAGTAATGGAAACTTTTCAGCCATCCAAAGTAAAAGGCAGTTTATCACCAGATGGGAAGATCTGTGCCATTGTACCTCTTTCTGGGTTCTGAGTAACCAACTTTAATTGAATATTGGAAATACAATTTCACTTTAAACCCGAATACATATTTTAAGAGCAATACAGCTTGGACATTACATACACATATATTACATATTGTCTGTGCTGCTTAATGTTACTGTAACCTTAAGGCACTAAATACAAAATAGAAGCCAATGCAATACAGTGTTCCCTCGAAACTTCATAGTTCACTTTTCGCTCCCTTGCTGTTTCGCGGGTTTTCCATTAATATTAATGTACACATTTATCATGGTATTTTCATTGTTTCGCAGGTTTTTGCAGTGTGCGAAGGGTTTTGGAAGGGGGGAAAGGGAGAAATAAAGGGAGAGGGGAGGGGAGGGAAAGGGTTATTTAGCTTCCATTCTTCTTCTCTGGCGGTGTACTGTATATTGTAACTGCTAAAATCAAGTACAGATTGCATTGTAGTAAGTGGTCTGTGGTCTGCTCTCCTCCACATATAGAATAAATATAGTGTCCCTACTTCACAGATTTTCACTTATTGCAGGTGGTCCTGGAACATAACCCCCGCGATAAATAAGGGAACACTGTATATAAAGTGCACTATACAGATTTAATCCCTTTTCTCTTGTTATCAATACCTTATTCAAAGTGAAAAGAGCAGCTCCTTAGTCCTTAGCACTATGGCTCCTCCTCAATTCTAACTACCCCTCTCTTCTGAACACAACTAACTAGTATAGCCCCTTCCTTGGGGTTTCACCACCCAGTTGTCCAAATCAATGCTTATGTGGGTTTCACCACCACAGAAACACAAACATCCATGTCAAGTGTTGACCATGTTTTCTGTCATATGTAGTAACATACACGATTCAGGCTTTCTATGGATGCAAGTCGTTCATTTACCAAAATCATGGAAAGAACAGGAAAAGACCAATTCAGTGGACTCAAAAAAAGGTGCCTGATAGAAAAAGGTCTAGTCAAAATACTCTCATAATAGAATGACTTGACAACACTGAAAGATTTAACTGCTTTGATATCAGTAACAAATATTTCACAATTGCCCACGGCTTCTACAAGTAGCATGGAAATCTATGATTTCTGAAAAACAGAAAGATCACATAAGTTCTGCTTCGCCACCTAAGAAAGAAAATCCTTCCAGTTTATTGGGTTATTTTCAACTCTTATGGTCTGCCACTGCACCATATTTCCTCCCTTTCCAGTGTTTCTATATTTCAGTAAAACATCTATATTTTGTTTTTTTGGTAAATTACACTTACTAAACTGTTCAGTGACATATAGGATGTACACACATGCCATATTCTATATCCAAAATATGCATTATGTATTACTGCACAAATGGCGAAAAACTGATGCCTTTATGGAAAAATGTATAACTGTGAAAATTCTATGTAAGTAGCCAGTACACATAGTATATAACAACTGTGCATATGCATATGTGTTTCATCCAAATTTACCAAGTAACAGTTCTATGATGGTTCAAACCTGCTATTTTCAAACTATACTGTCATTTTGCATCATGCTCAAAAAGAAATTTTCATTTAATAAAATTCTAATATTTTTATCATCAACTATTAGTATGTTATCATCTATCATTCTAACAACAGAGATCTGAACACTATTGCATGCCAGAAAGTGAATAAACTTGATGTAGTCCTGAGAGAACTGGATATCTTACTCATCTATAGGGCAACAGTATAATGAAGATGGTGGCACTGTCTTTTCAGACTTTTTAATACATTGTACATGTGGATAAAACAAATTTGACAGTAGCCCAAAGCCAGCTGAACCACATAAAGGGCTTCAGAACCAGAGCACTGGATGGCTTTGTTTCATTATTGTGTATGACAAACACTCTTCTTTCTTTGCCTTTCCTGTAAAAACAAGCCAAATCACAAATGTCGCACACTGGAAGCAAAAGTCCAATGTACACATCCAGTAAAACTGTTTACCAGTTTGATTTCTCATGCCATTCTCAGTCTAACAATGCCAGCCAGAGCTCCAGTACAACAAATTCATTTATAGTTTCACAAGGGAATCACTGGCAAAAAGTGGCTGAACAAATGTATCACTCAATACAACTAAATATGATTGATTTGATTCTACAAGCTGCTCATGAGTGTGTGTGTTTTACAGAAAATACAAAGTATATTGTAATAAACAAAACAATCTAAAAGTTAAATTATGTTCCAACAGAAAAACAATATATTAGTATATTTGGTTACACAATAACCGCTACCAAGAAATTTTGATTAATTTGAACTAATTTTAAGAATATAGTCTGCCATCCACATTCGCCAGAGACAGGGGCACAAGGCCCCTGCAAAAATAAAAAAGCTGTGAATAAAAAATTTAAGGTTTTTGTTGAAAAATCAACTTTGTAGTAATCTCCATTTTTTCCATTGTGAGTTTATGATCAACTTCAGCTGCAAACAGACCATAGAGAGGTGATAGAGGACCTCAGTATTCCTAGAAATAACATTTTAATCAAATACATAAATAATCAAACCCACAAATATGGAGGGCCAACTGTGTTCCAGAATCAATCAAAATGAACTTTGTATCGTAATAACTGACTACGTTATTCTGTTGTCACATGTTTTTGGTGATTATCTCTTAAGCATTAAGCATCATTTCAAGCCTGAAATCTGAATGTAAGAAGAGTATTTGTCCAGCAATTTATTCTGTGTATCCTTACATGAAGATTAATAAGTTTTCTACTGAATTTAAGGCAAAGTCTCACAGTACCTTAAAAACTAATGAAGTTGCTATAGTACAAGTTTCCAGGGATACTGTTGACTTACATCATAACAGATTTCTTTTTTCCTTATTACAATTTTTTTGATGGCTTTGCTAAAACACTCTAAGGCAGCTGTCCCTCTGAAAACTGCATAAAATGTATGCAATTTGGAACTATCCACTTATCCAGTTCTTGTATGCAATTTGAAACTATCTACTTATCCAGTTCTGATTGTAAACATGCAGCAAAGCTGTCATAAACATTTTAACAGAGTGAAGAGACTAAATGAAAATTAGAATTATTGATCATACAAAAGTGCTGATCTTGGTGGCACTAAGCAGCACCCACAAAATTGTAGACTATTCAAGCCTATTTTTTACACTATTAAAATGCTGAATTGTTTAGTAGTCCTCAGAGAAGGATAGTATAGATATGGACTCCGAATTCTGTGTGAAAGTGATGCAAATTATTATCATTGCTTATGGATATCTTCCATGTGTTGCTTATGTAAGAATTTGGCAGACTGTTTCAGGGAGCCCTTCTTCAATTTGCTACTCTACAAACATTTTATGCAACTAAACCCTCCCCTTCATGCTGGCTGGGTATCATGGAAGCAGTAGTTAAATATATCTAGAGGATACCAGCTTGGAGGAAGCCAAGTTTCTGGAATTCATGTCATGTTTTTAAAAAAATCAATAAGATAAAAACACAGTTGGGGATTAATGATATTTGGACCAACAAAATCTGCATAAAACTGTGGAAGGATTGGAACTGGTGCAATGCCATTTTATGTGTCTTGCAGCCAACATCTCACTCTCTAGCACATAAACAGTTAACCAGTGAGAGCAATATGAAGGGTTTCATTGCTCTCTCAAATGTTCCCTTTGTCTGTAATGGTGTGCACAGCACGTAGCCAGAGGGCACCAGAATGGCATCAAGCAGCTGTGCTGCAAAGCTATTCTTTCCTGAAATTTAATTGGTGATTTTCCTCCAATCAGCAGGATTTGAGCAGCCCCCAACTCTTCAATATGAAGTAGTTACAGAATGTCAAAGGATGAAATAAGAAGGAAGTAATACTCAGACATCAAAGGATCCATGCAGACAAAGCCCCGAGGCAAGTAATGGCAAAGTGTTAGTGCAGTCTGTCCTCTGTATCTACAGAAGCCATATCCACAGCTTGAAATATTCTCTCAAAAATCACGAACACAAATCTAGATTTTGCCATTTTACATAAGGGACACCATTTTATTACATAATTGTACACAACTGAACATGAGCATCTATGGGTTTTGGTGTCCACACATGGTCCTGGAATCAAACCCCAGTGAATGCCAAGGACCTACTGTATATGTACATCATGGGGGAGATTAAAATATCCAGTTGGGTATATTGTTTTGGAAGACAGACTTTATAGTGCAGCAGCAGTCAGATCATATGGCACTGTATCAAAGGTGGAGAAGATGAGCCTAAATGTGTCTGTACTACAACTCTGAGCTCGGCGAGTGCAGCATTCTTCTGAATGAAGCAGAGACTGTTTGAGGACATTTGAGGACATTTGTAAGGAGACCAAGATGCTTGTTTATAAAGCTATTGTCCAACCAACCCTGTTATATGCCTGCAAAACATGGACCATCTACAAATATCACACTCAACTCCTGAAACGATGCCATCAGCGTTGCTTCTGAAAAATCCTACAAATCTCTTGGGTAGACAGGCAGACAAACATCAGCATGCTGGAAGAAGCAAAGACCACTAGCACTTAAGCAATGATCCTCTGCGATAAACTCCGCTCGACTGGCCACATTGTCTAAATACCCAGGCACCATATCCCAAAGCAATTAATCTACCCCCAACTGAAGAATAAAAAACAGAATGTTGGTAGACATGAAAAGAGATTTAAAGATGGGCTGAAAGTTAACCTTAAAAACTGTGGCATAGACACTGAGAACTGGGAAGCCCTGGTCCTTTGAACACTCTAACTGGAGGACAGCTGTGGGCAACAGTGTTGTGGAATTCGAAGAGGCATGAATGGAGGGCGAAAGGGAGAAATGCATCAAGAGGAAGGCATGTCAATCCAACCGTGACCTGGACCGCCTTCCATCTGGAAACCGACATCCTCACTGTGGAAGAACATGCGGATCAAGAATAGGCCTCCACAGTCATCTATGGACCCACCGCCAAGACGCTAGCCTTGGAAGGCCATCCTACGATGACTACAACTCCCATAATCCTTTACCAATAACTGTATTGATTGGTGCTTATTATGGGAGCTCAATGCCCCAAACATTGTGCAAGCCAAACCTGCACAAGTGTAGCTGTTCTTCAGTTCTGTTCCCAACAACTACGTACCATATCTTGATGTATTTATTTTTCATTTTAAAAAAGGGAGAGATAGCAAATTATATTTAGCTTGCTTTCGGAGACAAAAAAGAGTCAAGAGCACCTAGAACTTAGCAAACACGATCATCACTGACACGTACAGCAATTTGTCCAGCAAACCAAGTAACAATAGAGAGATACTGCCTCATTCAAATGCCAGACCATGCAACCTTTATTACAACATAACCACCAAAAAGATAATTTCTACTTTGCCTTATTCTGTCTTTTACATAATTTACATATTTCTGTCTATTACATATGCTGCAGCTTCAGAAAACAAACCAGAGTGTGTATCTGTTACTTGTAAAGGATTTAAAAAAAAACCCAAACTGTAACATTTTCTCACTATTTTATTTGGCAGTTTTTACAGAAAGATGCATTGCAAATGTTTGGCCATCAGTCTTTATATCAGCTTCTCCTTCTTCCATGTGGACAGCAGGATTAGAAGATTTAGATAAGGTGAACAGCAGAATTTAGGAATACAGCAGAGTTCATTATCATATCTAAACCCTTAACTGCAATGCTTTTATAGCAGTGACAGGTCATTTGCTCTTCACTTTTAATACCCTTGAGATAATCAAATGTCAATGTGTTTTTACATGAGTGGGAGGCTGCCTGACAAATCCTTCCCACTAGTAGAACAAAAAGTTTTAAGACAGAAGAATCTCCCTAGGATTTGTATAGAATTAGCACCATACAGTGTACACTATATAAAATATAAAAACTACATTAAATAGGCAAAAGGATGATGCATTTGTTTAAAGGAGAACCATATGAAAATGAACCTACAGTTTAAAATCGTGATTTTGGCCACACATTGGGCCCAAATCTCAGGTTTTCCCTGGTAGGGGGGCTACAGGCCCTCCCAGATTGACTAGAGGTCAACCCGGGAGGGCATCAAGCCACCCCCCAGCCCCCTGTTCCTCCTATAAACTTACTTGAGGGGCCTGACAGTGTTCTCAGGCCCCTAAGAAAAAGCTTTGGATTTGGGCCCTATGAAAAGAATCAGGATTTTAAATTGTAGGTTCATTTTCCTATGGTTCCATCATCCTTTTGCTTTGTACTGGAAGTAATAAATCGCCAGAAACAGAGGACATATAATTGAACTATTTCAGTCTACAGATGAAATATAATAGAACTGCTTCAGTCTATAACAGTGGTTCTCAACCTGGGATCCCCAGATGTTTTTGGCCTTCGACTCCCAGAAATCCCAACAGTTGACTAGAAGTGGCAGCAGTGGAGACATGGTACAAGCCATCCCCATAGTCCATCTGACACTGGACATGGCAATGGAACAAATCAGGCCCAAACCAGTTGTTCAGACACCCACAAAATCAGCTGGTAAACTAACAGATTCTGGGAGTTGTATCTCCAAAACATCTGGGGACCCCAGGTTGAGAACCACTAGTCTACAATGACAATATTTGCTACAATTCCAACTAAAAGCAGTCAACAAATAGGGAAACCAAACAAGGGCCAAAGATTGCAAATGCTCCTTATACATTCAATCCACAAGAATTAAGAGTGGAAACCTACTGACAACTATTGCAATTTAAAAACAGTGTCAGCTCCAGGGATTCTTAGACGACACTGATTTTCTGGACCATTCACAGTCCGGCTTCAGGCCTGGTCACAGTACTGAGACGGCTTTGGTCGCCTTGGTGGATGACCTCCGCAGAGAGCTAGACAGGGGGAGTGTGTCCCTTCTGGTTCTCCTGGACATCTCAGCGGCTTTCGATACCATCGACCATGGTATCCTTCTGGGACGGCTCTCTGGGATGGGCCTTGGGGGTACTGTGCTCCAGTGGCTCCAGTCCTTCCTGGAGGGCCGTTCCCAGTTGGTGAAGCTGGGTGATACCTGCTCGGACCCCTGGCCTTTGACCTGTGGGGTCCCGCAAGGTTCCATTTTATCCCCCATGCTCTTTAACATCTACATGAAACCGCTGGGCGAGGTCATCCGGAGTTTTGGAGTTGGGTGCCATCTCTACGCAGATGACACTCAACTCTACTACTCATTTCCACCTAATTCCAAGGAAGCTCCTCAGATACTGAACCAGTGCCTGGTCGCTGTAATGGCCTGGATGAGGGCGAACAAGCTGAAGCTCAATCCTGACAAGACAGAGGTCCTCGAGGTCAGTCGCAAGTCTGATCGGGGTATTGGGTGGCAACCTGTGCTCGACGGGGTCGCACTCCCCCTGAAGGCGCAGGTCCGCAGCTTGGGGGTCCTCCTGGACTCATCACTGACACTTGAGGCCCAGGTGTCGGCGGTGGCCGGGAGGGCCTTTGTACAATTAAAGCTTGTGCGCCAGCTGCGACCATACCTCATGAAGTCTGACTTGGCCATGGTGGTCCACGCCTTAGTCACCTCTAGACTGGATTATTGCAATGCACTCTACGTGGGGTTGCCCCTGAAGACGGCCCGGAAACTTCAGTTAGTCCAACGTGCGGCTGCCAGGTTGTTAACTGGAGCAAACTACAGGGAGAGATCTACTCCCCTGTTTAAGGAGCTCCACTGGCTACCGATTATTTTCCGGTCCCAATTCAAGGTGCAGGTTCTTACCTATAAAACCCTAAACGGTTTGGGACCCGCCTACCTTTGTGACCGCATCTCCCGCTATGAACCCACTCGTCCTATTCGTTCATCCGGTAGGGCACTTCTTTCGCTCCCGCCACCATCCCAGGCTCGGTTGGCGGGGATGAGGGAGCAGGCCTTTTCTATTGTTGCTCCCCGGATCTGGAATTCCCTTCCGGAGGAGATCCGGCAAGCACCCACCCTGGCTTCCTTCAAAAAGCTGCTTAAAACCTGGCTCTTCCGCTGTGCCTTTGGATAACCGAGCCCATAGCTATAGTAGTTGCACAGGCCACCTCTTTGACTTGAAACACTGCACTTTATTCCTCTGCCCCAAAGCATCTCAGAATATCACATTGCATTTTAGTTCTACTGGTCCCTCCAGGCCATCCTCTCCTCCATCCCAGTGGTCTTTTTTTTCCCCTCTTTCTTTGCAGATTCATGTTATTTGAGTGATTATATTACTTCTGCTTATGTGATTGTTTTAGTCAATTGTTATGTTTTGTTTTTGTTTCTAATTCTTATAGCGTTTTATAGTGTTTTCAGTGTTGATGCATTTATTGTATTTTTAATGGTGCTATGTTATGTTGTTTTATATTTTGTTATATTGTATTGCTCTGGGCATGGCCCCATGTTAGCCGCCCCGAGTCCCCGTTGGGGAGATGGTGGCGGGGTATAAATAAAGTTTTATTATTATTTATTATTATTATTTTATTGTACAATGTTTTATGCTGATTTTATATTGGAAACCGCCCTGAGTCCCTTTCGGGAGAGAGGGCGGTATACAAATAAACTTTTACTTACTTACTTACTTACTTACTTACATGATTTATGTATGATGTATGATGTTCCAGCTAGCAGTCCAGCTGAAACATTATGCACTAGCTGTAGCTTCTTTATGATCTTCAAGGGAAGCTCTATATAGAGAGCATATAGTAGTAGTCTAACTGGGAATTTGCCAATGCATGAATTCCTGCAGCGAAGTTATCCCTGTCCAAGAAAAGTTCTAGCTGGCAGACCAGTTGAAGCTGACCTCAAGCATTTCCAGCCAAGGACTCCATTTCAGTTTCTAATAACAAGAAATTTATTTATTTGCTGCATTTATAAACTGCTTTTCTCACCCCTGGTGGGACCCAAAGAAATGGATCTGCAAGTACTCTCCAGCCAGGTTTCCTTGCGGGAATGCAACTTATGGAAAGTCATTTCCAGATATAGCTTCTGCTCAACCAGAAACTCTAATTTTGCTCCAGAATTTACAGTTTGGGCCACAGAGTAAAGGCAAAAAAAAAAATCATTGCACCGTAATGATGTTGCATGCACTCTAAAATGCCTGGCACAGTCACCAACAGAAAATTCTTTTGAAGAGGCTTGCTTGGGGAGGAGACAATTCTGATTGCTGATAGAGGCATCAGTTTTCTTCAGTAGGACCCATGTTGAAACCTTACCATGTGAGATTCTGTGTGTGTGTGTGTGTGTGCTGCATTTCCTGTACACTCTGGCATTCAGTGTAGAAGCCCAAGGTGCATTCATATGTCAGAAGTGGAACAGCAGGTTCACAACCTTGTGCTTTCTTCATAATTGCAGAGAAGAAACACTGAGTAGGAGGGAGAGATTAGCCCTTCCCCTATTGATTGAGCTCTCCAAAGAGTCTTGTCTCCCCCACCACAAGACTGCTCTCTGAAGCAACAAACCAGGCTGAAAGGAAACAGACTGAGAATGGGCACTTGCAGGGCAGGAGAAGAGGTTGTTTTATTTTTATTTTTAGTAGCGATATTAGAGAATAGTTCTACAGACTTCAAAACACACACACACACACACAAATAAATAATCCCTGGAGGAAATTAAGCAAGAACTCTACCTAGAAGCCAAGCTGATTAAACTGAGACTGTCATACTCTGGACATACAATGAGAATACACGACTCATTAAAAATACAGTAATGCTTAGTAAATTTGAACACAGTAGGAAAAGAGGAAGACTGCACTGCAGGGAGAAGCAATCAAGGAGTTTGCAAGACACAGCATGGCAGTTGATGATGGGCTATATGATTCATAGAGTTGCCATAGATTGAAGTCAATTTGACAAAAAGTGTCTGTGTACTTTCAGTAGTGAAAGAGATTTTCCACTTTTAGGAAACAAGTTAAATATCTGCGTGTCTGACATTTTAATGATGTGTTTGCTGGTGTTAGTTATATTGGAAAAGTTCAGAGAGTAATTTTAATCCATCTAATGTCACATAAAATGGACTATTTTTGTTACTGATATCCAAGGCATCAGTTAAAAAAAAAGTGAATTGCATTAGAGAATGTGTTTTCTCAGTTTTATTATCAATGTGGTCTTTTTATCAGACATTCCCATTGAGACATAGGCAAGAGAAGTAATCGAAAATAATGGCACTGATCAAAAAAATCAATCTGTGGTTCCATGAAACAAGATACATCAGAACCTACCCCCTCCCAAGATTCTTTAATACATGGACCATTTGTCATTTATTGGAAACATATGTAAAGTAACTAGGCGACTTCCTGGCATTCCATGAAATAACACAAAAATGATCCATTATCATCCCTACTCAATAACCTTGTCTGCAAGGGTCAAAGCAAGCTTGTCAGTATGACACAAAAAGGGTATACCGGTATATGCAAATATTTCAGACATACACTCTAAGCAGTTTTACTTAAACTCTGCAAAAAGCCAATGGGACTTTGGCCAAGCTTGTTTTCTGCTGCCCTAGAGACTAGGACCTGGAAAAATGGCCTCAAACTACAGGAAAGGAGATTCCATCTGAACATTAGGAGAACTTCCTTACTGTGAGAGCTGTTCAGCAGTGGAACTCTCTGCCCCGGAGTGAGGTGGAGGCTCCTTCTTTGGAGGCTTTTAAACAGAGGCTGGACGGCCATCAGTCGGGGCTGCTTTGAATGTGATTTCCCTGATTCTTGGCAAAATGGGATTGAACCCGTGAGTCTCTTCCAACTCTATGATTCTGTGATTCTAATAGGTTTTTATTATATTTTTGTTTTATTCTTAGGGACACTTGAAGAATTTGGCATTTTGAAAGAGGGATCCCAATGTTCATCTACCCAGGGCAGGTTAGTCCAATGTAAATCTGGCCCAGAACAGCTCCAGATCCAGTACATATGTGCTGGATCTGGAGCCATTGTCCAGCTGGGGCCAATGCGATAATTTCCTTTGATATATCAACACACTCTTAGTCAGCCACGGAGCATCATCCAAGTGCCTGTCCACTGCAGTCACTTCTGTTGATGTTAGAATGGGGCATCTATGAAACAGGCAAGAAGGAGGGGTTGATTTCTGCCCCCTTCTTGCTGGTTGAGCAGGTGCTCCATTCTGATATGACATGTGAGCACTGATGGCCAGGCGCTTGGATAAATGTCTGTGACTGACTAGAAGTGGCAGCAGTGGAGACATGGTACAAGCCATCCCCGTAGTCCATCTGACACTGGACATGGCAATGGAACAAATCAGGCCCAAACCAGTTGTTCAGACAACCACAAAATCCCAGGATATTCCAGAATTTCAAACAAACTCCAAAACATTCCTCAATTTAGCCTAAAGCAGGGCAAAATCAATTTGAAGTCAAAAAGCAAAAACAAAAGCAAAAAACTGGACACTCACAGGAAGATGCTGTCCATCATGATGACTGGCAGTTACAAATTTTCAGTGAATGAAGGGGGGGTTGGGGGTCTGTATAGACAAGCCTCAAGTCTAACAACACTGTGCGTTCCATTTCACTTTTATATCTGTGCAAATGTAATGTTTTACTGTATAATAAATGGCTATGTTGATAAATGGCTAACACCTGAATTAATAAAGAGAAAAATGGAGTTGAGTGCTAATTAAATTTTCCATTATGTTTAATAATTGTTCACCTAATTATATAAAGCTGACTACACCCAATTTGTCATCTTTTAAATTAATATGCTGCCTACTGTTAACATTAATGTTTGTGTCTCTCACTGATGCTTATATTTCTGCAGCAACTCTTATTCAGTTAGGGTTATTTTCTCATGACATTATTTGATATTACAATTAGGCTAATGGAATTAAGCAATATGACCAAGTTTGAACCAGTCACACTGAAAGAATGCACTCTGCTCTATCCCCATCTAGCTGTTGCAGATATAGACATGCTTTTAAAAATAAGATAGTTTTATGGATGGTTTTCAAAACAGGAATAATTTCATGTGATCTTTACTTTAGTAGAATAACCAAATTTTAAGAGGTTATGGTACCTCACTACTGTTTCTGGAAAGATTATTCATGTGTGCCTTCAAGTCATTTCTGACTTACAAGGACCCTACACCCTATTTATTATTTATTTATTTCCAGAATTTATACCCCGCCCTTCTCACCCGGGGGGAATCAGGGCGGCTTACACAGTTGGCAACATTCAATGCCAAGAACACAACAATAAAACAAAAACAGTACACACAATCAATTAAAACTATAAAAATACATCATTAAAATACATTATAAAAATTAAAACATAGGTAAATTAGCTCCATTTGTCTAAAAACCTCATGCTTCAGCCTTCAATCGGACCATGTCGACATTATCATATTACTCGTTAAAAGCTTGTGCACACAGCCATGTTTTCACAGCCTTTCTGAAACCCAGAAGAGTTGGGGCTTGTCGGATATTTGTGGGGAGGGTGTTCCACAGCCGGGGAGCCACCACCGAGAAGGCCCTGTCCCTCGCTCCCACCAGCCGCGCCTGCGAGGCAGGTGGGACCGAGAGCAGGGCCTCTCAAGATGATCTTAGGGATCTAGCTGGCTCATATGAGGAGATACGTTCGGATAAGTAAATTGGGCCAGAACCGTTTAGGGCTTTATAGGTCAAGACCAGCACTTTGAATTGGGCTCGGTAGCATATCGGCAGCCAGTGGAGCTGGCTTAGCAGGGGGGTGGTACGCTCCCTGTATGCCGCCCCAGTTATTAATCTGGCTGCCGCCTGTTGTACTAGTTGGAGCTTCCGGGCCGTCTTCAAAGGCAACCCCACGTAGAGAGCGTTGCAGTAATCCAAACGAGCTGTAACCAGAGCATGGACCACCGTGGCCAAGTCAGACCTCCCAAGGAACGGGCGCAGCTGGCGCACAAGTCTTAGTTGTGCAAAGGCTCCCCTGGCCACCGCCAAGACCTGTGGCTGCAGGCTCAGCGATGAGTCCAGGAGGACCCCCAGACTGCGAACCTGTGTCTTCAGGGGGAGTGCGACCCCATCCAGCACAGGCTGTAACCCTATTCCCTGTTCAGCCAATTCTGTCGATGCTCTGGTCGCCCTCTGGAACAAGGAGGCGACTAGGGCAATAGACACAATTGCTCCGGAACGTCCCCTCTCGAGTACCCGAGCTAAACCATCTCCTTGGTTCACTGAGGAGCTGGCAGCGATGAAGCGAAAGAAGAGGGAACTAGAGGGCGTGTGGCGCTCTGAGCCTATCACAGGGTTTTCTGAGGCTAAGAGAGTGTGATTTGTTAAAGCTCACTCAGTGGGCTTTCATGGCTAAATGGGAATTCAAACCCAGTCCAACTCTCAAACCACTATGCCATGTGAATAGTTTCAAGTGATCTTCACTTTTATAAAACAATCAAATCTTAAGGGGTTACAAGCCTTTCCACTGTTTTTTCTTGAGAGATTAAGGCCAAAGATTTCAGAACAAATTTGTCCAGCTTCTAGAATGACAAATTTGCCTTCTAAAAAGACCTTAAAATTCCAATCATTTGTTATTAATGCATCAGAAGACAACTGACTTTTTCCTCTATCTGAAGATGTAGGTTGCTAACCACAAAAACGTATGCCCAATATGATTTCTTAGTCCTGTTGTTTCTACTATAACAGACTAACACACCTTATGGTTTGTGTATCATAGATATTGTGCCAGAATCAAACAACTAGATTTTGGAAGAATAAAACAATATCTGAATGAAAACAACAGTAGAATGATATTTGTGGAACATATATAACTCAAATGACATTTTTGACCAGGAGAAGCAGAGTGGCTGGGAAACTGGATGTACATATTGCCTAAAGATGTTTTTATATTTATTTATTGTGTTATTGGTTGAATTTATGTATTTGGATTGTTGTTTGTATGACATAAATATGTTGTAAGCTGCTTTGGGTCCCATGAGAGAGAAAAGCTGGATATACATTATTATTTTAATATGACACAGCAAACAAGATAGATATGCTGGATTTCGTTTCACAAAATCACAAATCAAACACTTCCCAAGTGTCTAGGACTGTGTGATGTATTTTCGGATGATGCGTGCAGATCCCAGCAGGGTGGCCTTTTGCAGTTGGCAGATCGTAATTTTGTCAATGTCTATTGATTCCAAATGCCGGCTGAGATCTTTTGGCATGGCACCCAATGTGCCGATCACCACCGGGACCACCTGCACTGGTTTCTGCCAGAGTCTCTGAAGTTCAATCTTGAGGTCCTGATAGCGGCTGAGTTTTTCCTGTTGTTTTTCATCAATGCGACTGTCACCTGGGATGGCAATACCAATGATCCAAACCTTTTTATTTTCCACAACTGTGATGTCTGGTGTGTTGTGTTCCAGAACTTTGTCAGTCTGGATTCGGAAGTCCCACAGTACATTATTATAATATTATATTTAATATTATTATTATTATTATTATTATTATTATTATTATTATTATTAAAGTAATCCATAAGAAGGCAATCACACAGATGGATATATGGAGAAGCAGACAGACACATACATATACACACTTACCAAACTGTAGAAGCTATTTATTCACATTTCCTGGCAAAATGAAAAGTGCTCATACAATTATGAAATACAATATAAGGTAGCAAAAATAGAATCAGAGCAAGGCTAGAATAAGAACATTTGATGAACACCAAACAGAATTAAGAGAAAAGGGGGGATATGAAAGTTACCACGTGCTCTATCCGTAACTGAATATACTATTAGGATCTGTGTAATATTGCCATGGTTCAAAAATTGGAGGGGTTTTGCATGATATGAACCCAAATCCCTGGCTCATAAACAGATTTGGCCCTCCCAAACTCATCTACATGCCTCTCTTCCTCCCTAATGTATTTTCAGTAGCAGCAGTGACACAGAGTGGCTACAAAATCCTTGGTTCTTATCAGAACTGGAAAGCCCTGGCAAACTACACTCAACAACAACAAAACTTTGAGCTGCATGCCTTCCTGTTAGACCAAAGGAAGCGGAGAGGAACAATTTTCTTTCCCTGAACCCACAACATTCTCCCTGGCAGTTACTGAAACAGAAGTGGGAACTATTTTCTGGAAGGGAGATATCATGGGCCAAGTTTTTCCCACCGTACAACTCTCTGTCATAAGGAAACATGGAGATATGTTTGAAGGTTTTGTAGGGAGGATTGTTTGTTTTTGGAGAGGGAGGAGAATTATAACACAAAATACCACAAGTCCATCTTCAAGGGATTAAGAGGGGAACACACACACACACACACACACATAGTAATATGAAATTCATAGAATCATAGATTCAGATGGGACTCATGAATAATCAAGTTCAACTGCAGGCCAAAAGTATGAATTCCATCAAGAGCAACCCCCTCCCCCTAACAGGTCTCTTTTGGAAGATGTCCAGAGAAAGAGATCCCACCACCTCTCTAGATAATTGGTTCCATTAATAAAACTTTTGGTGTTCAGTCAAAATCTACTCCCCTGTAACTGAAGATTGTTAAACACAGCCCTAACCTCTGAACAGAAGAAAACCAAATTCTCTTGCCAAACCATGGCTCGCACATCTCTTAAAAGCTGCACAATGAACTGACATTTATTTAAAACACTTGTGATACATACTTTGTCTAACCATCTTTCTACTTAACATCATGGCAATCACCTCACTGTGAACCCAGGCTACAAAGAAAGAACACGGTGTGAGTTTCCTGAAGAGACCACCAGTGAGAAAGATTTTCCTGCCTAGCATTGTCATCTTGCGAGATAGTATGGGCATGGCAATATTAGCCAAAGGCTAATATTGCAGTGCCAAAGAACTGTACTGTACAATGTGTACTCAATCCCCAGTTTCCTTGGCATCTCACAGAATTTAGCAGAATTTAGCTTGTTTTTTTTTTAATTCTCTCATTTAGAAACTAACTGTCTGATACAGCAGCAGCCAGTTCTGTGAATGAGTTCTGGAGGTTTTCTACCAGCTTCGAAACACTGTTTGCCAGTCCCAGGTCCCTTATTAGGCCATTATATGTACAGCCCACATGATGTCCCCCAAGAACCACAGTAATTGCTGCACAACAGTTTCCAAGTGAGAGCTTTCATTTTGGATGACCTGCAGAGACTGACAGCAATGAATGCTAGATGTGAAACATAATGTGGCAAAAAGAAAATAAGTGTCAGATAACGTTGCTAGTCTTGGACAAAAATCAGAATTTTTGTCAGCAAATCCATGTATTGAAACATAAGGAATCACTGCAATGCAGTGGTCAGTACAGAGAAAGGATGGGGCTCTCACCTCTACACTCAAAAAATACAGGTGTAGGGGTGGGCGGTAGTGTTTTGTTTTTTAGAGTGCTCCCCCCCCCCCTTTAAAAAGGACATCACATGTTCTGAGGGTTTCTAGTTTATCTTTCCACATGTACATGGTGAGGATATTTGGGCCTAAAGAGATCATAACTTCCCAATGTCTGACTACAGAATAGTCACTGGAGATGCAGCTGCTCAGTTTCAGTGACTCAGACTTCCATGACGTTTCATTGCATAATGTTTATTTTGGAGACATTTAAGAGATCTCTGCAACAGGATAAAATTAAAAGCTTTTCACAACACATCTTCCTTATGCTGCAGGTATTCTAAATCATAGGAAAGTTCCACTATCAGTCAAGGGCAAAATGCAGTTTCCCTCACTCCCAGTGCTTTTGAACTACTTAGCTAACGTAGCTAATGGTAGCGAATGCTGGGGACTAGTGTTAGGCAAGGTTCTCAGGTCCACACTAATCTACCCCTACATTAGCAGAAGACACAGAGGCACACTATGTTCCTCTCTTTCTGTAGCCAAGCTGAATTCACAGGCTGCATTCTCATAAACAACTTACATGAAAGGGAAATGTTAGTGCTTTCCCACCCATAAAACAAAACTGATTTGCTCGGATGCATCAAAGAAGTGACCACATGTGCAAGAAATTTTGTGTACGCCTACTGTGTATGTCTGCAAAATCTGCTCAATGTGTTGATTTGGGAACTAAGAGGTCTGAGTCTAGATCTTTCCATTCAGCAACTAATTCAGCAATACTTGAAACTATTTTGAGCCCGAGTGCTTCCCTTTATGAAACTGAGTAAATACCTGCCCATGTCAAAAATTGTCACTATGCTCCATTTCCCCCCCACTTCTATTCTACCCTATGGCTATGAAAGGAAAACAAATTTATATGAATTCTAAGGTTAAATTTTGTCTTTTAACTGTGTAGATGGACATAAGAATCATATAATCATAAAATCTATGGAGTTATTAAGACAGAGGCTGGATAGTATCAGTCAGGAATGCTTTGTTGTGTATTCCTGTATGGCAGGAGACTGGGGTGGATGGATTTTGTGATCTCTTCCATGCAGAATATACAAGAGCTTCCATCACTCCAAAGCAGCTTACTACACTGCCAAACGGCTCTTACTGCCAGGACTTTTTCCCTAATATTAGCATGCAGTTTGACTCCATTGCTCGACGTCTTAAGACTCTAGAAGAGCTGAAAACAAAATTGCTCCATATGACATCCTTTCAAATATTTAAATATGGCTATCATGTAACCTCAACCTTCTCTTCTCTAGGCTAAAAACAATCACCCAGCTGCCCAAGCCACTCCTCATAGGACTTGGCTTCCAGACTCTTCACCATGTATATCTCCCTTCTTTGGACACATTCCAGCTTGTCAGTATCCATCTTGAAGTGTGGTGCCCAGAACTGGACACGATATGCCAGGTGAGATCTGAACAAAGAAAAATAGAGCAGCACTTTTCTTCGGTACTAAATGTTATTTGTGCAGTCAAGAATGTTTGGTTTATTAAGAGACCTTCTATACAGCAGAAAATGCTCAAGAAACTGGAGTTTAAACCTCTTGTTCCCTGTGCATTTGATGTCCACACAGAGGACCAAAACCTCACCTTTTTGGTGAGGGGGTGGCCAAATGTCCTCTCATGCCAATTTAGAATCAGCAGGTGGGCTATAACCACCAGCCCCCTGCCCTTTCTCGCCTCCTTTTTAGGTCTTTAAAATACTATAAATAGGCTCCTAACAGAACCTCCAGCTTCATGTGGAGACATGAGAGAAGCCTCCCATAAGGATGGTAAAAACATCAAAAACATCTGGGCGTTCCCCGGGAAGATGTCCTTGCAGATGGACAATTCTCTCACACCAGAAACGATTTGCAGTTTCTCAAGTCGCTACTGATACAAGAAAAAAAATGAACCTGAAGGTTCTTCTTTGCTCCATTACACCTGTAAAGGACGCAACTGAGCTTTTGAGGGAAATTCCCCCCTCTCCCCTCAAAAGCTTTGCTGTGTCATTTACAAGCATAAAGGCAGGGAGAAGCCTCCACGCTTGGAAAGGAGCCAGTGATGACCTAAGGACCAGTCTCCACAGGCACTACACCTCCAAAGAACCAGACCTTACTGAAAGGTCTGAATATTTGGAAGGGTTTCTTTTAGATGGATTAAACATGGGGGTCCAGGTTTTTTCCAGGTTAATTCTTATTATCATGTGGTATTGTTTGGATACCTCATGCAAATGTAGATGGGGCCTAAGTCTCCTGGATCCCTTTTACATATATACGTAGTTGTCAAGCTAGGTGTCACACATCTCATATTTGTCCATTTCATTCTTTCCTGAAAGTGTAGCAACTTATTTTTTCCACTAAAATTAATTTTATTTTTGGGCCATGTAATTTTGGATTCTGATCATGTCCTCTGGGCTATTAGCTATCCCTCCCAATTTGATGTAATCTGAAAATTTGATAAACATGCCTTCTGTTCCACCATCCAAATCTTTATAAAGAGGATCCATTAATAAGAACTCGTTGCGTTTGGACAGTTAACCGACTTTCAGTTCCCCTGACAGTAGCATTGTCTAACCTATATTTTACTAGCTTCTTTGAGATAATATCATGGGGGACCTTGTCAAAGATCTTACAAAAATCAAAATACACTGCATCCATAGCAATCTCTTCATGTACCATGCTTCTACCTCGATTAAAGAAAGAGGTAAGGTTAGTCTGGCATGACTTGTTTATGGGAAACCCATGTTAGTGTTCATGGCATTCTAAGTGCTTACAGTTTGCCTGTTTAATGATCTGGTCTGGAATCTTCCCTGGTATTTGTCAGGCTGACTGTACAGGAGTCCTCTTTTTTTGTCTTTATGAAGATGGGGGACAACATCTGCCCTCCTCCAGATTGCTGGGACTTCAGTTCTTCAGAAATTCCCAGAGTTTGTTACCAGTGGTTCTAAAATTACTTCCACCAGTTCTTTTAATATCTTTGGATATAATTAATCTGAACCTGGAATCTTGAAAGTATTTGGAGTAGCCTGATACCTATTAGGTGCAGCATTTCCCCTATTGCACCATTTGTACCATTTCCCCAGACAGGAACTGTTTTCATTTTTGAGAGAAAACTAGTCCTGCCTTTTCTCTGTTAGAAATTTGCTATCACCTCTTTGCAGTAGCTTTATTATTTCCTTATTCTTTTAAATGTTTTTAATTTAATCTTTTAAATTCTAAATTTTAAAAATCTGTTAAATATGAAATGGTTATAATGTGATATTGTTGGTCTGTGTTCAATTGTCTGATTTTTTTTGTTATTTGTGTAAATATACATTGGGTTTTATCTTTTGGTATGTTATTTTTTATTTTTATACGGAATTGAATGTTTGCCTCTCTATATGTTGTAAGCTGCTCTGAGTCCCCACTAAGGAACTAGGACGGCATAGAAATAAAGTCTAATTCATTTCTTCATTCCTTATTCTTCCTTTTGCCACGGACATAACGAAAAAAAGCCCTTTTAAATGTTTTCAATCTCTCTAGCAGGCCTGAGCTTATACTGCACTTTGGCTTTTCTGAGTTTCTTCCTATGTATGCCAGCTAGTTGTTTGAATTTCTATTCAGTGGTTTTGCTCCTTTTCCATTTCTTGTATGTGTCCCTTTCAAATCTTAGCTCAGTTGAATTTTTTTAGACATACATTCTGGTTGCTTTTAACATCTCATATTTTCCTTTTTCATTGGAACTGTTTGATGTTGTGCTTTCAGTATCTCATTTTTGAGAAACTACCATCCACCAAGACGTCCCTTCTCTTTTAGTATTCCAGACCATCAGACCACACAATTCCCCCCTAAGAAACAGATATTAACTGCTCACCACACATTCCTTGGGAACATACAAGAAAACGCATTCTAAAATGTAGTTGTGTTGGTATAGTCATAAAAGCATAGTCTCACAAAGATGAAAGGAACCACAAGGGCCATTTAGTCCAATCTGCTTACATGCAGGAACAATCACTGAACCATTTCCAAAATATCCAAACTAAATTTAAAGACTTCCAAAGAATTAAGAGGGTTCCCTTAGTCAGAAGAGTTCCTACTGTCATGAAACAGGGTTTCATTCTAATTCAGCGGCCAATTGCTAAAGAAGTAGACGGACAGAATAACAGCTAAATGCTTATGATCCAATACTGTCCTTATTGACTTGATAATGTAGGAGCCCCCGGTGGCACAGCAGGTAAAACCGCTGAGCTGCTGAACTTGCTGACAGAAAGGTTGGCAGTTCGATTCTGGAGAACAGGGTGAGCTCCCACTGCTAACTCCAGCCTAGCAGTTCAAAATCAGTTTGAACCACTAGGCTGCCAACCTAGCAGTTCAAAAACATGCAAATGTGAGTAGATCAATAGGTACCCTCTGGAAGAAAGGTAACAGGACTCTATGCAGTCATGCCGGCCACATGACCTTGGAGGTGTCTATGGACAATGCCGGCTCTTTGGCTTAGAAATGGAGATAATCACCAACCCCCAGAGTCAGACACGACTTGGCTTAATGTCAGGGGAAAGCCTTAACCTTTACTTTAACATTAAGCAGAAATGTAGTTTTCTGAGGGTGATCTGCAGAATTCCTGGGTAAGCAAGCTTTGTGTTACAAAATAATATCTTCTACCAATAGCCAGAGAAAACAAAGTATGACATTCAAGAAATTCTCGAGTCAATCCACAAAACATACCAGTGCAAGCAGAACCTGAAAGAACATTTCTTAATCACTCTTGTCCAAAAGTATGCTACTAATTCCATTTTTTTCCTACAACTGGTTGACAGCTTCTTAGAGAACAAGTCTTTCTTATCTGTTCATAAGAGTAACAGTTTGATGATACATAGGCAGGCAAACTCATGGCTATAAGCATTGAGAAAAAGAATAATAGCACCAAAAAAGGAAGGAAACACTGCTGATCTGCATTGTAAAATGTGCAGAAGTAGCTCTCATTAGACTTTTGAACGCATATTATTAGCTGAATACCTATAGTAATTGGGAATGCAGTGAGGCAATGTATTCAAAACCAAGTGACTGATATGCACTTGTTTCAAAAACCTATTCTAAAACTAATGAATTCTTTTTGTGTAGGTCACAAATTGCATATTCACCACAGATTACTATTGCATGAACTATACATCTGATGTGCATTTGTCCTTTTGTGGTTATTAGCCAATATATATCTGAATTTGAATGTGTGTCATATTCCCATACTTGTAACATAAAAGAATTAAGAAACTGTTGTCAAATCCTGTGGTAACAAAGTGGTATATAACTCTTTTTAACCAAATGATATTTACTTAGTACTAGTCAATGTGTTCCAATACATTACTATATCTGACAGGTAACAGCTATCGCGGCAAACCTTTTTAAAGAACAGGTTAATGAAGCTAGTGCCTATGCTGAATTTTAAATTCAATAAATGCATTATTTCTGAACTGATGTATTCTCTCTTTCTCTCTCAAACACGCACACACTTTTTTGTGCTTAAAAGAAGGCAGAACTGTCAGCCCTAAGAATTACTCACTCTGCTGCAGTTTAATTCAACACATAGCCACAAAAACATTGTTTCTTTCTATCACTATATATGTCCTGCTATTTTATCCCCTCAGGACATAAAGTCCACAAAAGACAACAAGATGAGAACTGGCAGTTTGCACCTGAAGTTACCCATCATGAACTCACCTAGCTTAGAGTCTCTGGCTTCTTACTTCTTTGCCTCTTTATTTTTAGATCCAGGCACCAGCACCTGCCTCTCTAAAGACTCCCATTTTTCATTCATTTCCTGCCTATCTCCTTCTCACAAGCCCAATCATTCTCCTCCTCAGTTTTGAGGTGAGCATCTCTCTGGGACAGGAAACTCCTCTCCCTGCCCTTCACGTAGGATCCTTTGCTTTTAAAATTAGCATCAGCTATCACAACTGGCAAAGCCACCTCTGAGTATGCCTTGCCTAAGAAAACCCTATGGAATTCCCAAGGTTGCCATTTGTCAACAGGCAACTCGAAAACACACACATACACATATAGACATGTCAGAATCTGTTTCTGGTTGCATGCTTTTCCTCTCCTTTATAATCCACTAGCTAACAAGATCAAAATTAATAAGAGGCACATGTTTTTCCTAGAAAGAGCGTCTATAAAACATGTCAGGCAGTGCCTCTTAGATCACATCCCTTGCCAAAATGGAACGTTCCCATGGTCTGGTGAGAAATCACAGAGGGAAATAAAATCACAACAAAACAAAGTTCAACGTTTTCTCGGGTTCCTCTTTATGGATCTCCAAAACACACACAAGTGCCACTCTAGCAAGGGTTACTTAACAGCTAGGTTTCCATGGCAGGAAGGTTTTACTGTGGCAGTGCTCTCTTCCTGACCAACCTCATGCTCCCTGCACTTTGTATTTTAGCTTTACCATTTCTGCCCTGGGGGTAGCCTCCTATCTTACTATTGTATTTCTCCCCCTCCAAATAGATATTCAACCATAACTTCCAGGCCTGTTGCTTGTAGGGAGGCTGTGAAGAACAAACAGAAATAATGGGAGTTTAACCCATGTGCCGGCTGGACTGCTAACCTGAAGGTTGGGTTGCTGACCTGAAGGTTGTCGGTTTGAATCTGCAAGATGGGGTGAGCTTCCATCTGTCAGTTTGTGGAGACATGAGAGAAGCCTCCCAGCAGGATGGTAACACATCTGGGCGACCCCTGGGCAACGTCTCTGTAGACGGCCAATTCTTTCACACCAGAAGTGACTTGCAGTGTGTTCTCAAGTTGCTTCGGACACAATAAAAAAAGAAACATGCCCAGAGTGGAAAATTGGTTTTAACAACTGTTTAGGAAACCTGCTCTGGCTGCAGACAAGCTGCAAAATACCCCTAGAATTTAAAAGGAGTCCTTTATTGTTTCTGCGTGCCTTCAAGTTATGTCTGACCTAACCTATCACAGGGTTTCCGTGACAAGATTTGTTCAAAAGAGATCTGCCATTGTTGTCTCCTGTGGCTGAGAGAGTGTGAATTGTGGGAAATCACGCAGTGGCTAAGTGGGGGTTCCTGCCCTGTACACTCAATGCAGTTGGATACCATGTTAACCTCCCAGGGCTCAGTGCTATGGAATCCTGGGATATGGAGTCCGATGAGGCACCAGCACTCATTCAGGAAGAGAATACTAAAGATCTTGTAAAACTACAACTGCCAGAATTCCATACCATTGAGTTGACAGGTCAAACTGCATTAATTCTACAGCATAGATCAGGCATGGGCAAACTTGGGCCCTCCAGATGTTTTGGACTTCAACTCCCTCCATTCCTAACAGCCTACCGGCTGTTAGGAATGGTGGGAGTTGAAGTCCAAAACACCTGGAGGGCCCAAGTTTGCCCATGCCTCACCTACAGCATGCTGGCTCTCCTACTGTAAACTTTATCAAGACTTTGCCTAGGTAGGTCCCGCTATTATCAAACCGGGCAGTGCCTCTAGACACCTGCAGGCTGCTCTCACAGAGAAGGTTCCCCAAACTCTAGCCTCGCCGGGGCTTTGGACTTCAGCCCCCAGAACCTCCGGCCCCGGACCCAGGCAGGTGAGACTTCTGGGAGATGGAGTCCGAAACACGCGGAGGACTAGAGTTTGGGAACCATCGTTCGAGAAAGAAGAGCCTGAGGCTCAACAACAGTCTCAAAACACACACACGCCCCAAAGAGCCTCAGCAGGGGACGTTGCTCACCATTGCAGAGGCAGAAGCCCGGGCACCATGGTCCTTCCTTACGAGGCCGGCCGCATTGCCTGCGGTTGCCGGGGCCCGGGGGGCAAGGGGGGTGAAGGGGGCGCCGCCTGCCCCATGGAGCCCCTGCGCCCCGACTCTTCTTCCTTGGCCGCCGCACTTTCTCTCCTCCTCGTCCTCGTCCTCCTCACCTGGGCTCCTGGCCTGGAAGGAAGGCACCGTCCCGCCGAGGAGCGGCGAAGGGCGCGGAGGACGGAGGCAGAAGAGCCCGCCTGGAGGTGTCGCCGCAGCCTCTCCGGTCCCTTCGCCTCCCCGCCTGCCCTTCTGAGCCCAGGAGCCCGCGCCCGGCTGCTTTCTTCGTCTCCAAAGGCAGGGAGAGAAAGACGACGAGGAGGAAGAGTCGCCAGCAGCAAGCAGGCAGTGGCTTGGCTTCTGCTCAGGCTGCCCACCTACGCGCGCAACACAGCGTCGTGTGGACTCTGTCCGTTGCTCTCCCTCCTGCTTTCGCTCTTGCCTTGCTCCCGAAGGGCGTCGAAATAGGACTCTGCCACCTACAGCTGACCTTTTCGGCGCGAGGGGCAACCAGGAGGGTGCATCTGCACTGTGCCATGCAAGAGGTTTGACACCACTTCTACTCCCCTTGGCTCAAGGCCACGGGGTCCTGGGGTTCCCACTTTGGTGAGGCGCCAGCACTCTTTGGCAAAGAGGGTAAAGGTGAAGGTTTCCCCCTGACATTAAGTCTAGTCGTGTCTGACTCTGGGGTTTGGCGCTCATCCCATTTCTAAGCCGAAGAGTCGGCATTGTCCATAGACACCTCCAAGGTCATGTGGCCGTCATGACTGCATGGAGCACTCTTACCTTCCTGCCTATACCTATTGATCTACTCACATTTGCATGTTTTCAAACTGCTAGGTTGGCAGAAGCTGGGGCTAACAGCGGGAGCTCACCCCGCTCCCAGAGTCGAACTGCCAACCTTTCCGACAGCAAGTTCAGCAGCTCACTAGTTTAACCCCCTAAAGAGGGTAAAGACCCTGTCAAATTGCAACTTCCACGATTCCATACCTTTGAGCCAAAATGCAGCTACACTGTCAAAATAATGCCCTTTGATCAGCCATATCCCAAGACAGCGGAATCCAATGAGTTGTAGTTTTGCAAGGTCTTTAGCCTTGACTGCCCAAGAGCACTGGTACCTCACTAAACCCCTATAATCCCATAGCATTGAGCTAAGGCAGTGAAGCTGAACTCCTTCTTAGATGCACCCAGAGTCCTGCTCTTGTCGCCCCCAGAGCCTGCCTTTGGTGTGTGTGTGGGGGGGGGGGGGATACTCACTTAGGGCCCTTCCCAACAGGCCCCATAACCCAGGATCTGATCCCAGGTTTTCTGCTTTAAACCAGATATAAATCGGCACTGCTGGATAATTTGGGATAAACAGAAAACCTGGGATCAGATTCTGGGATACAGGGCCTGCCTGGAAGGGCCCTTAGCAGAGGAAGAGCTGGCAACTGCCTGAAGCTGAAAGTTGGGAACAACAGGAAAAGGCAGCACATGGTTAATATTAATGATATGCTTTCATGACCTGCTTCTTGCTGCAGATTAAGTTGGAAAACATCAAGAATTAACACATCACATCAGTTACATGAGCTTGTGAAACCAATACATCTTAAAACCCATCAATAAATATGTATATGTTGTGTTTTTCTTTCCCACAATAAGAAACACTACTGGGACTTGCTTTGTTATGTCCAGAAATTACTTTCCAGTATTAAGTCTAGAAATAACGTGGGTCAATTTCTCTATGGTCAGTGTGAGTACTGTACTTTGATGTCTGTCAGAAAGGGAGCCATCCTCTTCTTGGTGCAGATGCCCCAGCCGCCTTTCCTCTCTCCCCTCCGTGCTGCTCCTGACCTCTTTGAATGTCTGGGTCAGAAAATGGCAGTAACAGCCAGTGGTGGCTGGATCCTTGAGGTGGCTTTCCCCTCTGTACAAAATGAACCTGGACTTATCCATAAGTCATAACTATGACTATGACTATGACTTTTGGATGATGTGATTTTAATATTGAATGTAATGTTTTAAATGTTTAATATGTATTAATTTTAAATTTAATTTATTTTAAGTCTCTGTATGTATTTTAAAGCATCTAATGGTTAATATATGTAAGCCTCCTTGAGTCCCTTTCAGGGTAGAGAAAGGTCGGGTAGAAATAAGGTAAATAAATAACGAAATCCAGAATTTTGGCCATGAAGCTTGCCTTATACATGAGATTGACTTATACATGAGTAGATATGGTAATTGTCTTTAGGCACCACAAAACATGATTTCCACAGGTGTAGAAGCAATGCTGAATTGATATGCACAAGCTTAGCAACTTATCTGAGGAGGGCTTCTGCTTAGAGCTTATAGGATATATGTTGTGGGGGTTTTTTCTCAGCTACAACTACCAACAACAAAAATTGGACATTTTTCTGAAATTATGGGGGCTTCTTAAATTTGACCACGTTTGGTGCCTCAGGTCTGTCTTAATCTAGCCGACATGGGGATGCTACCATTTGCTTTTCTACATCAGGCAACGAAGGCCAAAATACCCTAAAGGCGCCAGATTTCCTTTGATCTTGGAAGCTAAGCAGGGTCAGCCTTGATTAGTACTTGAACTGGAGACTGCCAACAAATACCAGGTGCTATAGGCTATATTTTAGAGGAAGGAACTGGAAACAACACCTTTGAGTATTTCTAACAAACTTCTATGAAATTCATGGGGTTATCATAAGTCAACAGGCAGCATGAAGGCACATACACAGACATCAGGCACCAAAATGTCTTAAGTCAGCCCTGGCCTTCAATGGCTGCATGGGAGAAAGAAAGGCAACAGGTGCTGCTTCCTTTAATATAGTATTTACAGGCATAAGCAAAACTCTACATCCTCCCACCATCTGGTTATTGTGTGATCCTGTACTAGAAAACAAACAGTTATTAGCTCAATCTATTAGAAAGAGAAAAGAACAAGAATCCTCTTTAAAGTCAGGTGTTAGCAACTCCTTTATTTATGAGTTGCAGTTGATACCATTTGGCCAGATTGATTATGTGCCCAGGGTAGCACAACTGAAAGGGTTTTGCATACTGCAGAGCCAAGGGCTCTGGCAAACTGAGTCCTGATAAGCCATTCAATGGAAGTGATTTCTCAGGTAAAATGATCTAGGCAGACCCAGAGTTCTAGATCCCTCCTTTTATTAAGCCTGCCTTAGTTATAATAGTAACTAATTATTCATGATATATACATAAAAGCAGGGGTCCCCAAACTAAGGCCCGGGGGCCGGATGCGGCCCTCCGAGGTCATTTACCTGGCCCCTGCCCTCAGTTTTATAATATAATATATTGTATATACATATAATATTGATGATAATATAATGTAATACAATATAACACTAATAATAATATCATATAATAATATTAATTATATATTCTATATTACATATAATATTACTAATAATATTATAGTATAGTGGTATAGTTCAATATAGTAATATATAATGCTAATATTGTGCTATGCTAATAATATAATATATTGTATGTACATATAATGTGTAAGCCACTCGAGTCCCCTTTGGGGTGAGAAGGGTGTGATACAAATGTAGTAAATAAATGCAGTAAATAAATAAATAATAAATAAATAAATTTTAGACTTAGGCTCACTCAAAGTCTGAAATGACTTGAAGGCACACAACAACAACAACAACAACAACAACAACAACAATCATAATTAACTTGACTATCTCATTGGCTAGAAGCAGGACCACACTTCCCATTGAAATCCTGATAAATGTATGTTGGTTAAAATTGTTTTTATTTTTAAATTTGCACTACAAATAAGACATGTGCAGTGTGCATCGGAATTTGTTTTTTTTTTGTTGTTGTTTTTTTTCAAATGATAATCCGGCCCCTCAACAGTCTGAAGGATTGTGGACCGGCCCTCGGCTTAAAAAGTTTGAGGACCCCTGCATAAAAGGGATGTTTGGTCAGGAGACTGCTGTTAGAAAGAAAGAGACATTTACCTGTTTAAGCAGCAACAGGCTCACCTGAGAGAGACGTGCTTTGATACCAACTGAATGAAAGAGTGGCTCTCTGCCAAGGTACAAATATGGGCAATGTGGAGCTCTAGCTTTATATCTCCATTTGATGAGGCTGTCACTGTAATTTGCAGTGCTCAGTTCCGTCTTCCCAGGGTGTTGTCCAATAAACCCTAACCCAAGTATTTACCTGGGTAGGCTCTATATACTTCTCTGTTTCTCAGGCTATACAACCAGAAATCTAGCAGGTCCTTGGATCAGGAGCTTCTCCAGCTTTCCTCAAATCAACAGACTTGGATTATAATGTCCACAATCCCCACCCACAAATATACTCGGGAGGATTCGAAATCTGATAAATTGTCAATGTTTATGGTCCCAAGGAAATCATCCCTCATCAGTCCTGCCAGATTTATTTAGATGCAGGTAGAGTTTATTTCATTGAGGCTTGTTTCCTGTTAAGTTTGTTTAGATTTGCATTAGGGCTGAATTTTGGACTCATGGCTGCCACACGGAAGCTCCTTTTAACCATTGTACCTGGTGGTGTTTTTGCATGCTGTAGTCTGAGCCTATCCATATTGTTATGTCCTCCTCATTTGCCAGAGCAGGGAAATGTTCAAATTACAAGAGTGTTGCTTAATTTTGCGAAGAGATCATTGGAGACTCTTCCATATTTTGTTTCTTGAAATATTTTTCCACATTCCTGGATCCGTAAGAGAGTAATTTGTCCAAAAAAGGATGTCTCCAGGTCAGGCTGGCATTTCTTGCATCATGTTGAAGGAGCCACACAGGATAAACACACTCCATGTGGTTATTGGCCAGTTGCCCTATTCAGACTGGCATTATTCACCATCCAAGTAAAAAAGGGCAATTTCTAGTGTGGCACTACAGGACCCCCCCGCCCAAAAGACAGCATTGAAGTGTCACAAACAGATCCCTAAACAGTGGTGTTGGCACATTTAGCTGTTTATAAATGTTTACATGTACATTCATTCCTTAACTTGCAAACATCTGACTTACAAATTACTCATAATTAAGAATGGGGTTGAGACAACAGGAAGTGAGAAAAATCCACCCCTAGGAAGGGAAATTTACTCCTGACAGATTTATCTCCAGTGAAGCATTATCACCAATTCTTGTTTCCACAACAAGCCACATTTTTCAAAATCCAATTCTCTCAGGGACAGAAAATGAGGCGAAATCTTCTGAAAGGGAGCACAGACAGCAAAACAAACACCATAAGGATGTTAAACGTTTCCTTTGCTATCCAAAAAATGTACCTGTTCCAACTTACAAATTCAGCTTAAGAATAAACCTACAGAACCTATCTTGTTCATAAGTTGGAGACTGCTTGTAATGAGTTGAGAGTCAGAGTGATATAGTGACTTGGGCATCGAGCTACAATTCTGGAGACCTGGATTCAAATCCCTGCTCAGCCCTAGAAACCCAACAAGCAATCTTGGGCAAGTCACATTCATTCAGCCTCAAAAGCAAAGCCTCTCTATAAACAAATCTGCCAAGAACACCCTTTATTGCATTTGTTCTGATGGCTTGCTCCTGGGCTGCAAGGATCAGGCCTTCTGTCTCCTTCTTCAGGGTCCCATTCATGAGCCAGAGCCAGGTCTTCTCCTTATCAGCTTTTCCTTCAATTTTGTCAAGGAACTTTCCATGCAATGTTTTGTTGTGCCAGCTGTCAGCTCTAGTTTGTAGTGTGGTTTTCTTGTACTGGTTTTTTGTCTGCTGTGCTTTGAGGAGTTTCTGATTTTTGACTTCAATCAAAGCAGGTTCTTCACTTTGCTTTACATATTCTGCCAGGGCATGTTCTTCTTCTTTGACTGCTTGTTTTACTTGTAAGAGTCCTCTGCCCCCTGATCTTCTAGGCAGATATAGCCGGTCAACATCACTGCGAGGGTGCAGGGAATGATGAATGGTCATGAGTTTTCTTGTTTTTCTGTCCAAATTGTCCAGTTCCGTCTGTGTCCAGTTTATAATGCCAGTTTGTAATAATAATAATAATAATAATAATAATAATAATAATAATAATAATAACTATTATTATTACATAGCATGACACAGCAAACAAGATAGACATGCTGGATTTCGTATCACAAAATCACAAGTCGAACACTTCCCAAGCGTTTAAGACTGTGTGATGTATTTTCAGATGATGCGTGCAGATCCCAGTAGGGTGGCCTTATTATTATTATTATTGGTTTTGTTATTTTATTGTATGACACAGCAAACAAGATAGATATGCTGGATTCCGTATCACAAAATCACAAGTCGAACACTGCCCAAGTGTCTAGGACTATGTGATGTATTTTTGAATGATGTGTGCAGATCCCAGTAGGGTGACCTTTTGCAGTTGTCAGATTGTAATTATTATTATTTTTATTATTGCTACTATTACTATTATTATTACTTCAGTCATGTTCAGTTGGTATCAACCCCACCCCCTGAAATCTGACAAAACATTTTCGAAAGAAGTCTTGTCCAGTCTGTCATGAGAGTTTTCTTCAGGGACAATACTTCTTATTATGCTATGCACATTAATGGTCTATTTTTCACTATAGCTGTGGGTATAGCAAAAAAAAAGTATTTAAAAAGAAAAGAGGTTTTCTTGGAAGCTTGTTCTCGAAGGCAAAAAGGCCTTTAACACTTTGGTAGTAATTAACAACCTAGCATAATCCTTTGAAGTTTATGACCATGCAATTGTTAATACAATTGCAAATTGTTCTGTTCAGTTTTGATGCAACTGAACTGAACATTTGTATGGGGTCCTGCATGTTTGTTGATGTTGTTGTATGCCTTCAAGTTGTTTCTACTCATGGAAACCTTAAAGCCAATCTACTGTGGAGTTTTCTTTGCAAGATTTGTTCAGAGATGGATTGCATTTGTCTTCCTTTGAGGCTGAGAGAGTGTGATTCACCTAAGATCACAGAGTGGGTTTCATGGCCAAGCAGGGATTCAAACTCTGCTTTCCAGAGCCATAGTCCAAATCTTAAACGAGTACAGCATGCTAGTTCTCTGTGCCTATGTTATATTACATCATGCAACTGGGGAAGTTGTTTATAATCCAGTAACAGCATGGTAACTGGGAAAATACACAGACCAATTAGATATGATCTTACAAATGTTCGTAATGAATATGCAGTGGAAGTGAAAAATAGATTTCAGGGACTAGACTTGATAAATAGAGTCCCAGAAGAACTATGGAAAGAAGTCCACAACATTGTTCAGGAGGCAGCAACAAAGTACGTCCCAAAGAAAAAGAAAACCAAGAAGGCAAAATGGTTGTCTGCTGAGACACTGGAAGTAGCCCAAGAAAGAAGGAAAGCGAAAGGAAACAGCGATAGGGGGAGATACGCCCAATTAAATGCACAATTCCAGAGGTTAGCCAGGAGAGACAAGGAACTATTTTTAAACAACCAATGCATGGAAGTGGAAGAAGACAATAGAATAGGAAGGACAAGAGACCTCTTCCAGAAAATCAGAAACATAGGAGGCAAATTTCAGGCAAAAATGGGCATGATCAAAAACAAAGATGGCAAAGACCTAACAGAAGCTGACGAAATCAAGAAAAGATGGCAAGAATATAAAGAAGATCTGTATAGGAGGGATAAAAATATAGAAGATAGCTTTGACGGTGTGGTGAATGAATTAGAACCAGACATCCTGAGGAGTGAGGTTGAATGGGCCTTAAGAAGCACTGCTAACAACAAGGCAGCAGGAGACGATGGGATCCCAGCTGAACTTTTAAAAATCTTGAAAGATGACGCTGTCAAGGTGATGCATGCCATATGTCAGCAAATATGGAAAACACAAGAATGGCCATCAGATTGGAAAAAATCACGTCTACTTCTTGGGAGGAGAGCGATGGCCAACCTTGATAAAATACTGAAAAGCAGAGACATCACACTGGTAACGAAGGTCCGCATAGTGAAAGCAATGGTATTCCCCATAGTAACCTATGGATGCGAGAGCTGGACCATAAGGAAGGCTGAGTGAAAGAAGATAGACACTTTTGAACTCTGGTGCTGGAGGAAAATCCTGAGAGTGCCTTGGACCGCAAGAAGATCCAACCAGTCCATCCTCCAGGAAATAATGCCCGACTGCTCACTGGGGGGAAGGATATTAGAGGCAAAGTTGAAGTATTTTGGCCACATCATGAGAAGACAGGAAAGCTTGGAGAAGATCATGATGCTGGGGAAAATGGAAGGAAAAAGGAAGAGAGGACGACCAAGGGCGAGATGGATGGACGGTATCCTTGAAGTGACTGGCTCGACCTTGAAGGAACTGGGGACGGTGACAGGCGGCAGGGAGCTCTGGCATGGACTGGTCCATGAGGTCACGAAGAGTTGAAAATGACTGAATGAGTGAGACGACGACGAACATCATGCTACAATAAATCTATTTAATAAGCCCTTTTCCTCTTTTTTTCTGAAAAAGATGCATATGTCTAACTCTTTGTAAAGTGCTACAATGGAGAAAATGCAGTTTGGTTTCTGAGGAATTGCATGATTTTATTTCTTTTTGACCTCAGCATCAATAAAAAGTTGAAGTATTCATTTAATTGATTTGAAAGATTTATATACTTATTGCTTCTTCACTATCACTACCTTGAAAGGCTTCTTTTCCAAAAGCCAGGCTAAATATAACTTTAAACAAACAAGTTACCCTTCAGACAGTTTACAAAGTGCAAAGTGACTTGGAAACATGTTTGTATAAAATGGTTTACAGACTCATCAGGGGCAGGTTTCTAACCTACCACAAAGGAATAGTTTTCTTCCCCCTACAAGCAATGCCTACTCATGCAATAGCATGACCCATAGAACCCTACATTGTTCAGGCCCAGGTTATTTAAAGGACAATGTTATCTTATACAAATTTTGGGAAGGCCTTTTTCTGTTCTACTACTCTCACAATTACACCTGGTGCGAACATGAGACATGGACGTCTCAGACCCATTCCACACAGCTGAGTAAAATCCCACATTTTCTGCATTGAACTGCAATATATGACAATGTGGACTCAGATAACCCAGCTAAAGCAGATATTGTGGGATTTTCTGCCTTTATATTTTTAGTTACATGACTGTGTGGAAGGGCCCTCAGTGGTTGTTCCTAAACTCTGGAACTATCTTCTCAGGGCCCTTCCCGACAGGCCCTATATCCCAAGATCTGATCCCAGGTTTTCTATTTATCCCAGATTATCTGGCAGCGTGGACTCAAATAATCCAGCTTAAAGCAGAAAACCTGGGATCAGGTTCTGGGATATAGGGCCTATCTGGAAGGGCCCTCAGAGAGATTAAACCAAATGCTATTTTTCCCCAGAAAATGAATACTGTTTTATTCTAGTAGGCTGTTGGGGAGTGGGGGTGAAGGGCCTACTATAATCAATTAAAAGGTTTATATTTTTAAAAGGCTATAATTTTCCAGCTGTTTAATTGCTTTTAAACTTTTGTAATTTTAAACTATGTTTTAAGTCTTGTAAGGCTCCATGGGCAGCCAGCATAGTGCAGTGGTTGGAGTACTGGGCTAGGATTCAGGGACCAGGATTCCAATTCCTGCTTAGCCATGGAAACCCTTAAGCAAATCACACTCTCTTATCCTCAGCAGAAAACAAAGGCAAATCCCCTCTAAACAATCCTGTACACACAAAAAAGGAAAGGGAAAAAGTGATAGGCTTAGGATCACCATAAGTTAGAAATGACTGGATGGTAAAACAAAACAAAACAAAAAAACAGCAACAATTACAACAGTCTCCTTGGATTCCAAACTGGGGGAAATGACAAGAGGTGGTGATGGTGGTGAATGATAATTTCAGTCCACACAGGAAATGGAAAAATGGAACTACCTTCTTGCCTTCCCAATGTCAAAAGCAATTTCAGCCATCCTGATCATAGTGCTGCAGAGGGGGAACCCCCATCCTGTTCTTAGGAAGGAGCTTTGACCGGGGGGGGGGGGGGGGGGTGATCCAGCACTTTGTATTAGTTCCTTTAAGGTTCATACCCAACACTAGAGGCAAGGACGACACTAGCTGGAGGGACTAGATGACACTAGAAACCTTTATTTAAAGTATGTAGTCACCAACCTAATAATAATAATAGTAATAACAACAACAGCAACAAACAACAGCAGCAGCAGCAACTTATATCCTGCCACCATCTCCCAAAAGGAACTCGGACAGCTTACAAAGCACATAGTAATGTGGCAAAATATACAAAATATAGTAAAATACATAAACATTTATAAACAAAGCAGTGTCAATTAACATAAAACAAATATGCATGAAAACAACATATAAAACCCCTACTAATTTAAATAAAATACTCAATAAAATGCACAATATCTGCAGATTAAAATGGGCGCATCAATTTTAGTCATTAACGTGTCGGAGTCAATAATTTGCTCGGTCCTCGAGTTTTAACTGATGTTTTAAGCATGTTCAAAGGCCAGCTCAAAGAGCCATATTTTCAAGTTTTTCTGAAAATATTGGAGTGTGGGGGATTGCCTAATTTTTCTGGGGAGGGTATAATTTAGTACTGGTAATTTAGACTGGATCTACACAGCCCTATATCCCAGGATCTGATCCCAGATTATCTGCTTTGACCTGGATTTTATGAGTCGACACTACCAGATAATCTGGGATAAGGAGATAATCTGGGATCAGATCCTGGGAAATAGGGTAGTGTAGAAGGCATCTTATATGTCTGTTGAAGAGTTGCAACTATTTGTTGTCAGAATATCTGCCTGAATTTCTTATGGGTGGTAGGGAATGCTGCCTGCTTTTTCTTGTTATGATCATTTTAGCAGAAATGATTTAACATATAATTGATTGCAGTACTTAGATCTTCAGCATGGCCCTTTGCTTTGCATGTAGTTATGCCATAAATATCTCAGCATGTTCACAAGAAAATGTATGCAAGTATGCCAAGAGCTTCTTAACCAAGGAAGTTTTATTGAAGTAGAATATATCAAAACAGGCTGGAGTGGATACTCTATGCTGAGGCACACAGGACTCCTTTCTGGCATCGTGCCACTCACAGTTTTAATGCAAATTCTTTCCATGTCAGGTCCTGAAGATTACACTTTAAACCAAAGCTTAGAACAGTATAATTTGAGAGAGAGAAATATGGGGGATTAATCTATCTGTAATAATATTCAGTAACAGAACAAAGGATTCATTTGAGAGAAAAACAGTGACTGATTCCCGTCAGTGAGTCAGGGACCATTATGTGGTGGAATTCCTGCTATCTTACAGAGGAATTGGGATGTTAGTATGTTAGCAGTAGTTGTAGCGGTTGATCTGAGAGAGTCAAAAAGAAAGAAGCAAGTAAAATGCCTCTGCTCAGCACGTTTTTGAGTAATTGATGCTCTTTTCACTTATTTAAGTGAGACCATTTTATACAGCATACCATTTCTACCTTATGCAAATGATCTTTTATTATTTGACTACTAGGTAAATAGTTTTTTGAGGCATGTGTTCAGCCACTGTGAGAATAAGGATGTAACACTGATGGAATTTCTTTTCAGATCTAGTTGGATTTCTTAATATATCATTTATTTAAAAAAATTACCACCTCATCAGTTTCTTAAGGTCACAAACACCTTGCATTAGGCCTTGTAGGACATGGTTATAAATCTCTCTCTTTTTTACATCTTAAACAGTTATTGCTTCTCATTAGAGCTGATCTAACTCAGCACACTTTTTTAAAAAGGTGTACAAAGTACCAGAAAAGAAGGAAAAACACATCTTTCTCTGATGGGATGGTTTCCCTGAGTGAGCAGAGGGTGCCTTACTTGTTCTTCAAGATGAGTCAAACTTCTGCTGCTCCTGAGGTGGTGGTTGTATGCCTTCAGGACGTTTCTGACTTAAGGTGACCTTAGTGCAAAGCTTTTACTGGGTTTTCTTGGTAAAGTTTGTTCAGGAGGGGTTTGCCCTTGCCTCTTCTGAGACATTGAGTGCCCATGGTCACCCACCCAGTGGACTTCCATGGCTGAGTGAGGATTTGAATCCTCCTCTCCTGTCCAGTGCTCAAACCACTACACCACACTGGCTATGACAAAACACAGTGCATCTCCCCCCACCAGAAACCCACAAAGAAAGACAGATGCAATAGGTTTGGGATAACCAAAGGCCACAACTTGGTTATTGGTTACAATGAGAAACAGGGTTGACAGCCATGCAAGGGTCCTGGATCAAGAATCCGACAGCCTGATGCTGACCAATGCCACTTCACAACAGTAGGGGTCCCTGGCAGTGAGCCTGGTAAGTCAGGCAGAGCATTTTTTGCCAGTCGCCTCCCTTTAGCACTATGACTAACCTTTCAGCAAGTACCAATCTGTGGGCTCTTAGAGAGTGGCAACTACTGCCCCTGTCACTACTAAACTGCAGCACTTTCTCCCTTTTACTTCTTCTGACATCAATAGATCATATGAAGACAGATTTCGGACTGTCAAAGTTCCAATTTAGAGGAGCTATTCTGAAGAGGGATAAGAAATGTAGGATAAATTAGTTATCAAGCATCCTTTCTAGATGATTTACACTAGGTAGAGTTAAAGAGAGATGCCAAAACCTACTTGCATGACAAGTTTCAAAATGTTCTACAAGTATTGCTGATGCCAAAGATAGCCCACCATGTCCTGAGGTTGCAAATAGATGGCAAAGCCTTGGCAAACTGTGTAGATAATAAGTCTATTTTTCCCCCAGTAAACCTAGCAGATTAGGTTGGCATGAGGAAAAGAATCCACTAATCAAGTATGGATGCTGTGACAGCTTGGTGTATACACACACACCCTGTGGAAGATAAGCCAGTAACACTTTCCATCAACCCCGGTATGGAGAAATAGGATGTGAAAGGGCAGAGATTTCCCCATTGGGTTCTACTAGTCAGAACCTATCAGGAGGAACCTTCACTCCCACACACCTGGGAGATGCTTGATACCAGGCAGAATGTGTGCTCTAAAATAACAAAGGGCGTGCTCTTGTGTCAGTTATGCTGGATTTTTAAAGAGACTGGCACTTGATTCTCTGCTTTCCTCCATTATGCTGTCCTATGGGTTCATTAATCTGAGCTTCAGATTAATTTGCTTGTGGGTAGGCACTAAAATGAAAGTTAAGGAGTCCTCGGGGCGAAATCACAGTTCAGCCTTGTGATAATACTAACCCACTCCACAAGGCTGTTGTGAGAATTATTACCAAGACAATTTGGTGGTTAATTTTTGAGCAGTTATGAAAACATTACAGTATAAAAATATAACTGTTAGAGCAGGGACATGATCTGCCACATATTTTGTAGCTGAGGAAGAAAGATGTATGTATTTCCTTATTCTATCCCATAATATATTCTGAGTGTGTGCTCTGCCTTTCTTAAGTGTCAGGAGTCTTCTGAGCATGGACTCAGTGGATTCTTAGTTCTCAGTAAGCAAGTTTAGCATCAATCTGTTGAATTCAATCACAATGCTAAAACACTGAAAGGCATCCAAATTCTGAAACATTAAGAATAAATAATGTGATGGCAAGTGAGCTATTTTACGTAGAAGTACTACCAAGCTCATTCACAGTATGGATCTGGCCAAGAAGATCGGTGTCCTATCTGCATGGAATAAAGGATTAGTAGATGTAACAGTAGAAGGTGTAAATTATGGATCCAATAGGAATCTACACACCCAGTTAGTGAGTGTTTTCTAGTAGTTTCTGGCTTACAGTGACCCAAAGGTGAAACTATTACAGGGTTTTCTTTGCAAGTTCTGCCCAAAGAGGGTTTTCCTTGCCAGTTTATGAGGGTGACTTGCCCAAAATAACCTAGTGCATTCCCATATTTGAGCAGATATTCAAACCCAGGTCTCCAGAGTTGTAGTCCATTGCTCATTGCACCACACTGGGTCTCATTGTCTTTAAAGCTCCCCCAAGTGTAGAATGGACATTTTGGTCCAAGTTATATAACTAGCTTGATGGTGGTGTGTTTGGGCCATCATCTATCAAAACTTATTTTGTAGCTGGAGCAATGGGACAGATGCCAGAGTCCTTAAGCTGACAGCCCTTGTACTGGAACCCTGATATTGGCTGATGATAGAAGAGAGAAAGCAGAATATCTTCAATCAAAATGACAGCCATCTGGCAATACTATATTATATCTAGGCCATTAGAGGGGAAATTTCAAGGATGGGGTTTTTTTAAAATCCTACGATGTTCTGTCAGCATGAAGACCTAAAGCCACCAGAGCCTCTGTTCCTACAGGCAAAGTTCAACTTTCTAGCCTCTTCTGAAATAAAACTTGAAAAGTAAATCTTGTCTCACTTGATTTCAGAGATCTGGACAAGTTTTTTATTAGCTTAAATTATCTGTTCTCCGGGTGGTTTAACAAGCACACATAATTCTCACATGCTTTCTGCATGGGCTGAACTAGTTCATTAATCTAGTAACAAGATCGAGGAGCAGAGAGAACCAAAGATGAGGTCTTTCTATCACACTGGAACTGGTTTGCAGGACACTTTTGCAGATGAAAGTTGCTCAGCTTTTCTGCAATCAAAGGCCATGATTGCAACAAATTCCAGCCTTGTTTATAGAATCATAGAATAATAGAGTTGGAAGAGACCTCATGGGCCATCCAGTCCAACCCCCTGCCAAGAAGCAGGAAATCGCATTCAAAGCACCCCCGACAGATGGCCATCCAGCCTCTGCTTAAAAGCCTCCAAGGAAGGAGCCTCCACCAAGGGCCGGGGGAGAGAGTTCCACTGTCGAACAGCTCTCACAGTGAGGAAGTTCTTCCTGATGTTCAGGTGGAATCTCCTTTCCTGTAGTTTGAAGCCATTGTTCCGTGTCCTAGTCTGCAGGGCAGCAGAAAACAAGCTTGCTCCCTCCTCCCTATGACTTCCCTTCACGTATTTGTACATGGCTATCATGTCTCCTCTCAGCCTTCTCTTCTGCAGGCTAAACATGCCAAGCTCTTTAAGCCGCTCCTCATAGGGCTTGTTCTCCAGACCCTTAATCATTTTAGTCGCCCTCCTCTGGACGCTTTCCAGCTTGTCAACATCTCCCTTCAACTGTGGTGCCCAGTATTGGACGCAGTATTCCAGGTGTGGTCTGACCAAGGCAGAATAGAGGGGGAGCAGGACTTCCCTGGATCTAGACGCTATTCCCCTATTGATGCAGGCCAGAATCCCGTTGGCTTTTTTAGCTGCTGCATCACATTGTTGGCTCATGTTTAACTTGTTGTCCACGAGGACTCCAAGGTCTTTTTTGCACACACTGCTGTCAAGCCAGTCGTCCCCCATTCTGTATCTTTGATTTCCATTTTTTCTGTCGAAATGAAGTATCTTGCATTTGTCCCTGTTGAACTTCATTTTGTTAGTTTCAGCCCATCTCTCTAGTCTGTCAAGATCGTTTTGAATTCTGCTCCTGTCTTCTGGAGTGTTAACTATCCCTCCCAGTTTTGTGTCGTCTGCAAACTTGATGATCGTGCCTTCTAACCCTTCGTCTAAGTCGTTATTTGTTTGTTGCTTTATGATAGTGGAGGCATTTCGGTCTGCACAGTCTGAAGATGTGTATAAGTTGAATTTGGCAACTATGAGAACACAATACCAGACTAGAAAATCCTGATCTGATGCAACAGGACTATTCTTATATTCTTCTCCTTAGTGGTGTGAAACCAATCACATGTATACTTGATTCTGCCAAGAAACACTTTAGTTGAATGGGCTGGGAGAGAGACAAACATATGTTCTAAAGCTGGTTATTATAAGGCTTAAGGGGCCTTTTGAATTTACTGTATCAGACAAATTCTAACCTTTGCTATTCATGAGCAAGGCTTTTGAATATTTAATTCTTAGATAAAACAGGAGATTCTTAGATAAAACAGTTTATCTGGATTTATTTAAATCTGGTTCTTGACTTGGCATTTGAAACGATGGAAGTTTTAGTCATCTTTGTAGATGATCTTGAGCCCAAAGAAGGATGTGAGTCTCTCTGGTTTCTGCTCGACCTTTTTAATGGCCTTTAGTATTGTTGACCACAGTGTTCTTCTGGACCATATAGAAGATAGGAATTAAGAGGAACCATATTACATTGCTTCCAGACATTCCATGTGTACTGGTTCAAGAAGTTCTTGTGGCACATGGCCAGTGATTTGTAGTGCTCTACAGGTCTAAGTTTTGTTGCCCATGGTATTTACCATCTTCATCAGTGGTTCTCAACCTGTGGGTCCCCAGATGTTTTGGCCTTCAACTCCCAGAAATCCTAACAGCTGGATTTTCATGTCAGGAGCGACTTGAGAAACTGCAAGTCACTTCTGGTTTGAGAGAATTGGCTGTCTGCAAGGACGTTGCCCAGGGGACGCCTGGATGTTTTGATGTTTATACCATCCTTGTGGGAGACTTCTCTCATGTCCCTGCATGGTGCTGAAGCTGATAGAGGGAACTCATCCGCATTTTCCCGGGGTTGGATTTGAAACAGCCTTCAGGTCAGCAACCCAACCTGCAAGTCACAAGGCTTTAACCCACTGTGCCACCGGGGCCTCCCTAACAGCTGGTAAATTGACTGGGATTTTTGGGAGTTATAGACCAAAACACTTGGGGACCCACAGGTTGAGAACCACTGATCTACATGGAATTGCTGGGGGAGATCATACTGGGTGCTGTCATCAATGTATACACACAACTGCTATTTTTCATTTCATTCAATAACAAGAAAGCTGGTGATGTTGTAGCTTGCTGGCTAAAGACACCAATATTGGGTGAGAGCTAGTAAATTATGGCTTAATGCTGTAAAACGAAATGTTCTTGATCAAGGAGATAAAATCTGAAATACAGATTCAAACTATTTCAAATCAGGATGTAATCCCTGCAATAAATGAAATTCAGTCTGGGGGTGCACCTGGGTTTGGCTTTATTCTTGGATTATGGAGGATTATAGTTGAATTAACTTAAAATGGAAGATGTTGCCAGGAATTGTTCTGGTTATCTGAAGCCAGTGCATCAGTTGCACCTGTTCCTGAAGAGTTCACCTCTGTCCAGGTTGTACAGTGGGCATGCTATAAATGAGGCTATGTGTAAAGTCTTTAAAATCTTGTTTTCATTGCTGATTTTGTCATTACATTGAATGATACACAGAAATTATGATTTACAAGTAACATTAGCATAAATATATTATTAAGATCACTTGGCGGTCTGGTATGAGAAAAGGTTCAGAGGGAAACACCACAAGTTACTACACAGGGTGACACCAACCCTAGTGATGTTGCTGCGAATGCTATTGAATGGATATTTGCAAACACACAAGGATTTCTCTCACACAGGATGGTATTCAGAAATACAACCCAGCATGTGTGCTTTTAGGCAGTTTATAATTTAACATCAGAGGTTTATTGCTTGATTTTGCTTTCTGTATAAACTTGTTCTGAGAGTGAGACAGAGAAATGGGCAGTACAAAAGAGTAAAGATATAGGAGGGCCAGAACATATGTGCTTTGAATACTATGATACATCTCATGTGCATACTTTTTCTAAAGTAATTTATGGACCCTTGAATTAAATCAGGAAAATATATCAACCCAGAGAGATTTGACAAGATTGCATTTATGCATCTTCATAGGCATACACAGCTATTAATCAAAGTTTTCTATAGGGAAATAATGTGACAGATGGTTCTCTTAGAGGTGATATATACACTAGTGAATTATAATTATAACCTTGTTGGAACTCACAGAAAACCATAGCAGTAAAGTTATAAAACATATATCTATTAGTTAATCAATAAACCTTTCATAGCGAATTCTTAAAAAGAAGCATGATATAGGATCTTACTTGGCTGTTACAATTATGTTTTCTTACTAGGAAATAAGAGAGATTCTGAGAGTTCAAGAGAAAGATTCAAACAAGATGATTAAACACTCAAATAATCAAGAAAGATGATTGCAAATGGGAATTGTTTTCTTGTATGTGTATACGTGCCTTCAAAGCACCTGTAAATTTATGGTGACCCCATGAATTTCATAAGATTTTCCTCTGCAAAGAATATTCAAAGGTGATTTTGCCAATTCCTTCCTCTTGTCCTCTTATTTATATATTGAATACAAGGAGGAAAAAGTAGCAACAGAGACTTTTCTGCTTCTCCCACTTCCAGAGTGGTGGGTGGACATGTTTGTTTGATGGGCTCTACCAAGGCTCTGCAAGCTGGTGTGTCATTTAAATTCATACACAGCCTTTGTTACAAGACATCAGTACAAACAAGGGCAAATCCTGCAGATAGTGTGGTTTCATTTCTATTTACGGGCTTGCTATGCTTATGTTACCCAACTGCTTTTTCCTGCTTTTTTATTGAATCAGTTGCTGAAAGATAAGTCAATACTTAAATAGATACCAGTGATTTGAAGTAGCTATTTAGGACAAGGATTTGGCCAGAGGCAGGCCAAATGCAGCTCTCCAGTTGTTATTGCTGAATTTCCAGTATAGTCCATTATAAGGAAGGCTGGGAGTGGCATCTCAGTAATATCTGGATGGCTCACCTTGGTTTGAATCTATGAGTTTCCATGATGTAAGATTTACTGATAAGATTTTATCCAAGTGGCACACCACTATAATCAGTCACTGGGGGATACCCATGCTGATTTCAATGGGGCTGACATCCAAGTCAACAAGAGGAGTAAACAAAGGAAGAAAGATTTCTAATGGATATTAGTCTATCACTAGGATCACAATCGGCACATCCCTGTATACTATTTGGTGGGGAATAATACTAGGATAGAACTTGGCCAGATGCCTAGGGGCTTATCATAGGTGACTGGTTGGCCAGAGTAAGTAACAGGAACTTAAATGCATGTGCAGCATTTTGCAAATCAAGTGCATTTTAATCAGAGTACTGATTATGAGTACTTATCTCACAATGTGTAGATAAGGAGGCCATTCCCTGGAATACATTCTGGTAGTCCAGATGGATCATGTTGATAAGTACAGGCAACACAGCTCTTTTTGTGATAAAACTTGGACCATGGCTTTGCACAGGAAGAAGAAAATCTTTTCAGGTGCTACCTGGTCAAATTCCTTGCTTGGCAGTATTGTTGCTGCAGCAGTCATTGGAAGTGCCCCAATTTTATTTTATTTTTGCAAGGCATGACATTTACACAAGAAAGCTGAATGACTGTGGAATGGGAACCATTTGCATATTTTCATTTCCCCTTTTGTCTTTTCTACTCACATTTTTAAATCATTGCGAAAAGGGGCACTGTCAGAATAAGAAGGAAACAAATCTATATCTTTACAATTAGAAGCTTTATGTCTGTTAAGCAGAATGGCAAGTAAAGAGAAAATGCCTAGAATCACAAAAGGTTCCTTGAATCAATATTGGTGTGTAATAGGGACAAAATTCTTTGCAGGTCATAATATTCCTGTATATAAAACAGATCACTGAGCATTTCTAACCAATGTGGAAAAGTATACACCAAAAGTAAATGTGTACTTCCACTAATAAGAGTACTTAATACATAACTGTCTCTCAGGTTGGACAGCTATAATAAGTTATGGTATGTAAGCATGCATGAGTGTGTGTTGATATGTGTGTGTGAGAGAGAAGGAGGGGAAGATAAGGACCACAGATGAATAAGTGTGTTGGAGGCAATGTTGACATAGGTGGTAGCATAGTGAAGGAATATAATATCCATAGGCACTGAAGTGGCATTCCCCTGCATTGGGGAACAAGCAGAGCAGCTTCCTCTGGTGATGCAGGTGGCTTTCTTTATACAATGACCTAGTGAATATAGATGAAGACAAGGTATAGAAATGACTATAACCATTTAATATTATACCTAGTTCACATTTCAGAAACATTAGTATTAGAACCAGGCACAAAGAAGAGTCCCATGTTTGGAACATTTGTGAGAGCAATTCATGCATGCATAGCCATTGGGCTTTGAAAAGTCAGTCTATCCACTTTGTTTTTACTAGTCATTGTTAAAGGAAGGGAAGGGTGGTTAAGTTAAAGTAAACTCAAGAGCAGGGGTCCTCAAACTTTTTAAGCTGAGGGCCGGTCCACAATCCTTCAGACTGTTGAGGGGCCAAATTATCATTTGAAAAAAAAATACAAATTCCTATGCACACTGCACATGTCTTATTTGTAGTGAAACAACAACAACAACAATGAAAGAACAATACAATATTTAAAAATGAAAACAATTTTAACCAACATAAACCTATCAGGATTTCAATGGAAAGTGTGGGCCTGCTTCTGGCCAATGAAATAGTCTAGTTAATTAGGATTGTTGTTGTTGTTGTTGTTGTGTGCCTTCAAGTCATGTCAGACTTTGGCCGAGCCTAAGTCTAAAATTAATTATTTATTTACTGCATTTATTTACTACATTTATAACCCACCCTTCTCACCCCAAAGGGGACTCAGAGCAGCTGTATGTACATACAATATATTATATTATTAGCATAGCACAATATTAGCATTATATAATTCTATATTGAACTATACCACTATACTATTATATGTTATGTAATATATAACATATAATTAATATTATTATATGGTATTATTATTAGTATTATATTGTATAACATAATATTATTATCAATATTATATGTATATACAATATATTATATTATTAAAACTAATACAAAAATATTATATTATAAAACTGAGGGCGGGGGCCAGGTAAATGACCTTGGAGGGCCGCATCCGGCCCCCGGGCCTTAGTTTGGGGACCCCTGCTCAAGAGCATAGGTGGTGGTGGGTAATGGCAGACTGAGTCCATTACCCTAAAACAAAGAATTTGTTCCCCTGCCGAAATTTTCCGTCAGTATCCCGAATTGCTAGAGTTAGAGAAATTGAGACATCGAAACTCACATCCAGAACTCTCACATTTGCTCGATTCACGTTCCCTTGGTAACTTCGCCTACCTCCTTTTTTTGGTGGATACCTTCTCTGTATTTCTCAATATGCAGCTAAAGTTCTAAGTTACCGCAATGCTACATATCTAGGTGCAGGAAGAACATTTCACTGAGGGACGAGTTCTTATTTGGAAGGGGAAACATCCCCAGCTCCAAGACCCCCTTCCACAGCTACACTTCTGAATCAACCTTAGTAAAATAGTGTGTCTGTGTGTTCTCCTCTCACACCTTTATTCAAAAATACCACTTGCAATAATGAGAATATTCTGCATTATCTAAAAGATTGATGGAGCTTTGCCATTTCACCAGTCCTCTTTGAACACCACCATTGCATAGATCAAGAAGAAGAAGTGAACCATATGAACTGAAGAAAGAGTATAAGGAGAAAGTATGGCGGGGAGCCCATTATTCCTTTTTGAATACCAGCTGCTTGTTAACTCACAGGATGGATAGTTGGATTGTCTGAGTCATGCAGAAAAATGAAAGAAGTCTTTTAAAACATCTGTCTACTAAGCTTTAGATTTTGACCAGGACACTGCGACAACAGCTTGGATTAATAAGATACTTTGAAGATTTAGTTTTCCCTGACTTTCTCTCATAGCACCCAAGTCTTCATATGGGATTTAAGCAGCTTGTGTGAAGTGTGGGATTTCTGCCATCAAATGGGCACCTATCCGCCTGCCTTTCCTGGCATAACCAACTTTTCCATCAGCAGACTAAACAGAAGTTATTGGTTGTTAGGAAACATCCTTTGCATATTTATTTTAAGGGAAGGGAAGCATGCCTCTGTTTCAGGGCAATCCTCAGAGATTTTAGCTTTTTTGTGATAAAAGGAAGCCAACTATTTTAGATAAGGCAGAAGAGAAGCAGAAAAAGCTAGCTTTAAAGGGAGAGAATAGAGCAGTGATTACAAATGGAGAGTCTGAATCAGAAAAGGTTCCTTGAAGAAATGCAACAGGAAGTAGGCACTGCAAATAGCGTAGCTGCAAGAGTGCCAAAGGTAACATAGGTGTCAAAAGAAGAATTACAATGGGGAAACCCCTTTCACTTCACAGAAATAGGTTGGGTAAGCAGACATTATTTTGATAAGCAGGTGACAAACGGTTAGTATAAAGAAGAAAGGCAGGAGCCAGAGCAGAAAACAAATAAATGGCCAAAAGGCAATGCCAGAACTCTTATAGCATTTTTATGCTTTTCACTTCAGCTCTGGCACCCATTCCCCCCGCCCCCCCATTACCAACACTTGCATACTTTCCTTTTCTTGGATTTTTGTTCATTCCCTTCAACCACCATCTGAGTTTCATCACAGAAATGCACCAATTTTATCCAATGAGAATTATAAAATAACTTTGTGGCAGTAAAGGTACAAAGTTTGTTTTTGTTAGCCATACTCAGAATAAAACCAAGGAAATCACTGAGACTCAGGTTAAATGGGTATGTATTAAGATCTATTTATTTCTGCAGATCTAGAGTACATAAGTATATGTACACCTGATTTTAGTTAATCTAGTAGTGTAAGCCTACTATGTGGCAGAGCTTGAAGAAAATATTTTGCACTACAGATCTCACAATCCCTCAGTCAGCATGATCACGTATAGAGATTTAGAAGAAGTGAAATGCAAAATGAATAGCAAGAGATAAGACAATAACTGGAAAGAAAAAGTTTGCAAGACATGAAAGAGAGAAACTGATATTGATACCTAGTATAGACTCTTTGCACAACAAGAAACAAATCCCAACAGAATGGTCCACAGTCTGCAAAAGTTAGCTTTAAGAATGTAAACTTCTATATCATACTTTGGTTTCCAAGTGTTGAGTCTTGGCAGTGAATCTGTAGGTGACTGAGGAGACCTTTTCTGGATCCACATGTTCTTTCACAGTGAGGGCATCAATTTCCATTTGGAAGGCAGTCCTGACAAGGGTTTACTTGGTGGCCTTCCCATTGACACGTTTCTCCCTTTCACCCTCCTTTCTTGCCTCTTCAAAATCCCCAGCACTGTTAGTAACAACTGGCCTCCAGTTAGGCAGGGACTGGGCCAGGATTCCCAGTTCTTGATATCAATGCCACAGTTTTTAAGGTTAGCTTTAAACCCATTTTAAAATTTCTTTTGTTGTCTACCAACATTGTATTTTCCATTCTTGAGTTGAGAGTAGAGCAACTGTTTTGGGAGATGGTGATCGGGTATTTGGACAACATGGCCAGCCCACTAAAGTTGATGGCTGAGGATCATCGCTTCAATACTGATGGTCTTTGCTTCTTCCAGAATCCTGACATTTGTCCTCCTGTCTTCCCAAGAGATTTGCAGAATTTTTCTGAGGCAAAGCTGATGGAATCATTTCAAATGTTTCAAGTATAGACAGTTCACATTTTGCAGGCATATAACAGAGTTGGGGGAACAATAGCTTTATAAACATTTATTTATTTATTTATTTCCCATACTTATATCCCTCTCTTCTCACCCCAAAGGGGATTCAGGGTGGCCTCACAACTGCAGCAATTCGATGCCCAACATACAAATTTCAAAAATAACAATTACAATTAAAATCAAACAGGTGGCAACCTGTGCTTGACGGGGTCGCACTCCCCCTGAAGGCGCAGGTCCGCAGCTTGGGGGTCCTCCTGGATTCGGGGCTGACGCTTGAGGCTCAGGTGTCGGCCGTGGCCGGGAGGGCCTTTGCACAACTAAAACTTGTGTGCCAGCTGCGACCATACCTCGAGAAGTCTGATCTGACCATGGTGGTCCATGCCTTAGTTACCTCTAGACTGGACTATTGCAATGCGCTCTACGTGGGGCTGCCTTTGAAGACGGCCCGGAAATTACAACTAGTACAGCGTTCGGCAGCCAGGCTTCTAACCGGAGCGAATTACAGGGTGCGTTCAACGCCTCTGTTTAAGGAGCTTCGCTGGCTGCCATTTACTTTCCGGGCCCAATTCAAGGTGCAGGTTATCATCTACAAAGCCCTAAACGGTTTGGGACCCACCTACCTTAGAGACCGCATCTCCCTCTATGAACCCACACGTTCTCCTCGCTCGTCGGGGGAGGCCCTTCTCTCGCTCCCACCACCCTCACAGTCACGGTTGGTGGGGACGAGAGAGAGGGCCTTCTCTGTCGTGCCCCCTCGGCTTTGGAACTCTCTACCTAGAGAGATCAGGCAGGCCCCTACCCTCCTCTCCTTCCGGAAGAGCTTAAAAACCTGGCTGTTCCAAAAGGCCTTCGATGTTTAGTTGTTGCTGGATTGATCTATCTGTCCATTCCATAATAGTCCCATTGTTGTTGTCTTGCCATTTTATACCGCACTTTATTGTCCAACTGTGAAATTTCCTTTTCCCATTTCGTAACACTCTGCATTTCGCCTGGGATCTACGAATTAGTCTCCTGTTTTTAACACTGTATCCTGCTTGTTGATTTTAATGATTGTTTTTATTGATGTTGGTGTTTTTTACTGGGATAATTGTTTTATTGCTTTGTAACTGTTATTTGTTTGTTTTATCGGGCCAGGCCCCATGTAAGCCGCCCCGAGTCCCTTCGGGGAGATGGGGCGGGGTATAAAAATAAAGTTATTATTATATTATTAAAACATAAATTATTAAAACAGCAATTAAAATCATGCAAGTTCAAAATCGTAGCCCAGCATCTTGGTATACCTAAGAATGTCCCAATCCTCAAATATTCTCTGCTTCATTCGAAAAAATTCTGCACTCCAGAGCTCAGACAGTGTTGTATTTCAATATCATTAATGACTTTTGTGGAGAGGTGACTGCCTAGGTAGCAGAAATGGTCAACATTTTCTAACGTTATACCATTAAGCTGAATTTCTGGTATTGAAAGGGATTGGTTGGTGCCTGCTGCTAGAACGCTGTGGTTTTCTCAATGTTAAATGAGATGCAAAGCTTTTCGTATGCTTCTGCAAAGGTGCTTAGAGTGGCTTATAGGTCATCTTCTGGATGAGCATAGATTACATTATCATCACCATACTGGACTTCTATAACAGACATTGTTATGACCTTGGTTTTGGCTTTCAGTCTGCTGAAGTTAAATAGCTTGCCATCTGTCCAATAGGTGATTTCTTCACCAGTGATTTCCACACCATTTGAACATAAAGCAAGCACAAAGCAAATGTGTTCTATACAATAGCTTAGTAACATTAAAAAAGATGCAAACTAGGAGCATTTTTGGAACTAAGCGAGAGGGGGATAAAAAGAGAGAATGCACAGATGGCTGCCAGAAAGCTAAACCTTATCATTTCTTGCTCATCTACCTCAATTATGCCTTTAAAACCCTATGGGCTGAATATAAACATATTAGTAACATGGACACATAAGCATATTACAAAGATAGAAGTCACCTTCTGCTGGTTTCCTAGCTGCACAGGATGAAGTAGACAGAAATGGAATATATATGTTTATTTTTCTCTCTAAACACTTTGCATTTCTAAATGGAAACAAGTAAGAATTATCTTGCACTCTACGTGGGGCTTCCCTTGAAGACGGCCCGGAAACTACAATTGGTCCAGCGCTCGGCAGCCAGATTAATAACAGGGGCGAGCTACAGGGAATGATCTACTCCCCTGTTTAAAGAGCTCCACTGGCTGCCGTTCACTTTCCGGTCCCAATTCAAGGTGCAGACCATCATCTATAAAGCCCTAAACGGTTTGGGACCCACCTACCTTAGGGACCGTATCTCCTACCATAAACCTGCTCGTTCCCTTCGTTCATCCGGGGAGGCCTTCCTTTCGCCACTGCCTCTGTCCCAGGCCCGTCTTGTGGGAACGAGGGAGAGGGCTTTTTCTGCTGTGGCCCCCCGACTGTGGAATTCATTGCCCACTGAGATTAGGCAAGCCCCCACCTTGTTAGCCTTTAAGAAAGATCTAAAAACATGGCTTTTCCGATGTGCCTTTGGGGAGTAAATGTAATATATTACTCTGGCTATTCCCCTTGGATTTTATCCTTTAGACTGCTTCACCATTTTATTTCCCTGTTTCCCCTTATTCCTATGTCTCTCTCTCCCGAGTTTTTAATTAAGTGTTCATGTGGCCTGCCCTGGTTTTCATTGTTTTCTCCGATTTGTGTTGTAATATATATACGATGATTTTGCACTGTTATATTGTGTTATGATTTGCTGTTTATTTTGTTATATTGTATGGTGTCTGGGCATGGCCCCATGTAAGCCGCCCCGAGTCCCCATTGGGGAGATGGTGGCGGGGTATAAATAAAGTTTTATTATTATTATTATTATTATTATTATTATTATTATTATCTGCCTTGGAAAACAACAGACAATTGCTTCTGTTAAACATAATGATTTAGGCTGGGTATTATTTTACAAAAAAAATTAGAAATTTTTCCTCTCTAGGGAGAAACAGTAGCTATATATACCCCAATAAAAAAGAATAAAAGAGAATCTGAAATACACATATCCTGATTTACATGTGCAGGCATAACATTTGAAATAATATACAGTAAAAGGTAAAGGTAAAGGTTTCCCCTGACGTTAAGTCCAGTCGTGACCGACTCTGGAGGTTGGTGCTCATCTCCATTTCTAAGCCGAAGAGCCGGCATTGTCCATAGACACCTCCAAGGTCATGTGGCCGGCATGACTGCATGGAGCACCGTTACTTTCCGCCGGAGCGGTACCTATTGATCTACTCACATTTGCATGTTTTCGAACTGCTAGGTTGGCAGGAACTGGGGCTAACAGCGGGCGCTCATTCAGCTGCCGGGATTTGAACCTGGGACCTTTGGGTCCTCAAGTTCAGCAGCTCAGCGCTTTAACACACTGTGCCACCAGGGGCCCCAATATACAGTAATGGAAATGGAAATACAATATTTCTCATCATAGTGGGAAAGGCAATAATAATAATAATAATAATAATAATAATAATAATAATAATAATAATAATAATAATAACTTTATTTTTATACCCCGCCTCTATCTCCCCAAAGGGGACTCAGGGCGGCTTACATGGGGTAACTTATGCATCAACCTTTTCTTCCAGGTGTTGATTCTCTAAAAGGCAGCTTCAGTGCTCCCTCCCTGCTCTCCTTTCTTGACATTGAATCCAAACCGAACAGGCTGAGATTTCCAATTCAGTTTGGCCCTGAGACTGAAAGAGCTTCCATGTCCTTAGATTCAGCTTGCCAACATTTATACCCATGAGGTGATGTGGGGTTTTCATTCTGTATGGTTGTGTTCTAGCAGGATTTTCTTGTGACGTTTCACTTGCATCTGTGGCTAGCATCCTCTGAAGATGACAGCAAAACATCAGGAGAAAATGCTAGACCATCCAGCCCAGAAACCCCAGTGATTCCAGCCTTGAAAGCCTTCGACAATACATTTATACCCATACTTGCACCTCAGTCCTTAATGGCAGCTTGATCTGTAGGCCCTAGCCAATAAATTAAGTTCTCCATGTTTTTGGTGTTTTTTTTGTTGTTTTTTTTTGCAAATCACAGCATAAGTGTAAACTAGGCAATTTTTCTTCTGTGCTCAACCCACCAGTTCGTGCACTGTGCTTATTGTAGCATTTGTGTCCTGGAAATGGAATAATGATACAAACTGGAATAAATGAGGGACAGGAGGAAAAAGGGGTGTCATTGACACTTACATGCAAATTTTGCATAGAGAAATATGCATAATTTTGCATAATTCTACAATGTAAATGCAACCTTAGACAATATTAACACATATGTTCATTATCCACTCTCTTGATCTTACATGAGCCCAAAGCAGGAATAGACAGAAAGTATGTCTGGGTTTATTGGTAGATCTCTTGTTAGAAATCTGCAGTATATCAGCAAAGTACTACCGTATATACTCGAAGATAAACCAAGTATTTCATCCCTTATTTATGAGCTGAAAAAGCCTCCTCCGGCTTATAATCGGGTCAAGGTCAAGCCAGCAGCGGGAGCCTGGAGGCCACAGTATGTTTTCTTTCCCAAAATCTCCCTTCTCCACTTCTTCTCCCAGGCTGGAGTTATCTTATTTTTTTAAGAGAGAGAGAGAGAGAGAGAGAGAGAGAGAGAGAGAAGGGAATGTTTTCAAAAGCGAAAGGAGAGTGCAAGAGGAACCCTTGCAAGCCAGGAAGAAGAAAAAGAAGATTTATCTAGCCTAAAATGATACATTTTAATATATTGGGTTTATGGTTCCCGTCCTCTTAATCAGGTTGTGTAAGTGTTATTTATTGCTATATAATTGTATTGTTTTACTTTGCTTAACAATGTGTTATTATGTTGCTCTGTAATGTATGTGTTGTTTTTATGATTGGAAACCACTCTGAGTCCCATCCAGGAGATAGGGTGGTATAGAAATAAAGTATTATTGACACAACAACGTTGTATGACACAGCAAACAAGATAGACATGCTGGATTTCGTTTCACAAAACCACAAGTCGAACACTTCCCAAGTGTCTAGGACTGTGTGATGTATTTTCGGATGATGCGTGCAGATCCCAGCAGGGTGGCCTTTTGCAGTTGGCAGATCGTAATTTTGTCAATGTCTATTGTTTCCAAATGCCGGCTGAGATCTTTTGGCACGGCACCCAATGTGCCCATCACCACCGGGACCACCTGCACTGGTTTCTGCCAGAGTCTTTGGAGTTCAATCTTGAGGTCCTGGTAGCGGCTGAGTTTTTCCTGTTGTTTTTCGTCAATGCGACTGTCACCTGGGATGGCAACATCAATGATCCAAACCTTTTTCTTTTTCACCACTGTGATGTCTGGTGTGTTGTGTTCCAGAACTTTGTCAGTCTGGATTCGGAAGTCCCACAGTATCTTTGCGTGTTCATTTTCCACGATCTTTGCTGGTTTGTGATCCCACCAGTTCTTGGCTGCTGGGAGGTGGTACTTGAGGCATAAGTTCCAATGGATCATTTGGGCCACACAGTTGTGCCTCTGTTTGTAGTCTGTCTGTGCAGTTTTCTTACAGCAGCTGAGGATATGATCAATGGTTTCGTCAGCTTCCTTGCACAGTCTGCATTTTGGGTCATCAGCTGATTTTTTGATCTTGGCCTTAATTGCCTTTGTTCTGATGGCTTGCTTCTGGGCTGCAAGGATCAGGCCTTCTGTCTCCTTCTTCTGGGTCCCATTAGTGAGCCAGAGCCAGGTCTTCTCCTTATCAGCTTTTCAAGTATTATTATTATTATTATTATTATTATTATTATTATTATTATTATTATTGGAAGAAAAAGAGAGATTTTTTGAAAATTTGCAGAATTCATTATTATTATTACTATTATTATTATTACTATTACTATTATTGCAAGAACATTTGAGTCCAAAGGGAGGGAAGGAGGGAAAAGAGAGCATCAGAAAGTGTGTATTTCTTTTTATTCCTAAGGAAACAAAAATGAGGTGGGTTTTTTAGGAGGGGGAGAGAAGTTTTAAAAAGACTTTTCTGGCTACTTTTAGAGTTTGAAAAAGGGAGAAAGAAAAGAGATGGGAAAGGGTAGGAGAAAAGAGGACAAAGTTGTTTTTAGGGGGGCTTTGCTTGCATTTCCTCCTTGGGCAAATGCATGCCCCAAAGCTTGTAAATATTTATAAAGATGTTCCCCCTACAAATACGTTAATATATGAATTTTCTCCTCATATGTTTGCAGGTCTTTGCAAGTCCTATATACATATAGATATTTAGAGATTTCCATGTACCTGTATATCTGTACCTATATGTATATATTAATTTTATATATGAATTTTACCCTCACATGTTTGCAAATATCTGCAAGTCCTATATATAATTATCTATAGGTAGATAGATGTCTAGATAGATATATATTAATATAGATATATAGAGGTTGCAAATATTACAGAAGGGAAATGCGTGCGTGCACACACACACACACACACACATATAGAGAGAGAAATGTCTAGAACATTGATAAATAGGGCTTGCAAATATTGCAGGAGGAAAAGGCACATAAAGGATTTGCAAAGATTTCAGGGGGAAATACAAATGTGAAATTAGTATATATAATTATAGATCTATATCTAGCTTTGCATTGTTTATATAGGCATTGAATGTTTGCCTGTTACTATGTTGGAAGCCGGCCTGAATCCCCATGGGGAGATAGATAGAGTGGGATACAAAGGAAGCTGTTGTTGTTGTTGATGATGATGATTATAAAGTTATTGTTGATACCACATTGTTTTTGTTGACCCTATTTTTCAACTTATAGATTTAGTTTACTGTTTTTCTTTGAAATATGGTCAATATTCAAAACATTTAACCCACTGATGCCTCAATTAACATAATTTTATTAGTATCTATTTTTATTTGAAATTTACCAGTAGCTGCTGCATTTCCCACCCTCGGCTTATACTCGAGTCAATAAGTTTTCCCAATTTTTTGTGGTAAAATTAGGTGCCTCGGCTTATATTCGGGTCGGCTTATACTCGAGTATATACGGTATTTTCCTGTTTCTTTATTAGGTTGTTTTTGTTACTGAAAATGAACTTTTAGTAATATAGAGTGAAGGATTTAAGCCTGAAGAATTTTGGAAAGATTGTTGGGGCTTAGCAACAATAGCAACCACATGGTTTGCCCTGCCATAGTTATGATGTTGGAGCACTGAAAGTGAAAAAAGCTTGCAGTAATTACAACTGGATGTTTGGGTAGAGGGACTCAAAATATTTGTGGTCCCATATTTTTTTAAAATTCAAAATGAATATCAGACTCCAATTAATTGATATCAAAGCTCTAGGTAATCAACAACATTTTCAGGCCACCAAAACAATAGTGGAATCCAGAGCAGTGGTAATTCCAAGAACCTTGTATAGATGGCTTCAGCATACTATGCACTTTTAAAAGTAACATTCCAGGTTCTGACTAATTGAACAGGTGTTGTGAGAACATGTGTGATATTATGCAAATATGAGAATGTATGATGTATGCAAATAATAGATAGATATTATTTGAATATGACCTTTTAAAATACCAAGATATAAAGTGTAATGTGTATCACAATTAGTTTCACTCCAAAAAGTAAACTACTGTTTCTGTCTTTTCTAAAAGTAACAGCATGCCTCACTTCCCTTCCCTCCCTCCCTCTCTCCACAATTGTTTGATTGCTATCTTGAAATCCTATCTTGAGAGCCCTCTGCAGGAAATACCTACTGGCAAGATTCAAACATAGTTGATACAAAGCCTATGATCAATTGTACTACAATTGCCTGTTAGGCAGAAAGATTTGGATTAGATTTTCTAAACTGTAACAGGAAATAATGATGTTCAATGAGTTACATTTGTCTTTGTCAGATAACAGGAAGAAAACAAGTTATAGATTTAAGAAATCTAACTTCTACAGAATGGATTGTGCCTTTTAAGAAGATAATCAAGTATTACCTCCTGCCTGTTGTCTAAAACCAGGGGTTTGGCTTTATTACACCCCACTTTTCTGAATGTTGAGAAGTTTCTGGCTTTCCAGCAGTCACGGAGAAGTCGGTTTCCATGGAAAGTGGCCAGATAAGATTTATGGTGTTCCTATGATAAATGGTTTATTTGCATACCCTGAGCATAAAAGTTTGCAGCATTAGTACTCAGATTCCTATTCTTCCACCAGATTTATAGGAAATGCATCATAAAACAACATTTCTTTACAAAGAGCAAAGTCAGCTTTCTGTCTCCTCTTCAGACAAAGAATCAAACTAGAGAATACATGTATCACCTTTCTTCCTCTTTATTGTGCCAATAGGCAAAAGGCACCTGTTTTTCACAGCATATGCTTTTTCTCACTTAAATATCTCATATTTAGCATGCTTCATTTTGCACTTGGACAGTAAAACAGGCTTAATTTGGAGTCCATCAGTGAGGCATGTATCACTAAGGAAATCCATTAGAAAAGAGTTAACTATAGAGAAAATGTTAACCACAGAGAGAGAGAAAAACCATCTGGTTTTTTAGCCCACAGTTCTAGAATAGAGTAGCTTCTTGCTATATTTACAGATCTCACTTACTCTAATTTTGTGTGTGTGTGAATGATCTCTACCCATCACCTATGCCAGCCCAAGTTATCTATGCTTCAGTTGAAACACATCATCATCATATTTCTGTTTTTCATCCAGACGTGTCAAGTCCTGTCTCCACACTGACAGCTCTCATGGGTAATTTAGAATAACTTGAAGTGGCCTGTATCCTTCCCATTTACACTTACAGCCAAGCAAATATATAGGCAGAGGTGATTCCAGCCACAATGGGGCCAAAGATAAAAAAATCTCTTTTAAATAGTCCCTGCTACCCTTTTCACATCTTTAGAAAGTTACTTTTTTGGTCTCCAACTGCCAGTATTGCCCAGTGAGCAAGGTCTGTGGCCGAAAGTAATGTCCACCTTCTATTAGTAGTAATTTTTCATTTCAAAAATTTGCAGGGAACAAAATCAACCTCTGTACATGGCATTCATTGACCTTACATGGTCATTTGAAATAGAGAGTCACAATGCTCTTTGGGCCATCCTCTTAAAAATCGGATGCCCTGATAATTTGTGAGCATTCTGCGATTCCTCCATGACGACAGTCTTAGACAGAAATGGCTCCCAAAGTGTCCCATTTAAGGTGGAATCAGATGTCAAACAGGGATGTGTTGTTGTCCCAACTTTATTTTAAGTCTTCATAACTACGATTCTGCACCTTGTTTTTTTATTAATGATCTTTATTGTTTCTTTAAGTGAGAATAGCTAAAGAGAGTAAGAGTAAGGTTAGAGTGAGAGGGAAAGGGGAAGAGGGAGAACCAAAAAAGAAAAAAGAGAGAAAGAATGGAAATGAAGACACAAGGAAGAGAGAAAGAGGAAACAAGAAAGGGGAAAGAGAAGAGAGCAGCAACATTTACAAGCATGCTAGAATATGACAGTTTCCACAGGGAAATTTGCTTCTGTTTTTCCTTCCTTGTATATATACATATATATACCTATTCTGTACCTTGTTGATGGGAAGCTTCCCATCTGTGTGGAATACACCTATCGGACAGATGGCAAACTATTCAGCCTCAGCACTGAAAAGCCAAAACCAAGGTCACAACAATCTCTGTTATGGAACTCCAGTATGCTGATGATAATGTAGTCTGGGCTCATTCAGAAGGAGACCTAACAAGCCACTTTAAACACCTTCGCAGAAGCATACAAAAAGCTTACCCTCTTACTGAACATCAAGAAAACCAAAGTGCTCTATCAGCAGGCACCTGCCAATCCCTCTGCAATGCCAGAAATTCAGCTTAATAATGTAATATTAGAAAATGTTGACAATTTCTGTTACCTTGGCAGTCACCTCTCCACAAAAGTCAACATCGACACTGAAATACAACACCGTCTGAGCTCTGCGAGTGCACCATATTTTCAAATGAAACAGAGTGAGGATTGGGACATTCGTTGGGATACCAAATTGCTTGTTTACAAAGCAATTGTCCTCCCAACTCTGTTGTATGCCTGCAAAATGTGGAAAATCTACAGACATCGCTCTCAACTTATGGAATGATTCTATCAGCATTGCCTCCAAAAAACCCTGCAAATCTCTTGGGAAGACAGGGGGACAAATGTCAGTATTCTGGAAGAAGCAAAGACCACCAGCATTAAAGCGGTGATCCCCCACCACCACCACCATTAACTTAGTGGACTGGTCATGTTGCACGAATGCCGGATCACTGTCTCCCAAAACAGTTACTTTACTCTCAACTCAAGAACAGAAAATTGAATGTTGGTGATCAGGAAAATATATTTAAAGAGGTGCTTCAAGCTAATCTTAAAAATGGTGGCATAGACACTGAGAACTGGGAAGTCCTGGCCCTCGAGTATTCTAACTGGAGCTCAGCTGTTACCAACAGTGCTGGGGATTTCGCAGAGGCACAAATGGAAGGAGAAAGGGAGAAACAGGTCAAGAGGAAGGTGCATCAAGCCAACCCTGCTCGGGACCACCTTCCATTTGGAAATCAATGTCCTCTCTGCCAAAGAATATCTGGATCCAGAATAGGTTTCTACAGTCACCTATGGACCCACCACCAAGACTCTACACTTGGAAGGTAATCATACTCAGCTGTGAGGGATCGCCTATGATTATGATTCATTTGTAACCACTAAATTATCAATTAAAAGTCATTTTCAGGGTTTTTTAAGACTTGAAACTTTGTATCTAAAATAGAAATTTGATTTAATTAAGTCTATATAAAACATAGATTGAGTTGTAGAATTTAAATTATTTTGTGTTATGGGCCTACTCTTCATGATTCGCTAAAAAAATTAAAATGATTTCACCCCCCCCCCCCCCACTCCCACCACAATTTTTTTTTCTCGCTACAGTCTTAGTTGTAAATGAACTTTTTTGCTTCATGTCCTGACCTGATTCTCAGTATTGCTTTTGTGTTAAAGTCTTAGACCTCTTAACAATGGAAATGAAATTGGAAACATCTTAGTGGCTTTTATGTATTTGTTTAAGTAGGCAACAATATTTATCTTAAAATAGATTTGGAAGCTCTACTTTTTGTTTGTTTCTTTCTCTTTCTCTCCTCTCTCTTTCCTCGCCACATTTAATAGCTCTTTTGCAGACCTTGCCATAGTTGCTAAGAGCTGGTGAAGTAGTCAACAATGTGAATAGTTGATAAACATAATTTGTCACACACAGCTTTGCAATGTGTTGCAAAGTTAGCCTAACCAACCTGTGCTGGGTGGGATGGTATATTCCATCTGGCAGAACTGTGTGTATCTTCTGTATTTGACTTCTTTGTCATTCTGCTCCAGAGATGCTTGTTCACGGTTTTATTTATCAGTATATAATAATGTCTAGTACTTTTTAAAGAACAGCATGCATGGATATATCAGTTTTTCAGTTAGTCTAATGAACATGTGGCACCGGGGGCGTGTGAGTGTGTTTGTGAACACCCACCCACATAAATTCCTCACCATCCTCCTTGCTTTCATATAACATCTGACCATAGTTTTCCTTTCGATAAGGCTTTTGACAGTTCAGCCTCATTAACGTTTATAAATATGCTTCATTCAAGGCACAGATGTAAGCCTGTTGATGGAAGCAGAAATATTTACATGTGTAACCTCAAGCAGATACACAAATATTGGCAGGCTATGGCCTTTGTTTGCATTTAATAACGGGCATACAGTCAGTCACATGATTAGTCCAGTTTACAGGTTATCCACCGTTTATATTGTGTTTGCCTGCTGCGTTGTGTAGCAATTTATTACAGGTAAGTTAAAGAGCATCATTTCTTCTTTCTAGGTGAGATGAAATGCACGCAGGACTTTCTAGTTTGTTCCATCTCCCTAGTTGTGGGAGCCAAAAGCCAAAACGTACTTTGTTGCTGTGCGGCTTCACGGATTTTTTGGACTTAATAAGACTTTATGGCTTCCATAAATCATTGAAATTTCTCTGCAAAATTTATTCTGATGGAGGTTGACTTTGCCTTCCTCTGAAGCTGAGAGAACATGACCTGGCCAAGGTCACTCTGTGGGCTTTCATAGCTGAGCAGAAATTTGTATAGCTCAATGCTCAAACCACTACCATGCTGCCACTCTTCTAGGCATGTAAAAGGCAAGGTAAAGAGAAAAGAGACTCTTTTACTACCGTTACTGACCAGCCAGTTTCAACAGTATTTGAAGGCATGTCTTTCCCTATACAGGAAGTCTCCAAGGTACAAACAAGATCCAAATTTCTGGATCATCCAAGGCATTTTTGTAGTCAATGTTTTCAATACATCATGATATTTTGGTGCTAAATTTGTAAATTTTCGTAAATTTGTAAAAATTTACAGTAATTATTACATAGCATTACTGTGTATTGAATTACTTTTTCTTTCAAATTTGTTGTTAAATATGATGTTTTGGTGCTTAATTTGTAAAATCATAACCTAATTTGATGTGTAATAGGCTTTTCCTTAATTCCTCCTTATTGGAGAGGAAATATATAAAAGAAAGAACAAATATGTTATATGAAAGCTTTAACAAAGAGAAAAGAATTTGAAAAACAAGGACTAAAAAAAAACACAAAGGGATCTGATTTTTTAAAAAAGATATTATTTTGAATACAGTAATAGAAATTCTAAAATGCTAGCTAAGATAAAGCAAAAAAGGATAAAATTTAATAACACTGATTAAAGATAAGGAAGGTAAGAAATGTACAAATAATGGAGGATAAAATATTAGCCTTTCAAGAATTCTACCAAGAGTTATATTTTGCAAAGAAAGCCCCAAAATGGGAATCAATGAATATATCAATAAATATTGGAAAATAAAGATTCAAGAATCAGATAAATTATATATGGAACAATTAATTTAAGAAAAGGAGATTGAGGAGATTACAGTTAACTGAAAAGCCGGGAAAACCCTGGGTATGGACAGGTTGGGACCAGAATATAATAAAAAATTAAAAACAATACTATTACCCAAACTGAAATAATTATACAATAAAATAATAAAAGGTTAAAAGATCACACCATCATGGGAACAATTTCTGATTATATTAATTTTACTTATCCACGTTCAACAAAATAGATCCTCCAGCATAACTGTATGATGTCCTTGGGCCAAAAGCTTTTTATTTCTATAGAGTTTTCTGTTATCCACAATTTTGTCTATCCACACAATGTCTAAAACTCTATTCTCTGCAAATATAGTGGATCATATTGCAATGTTAAACTTCCTTCAAGAAACCCCCATGATACATTTATCTAGGCTAGTTATAAATTGGAAATAACTCGAGGGCATAGAGTTTATTTTAAAAATACAGTTTTTGTCCCAGTTATTAGAATCTCATTCAAAAAGAAATAATTGTTTGTAGTCCTCAATGCATTTAAAAGAAGAGTAACCAAAAAAGCCAACCATTTCCACACACTGCATGCTACAATATATAAATCATTTAGCCTAATTCCTATAGTTTGAGATTGATGTTGGTCTATTTTAAGAAGATTAGGTGGTGAATAGAAAGCAACTGTACTAATTTCATATTTACCTTCAAACATGGTTATAGAGCTAGAGAATAATTCAGAGTGAACTATGAAACACACGTGCTGAAATGATCCGCTAAAACGTTTTCTCATTACTTAGTGCAAACATATGAGCATACATAGACATTGCTGTGGGGCTGCTTTTTTTTTTTTTTTTTTTGCATGTGTATGTGAATACAAATGATCTAAACTCAGATTTACTATATTTACTTAAATAATACAATATAGATATTGTCTCCGAGTCCCCACTATTCCCATCCAGATAACCAATAACAAATAAGCAATTGTCTTGGATTTGCTGGTTGTTATGTACTCAAGAGTTGAACACCTTCTGTTGTTTCTAGAACGGCATTAAGAAAGCTCAACTGTGAGCAATGCTGTTATGAGCATGTGAGCATAAATAAATAAAGCTGATGACTGTTCCTGTTCTTTCGTCTGGGAGATATGTGTAGTGTAAGTCAAATGTTTCCTGGATGCCATTGTGGTTTTTCCTCTGAATTTGTTACCAAAAAAATTTCCAGAAACACTGTCAAGTAGGTTGCCACACAGAGAGCAAAGATGCAATTAGATATGACAGAGAAAAATCTATGAATTATCTTATTTTATTCATTCAAATTTATATTCAGCCTTTCTCCCGAGATAATTTTGATCTCTGTCATTGTGACTTGTTGTTGCATCAAAGGGCTCTTCCACACTATACAATTATAGCACTTTAATTCAACTTTAATTGCCATGTCTGCATCCTATGGAATCCTGGGGTTTGTAGATTAGTCAAAAACACTAGAGAAACTTTTTCTGGCTGAGAATTCTCAGCATTCCTCCTTAAACACAAATCCTAGGATTTTGTTGGATATTTCCATTGCAGTTAAAATGGAATCATACTACAGTAGAGTCTCAGTTATCCAACATAAATGGGCCGGCAAAACATTGGATAAGTGAAAATGTTAGATAATAAGGAGGGATTAAGAAAAAGTCTATTAAACATCAAATTACGTTATGATTTTACAAATTAAGCACCAAAACATTGTGTTTTACATCAAGTCTGCCACTTGTTTGGGAGAATGGCTGCACTTGTGTTGTTGTTGGGCATGTTGGTCCTCTGTGTGTTGCTGCCTAGAGAATCCGGGTGGGAGGCAGACTGCGTTGGATAATACAGAACACTGGATGAGCGAAGTTTGGATAAGCAAGACTCTACTGTACTTAATTGTTTGATTGGACATTAGAAGGAATTTCTTGATGGTAAGAGCAGTTTGGCAATTTAGAGAGATTATGGGGTGTCTCTCTTTTTGGATGCCTCAAAAACAAGCCAGGCACTTACATGGTGGTGATGCTTAAGCTGGAGATTTTGTACTGACTCAATGGTGGACTCAATGCTGCATCTAATTCTATGATTCTATGAATCTGGCTTGCTTCAAGCACTGTATACCTCATCTTTTACAATTGGGAACATTATTATTTGCTACACTTCCCTAGGCTGACCATTATAAAGCAGATCAAACTGGATTATATGACAGTGTAGATCCAGCCTGAAACAGTGAACTGTTTTGGACTATCTCTGCCTAGAAAGACTCTTGGTTTGGCATAGATCATATCTGTGATCATATAACTTTCTAGATGTTATTGGCATGCAACTCCTAGAATTCATTACCTTTGACTATGCTAGCTCTGTTGGCTGATACTTTTGCTTAAAACATTTTTCTCTCAGTGAAATTTCCTTTGTCTTCACTACATGTAGTCTCCTATTATGACAATATTTCTGTGGAAGCCAATTATGGTTGCCAGAGTGAAAAATAGAGAGGGCTTCTGTACCTTTTATAGTTGTGGAGAATAGAGAATTTCAGAGGGTTTTGCATTTTATCTGGTTGCGTGACAAGCAACACCTGCTGATATCCCTTCTTCTACACAGCCATTAATGTTACAGGAGCCATTTCCAGCTTTCATTCTACCAACCCTAAATAATTTGAGCATGAAGCTCTACTTGCTCAGAGAATTGTCATGTTAATTCATGCATCAGAGAATTATTTAATTAGCCTGTTAAGTCCCTAAATAACTGAAGCTTCCAGCTGAATTTATGGCCTCCATATACACAAATTAATGTGTGCCTCTCCAATGTTGCTTTGTTTTTGAAAAGCATTGCCATGACTCTAAAAGCATGTAGAAATACTAATCTGATCTTGTCCTCACCACAGAATAGCATATGGGGATCAGGCGGAAGAGCACGGAAAAGTAACCATTTTGGATTATGGCAGAAAGAATCTGAGGAATTCTCTCTGTGCAGAAAGGTTCCCCGAGCAGCTCACAAAAGAACAATAAATACAGAGCAAGCAAACTGAAACTGCAAATTTACATTAAAAGGAAAGAAAGGAGGAGAAAGAGGGGAAGGCTAAGGCTAACTAGTTTTTATTTTAGCACTAACTAAAACCCACTTCTTCAGGCACAGTACAGGGTGATATTAAGCCCTTAGGATGAAAACATTTTGTAGTTATGAGGTGAGAGGAATAGGATCTAGGGATACAAATATGACAATTGTGCATGATAACAAAGGTTTTTCATATCTTTACAACTGTCAATTAGTGTTGATGTGTGAATGCAATAAATATTTTTACCAAAGGTCATTTTCCTTAGGTTAAAATTCTTCGCTGAGAATATTCCTTTTGTTTTATGTACAGTAGTAAGGACTCTTGTATCAATACATGTAGTGTGCTTTGAAGCCATTTGCTTTGTTCATAGCTCTGCTAATGGATTGGAATTTGGAAGTGTCCTTGTTACTAGAGATTCTGAATATATTCATACAGAAAAGGCATCAGTGTTTCAGTTGCTTGAACATAGTTGCATAAGTATAGCACATACATCAATTATCTGCTGAATATTATTTAAACAGGATATTGTATTTTCAGTAGAACCTTTATGATTTACAATGTGCATGACATCAAGTGCACTTTTCCTAGGAGCACAGCATAATCCAAGACTTTCTCTCTTTGAATTCGCCTACAGTAAAAGCTCCATCTATCTCCCAGAAGGCAAAATAATGCAGTGGAATCCAAAGAGTTCCCACAGACTAATTGGTTTATAAGAGCTAGACATTTCACATTGCTTATTCCAGTGCAGGCAGACTCGAGCTTGTTGGATCTGTTCCTTTTAATTTCTTTTCTAGATCTCTGAACTATTTCTTATAGCCAGGTACAAAAAAATGTACTTCGTATAAATGTACTCATAGCACAGGAATCATTTCCCCTCGTATACTGCATTGGAATGGACATCACAGGGTGAGTCTGCACAGGCATGAACATTTGGACTCACTCTGAATTGCTCCTGGCTGTCTTCACAATATTCTAATACTTCTGGGGAGTATACTGAGTTAAATCAGCCTTGCCTGACTTCAGGCAAAAGCCTGGGGATGCTTCAGAATTTGCTTGAAGCTCCGGTATATCCCACAGTATTGGGGCAGTGTAGGCAATTAAATCAGGTCCAATTCAGACTAGTCTTCTGCTCACATGGGACACCACCACCACCACATCAGCTCTAGGAAAAGGGGATGGATCGTGCCCATGTCGTCATTGCCACCATCACTCTCAGCTGGCCACAGAGATTGGCCCCCTCTTTCTTCTTAGTCACCTGGGCAGCTCTGCTGATGTCAGAACTGGATACCTACAATGGTCAAGAGTTTGTATGGAGCTCTTTGACCATCTGGGAGCAGCGACAGTGACACAGAAGGTGAGGTGATGGTTCAGCAAGGCTGATACAGTCTCGGCCTGACTGGATCACATGGGTCCCAACCTGCTGCCTTGGACTGGCCCCAGATTTAGCAGGCAGTGTAAACCCACACCGTCTTTTTCCACAAAACCCAATCCCAGTTGTCCAAGTTTTTCTCAAATTCAGCAGCAGAATTTAAGTGTGGGTAGTTATGTCAGCTGTAAATCTGAAAATCTTTGCTGAAAAAAAATCCTCTGCCTCCATTCCACCTGACAAACACATGAGTTTTGTGTTCCCAGATTCTCTCTAGTCGCATATAAGTTGTTCCTAGTAGTTCTGGAGATCTGTTTAGCATGTACAGTTTTTTGGGGATTCTTGACTAAAAAGAAAAAAGAAAACTGCTGAAATAGAAGGCAGTCTTGGCTGGGTATGTACTTACTAAAGCATTCAAAACTTTCTGTTGCTTGCTTCAAGGTAAAAGAGCAGCAATAACGCATGGTAGCCAGGCAGCCGGATGAATGTGTGCTATTTTCTTAACATGTTTATATTTATATCAGAGATTTGCTTGCATGGTTTAGATTCTGCAGATTCTAATGCAAATAACCACTGAGATCAGATGCTGGCCTATTTTATAAAATTACACTGAGAACAAGGCATAACAGATAAATGTGCACCATGAAATAGAGAGCTAGAAGTTTTTTCCTGTTTGTAAGAGGAAAGCTTTGTTGCCAATTTACAATCATATTAGTTTTGATTTTTCAGAAAACTCTTCCTTGACTGACATCTATGCCTTTCCAGCCAAGTTGCTATGAAGTCACAATGCCATCTTGTGGATATTCAGTTCCAATTGTAGTTAATTAACATAAACCCAACACTTCTTTCCTCCAATGCAACCTGAAATCTGCTTGAAGATGTAACTGTAAAGAATTATTGTACTATCAGGTATACAAAAACCAACACAGCAATTATCCACAGCTTGAAACAAGTGCTGGTGTAATAATAGAAATAGCTACTAATCGATGTTAACAACATGGCATTTTCTTCAAAATATTGAGTGATAGTAATTTATGCCATTCTCTGAGAAACTGATTATGATTTAGTTAGTTAACAGTTGGACCAACAATGTACATTGGCTGTTACTGTGTGTGCATTGCCCTGGGAATCGGTTCAATTGAACTTCATGAAACTTATTTCTGAGTAGATATTTATAGAACGGTGCTGCTCTTTTGAATATACAGAGAGGCGCACAAACAGAGACACACACAAGTATGATGATAAGACATACTTGCTATGCAGAATTTGTCAAAAGTGTAACACATTCCCCTTCACTTATTTTGTTTTAGGCATGTCAGATTTGCTTCTATGGAGTTACATCTACTTTTGGCGTGAAGCACACTGGGATGCCAATTCTTAAGTGAGTTATCAGTAAGTATCCCAGCCTCTGTTTCAGGCACCAAGCTTTCAAGAATTATAGTGGGGTAATCAAAAACTCTCCCATGAAACAGTGGTTTCTCCAAGTTGCAGAGGTAAATCTCTAAATATTATAAACTGAAGGCGTCCGCAGCTGTTCACAGTTAGCTGGAACTAAGCCCCTTTGAACATAGTTGGAGTTTCCTTGAATAAACATGGGGAGGACTAAGCTGAAATTGAATTAAAATCTCTGGGAACTTTGACCATAAATCCCACAAATGATCCTGTTACATCTTGCAGGCTTATAAAAGGATTTACAGCACACTTATAAGATGATATTTGCCTTCTTTCTTCTGTAACGGAAGTGGTGCATCACAAAGGCTTCCAGTAAAACAACATATGTGGTGTGAATACTATTTTGAAACATCTGAACATTTTCCTGCTTCATATTCATCAGTGTTGATAGAAATAACCTTAAGACCAAATATTTGAAAAAAATGTGCAAGCATCGGAACTTCGAATCTATGATACTAGAGGAGAGGCACTGAATTATTTCTCACAGTTCCTTTTTCCCAAACTGTCAATAGCTTAATTGTGATATAAATATCCTAAAAGCACCAGATCCTATCTGATCTCGGAAACTAAGCAGGAGTCATTACTCATTGGTAATTGGATGGAAAATCACCAACAAATATTAGGTGCTAGAGGCTATATTTCAGACAAAATCCACCTCTGAGTATTCCTTGCCTAAGAAAATCCTATGGAATGCATGGGATTATCAAAAATTGGCTGGTGATTTGAAGGCACACACACATACACACAAAAGATAAACACATGTGTCCTTTCGTCCTCTCTAATAAGTTGTATGTAGATTAATGCATGCACAGATATAAACACACACTGAGAGAAAAATTCAGGAAAAAAATAGTTGGAGGGAGGTATTAAAAATACACACCTCAGTTCTCCCACAGCTGCTCCAAACACATTCACTCCTGTGAGCCATTTTGCTGGAACATATTCACATGCAGAACTCCTGTATGATGGCCATCCACATCATATGCATTTTGGCTTTTTTTTAAATCCAAAATACCATTAAAATATTGTTTTTTCCCTTACTGTGGCAATCTAGCTTTTGCTGATTGATAAAGGAGACTGTGATCTCTCTGTGAATTAACTGCTAATTTGAGAAGGGAAATTATTTAGGGAAATGAAAGAAAACAACACACCCAACTTTTGTATCAGTTGTATGACACATTTCTCTTTATTCCATATGGAAACTTGCATCCATTTCAGTATACATTTGTGTGAATTTACATACAGTAGAGTCTTCCTTATCCAACATAAATGGGCCGGCAGAACCTTGGATAAGCGGAAATGTTGAATGATACAGAGGGATGAAGGAAAAGCCTATTAAATGTCAAATTACATTATGATTTTACAAGTTAAGCACCAAAACATCATGTTTTACAACAAATCGACAGAAAAAGCAGTTCAATACATGGTAATGTTATGTAGTAATTACTGTATTTATGAATTTAGCACCAAAACATTGCCATGTATTGAAAACACGTTAAGTCCAGTCGTGACAGACTCTGGGGGTTGGTGCTCATCTCCTTTCTAAGCTGAAGAGCCGGCGTTGTCCGTAGACACCTCCAAGGTCATGTGGCCGGCATGACTGCATGGAGCGCCATTACCTTCCCACTGGAGCAGTACCTATTGATCTACTCACATTGGCATGTTTTCGAACTGCTAGGTTGGCAGGAGCTGGGGCTAACAGCGGGCGCTCATTCCGCTCCCGGGATTTGAACCTGGGACCTTTCGGTCTGCAAGTTCAGCAGCTCAGCGCTTTAACACACTGTGCCACCACCAGGGTGCAATACTCTACTATATTTCTCTCTACTACTGAAAGTATGTTTAGGCACTTTTTTCAAACATGCATATTTTTTGTTCTATATGTTACATGAATATGTATTAAAAGAAATGGCAGTGTTAACCTGTATCACCATTAAAAAACCACAAAGGAATCCTGAAGCATCTTTCTGTGTTAGAGAAATAAATATTTTGTGTGAAAGAAGGCTTGCATAAACTCAGATGCTATGCACCAGTCTGATATGATTCATGCCTATCTGTACACAGCTAAAATGTGCATATTTGGGGAAAAGTGTGCACAGACATGATTTAGGCAGTGAAAGTTCTATTTGTAGATTAGAAAAAAATATGTGCAGAAATTATTATTTGTGTATAATTTGGGGGGCAGGAAAGAGAATTTCACCCCCACAGTTTCTTCCCAATGATGGGGAACTGAAATATATCTATTCTTTAACAGTCTTGAAGACTATTAATTGGATTCATTAATGTTACAAATTTTGATCAATGTGAATTTCTTTCTTATCCTTACAATGTTACCACAAGCTTTACCACATGGTGCTTCTCTAAAGGAAAGAAATCATAGCTTCCTAACAAAATGTGAGCAACTGTAGGAAGTCTGGGGGCTGCATTTTCCTTATCTTTTATTTTAGTTAAAATATGGGGGTGGGATACATTTATTAACTTATTTCATTAAATGGATAACAGCTACTGAAGATTAAATTCATTAAATTAATTTCAGATGTATCAACAGTGATTGAATTACTCAAAATTATTTTCTGAATTCTCTGATTAATTAAGGTTTAATTTGTATTGTGTGATTACTTGGGATGGCAAACTCTGTAGCTCCTTGCACAATAAGTAGCAGAAGGCAATTGGTGGTTCATATTCAGTCAATATGGTTATTGTAATTTATATGTTAAATGTGTGCAATTATGTTCATTCCACCAAAGTAGCAACATGTCCTCCTTCTACCACCCAGGGCTAAGATAGAGTCCACTGATCTCAATTGATAAAACTGATCTAAATTGCAAAGATCATATGCTGAGCTTATTTTGTGTTTCTAGTTAATCACTGACTGATAGGAGTGTGACTCTGCAATCATTGCCAGCTGTTACATTGTCTAGTAGAAGAAATAAGGCAGCAGCTATACATCTCCCTTTTGAGGTATAAGAAAAAATGAAGGTTACAAAGGTTATGAATCAGGTGGACCTTCCACCATCATCAGTTCCATATAGAGAGCTTTGGAGACCCCTTACATTCCAGGTCACGTCTGCTGTCAGCATGGGGTGCCTGCAAAGGTCAGGGGCTCTCATTGACTGTCTAGCTGTGGCAACTTGGGCTCAATCCATCCAAGTTTCCCTAAAGAACACAGGGAAAAGAAGGTGGTGGCAGCCTGTGTGGACAGTGAAAAGTCTACATTGAACTAGTCTTGCTGCCCGCACTGCACCAAAGCCCAGGTACAGAATTTCAGCAAACCTTTGGCACAACTCCCAACTTTTAATAACATAATAACTAGATTCAGATAGACAAGCTCTGTAAGTTTAGGCTTCCACCTCCGACCAGCCCTTTTAGCAATAGAAAGAGACTGTTGGAGTTGTAGCCCAAAATATCAAGTGAGCCTCTGAGATAAAATAGACCAATGGTCACAGTCATACCAAGCAGCTTCTGATGTTCCTGCTAAGTGACTCTGTCCTGGGGACAGGACGGCAGCAGGCAGCAAGTAATGTTACAATAGTGCTAAACTCCATTCTGTTCACAAGCCATCAGTGGCTGGTTCCTATTAAGTTTCAGAAAGAAAAACAACTGGGGCCAATGGGAACAAATGTGGTATTGGACAGATGGGGGAGAGAATTGCTGGCCTCCCCCACATTGGATAGCTTGAGATGTCCCATCCCACCAATTCAACATTAAACTTTGCTATAGGATACTTCTTGCTAGAATCATAGGTGTGTGAATTCATTTGTGAGATACATTAACAGAAGAACAACTCAGGCTATATTATCTGTTACAAAGGATATGATCTCTTCATTTGCAGTTTGTACAGCACATACTGCATTTAATATTGTTCATGACAAACACCCAGGGAAGGGGGGGGGGGGGTAGACGGGACCCAAACATTTAAAAAGTCATCAAAAAGGGCTTAAATCTACTCAGCCACTTCCTAAACATCATTAACACCTGCTGTGAAATCTGCTGCCACTTGTAGCACATGATCCAGTTTAAAAATACTGCTCTCTTGGGGGAAAGGAAGCCTATAAATCTTAGCAATGACAAGTGCACTCTGGTTTTTCATATATTCAAAGGATATAAGCTTCTACAACAATCCAGGACAGCCAGGGAGAAAAAAGAATAAAGTCACAGTGGGGCATAGGCTGCAGGAAACCTGAACATTGGTAAAGCAGTATCTTTCAAGCATTGGGAAATGTGCTTGTTTTGTATTTTGTACACCCTTGTGCTAAAGCAGGCATGGGCAAACTTTGGCCCTCCAGGGGTTTTGGACTCCAACTCCCACAATTCAAAACAGCCTACCACCTGTTGGGAATTGTGGGAGTTGAAGTCCAAAACTCCTGAAGGGCCAAAGTTTGCCCATGCCTGTGCTAAAGGCTCTGTGAGGAAGAGGTCTTTTGGTACCATTAGAGGCAAATGGTGGCACTGCTCCTGAGTTTACAAATGCTTGCTTGCTTGCTTGCTTGCTTGCTTGCTTTATATGTTGCTTTTATCCCAAAATGGGACCCAAGGCAGCTCACAGCTAAAATCATTTAAACAATACATTTTTAAATAACAGTATAAAGTTGCATTCAGCCCTCCACATTTGTGTATTTGACTTTTACAGATTTGATTAATCATGGTTTGATTAATATGGTATCTCTAGAATTCTTGATATTATCCAAAACAATTCTGTGGTGAGCTTCCTATCGATACTCACTATAGAATCACACTGAGGGACCTAGGGATTGATAGAGAACTGTTTTCTCAGGTAAAGAGAGGTTGTTGTTTTTAATATGTTCTTTCCACTTTTTCTGATGTCCTGCACCCCAAATCTGAGTTAATGTGGAGGTGTGACTGTATTGTTAAAAGATGCAAAAGTTAAAAACATATGAAACAGAACACACACTCTAATTTCCTCCTGAGACTAATAATTACATATTAAAAGCCTCCTTGAATACAAGTGTCTTCAAGAATTGTCTTCAGTGAAAAGGAAGTAGGGAGGGAGCTAGTCTAGCCTCCTGTGGAAGAGAGCTCCTGTTGAGAGAGCAGCCTCTGAGAGAGCATAAATGTTTAAAGAAAGGTAGATTGCCTTGGCAAACATTATCAACTCTGAGTGGAAGCCATTGGGACACTTGAGCATTTATTCACTTTAATCCACTTTAAATGCTGCGACTGCCTCCTGCAGAATTCAGGGGTTTGTAGCTTAGCCCAGGGCCTCTCTGGACAAGCAATTTAAAGGCCCTTCCCTAAACTACAAACTCCAGAATTCTGCAGGAGGCAGTCACAGCATTTAAAGTGGATTAAAATGGATAAATGCTTAAGTATGATGAGGCAAATGTCAGGTATTGTTTTCAATGTTTATTTAAGCTTCACAGGTAATAAGACTTGATGACTTCCACATCTGAGGGGTAGTGAATTCACTCTAGGGACCTCTTCACACAGGGCATTTTTGCCCCATTTTGCCACTTTTATGCGAATTGAAAGTGTAACTTTCCCTATAATAAAAAACAGGAACTATAAATGAAATATTTGTTATTGCATGTTTACACGCTGTGGAATCTTCTTCGTGGCATATAGGGAAACAACAGATGGTGCTCAATGTATTCATCATAACAACGAACTAAAATAGGATACTTACTGTTCATCGTTGTTAGTTTTCTCAATTTATTGATGGGGTGAGAGACACCTTGTCAAACTGAAGACAATTTAGCATTGTAACAAAATGATAAGATTTAAGAGAACAGAGAGTTTTGTAACCTAGAAAGAACCAACATAAAATCCTGACAGAATGCAGCTTGGATATCATATAGAAATTTGGGCTCACATCAGGTATATCTTGGTATTTCTGTTTCTCTTGTGTGACATTTTATACTTACTATTTTTTACACAGAAGTTGTAAAAAAAGTTGGAAGGAATTGTTCTTAAACCAAGTTAGACTATTTGTTTATTTCATTCAGCTTTGATTACAACAGAGGTGGACAATTTGTAAGTTAGAAGCATAGCATATTTTATTTCCCTGAACTCACAGAGAGAGCATGGTTGATGTTGGGAGAGCAACCTGTAAAGTTATCAAGGCTTGGACCTGACTCCACTGCATATGTTTTTGTCCTTGGGACAGAGCAGCCACACATCCTGTTCTGTTCTGTTTTGTTTGATCCTGCAAGAGCAGGAAGGCTGGGTTCTGGCCATACGCAAAACAAAGCACCTCTTGAACATTTGGTATGAAGAAAAATGGTTTAAAGATACATATCAAATGTTCCCAGCTTGGGAAGGGGGGCTATCTATTCGGAACTCAAGTGACATCTACTTTTCCTCTCTCAGCACCACTGCCCCAGGTGACAGAGCAAGTAGCAAATGTGAATGTGTCTATGTGCCCTCAAGTCACCCACCAACCTTTGGTGACCCCATGAATTTCATAAAAAAATTAGGCAAGAAATACTCAGGAGTGGTTTTGTCAATTCGTTAGTCTTATATATAGCCTAAAGTCATTGGTATTTATTGGTGATCTCCCATTCAGCCAGAAAACACAAAAAAACCCAGCATTATCCATATTAGGGCATTATGAAATTCAGAATGCAAATTCTGCCTGGAAGAAAGCCATGTTGAACTGAATTAGTCTGACTTCTTCTCAATAAGAGATATAAATAGTGTTGGCCCTTTTCCACCATTAGGTGAACATTATTTTTATCTATTAAATTCACCAGTAGCTGCTTTTACCGCTAGTCATTTTTAAACTGGTTCTTTTATTTGCTGCTTTCTTATAAACTTAGCTGATTTTTTAAAATTAAATGCTGTGAGATTTTTACTCTTAGGTGCTGATTTTGCTATACATCACAGTGAATAATATCTTTTATAAAGCTGACTTGTCAATCCATAAATATAAATGCATTCTAGATAAAGCCTGCAAACTGTTGTGACTTACAGCTTTATCACACAGGGCAAAAAAGTGTCCTATGAAGCTCCTGCCCCAGTTTACCCATGGAGCCCCATCGCCGCACATCAGATGATGTAGGGTGACTTCCAGTTGGGTTCTGTGGGTGAACTGAGGCAGCAGTGTGGAAGGGCACTGCTGCCGCCAACACGGAAGCCTCCCTGTGCTTTGCAAGGAACAACGGAGCTTCCATGGTCATCAGCTGCATGGCAACACTTCCCCATGTGTGATGGGGCTGAGCTTTAGCAAAGGGCTGGGCTTTAGCACAGCTGGTAAATCACCAGCAGTAATAAGATCTACCAACCGAATTGTGGCCAGTTCGAAGCCCAGTCGGGGTTAGCACCCAACCATCAAGCCCAGCTCACTGTTTACCTAAGCAGTTTGAAAACAGCTTAGAGCTGTAAGTAGAGAAATTAGGTACCACTAGTTAGCAGGGGAGGTATTTTACAACACCATAAAAAGCAAGACCAGAAATGCAATGACCAAAAGGAAGGTGGAAGGAGGAAGTCCTGATGACTCTTCATCACAGAGAATGGAGCAACAGCCACCCGCTGTGACTGGATCTGAACTCAACTTCCAAACTGGGAGATAGGGCAGAATATAAATAAATTATTATTATTATTATTATTATTATTATTATTATTATTATTATTATTATGCATCAGCTGCCAGCCTGGATGCCAGGATTGTCCCGCTGCAACCACAATGGCTCCCATTTTTGCCATGGAGGCTGACGAATCATTCTATGCTTGACCACATCCATGTGATGAGGTCCTTAGCAGGCCATATTTTGTACACAAAAACATCCACTATTTTTGAACTCACAGATTTTGTCAGCTAAAGCACACAATTTCACCTCTGAGGTAAATGCCAATACTGTATTTTTCCATATTATAACAGAGAAACTAAAAACCTAAATCAAAGGTTATAATGTGATGCAGAGCTGTGTCATGGGCAGTACGCCTGAGAAACATGGACTGACAACAAACATCACTCTCAACTTCTAGAATGAGTGTATCAGTGTTGCATCTTACAAATTTCTTGGGAAAACAGAGAGACAAACATCAGTGTTCTGGAAGAAGCAACGCCACCAGCACTGAAGCAATAACTCTCCACCATCAACTTTACTGGACTGGCCACATTTTACGAATGCCTGATCACTGTCTTCCAAAGCAGTTACTCTACTCTCAACTCAAGAACAGAAAACAGAATGTCAGTGGACAGCAAAATAGATTTAAGGATGACCTTAAAGCTATTTTTTTAAAAAGTGGAATAAACAAAGAGAATTGGGAAGCCCTGGCTCTCGAGCATTGTCACTGGAGGTCAGTTATTACCAGCAGAGCTGTGGATTTTGAGAAGACACGAATAGAATGGGAGAAATATGCCGAGGAAGACTTGCTATGCAAGCCCTTGTTGGGGACCCAGTAGCTATCCCAAACAATGCTCCAAAGGAATTCCAGGCATCATAACCCAATTCTCAATAAAATCCTCTAGGCTGATGATTCTGCAATAACTTGTTCTTCACTGTTTAGTGTGTGTGTGTGTGTGTGTGTGTGTGTGTGTGTGTGTGTATTTAGCATGTATTTGAAGAAACAGTTGCTAGAAATCTTAGGCTCTCACTGGTAAAATGGGATTATGGGATTGCATTTAGCACAATATAGTAAGGATTTTGCTGTTGTTATATGCCTGCAAGTCAACTCAAACTTATGTTGACTGTCTTCTTGCAAGATTTTGTCAGTGGATTGCCTCCCCATTATACTGAGAGAATGTAGTGTGCAAAATCACCCAGTGACTTTCCATGGTTTAGCAGGGATTCAAATGCTGGTCTCCTGAAATACTAGTCCAACGTCTTGTTCGTTTTATCCATGTGCAATGCTAATTCATCTTCTCCCAGGAATTTATTTATTTATTTGCTCTATTTATACCCCACCTTTCTCTACCCCGCAGGGGACTCAAGGTGGCTTACATAAAGACAATTATTCAATATCTTAAAATATATATAATTTAAAAATTAAAATTAAATTAGATTAAAATCAGACAGGAAGCTTTTAGAAGTTGGCTAAAGACATCACACAACTTTTTCAAGTAAATAACTCAGTATAAGGTCAAGAACCTATATTTACACTTGTAGAGTATTGCATATAGCTACCCTTCAAGTAAAACATACACCAGTGGCATCATGATAGACACCAGGTTGCTCAACAATTGTCGTAGCACTCAGTTCACCCTTAGTTAAGTGGTTGAGCTAATTAACCATTGCACCATGAGTGAACATGATGCAGAAAGGTGCGTGTGTATATATATTTGGGTCAGTACTAGAGCCTGTGCCTACAGAACCTGTGAGAAAGTATAAACATGTTGTTGTTTGCCATCTATTGGTTTCCAACTTAGGGCAGCCTTTGAGCTGTAAGAAAGTGTGACTTGCCTAAGCAATTAAATCAGTTTTCTTTTTCAGATTTTGAGGTGTATTGGATTTTGGAATTCTAGATAAGAGAGAATCAGTCTGTAGTGCCCTGGAGTTGGTGTGTTCTATTATTTTTCTATTCTGTCGATTTTATTAGAACAAATTTATCACCAAGGTGCTTCTTCTGAAAGTATTATGAAAAATATGCACATATATATAGAATAGCCATCACTGGACCCCACTCAATTGGATAACTATCGGCCTATTTCCAATCTCCACTTTTTGGGTAAGGTCGTGGAACTTGTGGTGGCCACACAACTCCAGGCATTCTTGGTAGATACCGATTTTCTGGATCCGGCACAATCTAGCTTCAGGCCGGGGCATGGTACCAAGACAGCCTTGGTCGCCTTAGTTGATTATCTATTCTGGGAACTGGACAGGTGGAGTGTGTACCTGCTGGTTCAGCTGGACCTCTCAGCGGCCTTCGATACTGTCGATCACGGTATCCTTCTGAGGCGCCTTGCCGGAATGGGGCTCGGACGTACTGTTCTGCAATGGCTCTGGTCCTTTCTGGAGGGGAGTTCCCAGATGGTGTCATTGGAGGACACCTGCTCGGCCCCACAACCATTGTCTTGTGGGGTCCCGCAGGGGTCAGTACTGTCCCCCATGTTGTTCAACATATACATGAAGACGCTGGGAGAGATCATCCGGAGTTTCGGGGTGCGGTGTCATCTGTACGCAGATGATGTCCAGCTCTGTCACTCCTTCCCACCTGTCACTAAGGAGGCTGTTCAGGTCCTGAACCGGTGTCTGGCCACTGTGTCGGACTGGATGAGGGTGAACAAATTGAAACTGAATCCAGACAAGACGGAGGTCCTCCTGGTCAGTTGTAAGGCTGAACAGGGAATAGGGTTACAGCCTGTGTTGGATGGGGTCGCACTCCCCCTGAAGACACAGGTTCACAGTCTGGGTGTTCTCCTGGACTCATTGCTGAGCCTGGTGCCCCAGCTCTCAGCGGTGGCCAGGGGAGCCTTTGCACAACTCATACTTGTGCACCAGCTGCACCCATTCCTTGGCAGGTCTGACTTAGCCACGGTGGTCCATGCTCTGGTTACATCCCGTTTGGATTACTGCAACGCTCTCTACGTGGGGTTGCCTTTGAAGACGGCACAGAAGCTCCAATTAGTACAACAGGCGGCAGCCAGATTAATAACTGGGGCGGCTTACAGGGAGCGTGCCACCCCCCTGTTAAGCCAGCTCCACTGGCTGCCGATATGCTACTGAGCCCAATTCAAAGTGCTGGTTTTGACCTATAAAGCCCTAAACGGTTCTGGCCCAACTTACTTGTCCGAACGTATCTCCTCCTATGAACCAGGAAGATCCCTAAGATCATCTGGTGAGGCCCTGCTCTCAGTCCTGCCTGCCTCGCAAGCACGGCTGGTGGGGACAAGGGACAGGGCCTTTTCGATCGTGGCTCCTCGGTTGTGGAACACCCTCCCCAGAGATGTACGACAAGCCCCAACCCTTTTGTGTTTTAGAAAAGCCCTGAAAACATGGCTATGTGCCCAGGCTTTTGAAGATTAAATAATAAAGACAACCCAGACTGATTTACAACTACAGCATGAGGATTTTGGATGAATGGATTTTAATCATATGTTTTATATTTTTATATTGTTTTAATTGTTTTAATTGGATTTTCATTGCTGTTTTAATTATGTGTAGGCATCGAATTGTTGCCAATTTTGTACGCCGCCCTGAGTCCCTTCGGGTGAGACGGGCGGGATATAAATGTTGGAAATAAATAAATAAATAAATAAATTACACCACTCAGGGTAAAATATTGTTCTGTTCAAAGTGGAGAGCACTGTGTTCTTTCAAGAAATCTCTTGTGCTGAGTGGGCTTCCCACACTCTATGTTTGTAATGCCACAGATGACCTTATGGCGTCATATGAGCACCCTCTGGTGGTCAATAAGAGGTAGCACTATTGACACATTAAGTTTTGATTTTAACTATTTTCATTCTAATTCTGCTTTAAAACATCTAAATTGTTGCAATACAGATAATGGAGAAAAACCTTTCTCAGTTTTTCCAATGAGGAGTAGAACCAATGGTTTAGAACTGCAGGGGAAACAATTTAAGGTAAATATCAGAAGAAACTGCCTAATGGTTAGAGTATATCAGCAATGCAGCAACTGCTCACCAAATCGATGGGACTCCCTATATGAACATCAGCTAGGGATCCTATAGAAAACAAGATGCTGGATTAGGTGACCTCCATCTAAAACTTGCTTGTAACCCTGTAACCCTGTAACATAGGTGACTCCCCAGCTCCTGCTCCATATATATCTAGAAGAGAGCCAAATATTTGCTCATTCATAAAGCCTGTGTGGTGTCAGTCTCAGCCAATCTATCTCTCAAAGTTGATGTGAGGATATCATGGAGAATCATGTATGCTATTTTGAACTAATCTGAAGTACACAAACGTAACAAAGGAAAGAAATAAAAATTAAATACAAGGGCATTTTTTAAAAATCATTTTATTGGCACATAAGAAAAGAGGGCAGAGAGAAAGGGAAGCATAATTGAGGAAACAATGGTTGACAAATAAATACAACTACATTTATAGACAGAAGAAGAGTTCCTCCAAAACTGGATTGCTAAACTGTTCTAATATTTGCAATACTTTAGCTACACCATATACATTTAATTTACAACTGATCACTGTCCCTGATAAATCATCCCCTGTTCCCCTCTTCAACTGGATTTGTGTTCCTTGATTTGTGTTCCCTGAAACTTTATTAAATTGGTGGACAGTGTCCCAGCAAACCATAATGTGCTTCATGTCCCTTGCGCAAAGACAAAGTTCAGGCAGTGTCATAAATTTTGTCATGTTTCTATGACAGAACCAATTAGGAAATGACATTTATCACCCAGGAACAGAAATCATAGCACACCATCAAATCATTCCTGACAGATGGCCATCAGCCTCTGAATAAGGAAATCAGTTCCTGGTTTGAAAGTGCTATTTCCTATTTCATTGGCTTTTCTGGGGCTGAGAGTGTGTGACTTGCCCAAGTGGGTGGGTGAGTGGGGAATCAAGCCACAATTGGAGTCCAACACTCAAACCTCTCCCTCCCTCCCTCCCTCTCTCTCTCTCTAAACTTCTCAAACATTCCAAGAATTCACATACCGTATGAAAGTTTGGTCAAGATGGTCAGAGGAGGGCAACTAAAATGATCAAGGCCTATAAGGAGCGGCTTAAAGAACTGGGCATGTTTAGCCTGCAGAAGAGAAGGTGGAGAGAGAGGAGACATGAGGAGGGCCATGTATGTGAGGAGAAGTCATAGGGAGGAGAAAACAAGCTTGTTTTCCGCTGCCCTGGAGAGTAGGACACAATGGAACAATGGCTTCAAACTACAGGAAAGGAGATTTCACCTGAACATGAGGAGAAACTTTCTCACTGTGAGAGCTGTTCAGCAATGGAACTCTCTGCCCCGGAGTGTGGTGGAGGCTCCTTCTTTGGAGGCTTTTAAGCAGAGGCTGGATGGCCATCTGTCGGGGGTGCTTTGAATGTGATTTCCAGCTTCTTGGCAGGGGGTTGGACTGGATGGCCCACGAGGTCTCTTCCAACTCTACTATTCTATGATTCTAAGTGAGGACAAAAGGGGGTGGGGAATGTTAAGAGGAGAGAGGGCCTGGGACATCTGGGAATTGTAGTTTTAAAGCGGGCATAGTACTATTGGAGAAAGGTCTGCTAGAGCCCAATACTTTTATAAATGGGGAAAATTCAGAGGTTTCATTCTGTTTCATTTTTAAAGCTATTGAGATGAAATTTGCCACAATGGAAGCAAATGTTCATAACTCTCTGCCTATCAAGTTTCATAATGTTTGGCCCATCCACTGATTTTTTTGGAATTTTCAAACAACATTTTTTAAAAACACTACCAGAACGATGGCCCTGCCTCTCCGCCCCTCTTCCTCCTGCCCTGATTGGCTTAGCCCAAGGCTTCTGGGAAATGGAGTTTTGTCCAGATAATGGCTTCTTGCTTCACTTGCACTTAAATAAATGGGGAAAATCCAGAGGCTTCATTCTGCTTCATTTTTAAAGCTATTGAGATGGAATTTGCCACAATGGAAGCAAATATTCATAACTCTTTGCCTATCAAGTTTCATAATGTTTGAGCCATCCACTGATTTTTTGGGAATTTTCAAACAACATTTTTTTAAAACACTACCAGAATGATGGCTCCGCCTCTCCATGCCTCTTCCTTCCGCCCTGATTGGCCATTTGATACATGACTCTTAATTTAAAAAAATACTTTGTTGCTCCACCTACAGTTTCGCCTGATCCCAGCAGAGAGCACATGTTGCAAAAAAAGCAGAGGAGAAATACTGGAGAAGACAACAGAAGCCCTGAGTATAGGGAGAAGAAGAAGTCAGAGGTGATTCAGAAGAGAAAGAGGTGGCTAGACTCTGCTCTGAGGGAAGGGAAAATGATGACAGAGTCCATATCCCCTAGCACCTGAGATCAGACGCATCTTCCTCCTCTGGGTTCAAATAGTATTATGTTGTGATTATATCACTTTATTTGTAGTGCATCTTTTCCCCAAACCTAGGATCCAAGGTCACTTATAAAATAAAAAGAAATGCATTTAAAGACAGATATATATTAAACCATATAAAAAGCTAAAAAGTCTAAAATGTAATTGACTTGTCTATAGAATTAAAACAATTTAAAACATGCCCATTTAAAAGCAAAGGGTTAAAGTAATTCTGCACAATAAGAAAAGCCCAATTTTTCCAAAACAGTTCTCAAATAAAAAGGGAATAAACAGCAGAAAGTCAGAGACATGTGGTGACTAGAACATTGGATATGAATTGGGAAACTCAGCTTCCTCTTCCTCCTCAGGGATGGGGAAAAAGCCTACCCCACCCATGCACTGCATTGACTGGAGTGTACCACTTCAGATTGTAGTGCAGGCATGGGCAAACATCAGCCCTCCAGGAGTTTTGGACTTCACTGCCACAATTCCTAATAGCCAATAGGCTGTTAGGAACTGTGGCAGTTTAAGTCCAAAACACCCAGAGGGCCCCATGCCTGCTATAGTGAAATCGATATTTCAATGCATCAAAATCTCCTTGAAAAAAAGGCATTTGGACAGCAGAGATGGGGTTAGAGTAGAATTGTTTTGTCATGGCAGTGTGTTAGTTCTATTTATAGGGATTTTGTTCTTTCTTTCAGGAATTCCCATCAATTTCAGCATCCATTCTGTAAACAGGTCTGCTTTTAAATCTTCTGCATGCATTTCCCAACTTCACTGATGAGTATTTGGCAAGTCTCTACCTCTTAGCCTATTTAGCTGTGGTAATTAAATGCTGTCTCATCTTCATTTAAGATGTAAATGTACCTAAGTTCCTTTTTTGATGTATGCCACCTTTCCTTTCTGGTCCTATTTCTGTATCTTTAACAGCAATCTATCTCAAAGCAGACAAGCAGCTGAAGCTTTATCCCTATGCCAGAAAAAGTATTGTATAATAACGCTATCACTATCCAGATTATAACAACCTTCTTTAATAAAAAGTCATTCATCTTGGCCTGCCAAATGCAGAATGCTGGTGTAATTCACAGCTTAAACATATAAAGCAAATTCCTAAATGTGGTCTGCCTACACTTACAGTGATCTTTCCAAACTTGAATCTACTAAGACATTCTGGGGTTCTTGGCTAAGAAAAGTTTCTCTGACTACTTCATTCTCTTTCTGTTGAGCTTGGTTCTGCTGCTCAGCAAACTTCACAGCAGCATGTATACTGTGGAAGAATAGCAAACCTGAATCTTCCATCCCAGTGAGCCAACCACTTGCCTGGAGCAGGTGTCGAGTGGCTGGATTACAGTTGGCCAACAACACCTGGACACCAATCTTGCCATAGTCTTGGTGGATCTCCTTCAGCACACTGAGACCCACACTGTCTATAAATTGCATGGCCCCACAGTCAATTATTAAGGTGCAGATATCAATCACTGGAGCAGAGACATCTTCTGAAACCTGTGTGGTGCTTTTCTTTGTGAGCTTTAGGCAGTTTAGCTTTGAAGAGAAACAGTTTTCATTTTTGTCCATGATTGCTTTTGCCTTTGCTTTAGCCTTTTTCTGCATGGCAGCAACCAAAGAAGGCTGTATTCCTGTTTTCTGGAAAAGTGAACTTTTGAAGTATTCCTTGTTTGCATAGTAAAGGGAGGTATCAAAGCGGAAGATCTTGATGTTTGCAATACTACTAATCCTCTTGTAAGTGAATTGGTCCTCATAAATTTCTGAATCATTCACTCTACCTAGAAGAGTGGCTCGGGGCCTCTGAGTACGAAAGATAATGCAGAGGAGAGCAAAGCAGACCCCTACCAAAAGGCCCAGCTCTGTGGAGATCAATGATGAGGACAGCATGGTGACCCACCAAACTACAGTGTCAATTTTGCTGATCCTCCACATCTTGGGAATGTCAGCAAATGTCCGCAAACCCCCTCGGAGATTCACAATGGTAACTACACCCAAGATACATGTTTGCAATGAATAGAAGAGAGGAGCAATCCACAACAAGATCAGGAGCATCACAACTGAAGATACCAGGCTTGATATTTGGGTTTGGCATCCTGTAGACTCTTTCAACAAGGTCTTTGTCAAGGCTCCAGAGGTAGCAAAGCAGGAGAAGAAAGCGGGGATCAGGTTCCCCATGCCAATAGCAATCATTTCCTGGTTGGCCCGTACAGGATAGCCATGCTTCTTGCCAAATATTTCTGCTAGTGAGACAGTCATTGCAAAACCAATAATAGCGATAGGTATAGCATCAAGTGCCAAATTTGACAAAAGTCTCAGATCAGGAACTGCAGGTTGCTTGAAACCAGTGGGAATGGCACCACAGATTTTAGATTTGTATTTGCTATTGAAGTCAAAAAAATAGGATAGCAGGGTTGCTGCAATGACCACCAGAAGTTCAATGGGAAACGGAGCCTTCATTTTATCTCTGTAGTATCTATTGACCTCTTTCACTGGCACAATCACAGCCAAAGAAACCAGACTGGTAACTAGATCACAGATGTTGGCCTTGCCAATGTATCTGAAGATGTCAATCCATGTTAAAATGAGGGAGCCCACTCCATCATGGCGGGGGATTTTTATTCCCAGGACAAGATTCATTTGGGAGGTGATGATGGTAAGAGAAGATCCAGTTACAAAGCCACTCAACAGAGGTTCTGAAAGATATACAGATATGAAGCCCAACTGGAAGACCCCCAGAAGTATCTGAAAGATAAAGCCAATTGAATCCATGAATCAGAACTAGTTCAAAATACAGCTTGATAAAAGCATCATGAACAATCATCTAGGGTAGCTGTGGCACACAAATTGTCCTAGATTTAATTATTAATATATCTCCAGGTTGGCCTCGGAAAAATTGGAATTTTTTTCTGAAATGCCAGAGAGCAAGTACCAGTCATTGTCAATATCAACAGTACAGGAGGATTCCTTTGCACTCATGTCCTGCTTATGGACTTTCCAGAGGCACCTTGTACTGGTGTTGAAGCAGAATAATGGATTATATAGTCCTATAGTCTGAATCAGCATAATCCTTCTTGGGGTTTTTAATATCAACATAGATAGACCAATAACCAGAATCCATATAAGGCAATTCCTATTATTCCTGGTCAGAAAGAATTATGAATTGGTGGATACTTTCACTTAAAAGTACATCACATGGTTTAGTCTAATGTGTAGATTGGACCCCCCCCCCCCCCCCCCCAGAAAACACTGCGATTGATGTGATGTGAAAACTTGTTCTATTGTGTTTGCCTTTAGCTGTGGCAGCACCAGATTCATATGTATGCTTGCCCACAATGTCCTGCCTCATGTACGGAGGAGGAGTTGTTTAAAGCTATGAACAATGTGGTTGCTGTTGCCCGCCATTGGTCTAAAACTATTTAGCTGCTTGTGATTCCTTTATTCATCACTTTTAAACTTATTTATTATGCAATGCCCCTGGTGGCACAGTGCGTTAAAGCGCTGAGCTGCTGAACTTGCAGACCAAAAGGTGCCAGGTTCAAATCTCAGGAGCAGAATGAGCGCCCGCTGTTAGCCCCAGCTCCTGCCAACCTAGCAGTTCGAAAACATGCAAATGTGAGTAGATCAAGTAGGTACCGCTCTGGAGGGGAAGGTAACGGCGCTCCATGCAGTCATGCCAGCCACATGACCTTGGAGGTGTCTATGGACAACACTGGCTCTTCGGCTTAGAAATGGAGATGAGCACCAACCCCCAGAGTTGGTTATGACTGGACTTAACATCAGGGGAAAACCTTTACCTTTAACTTTGAACCAAAATAAATAAAACTAGGTTCACTGTTATTTTCACACCAGTGGAAGGTGGCCATTGAAGAAAGATCTAGTCAGATGCAGAATGCTGATATTATCCTCCAAGAACACTAGAGGACCTCCTGATAACTGATATACTTGCTGAATCAATATCTTAATAATGCCAATGGAAGCAGTCAGTACAGCTTTGTCTGGTCACTATTTAAAATCAAAATAGCCAACAACTAAAAAAGAAACTTGTATCTGAGCCAGAGCAAGGCATTCTGATCACTCTAATAGCCTTTTTGCTAATTCATTGCCATGAATTTAAATCCAAAGAATTAAGTGCTCCAAATATTTAAAAGATAGTAATGTGCAAGCTTATTTCCAATACATTATCTTACCTGATATATTCCAACCAAAAATGCTAACGCTGTTGCCACACTGATAGCATAGCAGCTTTTGTCACAAAACACTGTCCCATTCAATGTGGCATTGGCCATCATGACAGTGGCACCATCTGACTCATATCCTGCTAACCTCAGCTGTCGGTTTACTGATTCCCCAATCATCAGGCACAGGACCCCGAAAGAACCCACACAGACATGGCGTGAGGTAGCCATGGCAAAGTAGATGATGGGACAGAAGAAGTTGGTATAGAGCCCATAAATAGGATCCTGGCTTGCAAGAAGGGCATAGGAAATTGACTGTGGGATGGCTACTATTCCAACCAGTAAGCCTGAGATGATGTCACCAAGCAGGTATTCTTTGATTCTGTAATGCGAAAGCCACTCTATGGCAGGAAACAGCTTGAGGAAAAAGTTGAGGACACTTCGTTGGTTACACTTGCAACTTTTTTCAACTTTCTTGAGGAAAATCTTGACACTAAAGCCTGGTGTTTCATACTCTTCAAGCTTGATAGGGACATATGGAACAGATGGTTGAGACAAAGTTGAGCTTGGCCTGTCATTATTTGGTTCATACTTCGGTGTGGTAGTATCATTCTCCATTACTCCAAGGCAGCTAAAATGAAAACAAGAATTAAAACATACTGTTGAATAAATCACAGATGGATTTTTAACTGGCATGCATAAGAAAGAAGAAGATTATAATTGCAGAAACTCACTCACAACTATAAAAATTAAAGGACAACTATTTCTGAAGCATAAACGCTCCTGTTATGTATATAGTTGAGCTACTTGTTTGCTATACAGAAAGGTAGTCTCTTTAATAAACATTATTACCCCCAAATTACAAACATACAACTTACATACAACTTATAGTTAAAAATGAGAATGAGATAACTGAAAGTGAGAGAAATCTACTCCTTGAAAAGGAAATTCACTCCTGAAAGAGTTGTCATGGGGAAGCTTTCTCTCCAATCTTTGTTTCTGCAACAATTCATTTTTTTTCAAAATCCAGTTATCACAGGGAAAGAAAATGAGGTAAAATCTTCTGAACAGGGGCACAGACAGGAAAACAAAAACCACAAGGGTGTTAACCCTTCTCTATGCTATCAAAAGCTAATATTTTTTTTTTGCTGGCGTTACCCTTTTAAAAGTACCTGTTCCAACTTAGGACATACACATTAAATTTAAGAACAAACCTACAGAACCTGTCTTGCTCAAAACATGGGGACTGCCTGTAGTTCAAAAGAAATTCTCAGAGTAGCTTATTGTTCCATTTGTTGAGTTTACACCAGTACAAGTGGTCATAGGAAAATATGAATCAAGCTATTTGATAATCTATCATTGTCCTTTCACTAGTTAATTCAGATACTACTTTTAATGACCTACTGTTGTTTTGTCCAATTTGACCTATTTTTGTTTTGTTGCCATTCACAGAAACAATAACAAGCAACAGTAATTGGCTACTAATAATCTGAAATTTTATTTTGATTATTTATTAAATAATTGGCTATAAGTTACCTTTTTGCAGCTGGTTGGTGATCTCACATTAATTGTAAAAATCATGTCTCACAGATCTAAAAAGTGTATCTAACAGATCTCAAATTATTTGAAAATAACATAACTATATCAGACAAGATAGATTACTCCCAATAATGGAGAGTTGTTCCTGTTCAGTTAAAAGGCCAATTGGGGAATAAAGGCTGGATCTACACTGCCATATAATGCAGTTTCAGAAAGCAGATTAACTGCATTAAACCAGATTATATCTACACTGTCATATAATCCAATTCAATGCAGTTAATCTGCATTTTGAAACTGCATTATATGGCAGTGTTGATCCAGCCTCAGTCCATTCTGGAGGAAATGACACTCCCTCTGAAATTTCAAGTTTGTTGCTTGGGGGCACACCTGAACTCAGCCTGGAAACCCAGCTCTCAGCAACGTCCAGACTACTTTTGTCTACCTAAAACTGGTGCACCTCTTTTGTCTATTCATTAAGATGTCCAATATGACACAACAGCCTCTCAACAGCCTTAGGGACTGTGAACTAGCCTTCTAAAGTTTGAGGATCCCTGTTCTAATGTGTGTGCACTTCAAGCAGTGCTGCCATGTACTGTTGTTTTAGTTCCTGCTGGTTTTTTTATAGCGACTCTTTTCTCAAATTTATAAGGAATGATTTAGTAGGTTTACCTCTGATACCATCATAGATGAAGCTGGGGTCTGATCTACACTGCCCATTCTCAGGGACTGATCTGATGTGCCTTTTGGGGACTCCCCCAGTCTCACATAGGGACTCCACCAGAATCTGCAGAGGTGGAAAGGAGCCCCAACTGCCCAGTGGTGCCAAATGTGGTTTGGTGCAACTGGCTGGCCCTAACTTCCTCCACCTCCCCCCCCCCCCCACAAGCATTACAGCAGTCTCTGTGAGTAACATGAGTCCTACCTGTTTGGTGATGTCAACCAGGATGATGGGGACAACAAGGGAGGTGAGGAGGGAAGCCCCACCCCCCACTTCTGCCCCTTCCTTCCCAGCTGACTCCATTATCCTGGCCAACATCACAACCCAGACATTGAGGGTGGGGGTAAGGGAAGGCCATCCTGTGTCCCCAGGCCTCTTCAGCCCAGGAAATGTAGAACAGTAGGAATTGCCATTGTGGCTGGGTTTTTTTCAGAAGTGACCCAACTGTTTCCACAGGTCCTAAATCAGGAGATAATCCAAATTCTGTCACTAGTGTGGGCCAAGGCACATTGAGGTGGCTTTGCCTCGCATCACCCAGGATCAGCTCCATGCAACGTTTGGCCACCATGAGGTTGATCCACCTCTACACCACCCTAAGTGTCAGTGTAGATGGGATCAATGTTACACTAATTCTATCCAGACTTACCATGACTTTGGGCTGTTTCAAGAGGCTCTTTGCAGCATGTTTGGGCTAAGAATGAAATCTGAGGCAATTCTTATGCCAGATTGTGGAAGGCGTTTCACAGGATTTGCAGCCCTGACTTAATAGGAAAACTGTTACTATCTTTCTTTCTGAATCCTTACTCTGGACTGCAAAGTAGCGGGGAACACAGTATGCTTTAACTAGAGGGGAAGTGGGAAAGACAAAGGAAGTGTTTTATAAATGGCTAACCAGGTAGATTCGCATATTGTTAACTCTGATATAAAAGAGAGAAAGCTTCTTCAGTTTATTTTGTCCATTTCATAATGCTTTCCCTGAAATCTATTGACTTACCCCCAATTTCTGGTACATTGTGCTTTTACCTCACAGACCTGAGTTCCTATTTATCCTTTGATATTTAAATAAATCTTGGAATTAATCATCCCCCTCCACTAATTTGTGGTTACATCTTTCCCACTCACTGAGGCAAATAGAAAACCTCATGTTTATTCCTCAAGTAAAATGAGCTCATAACAGCAGGGCACACTTTTCCATATCTTGTCACTTCTCAAAGAAACCCTTCTCCCCATACCCAAACCATGTGCAAATGCATGAACATAAGCTATTATTTGCTTCACGCTGAATTTTATCTGCAATATCACTAGGTTCTGGAAACAAGGTGTTAGTAAGCTGATCATAACAGTTTACATTTTCCTAAGTGTAAACAGCTTTTGCTCAATTGCAGCTGATGGATTCGCTGTCAGTGAATATTTTGAATTCTCAGCGGGCCTTCTCTGGATTTTAGTTTGAACTTTGAAGCACTACAAAAATGTTAAAAGTTTGAATTAAGACCCAGAATGTAAAGAATCAAAACTTTGTATTAAAATTTCCCTAACTCACTGACACAGTAACCAACCATTACCACTGGTTTGAGTTACGTTTATTATAAAATTGTCATGAATATTCACCAACATTTAACAATATCCTCCTAGGCTATTATGAAGTGGGTGGGATGGAAGCTCTTGCCCACAAATGCATTTATAGGAACACAGGTGCTAGAATAAAGGCGCATTATCTCCACCCAGCAAATTAAATTTGAAAGCTTCTTGATGTATTGGATTCAGAAGCAGCTTTAATGGATTGTGTGTTTACTAAAAAGACAAATAAAATATACCCCTCAACATCTCTTTCTAAGGCCAAAATGGGAGTGAAATAATAACTATGTATAACAAGTACTGCTGTCAGAATAGTAGAGAAGTGATGAATAGACATAATTGAAGTTTGTGCTTTTTTCTTTAGATACTGAACCCTTAAGTAGCTTACTTTAGCCAGGTGGCTTCCAGCTGTGTTTGACTACAACTCCCATCATTCATATCAGAAAGTCCAGAAAGTTGGGATGTATAACTCAACACATCTGCGGGGCACTGGCTTGAGGGGGGCTGAGCTGCAGCCTTTAAGCTGCCCCCTGTGAGTTATATTGCACTGAAATGAAAACGTTAAAAGAAGAAGAAAAATAAAATGTAAAAGTGTTGTGCTCCAAACCTGTGGTGATCGCCTTCCCCTTCTTGTGAGTTGTTAGCCATTCTGATACGACAAGACAAGTGGCCTTGGATCTAGTTCATTGGTCCTTTTATCTTAACCTTACATTATTGCAATGTCCTGTCTAACCACTCACAGTTGTATTTTGAAAACAAACAACACTTAAGTGAAATATATTTATAGACACTTCTGTGATCCATTACTGGTGATTTGGGGAGTTTAAATAAACAGCCAGGCAATATGACATGCCAGAACATGTTTGTTAAACAAAGGGGAGATGCTTGCACTGTCCCTTCCTCACCCCCTTTTGGGGTGGGGAGAGGTTATGTAAAAGGAGCTGACAATCTGGTACATTGAAACTTCTTCATGTTGTGAGGAATATCTTGAGGGACATTTCTGTGGCAGAGATTCAGCAGGAAGAGAAACCATTGTAGAGAGCCTTTCTCCCTGCTGCTCCAGCTCTATTTCCTACCATTTCCAACATTTTTACTGGTATGTGTGCATTAGTTACATATTTTGGAAAATCAGCAAACAGAACTAAAGGAAGCAATATCGACAAGCTTCTGCTTTCTTCAGTTGCAAAAAATGTAATTATTTCCTCTCTCAATTTCCTCTTTGGCAACTGTAAAAAGTTTTGGTTATGTGTATGTGTGTGTGTGTGTGTGTGTGTATATATATATGTGTGTGTGTATATGTGTGTGTGTATATATATATATATATATATACACACACACACACACACACACACACACACACATACTTCTGTTTGTTTATCATTTTAATACATACAGAGAGGGCCAAAAATCATAAAGGAGGTTTAACATTTAATGTAATTTACAATACCATAGCATCATATATATACATAATATATAGGAAATTTACATTATACCTGAAAAATTAAATCTTATGGAGCCGCAGTGGCACAATGGGATAAACCCTTGCGCTAGCTGAACTGCTGACCTAAAGATTGGCAGTTGGAATCCACGAGACAGAGTGAGCTCCTGTCTATCAACTGTAGCTTCCCATACGGGGACATGAGAGAAGCCTCCCAGCAGGATGGTAACACACCCGGGTGTCCCCTGGGTAACGTCTCTGTAGATGGCCAATTCTCTCACACCAGAAGTCACTTGCAGTATGTTCACTTCTAACACGATAAAAAAAAATCAAATCTCATAAATTGAATATTGTGAATTTTTATTTTCTTGTACATCAGACCCTTTTGTAACTTTTGGCCCACATGTGTGTGTGTGCCTGTATACACATACATATACAGATGCACATATATACAGGCATTCCCTGAATTACAAACATCTGACATATATATGACTCATAGTTACAAGGTGTTAGCTTTGACCCTTAAAGCCCTACATGGTTTGAGTCCAGGTTACCTACAGGATCGCCTTCTCCCATACAATCCACCCAGCACACTGAGGTACTCTGGGGGGCAGCTACTCCAACCAGCCAGAACCCGACTAGCAATTGTCACTCAAAAGATCTTTCCATCAGCCACCCCAAGACTGTAGAATGACTTGTTGGAGGAGCTCTGACAGCTAAATGAGCGGATACAATTTAAAACCCATTTAAAGACCTATCTCTTCCAGCAGGCTTGCCCAGCCAGTTCAAAGCATGGACTGTAAACTGTCCTGTTTTAATCACTGTCCTGTGCATTTAATATGTATTTTATAGAAATTTTAATATGTATCTTCTATAGAACTACATTTTAATATGTGTGTTTATAAAAATTTTGCAATATTTGTATGTTTTGACTGTGCCGTGATCCACTTTGAGCCACAAGGAGAGGTGGGTAAAAATAAAATTATTATTTTATTACGACACAGCAAACAAGATAGACATGCTAGATTTCGAATCACAAAATCACAAGTTGAACATTTCCCAAGTGTCTAGGACTGTGTGATGTATTTTCGGATGATGCGTGCAGATCCCAGTAGGGTGGCCTTTTGCAGCTGGCAGATCGTGATTTTGTCAATGTCTATTGTTTCCAAATGCCGGCTGAGATCTTTTTGGCACAGCACCCAGTGTGCCCATCACCACCGGGACCACCTGCACTGGTTTCCGCCAGAGTCTTTGAAGTTCAATCTTGAGGTCCTGATAGCGGCTGAGTTTTTCCTGTTGTTTTTCGTCAATGCGACTGTCACCTGGTATGACGACGTCAATGATCCAAACCTTTTTCTTTTCCACAACGGTGATGTCTATTATTATTATTATTATTATTATTATTATTATTATTATTATTATTATTAAAGAATGGGAATGAGACAACAGGAAGTGAGATAAATCTATTCTTAGGAAGGAAAATTCACTCCTGAAAGAGTTATCATGGGAAAAATGTGTGTCCACTGAAGCTTTATCACCAATTCTTGTTTCCACAGAAGACAAATTTACCAAAAGCCAATGATCATAGGGACATAAGTGAGATGAAATATTCTGAAAAGGGATACAGATAGCAAACAAACACAGCAGGAGTGTTAGCCCTTCCCTATACGGTCCAAAACACACACACACACACACACATGTTTAGCAAACATCCTGGGAAAAGAGGAAAGCATTAATTTGATGCCTAGTTGCCCAAATTTCAGGCTTACATCAACAAAAATATTAGAGTTTGGGAAGCAACACTTGCAAATAGTCATTGTCACATTTCCAATTTTAAAAAAATAATTTTTCACTTTACTACATATCAAAGGTAACTAAGATACTGTTAAATCCTAATTGTCCCCACACTCCTTAGCTGTAACACAGAACACTCTCTCCTCCCATTTAGCTGGTTTCTGCCTCAACAAGTGGAAGAAATTGGGTGGAATTGTCTTTTTTCCACTGCATTCTGTCATGTTCCTATGGGGAATGTACTCACCCTCCCATGTCAAGTTGACCAGCACTGTTTTAAAACACTCCTTTCAATGGGATCTTCCCCCCTTCTCTTTGAATCCTTCCTCTTGAGGAGACCAGCACACTTTTAAAACACTTCTTTAAACCACTAAAAAGCTATCTTTAAACCACAAATAGTGACAGAATGATCATGGATGGGGCACTTCATAAAACAGTGTAAACAAAGAAATCCACCACTTCCCATCCCAAGGAAAAATATTTATTTTTAGGCATTTCTATGTGCAGGGAGGGTAATGGAGTTGAATTCTGGTCGGCTTTCTAATCCTCCCATTTCTACACGCTGTAGAGATGGAGTCCCACAAGCAACCTGCGTTGTTTGGCAGACTCAGTGGAAGTCTGTCTTTGAAGCGTGTAGAAACAGAGAAGGAAAACTATCTGATGAAGTCCTTGGTGAAAAATTAAAACTTTGATCAATTGGGTTCTACATTATTTAAGATTGCTTGTTTAGCCAGAGGCAGAGTTTGCCAAGATCTGACAACTGGACATAGTCAGCCACTGACACCACACTACTTACAGATAATTATGATTCTTTTTAAGTGAAGAACTTCAAATTCTTTACTACCATCTGAAAATTCTGCATCTGGTTCTGTTATTCCACATTATTATTTTCCATCACTTAGGATGATTACCTGAAAAGGTATAAAGGAATTATTTTGTGCCTTAAAAATTAACTGAGAAAAATAAATTTCCTGGATAAGGTTTTGTGAACACTAGTCTACTTCATCAGATGTAATGATACCTGCAAATGCTTATGTTAGAACATTTTTCTAGGTGCAAGGAATGGTGCATGTTTTGTGATTACTTTTGCTTGTAGCAGAAACAGTTCAATAAACCAACTGTGCCATTAGCCTCTTCTCTTGCCTTACAGGAGCATGCAATCCTACCACCACAGACAGGTAGGCGGGAAAGGTCCATGATGCTACACACATACAGAGTCATCCCCTCTTGTTGTATACATTCAATAAGAGAGAAATAATGTCCAATGATGAGATGCATTCCATAAGATCTAGAAATCTGGAGAGGAGAAATCTTTCCTTCCTTCCTTCCTTCCTTCCTTCCTTCCTTCCTTCCTTCCTCTCTTCTTGCTCTCTCTCTTTTCTTTTCTCCTCCTCCTCCTCCTCCTCCTCCTCCTCCTCCTCCTCCTCCTCCTCCTCCTCCTCTTCTTTTTTTTTTGCTGAATCACAGGTCTCTGGTTTCACCCACAAAGGTTCACTCTGCTCTAAATAGTTTATGATTATGAGTGCAGCACATAAGTCAATATAGATATTTGAAATAAATATAGACCAAAGAGCTTCAGCAATGTGAATGTATCATCTAAATATTTATTCTTTCTCCACCCAAGACTTCTCCAGCTTGCCCAATGTGACTGTCCTGCTTAGATTCTTTGACAACTAGCCCTGGAGAACACTTAGATATCTCTCTGGTAAGATGGAGAGCTTCCAAGCCAGAGGACATCAAACCCTGCTTACAAAGACAGGAAGTTAGGGCACATTCACAGATTGAAAAATTCCAGATTTTGTTCCCAGTTTTTTTTTTTTTTGTGCTGAGTTAAAATAAGGTGTCCTGGGGAATCTGGTAGAAAAATATATTGTACTATGAGCTGATAAAAATATTCTGGAATAAAACAAAATATATGTGGAACTCTAAAATAAAATGGGAAAGAAAAGGAACAAAATATGGGACTTCCTTGTCTTTTTTTCATCTGCTAATGTCATAAGGGATATAGCCTTAACAGAATAAAGGTAGGTTGAAGGTTTTCTATAAGTAATATTTCAAAACATGCAGTTATAAAAACTCATACAAGTGATATTTTCACCATGGGGTGTCACAGGTCAGAAATTACTTGAAGCCACATAAAAACATACCCTTAAATACTTTTCCTAAATGACACTGTGTCTTTTGGATCAAATAATGTGAAGCCATTGCTAGGTCTTTCTGCAAACACTTTAGGTCTAAATGCAGTTCAGAAGCTTTCCTGTCACTGACAACTTTTAAAAATACATCAAAACTTTAAAACACAAAGGATTCCATCTTTAACAATGAAAAGGGGTGGCTTTATTTTGACAACATCATAGTAGGGACTTTATAGCCTCTAAAGAGGAAAATATGAGAGGGAAGGGTTTTTTGTCTAGACTTTTTATATAGAAGAAAGTTTAGCATAGCAGCAATGCACTTTCTAAAAGAAAAATGGTTGTCTCCAGAATTTTCAAAATGTGTCTTCCTCGTTGGTCATTCAACAAACACACCATGAGTGGAATCCTGCATCCACTTACTTGGGAGTAAATTCCACTGAACTTAAGGAAATTTAGATTTAAATGACAGCTCCCATGTCAGGGGGCAGTAGGTTTTGGACTGAATGTTAAAGAATGTTAAAGAAACTATCCAAATTTAGAGATAGGATTCAGGACCTTAGATAGCATTTTAAAGTTCAAATTAAAACTCAGAGTAGATTAATAGGCCCACTGTCTCAGAACTCACCATCTGACAATGTGCTAAAGACCTGAAAACATGTATTTCCAAAGACCTTGCCTACATTTCATAATATTTTTGTAGGTGAGAAAACTGAAGGAACTCCTTGTTGGCTCAAGATCCCTAGCAGCTACTTCAGAATGGGGAAATAAATTGAGAAACAGAGACACAATGCTCTTCATCCAGAAGTTCTAAATAAGGTTTTGAAAGGGTTGGAATCATGACAGGTTTTATTATAGTGTTCTGATTCCTCTTTAACTGCCATGCCTGCATCCTATGAAATCTTGAGGTTTGTAGTTTGGTCAGAGACACTAGAGGCTAAGAATTCTAAATACTTCTCCCTAATCTGCAGATCTCTGGATTACATAGCATGTTATCATGGTAGTTTGTTTGGATGCATATTGCAAGCCGCTTCTGGTATGAGAAAATTGGCTGTCTACAAAGATGTTGCCCAGGTGACACCTGAATGTGTTGTCATCCTGCAGGGAGGCTTTTCTCATACCTCATGAAACCACGAGATGCAGAACCAACCTTAAGAAATGGGGCCACTAAGTGGAGTCCATGACATGTGAGTGTGGAGAAGAGCAAACCACAGACCACCTACTACTATGCAGCCTGAGCCCTGCCACATGCACCTTCTTTCACCAACACCAGAGGCACTCCAAGTGTCCAGCTACTGGTCAAAGGAAATTTAGTATAATGCCTAGCTTTTAACTTTGTTTGTGGTTTTTTTAATGCATTATAACTATATTCTCAATTTGCTTCTGACATGATAAATCATGGTAGTTAAAGCAGAATCATAATGTTATCATGGTGTATTGTGAAAGGAAAGGGTATGAATGTTGGATGTGGGAGAAAAATGGATTACAACTGCTGGCAGTAGAAACTAATGATAGGATTAGAAGGAAAGCAGCCGTGAGGGTGAGTCATGAGGCAGAGAAGGAATGATCACAGGAAAGATAATCCATTAGAAAATGGATTAAAACAGCAGGCCTTGTTCCTCAGAGGCCAATTTTCTTGGCAATAAGCACAATATTGATGGTACCTCAATCTCAAAGCTGTCTTCAAGTGAGTTTACCTGGAAATAGAACTGGGATTGTGTAAGAGTGATGATAACTTAGAGTATCATTTAACTAATGTGTTTATGTTGTTAAGCTCCGTGACTACAACTATTAAGAAACTTAACTCTTATGAATGAAATCTTGTGTGTGGAGGGGGTGCATGAGAAGTCAATGGTGCATATGCAAATATTTGGCTGAACATTTTAAATAGAAGGACCATGACCCCATCTCTTAGCTGCTTGAGGAGATAGGGCGGTATATAAAGGATTGTTGTTGTTGTTGTTGTTGTTGTTGTTGTTGTTACTATTATTATTGCCAGAGGATGACACAAAGAGGATTTTATTGAAGCCAAAGGGAAAGAAGGAAGGAGGGAGAAGGAGCTATTTTTCTTTAAAGTGTCTCTCCAAGGTATTGAAACTATATTCAAAGGCTAAAGTTCAACACTTTGGATAGCTTCTTCAAAGCTGACTAAAATCTAGAGCAGATGCAGTGCCCCATTGACATGAAAGCCATCAGCCACCACTTCTCAAGGAAAAGCCACTTCTCTTTCTTCCTGTACAACCCATTTTTCCTTTGACAGCTTTTGACACAGCCACTCATCTCCCAGCAGTCATTATAAAACCAAACATGAATATGTATGCCTAGATATATATTGCTTACCTGAGTCTCCCTTTCTCTGCTTATCTGCCATGCTTAACTGCTTAAGTGTAAGCTGTAAGCTCCTCAGGGCAAGAAACTAACACATTTTATTTTGTAAAGTAACCTACTACACAAATTTCATCCTCTAAAGCCATATTTTATTTGCTCCAGATTCAGTTAAAAATTGAGGAATTTGGCAAGTCTCTGCAGGCATATCTAATCAGGGGCCTCCAGATGCTGTCTGCTCTTAAATAAAGTCAGTTTTGTTCAAGCATAGAGGATCATAATTTTCTACTCTAGATTTTGGCTCAAAATTTTCCAGCACGTGAACACTGTTGGCGGAAATTCTGTGTTTTGAATCATTCCATAAAGTGTGCAACAAGAGCCACTTTTAAAACAGATAACCATCGAACAGTTTAAGTATGATAGATTAACCTCACGTGTTTGCTAAACAAGGGTTACCCTGAATTACCTGTTTGTTTTGAGGACTGTCATCTTTTATAGTTCTGTACTGTCAATATAAACTTGCTGAATTGTGTAAATTTCTATGCAGAACAGGTTAAAACAGCTAAGAAACTGGCACCAACGTAAGCCATACAAAGATAGCAGATACTGCTTGCTTGAGGAAGTGTTTCCTTACTTCTTCCAACAGGAGTGTGTTTAGAACAGCCACATGGCACAATACACTCATGTTTTGACTCTCTTTGTTATGAGGTAGTGAGGAGAAAGGAACCTCAGCAATCTTAGGTAACAGAAGACACAAATTGCGAATCTCTTCCACCAAGACCTGTTGGGAGTCCTCTGAAGGTCTTTGTCATCGATTTGCATCTGACTGTGGGAACAAAGACAGCTCCTTCAATGCCCTTGTACCATCACTTTTTTACTAGTTTGGGAATGATACGTAAAACAGTGAATTTGCTGTTGTTGTTCCCTCTTCTCCCCTTTCCTTCCTGCCTTCTCCAAAAATTGGGACTCACTGGCTCACAATTTAAAAGAACGATACAGTTAAAAACATGCAAAAGGTTAATACTGACATAGGATTTATTTACAGTATTAAAACAATTCCCACCCAATTTAGAAAAGATAAAAAGCTACAAACAATATTTATCAGTTTTATACTTGTTTATTTATGCAATGCTTTTGACATGAAATAAAATAAAACAAAATAAATCGACTCACTTTTAATTTAATTGATCCACTGCAAGGACACACAACCAAACAAATTTACTCCTGTAGCCTCCCCTTTACCTGACCAATCAAGGTGGCCTTAACATTTCAAAAGTCAAAGTCCATGGAAGCAATATGTCAACTATATTTATAAGCAAAATACATGTTATTGCCTTTCATAATTTTATCCTATTTATCCCCCGGCACAGCCACCACCTCATAAGCTGTATAAGCCTGAAATAAGATTACTCCCTGTTGTGTGGTGATTCTCAATCAGGAAACACATCAGATGAGATCCTACATGGTGTCAGGGATGCCAGCATGAGAACTGACTGAACAGTCACCCTGACATGGCTGGCCAAAGACTGTGGGAAGGGAGGGTGAGAACCAAGGAGGAGAGCTGGAGGGGAGATAAGGACCCATCTAGCCTAGGTTGTTATGGGAACAAATGAACTGGGGATTCTAGAAGGCAACTTGATATGTGTGTGTGTAAGATTCACAGAGTATATAGTGAGAGGATTGAAGTTGATAAGTAGTATTACCTTTTCTTTGTCCTGAGAGGATTGAAGTTGATAAGTAGTATTACCTTTTCTTTGTCCTGCTAAGGATGAAAATAAAGACATGTTTCCAGAAATTGCTATTGTGAGCGGGGTCTTCATTCCAAGACCTTGAAAGATCTTACACATGGTTAGGGATGTATAAGAGTTCAGCATATGAGATTACTGTACAGTGCCCCAGTCACCACCCAAAGATCTGTTATTGGGCTACAATAACCCATCCCCACCATCCATCCCATTGTTGTGGGAGATGGAGAGAGATGAGAGAAGCATCCAACTATTTTCCTATAGCTAGACACAGAGTGAGGACCTCTTCCACCAAGGCCTGCTAGAGTCCTCTGAACTTCTCAATAAATGATGTCATCAGTTTGTATCTGGCAATGAGACCACTGATCATCCCCTAGCAACAGAATATCAGAAGAGGGGCCACCTTAATGCAACAGTGTTGTAGGGAAGGAGAAGAGAGGGAAGGGATTTGTATATCTACAACTACAAGAAAAAAATAGAAAATCAAAGACATAAGGTGGTATTTCCAGATCTCAGAGAGCAGCATAGAGCAGCATAAGGTTGTCCAAGTATAAATGGATTGATGCTCATGTATGTTTTTAAGCAGAGGCTGGATGGCCATCTGTCGGGGGTGCTTTGAATGTGATTTCCTGTTTCTTGGCAGGGGGCTGGACTGGATGGCCCATGAGGTCTCGTCCAACTCTATGATTTTATGATTCTATGATTCTATGTCTTTAGCAAGATGTCATCCAGAATAATGACCCCAGTGGAGCAGTGGGTTAAATCTTTGTGCCAGCAGGACTGCTGATTTGAAGGTTGAGTTGCTGACCTGAAGGCTGCCAGTTGGAATCTAACCCGGGAGAGTGTGGATGAGCTCCCTCTATCAGTTCCAGCTCCATGTGAGGACATGAGAGAAGCCTCCCACAAGGATGGTAAAAACATAAAAACATCTGGGAGTTCCCTGGGCAACATCCTTGCAGACGGCCAATTCTCTCACACCAGAAGTGACTTGCAGTTTCTCAAGTCTCTCCTGACACAAATAAATAAATAAATCCAGAATTATACAATTTAAAAGTAATTATGAAGGTGGGCTATATAAAATACAGGCTTACCCTGTGACACAGTGCAAGACGTGTTTTGGTCTTGGGAGACAGATTTTCTCCCAGGACCAGTTCAGCTGGCTGGACAAGGTAGGGTGGCCTCTATTCTATAGCCCTTTCCTGCCCCAAGATCATTTTATCTCCATGTTTGTTTTCCCCATGCATATCCTCCACAGAGATGCATCAAGTTCCATAAGCACCATGAATTTCTTCACAAACAAAGTACCTTGCACACACCTCACCAGCTAATTATGATGTTTCCTAACATAGTTGAGGGAGAGAGGGGTTTCTTGGCCATTCTATCAGCCATCTCCAACTTAAGAAAGCAACAAGGAGAAGTTGTCTCTGACCAAAATATAGGAAGCCATAATATATAGTTATAGGAATTAAACTGAATCATGGGGTTATAAATATGTAGTGTGAAAGGACCGCAAGGAGCCACCTACTTCTCCATTCCTTAAAGTGAATAAAAGGGCAGGAATATTATCTTGAAACATAAGCATTTTGGCATGATTTCTCTTGGAATTCCTCAGCTAGAGTAGATCCACTAAATCAATAAAATCTGCATATACAGGCCAGTCTTCTGGGTTTGAATGTGCCCATGTGAAAGTGGGTGACCAGGACAGGTTGGGGATTCTGTTAGTATACCGGCCACCCTGCTGCACAGCAGTCTCCCTGCCAGTGCTAGCCGGGGTGATCTCTGACCTGGCGTTGGAGTCCCAGCAGCTGGTAGTGCTGGGGGACTTCAATGTCCATGCAGAGTCCACCTTATCTGGAGCAGCTCATGACTTCATGGTTGCCATGACTACCATGAGCCTGTCCCAAGTGATTTCTGGGCCCACACATGTAGCTGGACATACTTTAGACCTAGTATTTATCGTGGACAGGGAGAATGTCAGTGTGGAAGAGCAAAAAATTCTTCCATTGTCATGGAACAACCACCATCTGATCAGTTTTAGACTAATCGTAACCTCTAACTTCTGCAGGGGTGGAGGACCCATTAAGATGGTCCGCCCCAGGAGACATATGGATCCCGATGGATTCCTGGTGTCTTTTGGGGTTCTTCCTGTCATGATGGCAGACGATCCTGTCAATGCTCTGGTTGACATCTACAACATGGAGGTAGCTAGGGAGGTGGTCACAATTGCCCCTGAGCACCCCCTCTTGTAATGTACAGCTAGTCCTGCTCCTTGGTTCACTGAGGAGCTGGCAATAATTAAATGGATGAGAAAGATACTAGAGTGCCTCTGGCAGAAAACTCGAGGTGTCTTCGACCGAGCATGGGCTAGAGCCTCACTTTCTCGACTGCCCGCATTGCGTCTGCAACGAATAGACCTAGAGAGTTGTATTGGGTGGTCAGGGAGCTCCTCCACCCTCATGAGGTGGAGGGGACTCCTGACCACGTGGCAACTCGATGTGGTTATTTTGCACATCACTTTGCAGATAAAGTTGCTCGGATACACTCTGTCTTAGATGCCAGCCTTAGTGTAGTATCAAAGGAGGTAACCGAGACACCTGCTTGTCCGGTTTTGTTGGATTCATTTCAGTTTGTTCAGCCTGATGATGTGGGCAAGATCCTTGGAGCTGTGAGGCTGACCACTTGCGCTCTAGATCCTTGCCCATCTTGGCTAATAAAACTTACCAGCGGGGGACTGGCCAATTGGCTGTCAAGGATGCCTCACTGGACAAGGGAAAGTTTCCATCCGGCCTAAAACAGGCAATAGTAAGACCTACTTTAAAGAAGGCTACTCTGACTCCATTGACCAACTACTGGCCAATTTCTAATCTCCCTTTTTTGGGCAAGATTTTGGAGCACGTGGTTGCTTCTCAGCTCCAGGGGTTCTTGGAAGAAACAGATTATCTGGATCCATCACAGTCTGGCTTTAGGCCTGGACATGGCACAGAGACTGTTTTGGTTGCCTTGGTGGATGACCTCTGTAGAGAGCTTGACAGGGGGAGTGTGTTCTTGTTGGTTCTCTTGAACATCTCAGTGGCTTTCAATACCATCAACCATGGTATCCTTCTGGGACAGCTTTCCGGAATAGGTATTGGAGGCACTGCTCTGCAGTGGCTCCGCTCCTTCCTGGAGGGCTGCTCTCAGTTGGTGAAGCTGGGAGAAGTCTGCTTGGACCCCTGGCCATTGTCCTGTGGGGTCTCACAAGGCTCTATTCTTTCTCCCATGCTTTTTAACATCTACATGAAACTGCTGGGAGAGGTCATCCAGAGTTTTGGAGTTTGGTGCCATCTCTATGCAGATGACACTCAACTCTACTACTCCTTTCCATCTGATTCCAAGGAAGCTCCCAGTGTCCTGGACCGGTGCCTAGCTGCTGTGTTGCCCTGGATGAGGACTAACAAACTGAAGCTTAATCCTGACAAGACAGAGGTCCTCCTGGTCAGTCGTGCGGCTGAACGGGGTATTGAGTGGCAACCTGTGCTTGATGGGGTCGCACTCCCACTGAGGAAACAGATCCGCAGTCTGGGGTCCTCTTGGATTCAGCACTGACACTTGATGCTCAGGTGTTGGTGTGGCTGGGAGGGCCTTTGAACAATTAAAACTTGTGCGCCAGCTGCAACCATACCTCGAGAAGCCTGGCTTGGCCACAGTGGTCCATGCCTTAGTTACCTCCAGACTGGATTACTGCAATGCAGTCTATGTGGGACTGCCCTTGAAGAAGGCTTGGAAACTTCAATTGGTACAACGTTCGGCGGTCAGACTACCAACTGGAGCCGATTATAGGGAGTGGACAACCCCCCTATTAAAAGAGCTCCACTGGCTGCCGATCAGTTTCCAGTCCCAATTCAAGGTGCAAGTGATTACCTAAAAAGTTCTTAATGGCTCAGGACCTGCCTATCTTCGTGAATGCATCTTCCCCTATGAACCCACATGGGCTCTAAGATCTGCTGGGGAGGCCCTCCTATCAATCAAGTGCGGTTGGTGGGGACAAGAGAGAGGGCCTTCTCAATGGTGGCCCCAGGCTCTGGAACTCCCTCCCAAAGGAGATTAGCTCCCACCCAGGATTCCTTCCAGAAGAATCCGAAAACTTGGATGTTCACAGGTGCCTTATCATAAGTAATAATTGTCCATGTGCTTTACCTAGGCCTTGGCCATTCCATGCACTTTATTACCTTTAGTCATTCCCATCCCTAGTCACTGAAGAATATGCATTTTCAGTTTCCATTCCCCTTAAAATAGTTCATGGCCTATGGTGCTTGACTACGGATTGGGATTACTATGTTTTATTTTAACTTTTGTAAGATGTGTTATTATATTGTGATTTTATTGTGTTACTGTTTTTATTGATGTGATACTGTTTTGGGCTTGTCCCAGTGTAAGCCACCCTGAGTCCTTCAGGAGATGGAGCGGGGTATAAATAAATAAATAAATAATAATAATAATTATTATTATTATTATTATTACTATATTTTTATCCTGTTTTCAGGGCAAGAACATGTGCTTTCTGCACTCTCTAAACGAATTCATAAATTACTTCCATTAAAAAGAAACCTGTCTGAAATCTTATTTTTAGACATACTTAACTTTGCAACACAAATAATGATTTGTGGTGGGTTATTATTGTAAGGGACACCACCTCCACGTACTCCTATGAGAACACTGCTATGATCTTATCATGTGTTCCTTATACAGCTGTCTGCACTGCCCATGTAAAGATCCCCTCCATCTGCTCACTTACAAACAAAAGTGATTTTGTAATAAATTTAAAAATAGATGACGGTGAAGACATGGCCATGGAAGGGAGCAAGACAAATGCTTATACAAGCTTGAACTGAGGTGAGAACTGTAAACATGCTCACGTACCCTAGCTCTCTCTCTCTCACACACACACACACACACAGAGGCTGGCTCTACACAGTAGCGTTAATGCAGTTTGATACCATTTTAATAGCCCTGACGTAATGCTATGGGGTCCTGGCACCAGTACTCTTTGGCAGAGAAGGCTAAAGACCTAGTAAAACTACAAACCGTGAGATTATCTGAATCCTACAACAACAAAGGCTGTTGATGGTCTGTTAACAGTTATGGGGTTATATCAGGTGATGCTTAAAGAACTTACTGTACAAAGAAATGTGCCTTAGTGATGAAAAAATCATTTTCAGTTTCAGTTTCATCTAGTTTTCAGTCTCATTTCATATTTTCTATTTTATTCCAGTCTGTAGTATTAAGCACATTCGGTTACCTTGTCAGTTTCCAATGTTCAGCTGGAGGAACTGGGTGTAGAAATTAAGGCAACAGTAAATTTCCTTGGGTGTGTTTCTTTTCTAGACCTTGAAGAAGCCAAGAACTGAGAGCTGTACTCTACTGAATGAACTCTCCCAAGGACTGTTATTTTCACAGCTTCTCCAACCTCGTTACAGCCAATGAATGGGGAGGGATACTCACTAGTGACTGTCAATTTCTCATCAAAGCCCCTTATTTCCAAGAATTAGTTTTCCAGATGTGGTCACTTGCAGCAAAAAGCCACACTGGAGAAAAAGAAGTGAAAAAAACAAACATTTGGGGCACCCCTTTTGTGACTGGAAGCATGTGAAGAACCATGCAATTTTTGCCCTTGAAAAGGAAATTTTGGTCTGTGTGAGTGGAGTACCCATACTTATAGAGATTACGGTCCATCAACTGTAGTTCAGTTAGACAGAGATATATTGCAATGAAACTTCCCTTGCATTATTTAGCTTTCATGCAGTGCCCAAAACACCTTTAAAATACCAGAGCCCATTTGATCTTGGAAGCTAAGCAGGGTCAGCCCTGGTTTGTGCTTGGATAATAGCCAGTAATGAATAAAATGTGCTATAAGCTATATTTCAGGGGAAGGAACGGACAAAGGAGAATTCGTTGCCTAAGAAACCCCTATGAAATTTTGAAGCATGTTATTTGTATGGTTGAAGAAAATGGTTTTACTTAGAGATGAAAGATGTTTGGAACTTGAAGGTCCTGATTTAGGATTTAGGCATGGTTTTCTTTAGGATAAAATTAAGGCACATGCTGAAATTAAAAATCGCATATGAGATTGATATCAATATAAGCAGAGACTTTTTCCTAAGTAAACATTAGCCTCTTCAGTCAATGAAGCCATTTGAAGGAAAGAACAGGTTAAAATCAGAGGTTGGTTGTTTTATGATGATGTTTTATATTTTGAACAAGTCAGCTGAGAGTTTAAATTAAGTTCTGGTTGGCTAGTATGCAACTTAAGGGAAGATTTAATTAAGATAAAAACTGCCACATCATTCATTCGTTCCCCAGAAAATGTTTTCATCCTTAGATATTTTAGAACTGGTGACAACTCTTGGGTGCTTGAACTCTAGCAAGAGGGGGGAAAACAGAGGAGAAAGAAACTGGAAGAGGATCCCTGGCAGGGAAAGACTACAGCTCACCGCCAAATTCCTTTGTACAATGCATCATCTTGGATAAAGAGAGAAAGATGGGTCCATTACTATTCTCTTTATAGGAAGTTAGCATGTTCTGAATTAGGTCATGTCATTTTAGAGGCAGCAGAGTTGGGTCCTGGCTATTTATACATTGCATGGTCAAATGAGAAGTCCAAAACAACACGTTTCAAAATATTTTAATAACAAATATGTTTAAAAATAGTCTTACAAAATTTCATTAAACATTCTGTTTAAGCCATTTGAGAGATGCATTTTAACAACTGGAGGCTAACTGTACAGAAGGAGACATAACATTTATTTACAATCTAAGTTTTTGGGACTTCAATCAATCTTTAAAGGATGAAAAATACACAGAAATATTTAAAAAGTAAAGCTATTTCACAAAACTGTATTTGGTCAGCTGTTAATAGCACTTTGTTTTCAAGCATTCCACAAGTTGTTCCAATGTGTTATTGCTCAACTACCTTAGTCCAGAACTGTATAAACAGCATCCTTTCAATTAGCTGGAGAGAGGTTTCCATAATCCCTGGACTCCCGTGGCAGGCATTTTCCCAAGCAGCAATAATACATGAGAAAAATAAGACATGTGAAGAAAGAGACAAATATACACGCTCATTTACTAGCTTCTTTGTGAGCATGTCAAAGGCCTTAGCATTCTCTTCATCTACTAAGATTGTAACTCTAGCACACACACAAAAGAGAGAGAAGGTTTGCATTGATAGAGCGAAGACTAATCAAAAGAAAAGGTATAATTTATATTCACGTCAGGATTGTTGTATTAAGGCTCCCCAACAATGAAGATATCACTCTACTAGCATTCAAGGAAAACAGACTTTATACAAACTTACAGGGAAATGAATTTTACCCAGCAAGCATCTATTTTTCATATCTATCTGAATTCATCTATATTATGATATAGTTAATACAAGTGCTTGTTAGAATGGATAAATAGTAGACTGTCTCTGTACAAACATCCAGGAAATAAAATAACTAAACAATTTGGTTCATAATATATTACATTCCATATACTTTTTGCAAAGCCAAAATCACACTGGTTTCGTTTCTTCTGTTCATACAATTTTGTAATAACTTCCCATCCATTTCTTTGGGCACTGCACAACTACCACAAAGAAACAACTGGCAGTCTAAAAATAAACATATTTGCCAAATTCCCATGGAATTACTTGTACTGCTACCCACACTTTCCTTCATGGAACTAAACAAATTATCCTCCTCCTTTGCAAACTACCTCTGCATGCAACCTATGACTTTTCCTATTTTTTAATGTTTAGTATTTTAATTTTGTGTGTCAGCTACTTTTTGCTATACCTTTATTTATGCAGTGCCTTTTTGATAGTCTTAATGCAACTGCTTCATTTATGTTTTTATCTTTTCAATTAAATATGTTGTTTTTACTTTTGTTTGTTACTGTTTTCATGACTATATTTTTTATCATTTTGACTATTATTTAGGCACTATTCAAAATAGCAAAACAGTGTTGCTTTTGGCTTAATGTTCACTTCACTGGAGCATGTTAGGGCAGAAGGATCAAAGAAGGCATCCTCTATACAATATCATGAAGATATGGCACTCCAGTTCTTACAGACTTGCCTGAGGAGATACTGACAAGCAAAGAGAAAGTCAGAAGAGACTTTAAAAAATTGATGGTGTTTGCTTCATTAAGAATAGGTCAGCAAAAGTCTGTAATTCCTTATGGAAACAGAAAAGTCATGTCACGTAGATTGCATTCTCTACTTGCTTGTTTTATATCTGGTCTAACATCCTAAAGACACCATTTGATCTTGGGAGCTTAAATATGGTGAACCCTGGTAAGTACTTGGATGGGAGACCACTAGCAAATCACAGATGCTATAAGGTTGTATTTCAGAAGAAAAGTGGCAAATCTACCTCTAAATATTCCTTGTGTAAAAAAAACCCAATGAAAAACTCATGGAGTCGCTATTAGTCCACAGGTGATTTGAAGGACAAACTGAGAGGAGGGATGTCATTTAAAAGTGCTTTGAATTATATTCCACAATCAAAAGGCACACCAAAAATAGATCAGAAACAGAGACAGAAATATTGGTTCAATTTACTGTAAACAATATGCTGTGTCTTTTCAAATTTTATGATATTGTTTGACATTTTTGTCAAAAAGCAAACACCACATTGGCTTAAGGCACATCTTGTAATGAAAACAGTGAGATTGAAGGCACAAAATATTCCAACAAGCAACACTCACAAGCACATGACAGGACTAATTTTTATGGTATAGTCTTGTAAATTCCAAATAAAAATGAACACTGGGCAACTTATTAAAATTGCACGTGTTGTTTAAAAAAACAAATTCAGATGCACCTTAAGTTTATAACAGAAACCCTGTGGATATTCATTTTCATAATGCTTTGCTATTAAAATACAGAAGAGTTCCAAACATGTAGAACTGCTCTCATCCCAGTTGACAGAAGGCCATAAAAGGACTTTGAGGTCCTAGAAGGCTATATTCATAGCCAGAGAAATCTGTCTTGCTTTATTAAAATCTTAAATAGGCATTCTACCTGATAACATGCTGCATATTTCTGAGCAAGCTTTACAACTCCATTCACAAAATGGAATTGTACAGCCCAAAAAACTGGCAGTAAAGGAGAATGTTCACATCAGCAACAATTGTCACAGAGATAGGATCAGTTCCCGATAGTTCCAATTATGTTAACTTGGAGCCCAAACTTGGAACTCATATTCCAATGGGAAACCAATGCCATCCCCCAAATGATAGAGGAAATACTACCTTTCGTTTGGTCTTATTAACAAAGAAGATACAGAACATAGAGAACAAACCATGATATGTACAGATGGCAGTGGAGAAATACTGCTCATCTGAAGGGACATGAAATGCCATGTAAAAATTTCATTATTTTAGTCCTATTTAGCCTAATACGTGATGCTCTTACAATTGACTTGTAGTTCTGCTGCAAACCCTCAATCTGAAAACACTCCTGTTTTCAGTTATGGATTGTGCTTTTCATGCTTGCTAGGTAAGAATTAATGTATTCTTAGCTTCCCTATGATAGTTCTTCTAACATATTCCTTATACTTAAGAAGTATCAGATAAGCCAATTTGCTTGGTTGATTTATTCATTCATCTTGATCAATTGTTCAAATTACTATCACATTAATTTTAAAAAGTAACCTCTTCTTTCTAAAGTAGCAGTTTATTATGCAAAAACAACACAAAAATATCACTATATTCGGCTTTCCTCAGAAGACCTACATAACAACAAAGAAAGCAAAACAAAACGTCGCTACTGCTTAAGGTAGCTTTGATTACATTACATCTTCCTAAATAAAATATGAAAATGTGAGCTGCACAACTCATATTCTCTTAAGGCAGGAGTGGCCAACAATGAAAGGTAAAGGAAATATTAGATCCTGAGGAAAACTTGAATCCCCAGATTTTCTTTGCCCTATGAGGAACTTTTAAAATCTTTTTCTTTTCTTTTCTTTTTCTTTTTTGTCTTGCTGGGCTATTTTAGACCCCAGAGATGCTTACTTTTTAAGAAAAAAACAACATAAAGGGAAATGAAGTTATTTTGAATTTCAAAAAAAGGCCTGTCCTGGGGCTAAATTGCCCTTGTGGGGAAAGATTTGTAGAAATGCCTCATCCTCACAAAGAGTATTTCAGGAAAAAATTCAGGATCATCAAAGGAAACTGAATGGTGTAAATTTCAAAACAGCTATTTTTTTTCTTTTTTACACAATGAATAAGATGTGCTGAAGGATAGATAATGTAACAGGAGAAAGGCAAAATTACAACTATTAGTCATGATGGCAGAGCTCTGCAAATATTTTGGAGTAAAGCTCCCCCCCCCACTCCCCCAAATCCCCAGCCAGCAAGGCTACTATAGTCCTGAAAACTTTGCAAAGCTTTGTCACCATGGCTTCTCATTTCAACAGTACTCTGTATAGCATTGAATAGCACTTACTGGGTTTGGGGAGAAATGTGGAAGAGTCTTGGTGGGGAGCAAGAAAGAAACAAGAAGCTGGAGTCTGGTGTAATTCAAAGGGGATCAGTCTCTCTGACAAATTCTTTTGATTTCTCAGATCACTAATAAATAAGAAAACATCACTAACTTAGCCTGTTGATCTTACAGGTGAAATTTTTCATTGGTTATTTTTTTCCTTTTGGTAGCATATACTCTGTGAGCTTTAGGTCCACTCTGTACAGAGAAGGGCTTACTTTTATCTTTCAGTTTTGAAACTCTTTCGCCACACGGTCTGATAGAGCCTAGGAATGTTTCTCTTTCACACTTCAGCTCCCAGAATTTCAGTGGCCATGATGACTAGAAGGTTTTGGGAATTGTAATCCCAATTGTAATTCTGACTATTAAGGAAACAATTCCACTTAACGCGATACTTAAAAAGACATTTTGTTTGGTTTACTCCAGCCAATATCATAATGCAGTTATTATAGTCCCTTTTTAAAATGTTAGGAATGCTAACAAATGTAGTCATAATCAATTTCATTCTACTACAGAATGTGCTCAACTGAGCTTCATAATCAGAAATATTATTCAAATAATTGTTTTTCTTAAAACAAATGTTTAAGAACGTCTTTGACACTGAATACATAAATGCATAATCATGTATTTAAGTAAATAAGGCATCACCAAAAGGGAGCAGAAAAAAAATATTTGGTTTGAAGTGGCTATGAAAGGTTTTAAATTAATTCTCAAGTTAGAAACCTGATATATTAGTTTGTGACATGCCCAGTTTTAAGAAACTGTAATGAACAAATACATCTGTAGGACAACTTACTCAAGGGATTCCTTATGCAACAATCCAGGCTGATAAAGGAGAGCTCTTGGGAGCAGGGAAGGGTGAGATTTACAAGTTCTGAGTTACCTGAAGTAATCCTTTATTAATTTTCTTAAAGGAATGGTATGGGTTTTTGGTTTCCAAAGAAACATCTGAAGTTAATTAAGTATCCAGTTTGCTTCATAAAAAAGAAATGTCTCTAAACAGATAACATGCCTTTTCCCTTGTTTAAAGTTGTAGTAAAGACACTTATGACTGGTTTTCCACAACAGCAGAAAGCTCTCTGTATAGTTTTAGTAATAGCTGAGAACTAAACTTCACATCTATTATCAAGAATCTCTCAGACATACCAAGAAGTGAGAAAACTCTCACTCTATCTGAATTGTGGATAATGAGTACTTAAATCCTTCAATACGATAAAAGATCATCTGGTAAGGGAATAGGAGGAAGTTGATGGGGGAAATAGTTTCCTATCTTCTTTATTTCTCTTTTAAAAAATCTCCATAGAGTCTGGGGCCTTTTCAGCAATGCAGGATAAGGTATTTTGGTGTGGGGTGGGGAATTGCTACATTAGAGGATTTCCACCAACTCTGATCCTTGCATTCCTTCATAGCTTCTCCAATCCTGCACCAGAGTTCTTCTGGAGAGCTTTCCAGGGAAGAGTAGATGGCATGAAATCTTCCTTAACCTGCTGTAGATACTAATTGTAGGATCCAAACCATTTATTGTTGCTTCAAAGTGAGAAATCCTCTAAAAATATGGCACTTTTTGCATCAATGGACATTATGGTAAGCAGCACAATTTGAAACATGAACACAACAAAAGGAGTAGGAGGTACAAGGCACATCTAGTTTCAAGAGTATTGGCTTTGCTATATCCAAAGTGAAGTAACGTTGGATGTAACTATTCACATTACCTCTTCTTAGTCCTATTATTTAATGCCCTTCCCAGCAGAGCAAAATTAAAGCATCAAAACACCTTTATTATCTTGTGTGATCAACAATACGAAAAACAAAAGTAGCCCTTTATTCCCATCTGAGTGTATGACCAGAATTATCCCACTCATAGGACTGCCACTCCTGAATTTTCCTAACTCTCTGCAAGATCTTTTCCCTTACACTGGCCTTCAGGAGCACAGCACCCATTCTGCTTAGAAGAACACAGCGCATATTCCACAGCCTGGTGCACACTATGGAAGAGGAATTTCTTCTCCCCTTTTTTTATATACTCCCCTCGGTGAAGGGAATCCCTCACAGAGGGATTGCACTGAGCCAGTAGCACCTGGATGCCGATTTCTTCATAATCCTTGTGGATTTCTTTCAGTGTGTGGATCCCTGCTGTATCTAAGAAATGCACTGCACAGCAGTCAATCACAATAGTATGGAACTCAAAGTCCTGAGTGAAAAGCTGTACTGAAACCTCAGCCTGGTTTCCATTGGCACTGGCTGTTTTCTTTGTTCGCTTTTCTGTCTTCCTCTTTGCTGCTAGCTCCCACACAGGATTTACGCCAGTCTGTTTGTAGAGCATGGACTTAAAACTTTCTTTATTGGCGTAATAGATGGGTGCCTCAAACCGGAAAACTTTGATGCTGGGCTTAGTCTGAAGGTCCTTGTAGGCAGGAAGAGGTTCATAGATTTCAGAATCTGGCACCCAGCCCAGTAGTTGTCCTTCTGGTCTCTGAGTCCGCAAAACAACGCACAGCAGTGAAAAGCAGACCCCAATCAAAAGACCAAGTTCAGTACTTATCAGTGCTGAAGACAACATAGTGATAGTCCAGATCACTGTGTCCACTTTACCTAATTGCCACATTTTTGGCAGGTCACCAAACTTTCTCAAGGCTCCTCTGAGATTGACAATCGTTATGACCCCTAGCACACATTTCTGGAGGGAGTAGAAGAGGGGAGCAATGACAAGGAGGACTAACAAGATGACCAAGGCAGTCACCACTCCAGATACCTGAGTCCTACAGCCCGTTGACTCTTTGACAAGGGTCTTGGCAAGGGCTGCGCTAGTTGTGATGCAGTGAAAAAATGAAGGGATGATGTTGCAGAAACCAATGGCATACATTTCTTGGTTGGGTTTCACTGTGTAGCCATGCTTCTTGGCAAACATTTCAGAAAGAGACACAGTGATAGCAAAGCCAATAATGGCTATGGCCACTGCATCCAAAGCTATGCTTGGAATGAGACCCCAGTCTGGTGGTTGTGGTGGCAGAAACCCTGTTGGGATGTGTCCAGAAACACTGGAGCCATATTTTTCTTTCAGTTTCCCAAAATGTGATACCAATGTAGCTACTATAACCACAAACAGCTCTGTGGGCAAGGGAGCCTTAAGTTTGGATTTGTACCGTTCATTCAATTCTTTAGTTGGGATAAGAACAAGTAAGCACAGGAAACTGGTGATAAGGTCACAGAAGTTGGTTTTGTGGATGTTTTTGAATATGTTTATCCATGTAGTTATAAAGGAACCAATGCCATTGCTCCGAGGAATATCTAGACCCAACAGGTATTTGGCTTGTGAGGTAAGGATAGTGAAGGAAGCACCTGTAACAAATCCGCTGAGCAAGGAATCAGAGAGGTATACAGAGATAAAGCCCACTTGGAAAAAGCCCATGGCAATCTAAAAAGAAAGAGAAAGGGTTAGAAAACAAACTTGTATCACAAGGCAACAAAGAAATAAGACAAGAATGTACACACTGTTAGGTAAAACTGTGCCAGAATAAATGAAGTTGCAGGTCATGGAGAGCATGAGGTGAAATACTGTACGTTATTAGTTAAATCTACTTGTTTATTTCATGTTAAGTCAGACATAAGGTATTGTTTTTTACTGAAACATTCCTTCTTTGTGGCATTTTGCATTTAACCTTTTTAGATATGCATATGCATGGGGGTGGGGGGGGGGAATTCACATTTTAAGCCTGCGTAATATTTTTCCATTGTGGGTTAGGTATGCAACTGTGTTATGGAGACATTTGCTTTACAATATTGTGTCATGGTACACTTGTAAAGAATGTCTTTTCTTTGATTTAGTTTTTTTTGGGGGGGGGGGGGGCTTGCACAGGCTACCAACATTAAGCTGTGATATCTAAAGTCCTAACACAGTTTTGGCCGAATCACAGTGCCCTCTCCGCTCAACCTGTGTTTGAACCTGGATCTCCTGGAAATAATTCAATGTAGTGAATTGTGTTAGCTGGGCAACTACAGCAGGAGAAGCAAACTAAAAGGCTGGGTCTCAACAGGGCCTTCAAGAAAAATTCTGCAATATGGAATAAGTCTGTTTTTGGGGCTAGTGGAGACAGCTTTTCTCAAAACTGAGGAAGTGAGAATGTTCAAATGGACATCAAATTCTCAGTTGTCTTTTCAACAAAAATGATATACCGTGAAATGTAAAGTTGATTTTTTTTCCTTTATAGAAAAATATGGCTGTGATCAAATATGAAACAAAACAGAGAACTGTTGGTGCATTAATATGAAAATATAATTAAACATGATGGCTAATCTCAGGCTATTTAATATGGTCACTACCGTAGTAAACTTTTCAAAATGTTTTATTGCCCATGCACCAAAATGACCAGATAATAATATACAGTACTTTATACAAAGAAACAATAACCCCATCAAAGAATATAGTGAGCCTTTGTTGTAGTTTTGATCTGCAATATTTCTAAGAACACTATCAAAATCAATTCCTCTGGCAGTGCTTGATTCAATACTCCACCTTCCTAAATCAACAAGTCAGGTTTGACACAAAGGTTTTTGATATGTTCGAGTTTGCTGCTGCTACTGTAGCTAGAATTGTCAACTAAGTTTTCAGACTGACATACATGTCCAGAAATATCTCACAAAGTTTGTAAGCATTTAATAAATGTAGCCATTCTAAAGGTTTTAGTTCAAGTTTTTTAAAATGTGTTTTATGTACTGATAGTAAATGTTACATATATGATAACATAATGAAATAGTGGCCTTCCTGGTTAGTGTCAATGTGAGCTATAATCAACAACCGCAATTCAGAAGTAAAAATTAAATACACCCAATTTCACAGGGTTACATGATCCATTTGTTTCAGAGGAAAAACAGTTAGGTCCTGATAAAATGTTAAGAAAAACCCTAAGACCCAGATGACTGCTAACATTTCTAAAGTTATACAATGACAAGGGGCTGTATTTTATTTTGAGGGGCCAGCACAAGTTCATGGGCCCTTCCTAGGCATTCCAGTCCAAGAAACTGGCTGAAACTCTCTCTTATAGGACCTGAATCCCAAAGACTACAAGGTGCTGGACATAATCGGGTAGAATAGGATATGGTACATTCAAATGGAACTCCCACTTCATACTGCTCTCACTAGTAGGAAAGAGGTAAAGACAAGTATGGAGTGAAGCATCCTTTCAAGTATCAAAATCTCAAGCAATTTAGGGTTTTTAATGTCACCATCAATCCTTCAAATTGAGAGAAGTGAAACAGCAGCCAGATACAGTTTTTTAAAAAAACAAACAAGCTTGTATGTCCTCAATGAAAAGAGCCTGCAGGGCGCCTTGTGGCTCATTCGCGCCGGGGATCTGGAGAGGGTGGTTGGGCTTAGCTCAGTGTGGTTCCAGGCAAGATTTTTCTGCTGCGTCAGAGACTAGCTTCTTTGCCTGGTGGCCGCTGGGCTTTGGGATTGAGAATAGAGCAGAGAGAACATCCAAAGAAGACCGGGGAAAGGGTTGGTTTTTGAGAAGGCTGTGTTTGGAAAAGGGGCTGTGGGTTTTTTCCCCACCAGCTTGGCGTCCGTCTGCCAGAGCTGTTATTCTCCTGCTGCGCCATATTGTCGGGGGGGGCTTTTAGTTTTCTTTTAATATTTTTTCGGTTAAAGAATAAAAGTAAGGAGCACTTATTTCAGCAGCTTTTTTGGGGTGTCTGGGGAAACGTTTTTTTTGGATTTTTTTTAGGTGTTTGCAGTGTTGCAAATACTGGAATTCCAATTTTCCCCATAATAATTCCTTGGGGATAAGGGGCTGAAGATTTTCCCTGGTTTGGTTCCATTTCAAACCTTGCAGGGCTCCTCAAAGCAGTGCACCTCTTTTTGCTAAGTCTGGCATATACTAGAATTCCTATTATCCCCGTAAGAATACCTCTGGGATAAGGGGCTGAAGATTTTCCCTGGTTTGGTTCCATTTCAAACCTTGCAGGGCTCCTCTGAAATTGCGCAATAAATCTGAGGAAAGGGAAAACGCTCTGCAGTTTGGTGAGCAAGCAGTGTGGAATGTGTTCTACCACTGCACCAAATTTGATCAGGATAGCTCAAAAACTGAGTGTGGGAGAGCCCCATAAAAGTGTGTGTCCCCCCCGGGGGCTGTTTTGGGCCACTGCGCATGCGCATCCGACATTAACAAATTATTTTTGAATTTAACGAATTTTCATTACATTTCAAAAATATTGGAGACAAAATTTGGAAGTGACTTCAGAAATGAAACGCCAGCGCCCCCTACTTTTGAAGCAAGTTTAGAAACATTTTTTTCATGGATCGCTCAAGCCTACTGTTCAGTATTAGTGTCATTGCATTGCTTTGGGGTGGGATGTCATGTGTTTAAATAAGTTTCCACTGAAATCTATATAACTTGCACTGCCACAAATAAACATGTACAAGAGGGGCAACTATATCTGATTCATGTGAAATGTGGATCTTTATAAACACCTTCATTTGATTATTAATTACTAATTAAAGGAAAACATTAAACATCGAGGCTATGAACCAGTTAGAGGAAGAAAGAACTTGAATGATACAAAATACAAACCAATTGAGAAGTCTTACCTGGTAAATCCCAGCCATAAATGTCACTGTGCTTCCAACAATAATTGCATAGCAACTTTTGTCACAAAATGTTTGTGATGTTTGGTTCATATTTAGAGGCCCCATTGTGCTGCTGCTATTAATGTAAACATGTATGTCTAAATCATAGCCAGCTTTCTGTACTTCACGGTCTACTACTTCTCCTATCATCAGACAGAGTACACCAAAAATGCCAACAGAGATGTGACGTGAGGTTCCAAAGAGGAAATATATGATGCTTGCAAAAAAAGATGTGTAGAGACCATAGATGGGTTCTTGGCCAGCCAAAAGGGAATAGGCAATGGATTGTGGGACCAGTAAGATCCCCACAATCAGACCAGACATCAGATCTCCCAAGAGGTCTTCTTTCACATTGTATTTGGGGAGCCACTTCAGCACTGGGAGAAAACTGAAGACCAAGTCTTTGGCTATAGCTGGGGTGCAGCTGCATTTTTTCTTCACTTTCTTCACTATCCATGCCTTGATATCTGTCCTTTTGTCTATGGGTTCCAAGATGATCCTAGGATGGTGATTTCGTTCGCCATCATGTACTTCGGCCAACTCAAACACTGAATTGACATGGTTAGCTTCTGCCATCCTTAGGGCTCACTAGAATGAAGGAAAAATTAAATAAGAAAAGTTGAATCTGGATCTCCTGGAAGTAGCTCAATGTACTTAACTTTATTAGTTAGGCAACTGCAGTAGGAGAAGCAAACTAAAGGACAATCTCAACAAGCTCAAAAACTGAGCTTTATACAGATTTAAGACTTATAAAACCATAAAGAATGCAACCAACTCTGAAAATGAAAGGACTTTTCTCTATAAGAATAAACTTTGTCACGATGAAAGCAATTTTTATTGTGTCAGAAGTGACTTGCAAGTCTCTTCTAGTGTGAGAGAATTGGCCATCTACAGAGATGTTGCCCAGGGGATGCCTGGATGTGTTGCTGGGAGGCTTCTCTCATGTCCCCGCAAACTAGAGCTGACAGACGGAAGCTCACCCCATCTCACAGATTCAAACTAGCACCCTTCAGGTCAGCAACCCAAACTTCAGTTCAGCCGGCACAAGGGTTTAACCCATTGCGCCACCGCAGCTCCTATTTGTCAAAGCAATCATTGCAACTGATTTAAGTGTCCAATGAGTAAACTGGGCAGAAGAAAAAAAATCAGAATCTAAGTTTCTGAAAACAACCCAGTACCACATACATATTTGGATCAGTTTTTATGAAACTTAGCTTGACCACAGTATTTAAACCAGATTGCTCCAGACTTCTGACACTGTTTACAATGCCAGTAAGTTAAGTGTAACAGGTCTAAATGGGGTTTATACTAACAAGAAGATGCAAGCTGTAACATTTAAGAAACCAAAAAGAAAACCAAAATACTGAGATGAGATTACCCACAACAGCCCACTTGAAGATATGCTTCAAATGTCTAAATACTGGCAATTACAACAGAAATCCCATTACAAAATAAGCATCTTAAACACCCCATTATTTCCCCCTCTAGGCAGACAAGCAATGAAGAGGGGAAAAACTTGAAGGATATTTCACTAGCACTTCAAAGGTACAAAATGTTCTTGGTTATTCATTATATTTTACAATGTTGCCTCCCCACAAGGAAGCGAACATAATTTTATTCAAACATGATGCCAAACAAGGAAAGAAAAAAGAAGGGCTTTGAAAAATCTCCAGAAAAGGCATATTTTTTAAAACTTAACTTTCAAGGTGTTGCTTTTTTTCTTTTCTTTTTTTTTTTTTGGAATTTGTATATCAACTGTGGATTTCCCATTTGCAAGATTGCCTTTGAAACTAAAAGGCTTGGGAATTATAAGATGAAATTGCAAGGCTATAAAAAGCCAGGGTGCTTCCAGATAATGACTCCCAAGCCAAAAATGTGTTCGTACTCTGTCTTGACAGAATAAGATAGCAGCCAGAAAAAGTGGTAAGAAAGTGGATCATGAGTGGATGATGATGACATTCAGACCCAACATGAAATTCTGTGAATTTCACTGTGTGACTGACTGCATGACAACAGCAGAATGTGGAAGCTTTCCAGGACAGACTTCCAGGTAGAGCTCTACATATTTTCCAGCAAAATGCTTTATGTGGAACACTATGCATAAACACTTCATGATATTTTGGAGAATGTGTTTAGATAGAAAACGAAGTTCAGCTTCCTCATTTTAGGCATAGTAATCCTACCAGTCTGTCAAAGACAAAGATCCAAACTGTATTTCCAACGTCTGAGGCCCCTGCTACACTATCCTATAAAATCGAGATTATCTGCTTTGAACTGGATTATATGGCAGTGTAGACTCATATAATCCAGTTCAAAACAGATCATGTGGATTATCTGCTTTGATCATGTGAGTTATATGGCAGTGTAGAAGGCGGCCTGAATTCAGGATATCCAATCCTAAGAATGTCATGTATCTGCTAAATTGACTCTGAAAGTTGGAACACATTCCTTCTGGGAAGGTGCTCAATCCTGGACTAGATGACTCCAACTTTAGATTCCAACAAGACCATCAACCGTAAATGTTTAACATTTCACCCTTAGAGATGCAGAATGTCTCCAACAATCTCATGGAGAATATTAAAATATATTTGAAGAGATGTACATTAGAAAGAGTTGATTAAAACTTTGCTTTTTGCAGGCACAACTCATCTTTTATTTGCCTCAAAAGTATGGAAAGCTACTGCTCAACTAGCTGCCCGTTCAGATTCTACCTCTTTGGCTGTTCTTTTAGGCATAAATGACAAAAAGATACATAGTCTTATAGCTTCTGTCAGTTGCAGTATATCTTTGATCATTCAGAGTTTCCAGCACAAAGAAAACTGATTAAAATAAACCCATGGCCCTCAAAAGTGCATAGGAACCTAGGAGTTGGCATTTTCTGTGGCTGCTCTCGGGCTCTGAAACTCCCTTCCAAAAAAATGTTATACTGCCACTCCCCTTTCTACAGACAAGTGAATATGTATTTGCTTTAGCAGGCCTTTGAGGATGGATGGGTTAGAAAAAATTAATATTGTACAATGGCTGATTTTTCTGTTTACAGCTTTCTTTTTAATGCTATTTGCTTTAAACAAGTTACAATTCATTGATAGTTTGATAATATTTTTAACTGTTGTATGCTATGAATTATCGTTTGTTTAAAGAGATGTAAACCAGCTTGCATCCCAAACTGGGGAAAACATGAGATTTAAATTAGTAGAATAATCATAACAGTATTTTGTGGAGCCTTTTTGCTTAATGGCAAAACTGTTTATTAGGGAGACTATAGCTAAAATCACACTTCAGATACAAACCCATTACTTTGCTTTAGGTAAGCCACAATCTCTCAGTCTCACTCCTGATTTGTAGGGGTCACAGTAGAAAATTCCTTACCCAAAATTCTGAAATCTGAACTATTACAAAATGCAAGATTGTCCATGTGGGTGGCTGAGACCGTGAAACTTTCACTTTTTGATGGTTCAATGTACAGAAACCTATTTTTTTGCACAAAATTATTACAAAATGTGGGTATAAAATCAAATTCAGGCTACATGCAGGCTACAAGGCATACATGAAACAGAAATAAATTTCATGTTCAGACTTGGGTTCCATCTACAAAATCTGGGGTGGGGATCTGAAACACAGAATACTTCTGGTTCCAAGAATTCTAGATAAGGGATGCCATACCTTATAGGCATATTATGACTACAAATATGCAATGCACAAGACCTGTCCTTGGTACTCTTTGGCTGCTTCACACTAATCACTTTCTGGCTTTTCTCTGTTCATTCAGCTGGTGAGTTCTTAAAAGGCTGTGTCAATTGCTATCATACTAGATAAATCTTCAACATTTATACTAAAATATTATTTTACTCAGGAACCTTATCTCTGTATGGCTGAAGGGAATTAAATGCCTGTGTTTTATGCCAAATTTATTCAATCTGCCATTAAGTACACAGATGTTTCTCCGGCTTTTTCCTTAGTAGCAGTGCACTGTGTTCTGTCAAGACTGTTTCTGAAGTTTACAAAATATACACAGACAGCACATCAATTTTTTTTACCTTTACCTATTGTTCTTGTCTTTCTTTCAAGAAGTTCCAGACTGTACAGTTTCTTCTCCTCCCTCACTTTATTCTTACCAGAAAACAGGTTGAATGATAGTGACTGGCCCTTGAATTATCCAGTTAAATTCCTGGCTGAGTGGCATACTAAACCAGATATTGTGGGACCTAGTCCAATACTCTTACGATTATAAACAGACTTGATAGCTGAGAAAAAGCTTACACAATTAATGTCAATGGGGATAAATGAAAGGTGGGAAAAATCAAAGGAATAAATATACGATGAGCAATAACTGGTTTATAAAAATGGTTTAGGGCTCTTGGTAGATGCCCAAGCTAAACCTGAGTCAATACAGTGATGCAGCAGCAAAAAAGCCAATGCAGTCTGGGCAGCATCAGTTTAAGGGAAGTAATAGTACACTTTGTTCAGTTGTGGTCACATGTTCTGAGTATCATAATTTGAGAAGGATACCCATAAGTTGGAATGCATCCAAAAGAGAACAACCAAGGTGATAAAAAGTATGAAGTCCTATCAGTACTGCTTCGAGGGAACTTCATGCATTTAGCCTGGAGAAGAGAAGGCTGAAAGATAGTTTGATAGATATCACTAAATATCTGAAGAGCTATCATGTTGACAGTGGTGCTTTCTGCTGCTCAAGGGAGTAGAAACTAAAACAGTGGATCAAGTTACAAGAAAAGAAATTCTGACAAGCCGTTAGGAAGAACTTCCTATTGATAACAGCTGTTTGATAGTGGAATATTTTAGTTTGGAAAATGGTGAACTCCCATTTTAGGGATTTCTAAAACACATTAAATTACCACTTCTCGGGGCTACTTTAACTGTGGGTTCCTGCGTGGTGTGTTTGGATCAGATGGCTCTTGCAGTCCCTTCTAAATCTATTATTCTGGGACCCAAAGCATCATATTTCACTTACGTCAGCATGCCCATCAATTAATTCATCTTAAAAGTAACTTTACAAGCTCTGTCTTTGGATTAGATTTCACATCTGAACACAAAATAACACTAATTTCTAAAAGTTACATTTAGGAGGTTCAAATTTGAAGCTTACCAGCTGACCCTCTCTGTATCAAAACATCTTATCCCAGAAAATATAATTGCAGATTATGTACTACAGAGTCTGCTCGATTTATGCTAGTTTAGTGACCTTGAATGTGGACAAAATAAATCAGCTGTCTGTTCAACATATGAATGGTGAATAGTGTCTAGATTACAGCAACAGACTTCTGCCACAAGGAAAAAGTGTGGATGGACAGCAATTTGCTTGGCAGACAGGCTGGCTTGCTAACATTGCACCCTTTGTAAGTAGCAGCATCCTAGCTTTCATTATATAGTATGGAAAGTGTCTGTCCATTAGAAAGGCAGTTATTTTTATAACATCGTAAAGTCACCTAGGCACACATTGCCAGTGCTGTTTTTTTCCTTTACAAAAAAAACTGTCTGAAGCTGTAACTCACAGCATTTCATTCTCAAAACTGGTTTAATTTAGTTACATTTTCCATCCTAAGAATTTAACATGACTAAACGTTTTATCTAACATCTCAATAACAACTACCAGGAATTTGTAGAAGAAATATTAATGGGTAAACCACAAGACCAGTAGACCCACATAAGTCACATGATGAGGCAAGCCTGTTAGCATGAACAGTCAGATATAAAGAGACATTGATGTTGGTTGCTTAAAATCTGATTGAAGCTGTTATGAACTAATTCAAACATCCGTAGCTCAGTAGACATTTTGTTTCATTATCAAATGTATGCATGTTATCATAATCTTAACTGTGGAAGCTTCTGTCAAGAAAGGGTACAAATTTCCATCCAGCGTGAGATAACTTTAAAAAAAATACTATTCATTCATAAAAGGCCATATTTAATTTTCTTTCTTTCTTGTCAGTTTGGGAATTTGGAATAGAAAATTTCCTACTGTTATATTAACATGAAACAACCAGCGACTAAAAAAGAACAAATAAAAAACTTGGGCTGTAGTGTACTGCATAGAAATGGGCAACATCCAGGTGTTTTTGGCTTGCAGCTCTTATCTGCTCTAGCCATCATAGTTGGTAGGAAGGATTTATGGGAGCTGCAGTTCATGTAGAGTCCTACAATTGTGCACACCCAGATATCAGATGATGATGATGATGATTAGATGCAACTTGATTTTATCTGTTGCCACAAACAACAAATATAAATATCCCTTTGAATATTCATTTAGAAGTAAGCAAATTTCACCAACATTATTTTAAAATAATGAACAAATTCCTATGCAGTGCACACTGCACATATCTTATTTTGAAGTAAAAAAACAAAACAGGAATAAATACAGCCGTAATGTTAATCATAATCATAATAAAAATAATAAAGAGGGTTGGAAGAGACCTCTTGGGCCATTTAGTCCAACCTCCTTCTGCCTTTGTGCACCAAAAGCACTAGCAATGCAGTGCACCCCTTAATAATTAATTATTAATTAAATAATAATTAAAATTCCATTATAAACAAGCAAAGCTTTGGAAGGCATGCACCAGGTGAGGGAGGAGACGGGGAAGGTGCACGCCTTTCCCTCCTACCCCGTGCCGCACGCACCTTCCTTGGCAGAGGAGGAGGGAGCTGCCGCAGCAGGGGCCGGATAAATGGCTCCGATGAGCTGCATGTGGCCCCCGGGCCTTAGTTTGGGAACCCCTGGTTTAAAGCAATAACAGGTATCCTCTGGCCTACCAGGTTTTTCAGACTTCTGCTTTCATCAGCCCTCTCCAGCATGACTTATGGAGAGGGATAATATGAGATGAAATCCAAAATATCCCAAGGATCAAAGGTTCCCCAATTCTTCCTTGAAGAGAATGATTTTCTTTGAGATCTGGATGATGTTTTCATCAGGGATAGGAGTAAGTTCCCTTTTCAGTATTGTGAATCCACTCCAAGTTTCCCTCAAAGTTTAAAGGAGCCAAAGGGATACTAAACTCTATTCTCAAAACAGGCTCAGCATCTTGAATAGCTCCTTTAAAGTCTTGAATCAAACCTGAATTGGGTTAACTTCTGGACTGGAGTGGATTAACTACCCACTTTCCCCAATCTTCAGCTGTGATATTTTGGTTTGAAACTACAGTGCTTACAGCATGAAAGAAACAGTTTAAATCTGACTGAACACAAGGGGAAGCCAATACATTATTGCTTTAAATGGCTAGGAAGGAAGTGCTCCTTTTTATCCATCCTGACTCTCCCATCATTCAGTTTCACTACGTTATGCTTCACTATTATGAGGGATAGAAAAACTTCTTCCAATTCATTTTCTGCACACTATTTAAAAGCTGCAGACATTTATATTAGATATACACACTACCAATGTGGAAGTAAAAAGCAGGCATTTTCCACTCCTAATTTTTTTGATAAAACACCTTAGCTGGAGTACAACCACATCTCTCCTATTTCAACATCTCTCCTATTTCTCTCCTTAACAGTTAAGGATTCAGCTCATTCTGCTCCTCTTACTTACATGAAATTGTTATGTCAGCAGAGCCACTAAGTATGAGAGAGGAACAGGAGCAAACAAAGTCCAGGAGAAAGATTAAATATGATCATAACCAAATTAGCTACATCTTGTTTGAAGAAGCACCAGAAATCAGTTAGCTTGAGCGGTGGCCAAACATTTCCTTCCCAGCACATTTGTTGGGATTGTGTTTGAATGTGTCTATGCAGAAGAAATATGAACAGTACTAGTATGTTGTTGTGCATGTTCTGATCCTCTTTCCACAATCTGGGAATGCAGGAGGTGTGTGTGTGTGTTAAGTCTCCAAGCTAAGTTACTGACACACGCCCCAGATTCTCTTTGGAGAGGGAAATGCTGCAATCCCTTTGTTTACCCTTGAAAGGGATCTAGTCCAACGCCTCTTCTGACTGCAAGGATCTAGTTATTATGTAGAAGGAAAACAAGAAAGAATTTTCAGCATTTTCCACTGCAATTAAAAAGCAAACCTCCCAGTTGGATAGGTGAAATTCCTCCCTATCACTATCAACTGGTGTCTTAATTTAATCATAGTTTGGTGACATGCACAAAAAGGCATGTGGTCAGAGAAGCCTCCAAAGAAAATGTTTGGGTCTCCATGTAAGAGTCAAAAAAGTAGTGAGGTTTCTCTTCTTAGGTCTGTCATCTCTATGGCCTGCAACTTCAAACCGTATTACCGATGATTTATCCAGTGATCTTAGCATACAGCCCTATCATGTGGCATGCCAAGCCCAGAGAGCCACTGGAAACAATGGCACTGTTGCTAACATCTGTCCATGCCTGGTACGGTACATTGGTGCAAAGGGAGTCCATGGTTAGCTGAGATTTAGCTGAACTGCACAATGAGCTGTAACAAGCAGACCATTTAAACTTACTCATGTGAATCATAATGAGCTCAGGTCAGGGCAGAAGAGCACTAAGATAGCCAACAAATCCACTGACCTGGTAGCTGTCCAAGGCAGAGGCTCAAGTGCATGATGATACCTGATTTTGCATGCACAAATGAACAGTAAAGAGCACATTTAGTTTGACCTGTCACCTTTAAACAGTAAATAAGCAGTTTATGCAACCTTTAAAGGTTACGGCACACTGACAAGCAAAAAAGGGACAACTTCATGACTATGCCAAGGCCTGTTTCAAGGGAAATTTTGACATGTACCAATATTTCAGCTAAAGGTGTTCTGGGGTTCAATAATTATATTCAAGAGCCAGCCTGATTTTGCAATTTTCTCTTAAAGAAACATGAGCTATGTGAGTTGTACAGGTTCCTGCACTTAAGTCTAAGGAAAAATCACTTGCTAGAGAATATTTTGAGTTAATATTTCATCCAAGTCCACAGAATTCTCATGGCAAGGAATGGGGTATGTGCAATGATAAACACATATGTGAAGGCCTATTCACAACTACAGTTTTTACATGGCTAATTAAGAAAAAAAGACAGTGTGAAGAGTAGAGGAGAAAGGAGTTTTACTCATTTGCACATACTGGAGTCCAGGATAAAAAATGCCCTCACTTTTTTCTTTTTGCAAAGTTTCCTTTGGTGTCAGTGGCACCAATTTGCATCAGATGCAAATGGTTAAAGCCTGTTTTCATCATGTCACTCCCCCATTCTTGCTCAACCCCCTTTAAAAAATATAGCAACGTCAGAGTTTACAAAGAGCTTCCAAAGAGTTAGCAACTTATTGATAATATTGTTCTGATACATTTCTTTGTTAGCTTACTGAGTAATATAGCAAGCAATTCTCTGTAACTCTACAAATAACACTGGAAAAGTTCACAGAACAAGCACAACAGCTAAGATATATTCTACTCCCATAACTGTATGAATATGCTTTAGGCCTAAGGCTTTAATGATAGTTAGTACAGCATATAAAGAAATGGGTTTATATCAGGCATGGGCAAACTTCAGCCCCCCAGGTGTTTAAACTTCAACTCCCTACCGACTGTTAGGAATTGTGGGAGTTGAAGTCCAAACTCCTGGAGGGCTGTAGTTTGCCCATGCCTGGTTTATACTCATGAAAGCTCATACGAAAATAAAACCATCTTAAAGGTCCACATTTTTCCACCTTCTTCCTTCCTTCATTTTTATGCCACAGCAAACTAATATGGCTACTCCTCTGAAAACTAAAATCTGATTTACACAGCCAATTTTCTTCAGTACCAACATCCGCAGTTTGACTTTGGAATGTCCCCAAATCACATATCCAAAATGTTACATGGAAAAAGTTAATATGAATAAGGCTGTTCAAAAAAGACATGTAGTTCCTATGGCCACAGAACTTCTGGTTTCGGTTTTTCTGTTCCCCTGGCTACTATAGCTGCAAAAATAGATGCAACCATATCCATGTACAACTATTTCATGATAAGAGGTGTGTTTCAAGAATGAGAAATATTCATCTGTATATGGAGAAATATGACTTTGTGAACCAACCCAAAAAACAATGGCCAGAAAGCTGTACTGAAATAAGTGTGGATCACTTTCTCAAACATGTTAAAATGAAAGATGCAAACTTTCTCCTTCCAAAAAGACATAGTGAACCACTTTCTTTAATAAAAGACAAAAAGCATGAACTCTGTGACGAGAAGCAAATGTTCACAGATAAGCTGACAGTTTAATAAGGTAATTGTGAGTTATAATGAGGTCATTAACCTGCATGAATATGTTCCCTCAATTGGACCCTCTACTTTCCATTAAACGTTTTACTGGAAATCAAACACGACCCAGACTGATGTATGGATAAAGCACGAGGATACTGGATGAACGGATTTTAACCATATGTTTTATATTTTATAATGTACTAGCTGTGCCCGGCCACGCGTTGCTGTGGCTTAGTCTGGTGGTGTTGGTCAGTCTACATTAGGTTGTATTTATGCTGTGACCTTCACCCTTCTTTATACTCACATTAGTAGTAGTATTTGAAGTCTGTTACCTTCTTCAATTTTTGTGTTGATTGATAATTGCTTGAGATCCCTGTTGTCTTTGGTTTGTTGTTAATCGTGATGTCTGATTCTGCTGAGTGCGGTTTACATCTTATTGAGGCTGGATAAGTTAGATGCTACTGTATTGTTTTTTTGGAGGCCCACTGTAGCACTGACTGGCCTCTCAGCCTCAGTGCCTGGGTGCTTCTTGCTTGTGATGGTGTAGATTCTTATTGTTGTTGTTGTCATTGTTATTATTGTAATTGTTTTTTTGGAGGCCAAGTGTGAATGTAGGGATTGGGGAGGTGGATGAGCACTGAATGGCCTTGTAGACTCAGTGCATGGCTGATTCTTGCCTGTGTAGGTGTTTATTATTAGTGGGTGAGTGGAGGGATAGATGAGTGGATGGATAGATAGAGTGGGTGGTCTCCTTGTTTCCTTTATTCCTATCTGTTCTCTTTCTCTGCTCCGATCCTGAGCTCGCTGATAAGAACACACTGGTCAGAAAGGAGGGTAAATATAACCGGATCAATGGCCTTTCTCTCCCTTTCGCTCTTGGCCTTCCGGGCAGAGAGGGAGGGCTCTTGTACTTGGCGTTCCTTCACTTCCCTTCCCTCCCTCCTTCCTTCATTCTATCCGTCCCAGCCTTTCCTGCCTGCAGAGCCATGGAACTGGGTCAATGGGTTGGATGGCGGGGAAAGGGAAAAGGAAGAGGCCTCTAGTTGAAATGCATGGACTCCATGCCATGGGGTGCTGGAATTTGTAGTTTGCATGCAGTCCAACCCCTTTCTTTCTTTTTGTCATGGAGGAAGAACCCACTCAAACCTCTCAGACAGATGGCCATCCGGTTTAGTTGTGTTGTTATAGTCACAATGCGTTGTTGTGTGTTTTTTGGGTCCAGATTGTGGTTTTGTGGTGTGGTTGTGTTCTTACAACTGGGAGGCAAGGCTTTTGCGTTGTGTTGTCAAATTTTGTATTTCTGGGGCGTTTAGTTGTGTTGTTATAGTCACAATGCGTTGTTGTGAGTTTTGTGGGTCCAGATTGTGGTTTTCTGGTTTGGTTGTGTTGTTACAACCGGGAGGCAAGGCTTTTGCATTGTGTTGTCAAGTTTTGTATTTCTGGGGCATTTAGTTGTGTGCCAAGTTTCGTATTTCTGGGGCGTTTAGTTGTGGTGTTATAGTCACAATGCATTGTTGTGAGTTTTGTGGGTCCGGATTGTGTTTTGTGGTGTGATTGTGTTGTTACAACCAGGAGGCAAGGCTTTTGCGTTGTTTTGCCAAGTTTCGTATTTCTGGGGCGTTTAGTTGTGTTGTTATAGTCACGATGCATTGTTGTGAGTTTTGTGGGTCCGGATTGTGGTTTTGTGGTGTGGTTGTGTTGTTACAACCGGGAGGAAAGGCTTTTGTGTTGTTTTGTCAAGTTTTGTATTTCTGGGGCATTTAGTTGTGTGCCAAGTTTCGAATTTCTGGGGCGTTTAGTTGTGTTGTTATAGTCACGATGCTTTGTTGTGAGTTTTATGGGTCCGGATTGTGGTTTTGTGGTGTGGTTGTGTTGTTACAACCAGGAGGCAAGGCTTTTGCGTTGTGTCGCCAAGTTTCGTATTTCTGGGGTGTTTAGTTGTGTTGTTATAGTCACGATGCGTTGTTGTGAGTTTTGTGGGTCCAGTGTGGTTTTGTGTTGTGATTGTGTTGTTACAACTGGGAGGCAAGGCTTTTGCGTTGTGTTGCCAAGTTTTGTATTTCTAGGGCGTTTAGTTGTGTTGTTATAGTCATGATGTGTTGTTGTGAGTTTTGTGGGTCCGGATTGTGGTTTTGTGGTGTGGTTGTGTTGTTGTAACCGGGAGGCAAGGCTTTTGCATTGTGTTGCCAAGTTTCGTATTTCTGGGATGTTTAGTTTTGTTGTTATAGTCACTGCGCCCGCAACTTTATCCTTTTATATATATAGATTTAACTATTTGTAATAGATTTTATATGCTGTTTGTTTTAATGATGTGTCGGCACTGAATTGTTGCCAATTGTACATCGCCCTGAGTCCCTTCGGGTGAGAAGGGCGGGATAGAAATATTGGAAATAAATAATAATAAATATTTTTCTTACTATTATAATCACTTACGGAACTACCAGCCAGACTCCAGCCTTGGAAGGCAATCATACTCAGCCACGAGTGACTGTCTATGAATAATTACTATAGTACCACATTTCTTGGGTGATGTTATCTGAATTTTCTGCCAGAATATCAGTCACAAAGAAGTTTAGATTTAGAGTCTAAAATGAATAAAATAGGTACAATTGGCTCTCCATATCCATGAATTCTGCATCCATGGATTCAATTATCCAGTTTGATTTTTTTTTAAAATCCAAAAACCTTTGATTTTGCTATTTTATTTAAAGAACATCATCTTACTACACTGTTGTGTACATTTGTACTTGACCATCTGTGGGCTTTAGTATCCACACGGGACTCTGGAACCAAACCTCAAGGAATATCAAGGGCTTGGGTATTAGAGATATTTAGCTATGTCCAATTGCTCATTTTCAAATGTAATAATTCCAGCAAACCTTTTTTCCAGCTTTAATCCAATTCCTACCATAGTTATGCTTTTTGCTTCTGTTTTTAAAACCTTTGTTTCCTCTATCTGTGCTGTTGAATCCAAGGATGGAGAATCCAGGGAGATAGAGGGTCAATTATATATTTATTTTTAGATAGTGGCCAGTGCTCTTTAATCTTTACCCAATTTTGGTCCCCAGATGTTATTGAATGACAACTCCCACCACTTTTGATTATCTGCCATGTGGACTAAGGATGATGGGGATTGCAGCCCAACAGCAATTGTGGCTCTGAGGTTGGAGAAAGGTTAAAAAACATTTAAAAGCCAGATATTATATCCTTAAACCTTGTATGTGAATTCAAGCCCTAGTCTCCTGACCAAACAGAACAAACAGTAGCCTTCTAGATGTTTCTTGATCACAACTCGTTTACTGCATGGCAGGGGGTTGGACTGGATGGCTCGTGGGGTCTTTCAAGCTCTGTGGTTCTATGATTCTAACTCTCATTAGCTCTAGTCATATCTAATGATGAGATATACAAAAATTGTATTCCAGCATCTGGAGAGCCACATAAAATGACATGAAGAGCTGAATTCAGACCCTAGGCCTTGAGTTTGGCACACGTGCTCTAGTGCTGCAGTCTTCAGCACTCCAGAGAGGACAATTGTTCCCCCCTCATATTAAATTAATAGCAGTCTGTACAATATATTATGACCATGCCTAAATAGACAGCATTTTTTATGTTGTCCTTTAACTGTTGAACTGAAAATACCATGAGAAATAGAGACCCCATGTACAGTATTAATAAGCTTGCCATGAAGCTACATTCATTGTGTTATTCCAGAGAATATACAGTATCATCTCTTATCGGCTGTTAGGAATTGTGGGAGTTGAAGTCCAAAACATCTGGAGGAACATAGTTTGAGAAATGCTGCTCTAGTGGATTCAAATATATTCTGGGGTGTTTTTATCATCCCCGAGGGCATAAATGCATTTGTATGGAAAACTGCATAATGGTCTTAGTGCCCTTCCATCTGTCAGCATTTAAATACCAGCTAGTTCCCTTCATAGGCTGCCCAATGAAGACATGTGTCTGTCTATATGGCATGCATACACATATCTGGATGCATGAGATGGAGATTATGGTGGCAAATAATGCAAAACATGATATACCTGAGCATTACAGAACCAACTTTAACACATAAAATAACTGCATGGCTAATAATGCGGCCTTCACTTCCACATACTCAGGATGTGTGTGTCATTAATGTCGTCACTACGGGCCAGGAAAATGTGAAGCTGTTTTGTTTTGCCTGTGTAGACATCACCCACATATACAACCCCATCAAATTGTTTACTGAGAGAAGCCCAACCCTAGCCATTGCCACATGGAAGAGTTATACATATGGAATTTTTCCATTTATAGTTTGGAGAGGTATTTCACCTTCTCTGTGGTGCCACAATAAAATACAAATCCCAGGATTCTATACATACAGCATTGAAACACAAAAGTTAAAGGTGGTGCTGAAATTCATTAATTCTACAGTGTGGTAAAGGACTGAAGCCCCTTCCACACAGCTGAATAAAATTCCACACTATCTGCTTTGAAGTGGGTTATATGGCAGTGTGGACCCAGATAACCCAATTCAAAGCAGATATTGTGGGATTTTCTGCCTAGATATTCTGGGTTATATGGCTGTGCTATATGGCACACAAGCCTTATATCCCAGGATTTAAACCCAGGTTTTATGTTTATCCCAGATTATCTGGCAGTGAGGACTCATATAATCCAGTTTAAAGCAAAAAAACAAAAACAAAAAAAAAACACCTGGGATCAGATCCTGGGATATAGGGCCTTAGATAACCCAGGGCCCTTCTTCACAGCCATATAACCCAGAATATCAAGGCAGAAAATCCCACAATATCTGCTTTGAACCAGATTATCTGAGGCCCCTTCCACACAGCTGAATAAAATCCCACATTATCTGCTTTGAACTGGAATATATGGCAGTGTGGACACAGATAACCCAGCTCAAAGTAGATATGGTGGATTATCCGCCTTTATATTCTGAGTTATATGACTGTATGGAAGGGCCCTGAGTCCACACTACCATATATTCCAGTTCAAAGCAGAAAATGTGGGATTTTATCTAGCTGTGTGGAAGGGGCTCCAGCTCAAAGCAGATATTGTGGGCTTTTCTGCCTACATATTTTTGGTTCTATGGCTGAGGCCCCTTCCACACAGCTGAATAAAACCCCACATTATCTGCTTTGAACTGGAATATATGGCAATGTGGACACAGATAACTCAGAGCCCTTCCACACAGTCATACAACCCAGAATATCAAGGCAGACTAACCCACAATATCTGCTTTGAATTGGGTTATCTGAGGGCCCTTCCACACAGCCCTATATCCCAGAATATCAGGGGGGGAAATCCCACAATATCTGCTTTGAACTGGGTTATCTGAGTCCACATTCAGATAATGTGGGACTTTCTGCCTTGATATTCTGGGATATAGGGCTGTGTGGATGGGCCCTGAGTCCACACTGCCAGATATTCCAGTTCAAAGCAGAAAATGTGGGATTTTATTCAGCTGTGTGGAATAGGGTCTCAGATGAGTCTTGGCAGCCAAAGTGGTCTCAGCTCACCTTAATTCTACAGTGTAGATCTCGCTTCAATTGGAGGTGCCCTTTGGGGTTTTCACAGCCTGCTCTTTCCAGGTTCTCTCCAGGACCCCTTCCACACAGCTGAATAAAAGCTTCTTTGAACTGGAATATAGGGCAGTGTGGGTTCAGGGGCCTTCCACACAGCCTTATATCCCAGAATATCAAGGAAGAAAATCCCACAATATCTGCTTTGAACTGGATTAACTGAGTCCACACTCAGATAATGCGGGATTTTCTGCCTTGATATTCTGGGATATAGGGCTGTGTGGATGGGCCCTTAGACCACACTGGCTGGAAAGAAGAACAGGGTTTGAACAAGGGAAAACCCTGATGCCATAGAATCATAGAATAGTAGAGTTGGAAGAGACCTCATGGGCCATCCAGTCCAACCTCCTGCCAGGAAAGCTTGGGACCCTTCCACAAAGCCATATAACTCAGAATATCAAGGCAGAAAATCCCACAATATGTGCTTTGAACTGGGTTATCAAAGGGTCCATCCACACAGCCCTATATGCCAGAATATCAAGGCAGAAAATCCCACATTATCTGAGTGTGGACTCAGTTAACCCAGTTCAAAGCATATATTGTGTGATTTTCTGCCTTGGTATTCTGGGATATAGGGCTGCGTGGAAGGGCCCAGAGCCCACACTGCCCTATATTCCAGTTCAAAGAAGCTTTTATTCAGCTGTGTGGAAGGGGTCCTGGAGAGAACCTGGAAAGAGCAGGCTGCGAAAACCCTAAAGGGCACCTCCGACGGAAGCGAGCTCTACGTTGTAGAATTAAAGCGGGTTGAGACCACTTCGGCTGCCAAGACTCAACGCTAGGGACCGTTGGGAGTTTGGCGAGGCACAAGCGCTGTTTGCTGGGGAAGTTCGCCTTCCTTCGAGGAGCGGCTGCGGGAGCGCGGGGTCCGCCTCGCCTACTTGCCTGACTCGGGCGCGACTCCAGAGCCTCTTCCCCGGAAGAGAGAGCGAGAGAGAGCAACACGTGTGACCGGGCGCCCCGACCCAACCTGCTGCCTTTCCCCCTCCCTGCCTGCCCTGCTCCGGGCCTTACCGCTAACGAGAAGCGCCCGAGTTCCCTTCAGGCGCCCCTTGGAAGCCGGCGTCGAAGGAGGCTGCCCTGGCGGAGGAGAGAGCCCGCCTCTACCTCCGCCTCCCCGGGCCTGCCAGCGGGGCGGCCCCGCCCTTGAGAAGCGCCTCCGCCTCCTCCGTGGGAGGGAGTAGGAAGGGGCGCAGCCACACTGCGGGGAGGAGCGTCGTTTGGCACCACTTTCACGGCCATGGCTCAAAGCCCTGGGAGGGGCCATGGCAGTTGGCCGTTATTGAGGTCTACAGCTCTCAGGGACGTCAATCGCATTAGGCAAAGTGGGGTCGAGCTGCCTCCAGGCATGGGCAAACTTGGGCCCTCCCTCCAGGTGATTTGGACTTCAACTCCCACCATTCCTCACAGCCTCAGGCCCTTTCCTTTCCCCCCTCAGCCGCTTAAGTTTAAGGGCCTGAGGCTGTGAGGAATGGTGGGAGTTGAAGTCCAAAACACCTGGAGGGAGGACCCAAGTTTGCCCATGCCTGGCCTAGACTAGAGCAGGCATGGGCAAACTCTGGCCCTCCAGGTGTTTTGGACTTCAACGCCCACCATTCCTAGCATACTAAGGCTATCTCCAGTGTCACCAGGGGCCTCGGAGCGGCTTGCAGCCATATAATAGTACAAACAATGTGAACAGTAATAAACATTATTTATTTGTTTGTTTACCTTGTTTATACCGCCCGCCTTTCTCTACCCCGAAGGAGGGGACTCAAGCTGGCTTACAATAATATGGCAATTATTCAGTGCCCCTGGTGGCACAGTGTGTTAAAGTGCTGAGCTGCTGAACTTATGGACCGAAAGGTGCCAGGTTCAAATCGTGGGAGTGGAATGAGCACCCGCTGTTAGCCCCAGCTCCTGCCAACCTAGCAGTTCGAAAACATGCAAATGTGAGTAGATCAATAGGTACTGCTCTGGTGGGAAGGTAACAGCGCTCCATGCAGTCATGCCGGCCACATGACCTTGGAGGTGTCTACGGACAACGCCGGCTCTTTGGCTTAGAAATGGAGATGAGCACTAACCCCCAGAGTCGGTCACGACTGGACTTAACGTCAGGGGAAACCTTTACCTTTTTAAAAAAACACGTATAGAACATAAGCTTAAAATAAACTGAATTAAAATTAATACAGGTTTATTCGTCGCTTCCGACTCTTTGTGACCTCATGGAATTGAGCAATGTGTCTTTTGTGGGACATCTGGAAATCTTTCAGGAGGGATCTGCTTCTTTGTTAATACTAAGCTGAAGGAATACAGTAGATCCACTTACTATGCAAGCTCCTTACATGTGGTTTGATTTATATGGGAAGCACTCTGAATAACATATAGTCACTCTAGGCCAGTGGTTCTCAACCTGGGGCCCCCAGATGTTTTTGGCCTTCAACTCCCAGAAATCCTGTAGTTTATTTGTTCCGTCGCTTCCAACTCTTTGTGACCTCATGGACCAGCCCACGCCAGAGCTCCCTCTCAGCCATAGCCAGCTCCTTCAAGGTCAAGCCAGTCACTTTAAGGATACCATCCATCCATCTTGCCCTTGGTCGGCCCCTCTTCCTTTTTCCTTCCTTTTTCCCCAGCATCATTCTCTTCTCCAAGCTTTCCTGTCTTCTCATGATGTGAACAAAGTACTTCATCTTTGCTTTGAATATTCTTCCCTCCAGTGAGCAGCCGGGCATTATTTTCTGGAGGATAGACTGGTTGGATCTTCTTGCAGTCCAAGGCACTCTCAGGATTTTCCTCCAACACCATAGTTCAAAAGCGTCTATCTTCCTTTGCTCAGCCTTCCTTATGATCCAGCTCTCACAAACATAGTTACTACTGGGAATTCAATTGCGGATCTTCGTTGCCAGTGTGATGTCTCTACTCTTCACTATTTTATCGAGGTTGGTCATTGCTCTCCCCCAAGAAGTAAACGTCTTCTGATTTCCTGGCTGCAGTCTGCTTCTGCAGTAATTTTTGCACCTAGAAATACAAAGTCTGTCACTGCCTCCACATTTTCTCCCTCTATTTGCCAGTTATCAATCAGTCTGATTAATACATAAATTAATACATTAATCGTGCATTCAATATTAAAATCACACATATAAGCAATATTAAAATTAAGCAAAGAGTAATGAAACAAAATCAATATTAAGTTGACAAGGAGAAACATTCCATAGCATTGTGCCATAGCATTTAAAGTAGTGTCAAACTGCATTAATTCTACAGTGTAGATTACTCAGGGAACAGCGTGTTTTAATATCTATTTTATCAAAATATGCTTTTAATATGTATCTTTTATTAAAAAAATACATTTTAATACGTCATCTATATAGAATCTTTACAATGATTACACTGTGTAACAAAAGCTGACAAGTTTTCTGTTCCTGGTTTGAAAGTGTTGCTTCCTGTTTAATTGTGCACCAGGAACCCCCGCTGGCGCAGCGGATTAAACCACTGAGCTGCTGAACTTGCTGACTGAAAGGTCAGAGGTTTGAATCCGGAGAGTGAGGTGAGCTCCCGTTCTTAGCCCCAGCTTTTGCCAACCTAGCAGTTCAAAAACATGCTAATGTGAGTAGATCAGTAGGTACTGCTCCAGTGGGAAGGTAACAACGCTCCATGCAGTCATGCCGGCCACATGACTTTGGAGGTGTCTACGAACAACACCATCTCTTTGGCTAATAAATTGAGATGAGCATCAACCCCCAGAGTCAGATACAACTAGACTTAGTGTCAGGGGAAAACCGTTACCTTTACCTTTACCTTACTTCATTTGAAAGTAATAATAATAATATAGGGTTGTTGTATGTTTTCCGGGCTGTATGACCATATTCTAGAAGTATTCTCTCCTGACGTTTCGCCTACATCTATGGCAGGCATCCTCAGAGGTTGTGAGGTATGGAGAAACTAAGCAAGGAAGGTTTATATATATCTGTGGGAAGTCCAGGGTGAGGGAAGAACTCTTGTCAGTTGGAGGCCAGCTGTAAATGTTGCAATTAATCACCCTAATTTGCATTGAATGGCTACATCTACTAGCTACTTTCTGCCTATATAAAATTATAATAATATAATTTTATTTCTTATCTGCCTCTCCTCATGCCTTGAAACAGGTTACAAAACAATTAAAATACATACGCACAACAAAAAAACCACTACAAATACACTTACTAAAATGTACTTCCATAAAAGTTATACATCAAAATGTATCTCTACAAAATACATACTAAAACACACAAAACAGAGATCAAACAAGGTAAAGGGTAAAGGTTTTCCCCTGACATTAAGTGTAGTCAAGTCCAACTCTGTGCATTGATGCTCATCTCAATTTCTAAGCCGAAGAGCCAAAGTTGTCCAAGGTCATGTGGCTGACATGACTGCATGGAGCACTGTTACCTTCCTGCCGGAGCAGTACCTATTAATTTCACATTTGCATGTTTTCAAACTGCTAGGTTGGCAGAAGCTGGGGTTAACTGTGGGAGTTCACCTGTGATGTCTCATGGGCCTTGTAGTCCCGTTCCTAGTACTATTGTGGCAGACGAAGAGGAAAACATGGGATTTCCACCGGTTCAGCCAGAATCGGAGCCCCTGCACCTGGAGGATGTTTGCCCTCAAGAAGTCAGCCAAACAAGCCTTGGGCAGAATTCTCCCCCGTTTTCCCGAAAGGACAATTATAATAGAGAGAGAGGTGCTAGGGAGGCGAATTGCCAGAGCCTCAGAATCGCAGCCAAACAATTAGCTGATTAGGTCTGCTTCCCTTGGGAAATTCTAAGGAGTCATGCATCTGGACGGAGTTGGGTTTCACTTCTCGTTCTCCAGGGAAAGTGTTCTTCTGGCGGGAAACGAGACCCTATTTAGGTGTTTTGCCGCAAAGGAAACCTTGCGGAGTCAACTCGTCAGCTTGAGGAGTGAGATCGTGTGTGGACTTCGTAACCCCAGTTCCTTGTTTACCCGGACCAAGTTCCAAGCCTGCCTTGTTTCACGTTTGACCGCGGACCTCGCCACGGACCTTGTTCTTGCTTCTTGTTTGCCTCGTATCAAGTCTTGTTAGCCAAGAATCTAGTTTGTTTTCCAGCCTTGTTGTCAAGCTTCAATGGACTAAAAGACCTTGTCATCTCCCCACACTATTGCTTGGCAAAGTGTGTGTTTCGGTTAATGGATTATAACTTTGGACTCTAATATCACATATTGGACATTATTTTCCTGGACTATATTTGACCTTTCCTGAAAGGTCTACTTCTGAACTATATTCTTCACTTGTTTTTATTGACTTTATATATTCCTTTAATAAAGATATTAGATAGAATCCGGCCTCTGCGCATGGTTATTGGTGTTCTGTAGCCTGGGTCTTGACATCACCCTACTTCCTTGGATTCGAACTACTGACCTTTCGGTCAGATTGTTCAGCAGCTCAGCGGTTTAACCCGAAGTACTCGAGGGCTCCGAGATGTAACAAAGGACTTTTACATTCATGTTTAAAGATTGTCTGAATGGGCCTGCCAGAAGAGATAGGTCTTTACATAGTTTTTAAATTAGGACAGCTCATCTTCTAGCAGGCTGTTCCACAGTCGTGAGGTGGCTGATAAAAAGGTCCTCTGGGTGACGGTGGCCAGTCAGGTTCTGGCTGGTTGGAGCAGACACCCCTAGAACAGGGGTCCTCAAACTTTTGAAGCAGAGGGCCGGTCCACTATCCTTCAGACTGTTGAGGGGCCGAATTATCATTTGAAAAAAAATACAAATTCCTATGCATACTGCACATGTCTTATTTGTAGTGCAACAACAACAACAACGAAAGAACAATACAATATTTAAAAACGAAAACAATTTTAACCAACATAAACCTATCAGGATTTCAATGGAAAGTATGGGCCTGCTACTGGCCAATGAGATAGTCAAGTTAATTAGGATTGTTGTTGTTGTGTGCTTTCAAGTCATTTCAGACTTTGGCTGAGCCTAAGTCTAAAATTAATTATTTATTTACTGCATTTATTTACTACATTTATATCCCACCCTTCTCATCCAGAAGGGGACTCAGAGCAGCTGTATGTACATACAATATATTATATTATTAGCATAGCACAATATTAGCATTATATATTACTATATTGAACTATACCACTATACTATTATATAATACGTAATATATAACATATAATTAATATTATTATATGGTATTATTATTAGTATTATATTGTATAACATAATATCAATATTATATGTATATACAATATATTATTAAAACTGATATAAAAATATTATAAAACTGAGGGCGGGGGCCAGGTAAATAACCTTAGAGGGCCTCATCCGGCCCCCAGGCCTTAGTTTGGGGACCCCTGCCCTAGAAGACCGAAGTGCGTGGGGCAGATTGTATGGGAGAAGGTGATCCTTTAGGTAAGCTGGACCCAAACCATGTAGGGCTTTAAAGGTCAAAACCAATATCTTTTATTTTTTATTATTTTATTATTTATTATAGTAGTTGTTATACTCCAGAAAATATTTTTGCAGCTGCCATTTTTAAGTTTTCATATGCCATTTTAAAGCTTTTGCAGTTCAATAAACATTGTGATAGAACCAATTTGGAAATGACATTTAGATCCCAGAAACAAACATTATATTATATAGTGTTATGTGTTTTAATATGTTGTAACCCGTCTCGAGCCACGAGGAGAGTAAGAAATAAAATTATTATTATTAGTATTATTATTAGGCTGAAGGCGAACTCAGGAGAGGAAAGTAGCCTGAAAGGATACTTGTTAGTTCAGCTCACATTGTGCACTCCTGGCTTCTGGGATTTATGTAACTTTTTAGAAATGTGCAAAAGTTAGAACCAGGAAAGGTGGCTTTCCTGCAGGGAAATAGGCAGCTGGGGTTCCCAAGTGACTCTTGTACTGAAATGAAACTCAATTGAATTAAAAAAAAACTACCATAAATAAAAATTAATTAAAATGGAATTAAACTCAATAAGGTTGAGTATCACTTAGTCAAAATTCCTAGGGCCAAAAGTGTTTCCAAGTTTTCGGCTTCTGTCAGATTTTGGAAAATTTGCATCTACATAACAAGGGATCTTGGAGACAGGATCCAAGTCTAAACATGAAATTCATGTGTGATTCATGTGTGGTTTTGCTTTGAAAATGTTTTGGAGTTGAGGGATGGTAGAGTATGTTATACTTATTTATTCAGTACAGGTTGCCATTTGAGTACAGATCTGGACACGTTCCATTGTTTTTGAATGTATATTTTCTTATTGTATATTGGATTGTTTGTGTCAAATAATTAATAAAATAATTTCAAAAAAAAAACTACATACAGAGCCTGAAGGTCATTTTATACAATATTTATATTCATTTCGTGCATGAAGCAAAGTTTGTGTACTTTGAACCACCAGAAAACAAAGGGGCTACTGTCTCAACCTCCTATGATTTTGGATTATTTTGGAATTCTGGATAAAGGTGGCTGAACTGATACAGAGCATCAAATCATGTCAAAATTACATTTTCACTGTCAGTTTACTCATTTTACTTTGCAATGCTTCTTAGAAAAATATAGAAAACTCTTAAGTGTCCACATTAGTATGTGTGTTGCGTTCACAGGGAGTGACTTCTCACAGTTCAAAAAAAGAGCCCGTGTCAAAAGCCTACCTTTATGAATCCATATGCATTTCCCCTTCCTACGTTTGCATATTTGCACACAGGAACACACTTTTTAAATTGTTTGGGGCCACTTTTGGCAAGTTTGTTTCTGCCTGGCACTCCAGAGATAAGAATATCATGAACCACTTGGAGTATTTATTTCATGCGAGGGTAGCTATGTGTTTATCAGATCATAACACGTGCAGGCCAGATTACTACTATAGTTTGCAAAGCATTTATTTAAAGTAAAATATTTGGCTCTATTTGCAAATAAATGTCGTGCCACTGATTCTTCACTACAGTCTGTAATGCACTGAAGTTACAGTCATCCTTCTACATCCATTGGGATCAGGGACACAGGTTCCCTGTGAAATTAAAAAGCCATACATAAAGTGATATATAGAAATCTCTTTGTCTTCCAGCATGAGGAAGTTGGCCATAGGGTCACTCTGAAGGACTTAGAGCAGTGATGCCCAACCTTTTTTTGGTGATGCCATACCTAGGCATGTCTAGAACCCTGATCCCCCCCAACATATAATTCTTATTATTCAAAATGTAAAGTCCTATTCATGTGGAGGAAGCCTAAAAGGCCACAAACCAATTTTTGCTAATGAAAACACTTCCAGCTTGATAAAGTAATGAACTAGAACAACTATCACGTGGGCAGTAGTAATATTCAAGGCACAAATGTTTTGAATAATTTGCATTGAAGTCAGTGTAACATAAGTGTCCAACTTTATTCTATGTATTTGGTGAGATTATCCTGCCACCTGACGTTCGTTTTCTTGCTGCTGATCATCTCTTTTTAATTTTCTTTTCATACAAAAATATTGGCTTACCTATGAAAGTAATGAATGTGCTTTGGATTTTTTCACAGATTTCTTGCTACATTCATATGCAGAACAAAAATACATTTTATATATTTGGTGTAGCCTGTAATATTAAAAGAACACTGAGAGGAATGGGGTGTTTGGAATGAAAGTGGCCTCACTTTTCTGTGCTCATACACTCTCTACTTAGCTCTCCCCACTCCTCTCTATTAGTAGGCTTTCTTCTCTCCAGTGCCATCCGACTGCCGTGTACACCCTGATTTTTATTTTTTAAATGTATATATCACTATGTATATTTATATACAGGCAGTTCCCGACTTACAAACACCTTACTTACAAACTACTCATAGTTACGAACAGGGCTGAGACAACAGGAAGTGAAAGAAATCTACCCCAGGAAGGGAAATTCACTCATGAAAAAGTTATTGGGGGGCGGGGGGGGGGGGGTGTCTCCACTGAAGCTTTCTCTCCAATCCTTGTTTCCACAACAAGCCAATTTTTTTCAAAATCCAATTATCACAGGGTCAGAAACTGAGGTGAAAACTCATTCTCGAATTGTCCCCTGTAAAAATTACCCCGCCCCCATGGGGCATGAGCCCCATGTTGCTAACCAGGGACCTAGAAATTTCTAGCGAGAAGATTTTAAATCAATTCCCATCTTCTCTCATCATATGATAGCTGCAGTCCAACAAAATCTGCCCAGCGCTGTATCAGAGAGAGGGATTGCCTATAACATTCAAAGATTACATAAGGGGATCATTTTGCTGTGGAGGTATCCCAGTCACCCACATATCTAGTGGCCACAGACATAGCTCTAGATATCGGAGTGGAGGCTGTGTACGTCTCACTGTAATGCCCAGAACTGCATACAAAGATATAGCCTGATTGGCACAAAATCCCCTTGCACATGCACATTGTGGTCTTTTTTGGGTGTGCTAAACAGATGAGCAGCAAGAGTGCAAGTACTGTATGTGTTAGTAGGGGAATACTGTCCAGCCATCTTTCGTTATTGGGGGTTTTGTATTCACAGATTCAACCATGGCTTTAAAATATTTGGAAATAAAATTGCAAAGCTTGATTTTGCATATAATAGGACTTGAGACCCAGGAATTTTGGTATCCAGTAAGGGTCCTAGAACCAAACTCCAGCAAATACCAAGGGCCTACTGCATTCACTTTTGTGTCGGGTGAATATTCCTTTTATGACAGTCATTCCACCAGTAGCTATAATACATCAAAGCCAAGGTGTGCCAGTTATCATGCAGAATCTTTGTGTTTCTTTTGAAGAATATATAAATTAGAAGAGTGTTCTCCATTTAAATAGTGTTTAGAATCTTTTGACTGAGGAGTCACAGTAGTTTACATGCTTAACCTAGTATTTTTCCAGTCTGGAATGCATAGACATTGGGGCATAGGACAAAAGCTTTTGAGAACAATCAGCAATCATGTGTGTATCCATACCAGCTGTTTAATGCAGTTTCAAACCAACATTAAAGAAAAGGGTTTCCCTGTGCAGGTAATTACATAGGAAATCCTGGAACCAGTTTGGGGCCTGGATGGTGATTACACAAGCCACAGAGCACTAATGCACAGTAAGGGCTTTCTTTTGTATACTTTTGTGGGAGGAACTATTCAAGGTGCTGGAGATTTTCCCTCTAAATAGATTCAACACAGTAGACAGACCTGCTGAGGTTACTTGTTTCTGTATGGACTGATTTTTTTTTAAATCCCTGAATCCCTCAATCAGATTCAGGTGCAAAAGCGGTAAATACAGATTTTGTTTGTTTTAAAGATGGCCCTGAACAGGTCCTGAGTATGAGAATTTGTTTTCAGTTGAATTGCATTGAGCTCACAATCCTTCTGTCCCAAATTAATTCCTAGGTATTCCCAGTTTTCTTCACTTCAGCAACCTAATTTATGTGAAAACAGTTATAATTTTTGTTGCTATGGTTAAGCAATTGGGAACCAGAAACTTTTGCAACTTCACCTAAAATAATTTAACTATAATTCTGTTTCTGGATTCTGATCTAGCTTCTTTTAATTCCCTTCATGATGCTTCTAGATCAGGCATGGGCAAACTTTGGCCCTCTGGGTGTTTTGGACTTCAACCCCCACTAATGGCTGTTAGCAATTGTGGGAGTTGAAGTCGAAAACACTTGGAGGGCTAACGTTTGCTCATGCCTGTTCTAGATTATGTTGTTTGGTAAGAACAGTTCTTGTTTAAAAATTAATATTGAGACATTCCTGAATAAAAGTGATACATGTGCCAATATTTCCTACCTCCTACCATGAAATGATATGAGTCTGCTATTTGCCTTGAAATGTCATTATTAACTGCTCTCAGCTTGCATCACTTATTTAGATTTATTTTAAATGTTATATCTTAATTGCACTCACTTTTAGGATAATATTGTAAATATCACTGCCATCTATCTACCAAATAGATGCAGCAGTAGCTTTTTCTCGGAATAAATAGATAGGTTTAAATGGCTACCCGTCAAAAGCAGGTGACACATGGATGAGTCATTGGCACTAATCTCTCTGGGGTGGGAGAACAATACTATTGATGAATTCAACTTTAAGAATTAGTTAAATTAATCCTCTTATTTTTAAGAAAGATTAAATGGATGTTGAGAAGAAAAGATTAAAACTTTTCATTCTTGATACATAGTTAGGGATATTTTTCTTCTTAAGTAAGAGGAATTTCTTATTTAATACATTATTAAATAAGAATCTTCTTATTTGATTTTAGTTGGGTTACATTCAGTCATAAAACTGCTTAGTACGAAAATATTTGTTATATTTCCAGATTGTTCACAAGACAACCTTTCCTACCTCTTAAAGTGAGAAGATAATTGTTTCCCATGATAATAATGCCCATCATTCCCACCACAATCACCTCTACATCATCAGAACTGTCCATCTTCTCATTGCAGCAGATGCAATAAGATCCAGGGATGCTGAAGAGCAATTCTATTGATGGGGTTGTTGTGTGTTTTCCGGACTGTATGGCCATGTTCCAGAAGTATTCTCTCCTGATGTTTCGCCCACATCTATGGCAGGCATCCACAGAGGTTGTGAGGTAATTCTATTGACGGTCCTCAAGACACATGGAGGCACAATGTGCTACCCTGGTATTCTGCTTCCTGTTGCAGATGACCCATTCTATCTTCATTCAGTCATTCATAGGCAATCACTTGTTGCTGTGGCTTCCAAAGGTAAAGTATTTTGCTGGTTTTTGCCTCCCAGGGAGACTAATGGATCAAGAAAACCATTCTTCGTGTTCTCCCATCCACCATGACACGTATTTTCTCTTCCCTTTTTATTATGCATCTAAAAGATTGTGGACCACTGGCATCTTGTCTATGGTATAAAATGTAAGCATCAAAAACAAGCATCCATTTTGTAAAGTTTAATTATTTAGTTTCTTTATTATCTGTACCACCCAACAACTGAAATCCCCTGGGCAGTTTCACAGCACAAGATTTAAGCATCCAATATCAGAACAGCATGTTTGGGGTGTGGGGAGAGCCCAAAAACAACTGACAAATAGACCCCATGAAAAAAACAGTATCAATATGAAATTTAAGAAGTGCTAGAAAATTGCAATACCTAGTGGACTGGGTGGGGTATGGCCCTGAGGAACGTTGTTGGGTTGATGCCCGGGATGTTCATGCTCCAGATTTGGTGTCCCAGTTCCATCGTTCTTATGCAGCAAAGCCTTGCCCGCCGGGGAGGCGGGAGGAGAATTTTAGGGAGGAGGATAGTGTCATATCCCAGCCACAGGCTGGCCATGGTCACGTTCAAGATGATGACACTGAAGGGGATTTTGGTTTCCAAGATGAAACAGAAGAGGATTCTGGTTTGGGGATTTTGCAGCACTCTGAGCCTTCTGTTAAAGACATGCAGTTTCACTTTCAGCAAGATGACCTGTTGGCTCCAGAAGAGTCAGATACCGGTCAAGCTGACATTCTTCCTTTGGGAGTTTTTGAGGAGGATTCGGCAGCTATGAGAAATAATGAGGAGGTAACTGGAGAACTAACAAATAATGACGGAACCGGGGTAACTGAAGACCAGGTGCGAGATAACAGTGACCCTGAGCTGTCCGGGGAAGACCGTTTGTCTTGGCGGGGCTTGGAGCTTCGCAGAAGCGCTCGCTTGGCGCGCAAAAGTCAACTGTCAAAAGATTCAAGCTGTGGCAAAAGGAACGCCTTCCTGGGATGCTTTTTAAAAGCAGTTTCTTCGGACCATATCTTTGTCAGAGCAATTTCATCGCTTCACCCTTGTGCTGTGCTTTCTGAGGACTACTCTTTGCCCTGGGACTTCCTGCATTCTTGGACCCTGTTTCTTGCCTCTGGAACCTGTACTATAGATCCTATGGACTAAGACTTTGTGCTTTGAACTTCATGTTTTTGGATTCTTTGGATTTAAGATCTTATGTTTTTGGATCTCTTGGACTAACTCCCTGCCTCATGGATTATTGCTATTATTTTGTCTTTGAATCATTGGACTTTGCCTCTTGAACTATTGGACTCTTATGCTTTATTGACTCCTTGCTACCTTTGGACATTCCCTTTATATTTGGACTTATCATTGATTGCTTGCTTCATCTATATTGCTTTGCTTTAATAAAGACTTTAAAAGACTATTGTGTGTTGACTGGGTATCTTAGCAAGGTGAATTTAGTCTGAGGTGCGACACCGTGCTGTAATGCTGGCAATTGCCGGCGAAAGGGGAAGCGTGCAGGGTGGCTTATGGTGCCCCATATGTTCTCCTTCCTCCCCTCATCACATGGAGGGGATGGAAGAGAGTGTGTTGGCACCCTTTCCCTCCCCTCATCAGATGGCAGAAAGGGCAGCAATGCACGGCAATGTGCCCTGCCCCACCACTTTTTCTGTCATCACATGGCAAAAGGGAGGAAAGTGTGGGTAGCTCTATTGGCGCATCTCCACTTTGGAAGGAATGTTGGTGGGGCCTGCTATATGTCGTGTGATGGCATAAGGCAGGCCTCGTCCTGGCCACAATGAAAAGCAGCTAAACGGGGCAAAAGTGCCTTGTGTGGAGAGGTCCTGAAGACTTCATAGGGGATTGCAAGTTTCACTCTACCAATGGAAAGGCCATTTCCTCAGAAGCCATTGTACTGGGGAGGGAGGCAGCTAACATCGTACGATCATGTAGCCCAGCCCAGTAAACAGTTTTGTTCACTTCTGAACAAGCAGAGAAGAATATTTTAAACTGATGAATATACATTATTGAACTTGCAATGGCAAACAGAAGACAAAGCCAAGTAAGTTAGTGTGCATCTATATTATAAAATTAATGCAGCTTGACTCCACTTGAACTATCACTGCTCAATGTAATACAATTGTCAAGTTGTACATTTACAAGCGTGACAAAGCGCACCCTTCTCTATCAAAGGGTGCTGGTGCCTCACCAAACTACAACTCCCCTGATTCCATAGCATTGAGCTGTGACAGTTAAAGTGGGATCATGCGGCATTAATTCTGCAGTGTAGATGCTCTCCAAGACTTTCCTTTCCGTGCTTTAAAAAAAAGGATATTACTTATCTGCTCTGGATGGTTTTATTCCCCCAGTTGCATCAAATTTTCCAGCAAACATATCCCACTTGATTATGAGCCAGTTATTTTACAACATAACTTTTTTTTCCTATGAAGCATGTATCAGAAAGAGGTAACCGTGTTTTCAGTTTGATTGCTTGTTTCAAGAATACAGCCATTCAAATCATTATTAATTGAAATTAGTGCAGTCAAACTGTGTGACCTAACATAAGCTAATTTAAATTTTGGATGGGAAATCCCAACTCAGATCTCTTATTTTGCAACAGCAGGCAATTTTGCTGAATCACTTGAAGTCTACAGAGCTTTCAGTCGTGTTATGTTGTGGTGTTGTAATTAAGATGGTAATAGGATTGTAGACACAATATCCCTATGCAACAGAACTATAAACTAGAATTATATTTTAAAGGCATCGTATGAAAAAAACAACTAAGCAGTTCTAAACTCTCTGGAAAAAAGATCATTATTACCAATTATAGAATTGGGGGGAAATCATTGTCACACAGAAACTAATTATGAACAATATTTGTAACTTCAGCTCTGCCATATCGATAATGTACAATTTTGTCGCTCCAAATACCAAATGTATTGTATTGCATGCTGCCACTGAGAACTTGTGAATTAAATTTGGCTGTCAAACATATACAAGCAACATTACTGAAATCTTGCTTTAGAGTTGCCAGAATAGATTTTGAGCAAATGCTCTGGGAAATATTGTTAAATGATTTTTGTGTGCCAACTTAATCCCTTAAATTCAACTTTAATTAAAACAGCCAAGGATTAAAGATAGTCATTATCCATTGAAACTGAATTAATCAGAATCAGAGGAGTCATTATTCGTAAGCCTGCTTTCTCTCCCAAATCACAGCAGTGTTTTTGAGTTATACAATTATACGGTATATGCAGTCTTGAGCCAGAATTCAATACTGCTAGAATCAGAAGCCCTTTTCCTCTTTCAGGCTCCTGTACAGCCTGAAAACCTATTCTAAATGTATAAGAAATTCCTCAGATCAGGTTTTTCTTGGTGCCATAAAATGATGCTTTTGAAGTCTGAGGGAAATAAAGCTCAGGATTTGTTGGCACCCAATACCAAACTACACAAGGCCTACAGCTCTGTTCAAATCCTGGCTCAGCTCTGCAAATCCCCTTGGTTATCTTGGACAAGTCACACTATCTCAGCCTTAGGGGAAGACGCATCCTTTCTAAACAAATCTTGCTAAGACAACTTTGTGATAGTTGTTGTCTTAAAGTTGCCATAAATCTGCAACAACTAGAAAGCACACAACAGTTCTATTATAATACCGTATAGTATAGGCCGACTCGAATATAAGCCGAGGCACCTAATTTTACCACAAAAAGCTGGGAAAATTCAACAGCTACAGGTAATTTTAAAAATAAAAAAAGATACCAATAAAATTACATTAATTGAGACATCAGTAGGTTAAATATTTTTGATTATTTACATAAAACTGTAATTTAAGTTAAGATTGTTCAACTCTGATTACCTATATACCTGAGTATAAGCCGACCAGAATATAAGCTGACCAGGACCCTCATTCAAGTAAAAGCTGATGGGGCTTTTTCAGCCCTAAAAAGGAGCTGAAAAACTCAGCTTATACTCAAGTATACATGGTACCTGTTTTTACAATGCAAGTTGACAATAGTAATGTAATTAACAAATAGAGGAACACTTTTGACAGAGTGCAAACCTTTCATTGTTTATTGCATCATTCCCACTTCAAGCATTCAAAACTGGTGAACTCCACATCTCAGCTATTAAATGGCAGCTTCACCAATCCTCCCCTAGCTGCACCAACAGATGCTGGCCCTTCCTCAAGGCAATTTCTCAAGCCTGGAAAATACTCATTACCTATCCATGCAGCCTGTCTCCCTCTTTTGATTCCACCCTTAGTGTCTCCCATCAAAGCCTTGCTTTGTTTCCCTTTGTTCAGCCTCCTCTGCTGCTACCCAGACATAACACTTTGCTAAGCTTCAGCTCTCAGCCATGAAGCCATACCTCCTCACTGTCAGCTGCAGACCTTTGCTGAGTATTCAGGCTGACAGATTATCTCTTGAGAACCAGCCAATTTTAATCTATCTTAAGCAGAATAAAATTTGTGATAAATTAAACTCTTTAGATATGAGTTTGTATTCAATATCTCTTGTCCAAATTTTTTGGTACCAGATATGTTTTGGATTTTTTCAGGTTTTGGAATCTTACATTTGCATATAGGTATATAATGAGATATTGTGGAGATAGGACCCAAGTCTAAACATAAAATTAATTTATGTTTCATAGACACCTGATATGGATAGCCTGAGGGTAATTTTATACAATATTTTAAAATAATTTTGTGGATGAAACAAAGGCTATACACTGCTATATGATGTAATTTGAACCCATATAATGTTGTTTGAACTGCATTGAACTGCATTATATGAGTCTACACTGTCCATATAATGCAGTTTCAAATGTAGATGGGGAAAGATTTGTGTACATTGAACCATCAGAGGACAAAGCTGTCACTTTTTCAGCCATCCAAGTTGACAATTTTGGATTTCAGAGATTTTGGAATTCTGGATAAGGGATGCTCAGCTTGTAATGTTTCTTGAGATTTGCATCTAGCCCCATTTTTCCTATATGCCCTGTATTTTTTAGAGTGTGAACTACTGCAGCACAGAATTTCAGTAGCACTACTATAACAGAACTTTTTGTACATACAAAATTACTTGCTCAGAAGAGTTCTACTCTAATCTTTACATGCCAGTATGTCCATTATTTATATACTCTGTTTTTACAGATTTTTTTCATTTTCATACAGAGAAACTGAACATTCTGTACTGTACGACTTGCTACCTGCATAATGAAAGGGTGGGTAGAATCCCTGCCGAGCATTACCGTCTCTGCAAGTGAGTCATCCTGCTTCATGATACGTCTAAAATATGAGCACTACATTTTCATTAGGTAGGCTTCCAGGAAGAGTTCAAGCATGGAACCATGCTATCCGTAGAGGAACTCTCCTCCAAGATTATGTAGGTATTATTCAGTGAAACTCCAGGGGACACTCCAGGGGATTTTGGCTTGCGTAAATTGGGGTATAGTGTCTAGATCCAGGGAAGTCATGCTATCCCCCAATTCTGCCTTGGTCAGACCATACCAGGAATACTGTGTCCAATTCTGGGCACCACAGTTGAAGGGAGATGTTGACAAGCTGGAAAGCGTCCAGAGGAGGGCGACTAAAATGATTAAAGGTCTGGAGAGCAAGCCCTATGAGGAGAGGCTTAAAGAACTGGGCATGTTTAGCCTGCAGAAGAGAAGGCTGAGAGGAGACATGATAGCCATGTACAAATATGTGAGGGGAAGTCATAGGGAGGAGGGAGCAAGCTTGTTTTCTGCTGCCCTGCAGACTAGGACATGGAACAATGGCTTCAAACTACAGGAATGGAGATTCCACCTGAACATCAGGAAGAACTTCCTCACTGTGAGGGCTGTTCGGCAGTGGAACTCTCTGCCCCGGACTGTGGTGGAGGCTCCTTCTTTGGAGGCTTTTAAGCAGAGGCTGGATGGCCATCTGTCAGGGGTGCTTTGAATGAGATGTTCCTGCTTTTTGGCAGGGGGTTGGACTGGATGGCCTGTGAGGTCTCTTCCAACTCTACAATTCTATGATTCTAAGACCCAGAATAGGACTACTCCTGCCTCCACAGTATTGCCTGGGGGCAATCCACATATACCACACCAGATCAACTCCAGAATGACAGATCAGTGTAGATCAACCCAAAATATCATTCTGAAAATTTTACTTTTGGATTTCAGCTCTCCAGTTGGATGATTATAGGAATTACAGTAAAAAAAAATGAAAAATGTTGACCTCTCCAAAATATTTTGTCCCATATTGGGAAAATGCAGTTTCTGCAGAAAAAAAACCCTTGCTGAAATGCATCTGGATCAAATTAATAATATGGTAGTGCAGTTTCTTGTGGTTATCTTTTCCCAGCGTTCTCTACACAAAATACTGTCAAGGTTGATATGCCAACGCACTTTTTCTCTCATTGAATTATTAGGCTATCTTCATATATTTTGTAAAGTGCTTGAGAGGAACAGTGATTAAAGAATAGGTTAAAGTTTTCTAGCACTGTGCAATAAAGTTTGATAACCTGTTTTCACTTTGCTAAAAGAACAAAAGAACAAAAAGCACCTGGCAGTGTGTTCAGTTTCCTGAATATAGAATTACTGAAATGAACACATGATATATTCCTTAATAGTCAGGTTATATATCAAGAAAACAGTTCCCATGGTTAGAACCTTCTCTCTCCCTCTCCCTCTCCTTCTCCCTCTCACACACACCTATCCTTGAGGTATTGAATAATTTGATGGCCAAAATACAACAGCTGGCAAGATACATATCCTTGTTTAATATCCTTCCTCATCCTGAATTTTCTGAGTAGTTTCAATCATTTAAAATATCTTTAAAATGTAAGATTTTTAAAAATTTATTGGGGTCAATAAAATTCAATAAAATAATTCCCTTTGATCACTTGAATGTCCAAGAAAATATAGTTTCTCAGTGACATGGGCCAAACCTAACCAGGGATGCATATTGTAACTTTGGAACACTTGTCTTTTTCTTTTTCAAAAACCAGTCCCAGGGATAATTTGGTATGGAGCCAAGTGGTGGGGATCTAACCTGTTCCCTCCCTGCTGCAGTTTTGGCACAGATCTTCCCCTCAGGGCTGCTATTCGTCACAGATGGACAAAGGCACAATTTGTCCCTCTGCTCTCCACTTCTACGGTCACATCAGGGCAGGGCTCTTCCTTCATTGCTGAATGAGGCATCTGTCTGCTCAAACCATAGGGTGCTGATGTTTGCACCACCAGCCTAAATCATATCACTAATCCAAATTCCCTCTCTGATTATTGCTTTAAAAAAATTCTGCATTATAAGCAGGCTGGATCTATACTGGCAAATAATGCAGTTTTAACTGCATTGTATGATCTGTGTAGACCCCTACTATGCAGTTTGATGCAGTTCATCTGTATTTTTGGCAGTATAGATCCAGCCTAACTGTATTTATAAAATGCAAGGAGTAGATATAGCAGCAAACCCAGTTACTGAATTCCTGAGACACACTTAATTGTCAAGTCTTACCAAGTAGGTAACAGTATGTTTAGCCTGAAGAAGAGAAGGCTAAGAGGTGACATGATAGCCATGTTTAAATATTTGAAAAGATGTCATTTGAGATAGAGTCATTTTCCCCCACTCCAGGGATTAACACATAGAGCAATATATTCAAACTACAGGAAAAGAAATTCCACCTGAATATTAGGAACTTCCTTTAAAAGTGGAATATGTTGCCTTGGAATATGGTGAACTTTCTGTCTTTGGCATTTTTAAAACAGAGGCTGGATAGCCGTCTGTTGAGAGTACTTTCATTGTCTATTTCTGCATGGCAGGGAGTCAGACTGGATGGCCATTGTGGTCTCTTTCATCTCCCATTATTCTATTATTATAACTCAGCCTTTCTATTTCATCTTTTTAAAAATATACTTCCATTTTAATAATTCTGTCTATAAATGTTTAGATATTGAAACATTTAAATGAAATAACCGTTCTTTGTTAAACATTCAGAACAATGTCGCTTCTTTTACAGTTTGATAAAATTCGTTATTAATAATGATGACATCATTAGATACATTATTTCTTTTTCTCAGTGAGTCATTCATGAACAAATGCTTTGCTTCCCCATTCCTATTCTCCAGCAGGAATTGTTTTGCAAACTGATATTAAATAATGATCACATTTAGATCTGTGAACAGAAGAGAAAGATCATGAGGACAAAGGTCATAGTTCAGAGAGAGACTAGATTAAATTTGCCTTTAAGTGATTGTGTAGAAGGAAATAGCTGGGATGCCATTTAGCTTGAAGGAAGACACTTTTTAAAATTCAGCTATCTGTGATTTAATCCTTATTGATGAAAAGGATGCCGGGAGAATCAGACCTAGAACGTCTTTCCCTTGCCAAGCTTCTGTTTCTGACTCATCACCAGCCAAACTATGCACAAAGGACAGCTCTACCTGGGACATTCCTTGCAGGCCCAATTTAGTATAATAGCAGAATATTCATTTCAGAATGGAGATATAGTTTCTCAGCAAGCAGGTTTGCCTGACTGCTCCCTATATATGCCATTTTTAAAGAGCAGACTAATACAATCTCAAAAAAAGTCATTCTGCAAGAAAGGAGGGGATGCAAGATAGAGGCTCAGGCTTCTACTCTATGGAGACTAGAAAAGTTGTAGGTAGAAATATCCACTGGCCTGTTTTTTTCCATTTCTTCCAAACTCTTTTTCAACTTGGCTTGCATCAGGTTATGTTGTGCATGCAGATGTTCAGTTTCATAGTGACTTATATTCTTAGCCACAGAAATTCTGGGCAAGACTCCAAAATACATCTTCAGCACAAGATAAGAAAGTACTGGCTGAACAAGAAACTGATAGTTTGGTTCATGGTACAATGAGATCTGTGGGCTCTGCTTTTTACCCTTTTAACCTGTGTGTTCCTTCTTGGCATATATAATTTTTTTTAAAAAAAAAAATAATAATGTTCCAACATGCTCCATTTGTAAGATACACTCTACAGAAAGTGAAGTAAAATGAGGGTAGACCAATTTAGCCATGCAGATTTAGCTAAAGAACAAAAGCTCTTCACTTTTCTTACCCCTTGAAGGACCTTTTCAGAATATACTGCTGAGTTCAGTCTTATCTTTCTCAACAAGGTACTAGAGAAATCTTGTCCACTTTTCTTTAAGGAATTAAGCCTTGCAACAAGACATGTCTGTCTGCCAGTGGAATGGACACCACCCCTATTCCTGTGCTCCTAAATCTGTTCTGGATAGTTAAGGTACCTTCCAGATCACATAAAATATAAATATGTGAGGGGAAGTCATAGGGAGGAGGGAGCAAGCTTCTTTTCTGCTGCCCTGGCAACTAGGACGCGGAACAATTGCTTTAAAGTACAGGCAAGGAGATTCCACCTGAACATCAGGAAGAACTTCCTCACTGTGAGAGCTGTTCGGCAGTGGAACTCTCTCCCCCAGACAGTGGTGGAGGCTCCTTCTTTGGAGGCTTTTAAGCAGAGGCTGGATGGCCATCTGTCAGGGGTGCTTTGAATGCAATTTCCTGCTTCTTGGCAGGAGGTTGGACTGGATGGCCCATGAGGTCTCTTCCAACTTTATGATTCTATGATTCTCCATCTGGAAGTGGGACATAGAGGAGAGGGAAGGAGAAGTCCTCTTGTGTGAGTTAAGGCTTGTATAATTTCGTACAAAATCGAAAGTCTTGCTAAGATTTATCCATAGGGGTCTTGAGACATAGATAAACCACCATTTGCAATCTTACTAGACTACTGTTTGTTAGCAAAGTTATTTTGCCTTGGATTTTAGTTTATCTTTTCCTATAACCTGCATATATTGTATCTTTTATCCTATTTTAATCAATACTGAAAGCTTTTCCTTTGTTGAGTGATCTTCTGTAGAAATCTAGGCTAGTATTTTGCTGGGGGTTAATCCTAAAGGTTTTTTCAAAAGCATATATTAGCTGTTAGTAAAAGTTTGAGCTTCACTAACTATTCTGAGTTTCTTATTTTTATTCTCCCTCCACCTGCTGGCAACACAAAGACTAGAAAAGCAACTAGCCAAGACATAGGCAAACTGTGCCAGATGAACTACATACACCCCCACACTAATGTACACCAAACATATTAGAATCTTTTTAGTCCCTAAGGGGCCATGGTTGTCCACTCAGAAACATGTCTTCTAATTTTTCCCCATTTTTGTTCCCTGCCTCATCTGTGTTAGGTTCTTGGGGCATGACTGTCCTTTTAAGACATCCTTTCTTTTGCAATGTGTTGGGAGTGAGCCTCTGAGGTCCCAAGGGAGTAGATGTGGCTCCTGGAGCTTTGAGCATTGCTTACCTCTGAACTAGTGATTCTCAGACTTATCATACTCAAGTATCATGGCTAAATTAGAGGGCTCCCTGCAGATCAGTTTGCTTGGAGAACAAGTAGTGATAGTTTCAGACTCTCTCAGTCACTCCAATTCTCTTTCAATCTTTGCAAGTTGAGCACAGATGTTAGTGTCACTATACAACACAGGACTGGGGAGAGAACTGGTGCTGATTGTTGTTTTCTCCTAGAAGTAATAGGAAATAACAGTTTGTTTAAAGTTTGGGAATTTTACTCTGGGGGATCTTACTCTAGTTAGGAGCCCAGGAAAGTGTTGCCTCAATACATCTTGAGTGAACATTTTCAAAATCCCAAAGATAAGGTTCCTAAACAGTGTTTTCCTAGTTTGAGTTTTTCCAAGAAAACCAATATGTTGCCTTGATCAATAACCCACCCTCCAAGACAAAAAGTCAAATAGAAGAGTCTTGGCTAAGATTAGAGGATTACATTTTATCTCAAATGATAAGTCACTCTAGGGTGCTAATACTAATACAGTAGAGTCTCACTTATCCAACACTTGCTTATCCAACGTTCTGGATTATCCAACGCATTTTTGTAGTCAATGTTTTCAATATACCGTGATATTTTGGTGCTAAATTCATAAATACAGTAATTACTACATAGCATTACTGCGCAATGAACTATTTTTTCTGTCACATTTGTTGTATAACATGATGTTTTGGTGCTTAATTTGTAAAATCATAACCTAATTTGATGTTTAATCGGCTTTTCCTTAATCTCTCCTTATTATCCAACATATTCGCTTATCCAACGTTCTGCTGGCCCGTTTATGTTGGATAAGTGAGACTCTACTGTATTTGGTGACCTAAATGCCAGGATAGGAGACAATGACTCTGAGATAGAAGCCAAGTACCCACTTTTAAGGGATCTTAAAGAGGGCAGAGGTTTCCCAGATAGGAAATCAAATGACAAGATATCAAATTATGCAGGATATTGTATGTTACAAATGGTTTACAGATTGGATCTTCTAGTGCTAAATGGCACATGTACGGAGGACCCTAGAGGGGAACTTACTTTTAACAACAAAGGGTGAGCCAGTACGGTGGATTACTGTCTGACAACTAGAGATGCTGAAAACTGGGCTAGGTCTCTTAGGACCTTACCCAAAATCAAAAGTGACCACCTGCCGCTAAACTTACAACTGACTCTCCCCAAAAAAGAAATTAGAGATACACACAAGTTCTTACCTGCTGAGCTGGATAAGAAATCATCTAGGATAAGATATAGATGAACAGCTGCAAACTAAAATCAACTCAGCTAACATAGAGCTGCTGAGACAAAAAATAATGATGGGAAATGCCACTGAACCAGCAATTGAGGCATATGAGGCCATGATAGCCCTTTTTAAGGAGGACTTATCTTATCCGATCAGTCAGCCAATTAGAGAGAGAAATCATTTTAGGCATGTCTCATCAAATTGGTTCAATGAAGAATGTCAAAAGAAAAAAAGAAATTCTAAAAAATGCCTACATAACCTTCAGACAAGTTGGACACGGGCCACTTCTAATAAACTACAATCAGTAAAAAAAGAAAAAGAAAAAAAAGAATACAAGGCCCTATTGCTTCATAAAAAAAGCAATGTAGATTAAAAGCGTGGTCTACCTTGCTCGAAGTATCACACACAAAAAAAGACTCCAGACTTTTCTGGCACCTCATTTCAGGTGCGCTTAACCCTCGCCCCCCTGTAACCAGTCAGCAGATACCATCGATGGTTTGGGAAAACTATTTCAGGGGCATCTTCTCTGAGAATAACCCAACCACCCTGCATCACTCCAACCCTTCAGAGCTCCCACTCTCAGGTGCCCCAAAGTGGTGTGCAGTTACACCAGAGGAAATGGCTGAACTCATCTCACAACTCAAAAATGGCAAAGCCCCAGGAAATGATTTTATTCCAGCACAATTTATAAAATCCCAAAGATTATGCCCGTGTGGTGGCAGTGCCTGTTGCAGTGCCGTTATTACTCAGCCCAACAAAGTCAACTCATTCACCCAATCGTGACTCCATTGTCTGACCATGCCCTGCAAGGGAAGGTCAGATATCTGATGGAGAATAAGCACCATAAGGTGACCCTCATGGTGGCAAAGTTCCTTGCAGTGGCAGCAAGGCTGAGAAAGAGCCTAGTCTCTGATCAGGGTATTACCTGACTTTGTGTAGTTTGTGTTTGTTAAGCAATTTCCCCGGTTTGACTGTTCTGTAAACTCTTGTATATTATTCACTTAACAGCTGTGGGTCCATGGACTGTAATAAAGTTTTGTATGTATGTATGTATGTATGTATGTATAACCAAGATGCTTTAAAAAAACCCTCACATGTTACTTCCAGCCCAACAGGCACAAGGATTTTGGACACAAGGCTACTCATTCTGCCTAGCAGTCTCTTTGTAGTGGACTCTCTTAAAATGAGTGGAAAGCCAATACATAAAGAGTATAAGAAATCAATAATGCATATTTAAGTTACAGACAATTAAATGTCAGTCCAGCCAGTCTGTCTACTCTTTCAAATATCTTAATTCTATGCTACACATCAGCTCAAAACTTTATTTCCATCAGCAGAGGAGTTAATTATCCATGAGTTATGTCTGCAAAGCAATGGATTCCATCTGATTTCATTCAAGTGAACAATGAAAGCAAAAAATAATCATCCAGCAGCACTTTTTCAGTTTATGTTGTCAAACAAATTAACACAACTATATTTGATGCAAAATAACTGCTTACCGAGAGGGCGGTAAGACACAACAGCATTTAAGAATTGTAGAGCACATTAGCCCAGAGTTTAGAATCCTTTGAAAAAAATGTTTTGACAGCCTGACGAAAAGATTATGAATAGCTGTTTACATGCATTGTTCCATGTTTAAAAACTTCATTCTTAGTACATATTTCAAAATATCAGGGTAAGGGAAAGAAAACCTGATTGCAATTCTTAACATCCTGCCATCTCCAGATCAACACATAAGGAGAGCACTGCCAGTCATAGCAGGTGGCATATTTACTATGCCATTTTCACCTAAACGGGTACCCAACAGCAATCTGTGTGTATGTTTGTTCTTACACATTGTAAGTTTGTTTGTTCTTTGACACTGTATAATTGTAATAGGCATCTTTTACAATTCATTTCCAGCTGGATCTCTTTTGGAATAATATGCATTTTATAGGCAATTGTATTATTGGAAAGACTAGTTAAATGAATGTTGTTTAGCTATGGGGAACAGCCTGTTTGTTCCTCTTTAATATCAAGGCGGTGATAACAAACATGTGGTGCTTCCAATACACTTCTTAAAGCCTTTGTTTGAATGTCCTTCTGAAAAATGACAGCTTCAATAGAAATATTTTGAGAAGAGAGCATTTACTTAAGGCCGAGGTCTGATAAAATTTCTATTTAATATCTTCTGGTTTCTGGAGAGAAAGAGAGATATTCCAAGAGAGATCTTGTTTCCTATTTCTGATTTTCAGCACCTTTGGAGAGAAGGAAAAGGTTATCAAAAATTGAACACGCAAGAGTTTTAAACTCCTTCATGATTAGAACATAAAATAATCAAGCCCAGTTTTTATCCTTGTGGATCGACTGCAACAGTCTACTAATGGAGGGAAGAGCATGACAAAATTATGGTTAAGTGATAAGAAATTGAGTTCCTAGGAAGGGTCTTGGATTGGGGCAATTCAGGTGCTACAGGCAGTAGTTTACATATCAAGAGCTATAGGGGGTAAAATTTGCAACAATGAAAACTTGTATTTCTGCATCCACCATTCCTATCAGAGGTTGCCTTTAAGTTCTCCCTTATATATGTGCTGTCTCAGTTTCTGAGTAAAAGATATGAATATTCTATGAGAAAAACTTCAAGACTGTATCTAGTATATTGTTTAGAAACAAGTGGAAGGACTATACCCCCATATCCATATGTTCCTGAATTTAGTGTGGAAACAGAAAACCATTAAACAGCAAACCCCATTGAAATGAACAACTTCCGCTGGAAGTTACTGTAAAGCAGTGGTTCTCAACCTGGGTTCCCCAGATATTTTTGGCCTTCAACTCCCAGAAATCCTAACAGCTGGTAAATTGGCTGGGATTTCTGGGAGATGTAGGACAAAAACATCTGGGGACCCCAGGTTGAGAACCACTGCCGTAAAGTCTTACTGGAAGACCAAGAAAAAACATTTTCTCCAGGAATTTGCTAGATCCTTCATCATAGCTCTATACTAACTTTTGGCACAAGCATGCCAAGAGGTACTTATAGGATAGCCCGGAGGACCTAGAAAATGATGACATATTTTGTCAGATGTGAGCAGATTAAGCCATGGGCACTGGTTCCGTGGGTATAGAGTCCATTGTTTGAACTTGGGCAGATATTTGAAAGGCTCTGCATTGTAGTCAGTAGGCATCTTATTTCATTACATTCCAGTTGTGATTTGTGAGACTCATTTAAATAGATAGCAAACAGTCAACATTGTGCCTCAAATATTTGTGGCTCAAGAATAACAGCCTGGGTAATTAAGTGTAGTAACTAGGGTTTCTGAAATATTATTTTAAAAATGTTATTGTTTAGAATTGCATTTAACATAAAATGTGTCAAAATTTGAAATTCTTGGGGACCTGTGGTGACACACTGTTTAATTGTACTTAATTCATGGATTATTCCTTTTTGCTTTACCTGGGTTTACTCATGAACTATTCTCAGATGGTGGCGGTGATGGGAAGACTTCACAAATCACATCTAAGCGAAACAAAAAGAACAACTAGCAGAATGTGTTTGTCACTAGTAAAGAAAATACAGTCCTGCACAAAACTATTTTCACACAGCGACAGATCAAACCCATAAGCTATTTAACTCAAAAGAATGTACTGACAAATGAATATATGTATAAATTAATTCTAAGAGGCATGCTCAGACCATGATCTGTCTTGCTCACTGTAACAATAAACACTAAAAATAGAACTCTGCCCAAAATAATGGGCGCATGTTAAAACGGGATAATTTACTGAAAAGCAGTACATTTAAAATTAGCACATTTCAAATTAGTACATTTAAAATACCTACCTTCCAGAGAGAATTCTGCAGCTGGAATTACCCTGGATGTGGAAAGAAGCTAATGGGACTTAGTTCACAGTGAAGCGGCAGAGGAATACTCAAATACAGTATATAGAATATAGGGTAAGACAGAAGTATCATAGAGCATTCTACATTCAACAGGAGTTGAATGGTGTAGTTTTATACAATCCATTTAGAAGAAGGACCCATTTAACACAACAAAACTAACTTCTGCTGTGCCTTAATTTCCGCTGTGGGTTTCCTACACCAAGTTGCATGCCCTTTCTAAAGAGAGCATGTCACTTAATCCCACCCCCCACCCCTGCCCAAGAGGAGCAATTACAATAAAGTGCCAACACCTAATATACAACTGCCCAGACACAATAAAAAAACTTACCACCCCTTTTGCTTAACAATGTATCACTCATAGGACAATACTTTATGTTTAAACATGTCCTGAGATCAGTGGGGATTTCTCTCATTTAAGTAAGCAGGTAGAAGACTGGTTTGTTGATACTGTAATTGTTGTAGTTTGGCCAGGGGGCAATAATACTACTACTAGTAGAACTGCTAGCAGGAGGAAAAGGGCTAATAGTGAGCAGGTGTTGGATGAGGAACAGCAAGCAAAGCGGGTCCAGGAAATACTTATGGCTCTTTCTGAGGAAGAAACGTTTGAAGGGTTCTCTAGCGATGAGGAGTCAATGCTGGAAGAAGATGGGTTAACAGAGAGTAGAGAAACTAAAAGGACAACTCGGGAGCAAGAGTCAGATGAGGAAAGGGAAAGGAAGAAGATCCGGGATCTACTCACTGCTCCCACGGAAGATGAAACATTTGAGGGTTTTTCTGGGAATGATGAGTCTGGGAGTGAGATGGAAAGTGCTGCAGATTAGACTCAAGTAAACGTGTATGCAGAGCCAGTTTCTGGGGGTGTATCAGGGGACTGGCAAACTACTGATACACCAGGGACATGGGGAGATCTAAGTTTTGAACAAAGATGGAGGGACTGGAGGGATGATGGGCGAGGTTCACGTATGGGATCAAGATCAGCTGTGGATAATGATGACAGGGCGGAGGCCTCATCATTGTCGGATAACGATGCGTAAGTTAAAGTGGAGTTGGAAGTAAAGACTCTTTGCAGAAGGCAAGGTGTCGTTTTGGACATTGGGTTGTCGCTGCCTGTTCTCCTGTTGAGCTTGGGTCCTGGCTGTACAGCTTCTTGTTCCTGGATTTCGGTTTGGCTCCTGACGACGACATCGCTCGTTCCTGGCTTGGCGTTTCCTGGCTTCCCCTTGGTTCCTGAATTCGATTTGGCTCTTGACGACGGCAACACTTGTTCCTGGTTTGGCGTTTCCTGGGTTTTCCTTCGGCTCCTGAATTTGGCTTGGTTCCTGATGACGGCATCGCTACTTCCGGTTGGCTTCCTTTTGGTTCCTGAATTCGGCTTGGCTTTTGACGGCGGCATCGCTACTCCCGGTTGGCTTCCTTTTGGCTCCTGAATTTGGCTTGGCTTTTGATGGCATCGCTACTCCCGGTTGGCTTCCTTTTGGTTTCTGGATTCCGCTTGGCTTTTGGACAACGGCGTTGCCTGCTCTTGCTACGGGTGTGTGTTTGGCCCTCTCCTGGCTTTCTGTGCCGTAGTTGGGCGTGACAATAGTTTCAGTGAACACTTGGCTGGAGTTAAACCAGATTATCAGGCAGGATAATCCGGATTATTTTCTGTTCCCGCATTTTTGCCTTTCTTGAAGCAAAGACATTTACTTTTACCAGGAACACTGAAGTTAAGTGTTCCTAGATTCAGAATATCATTTAATAAACATTTGTTGTCCTTACTCCTTGTGTGTGGCCTTTTAAGAGGGGTCTGTGTCCTGACAGTAATGTTGAGTGATAGTAATATTATTACGTGATATCATTATCATTTCCCATTGCATGTATATGGTTTTCTAAAATATGTTCTAGATGTCTTACAAATAAAATACACAAAAATATTTTTAAAAGTACGGGCTGGGTATTCATCATCTGAAACATCTAAACCATGTGTACCTTATACATTTAGCCTGAAGATAATTTACAGATAGCATTTTTTTCATACAGTTGTGTATGAAGCAAAGTTTATGAACACTGAACCATTAGAAATAATAAGTGTGTCTGTCTCAGCTACCTGAAGGGAACAATTTGGGATGTTAGAGTATTTTAGAATTCTGAATAAGAATTATCAATTTCTACATAATACAAAGCTACACCTCTTAACAAGAACAAACAATAGCAGCCATCAATTGGTCTAAACACAAACTTTAATAATTGATTGATGAAGCACATCCAATGAAATACTTGATATGCTGTAACCTGGTATCAAACAGATGATAATGTTGGAGCCAGATAAGCCTTTTTGAACTCTCTTTTTAACATTTGTATAATGTGGACTTTTAGCTGTATTTGCTTTGGACTGGTTTGGGGATGTGGGAGGATGGGTGGGAATCATTTACTTCATTCCCAATCCACAGCAGCTGGACTGTCACCTGATCATCCATGTTATCATTACTAAATGGCTGCAGAGCTCTGTGAAAGATCCCGGCCATTGTAGGGGCTGACATCTGACATCACTAGACATACAATACCAGGAAGAAGGAGGGTGGATGGGGCGGGCACATGTGCCTCTTCTGAAGTCAGTACAAGGTACTGGTGATGGTCTAGAACTCTCTGGAGTTTTGTGGCCATCTGGCGACGGCAGTAACATTGGCCCAATCTGGGCCCTTTGCCCTGCACTGATGGGCAGAGGGAAAGGGATGGCCAGTGTGGGCTGATCCAAAACAGACTCAATCCTGCTATCCACACTGTCCCAAAGTCATGACACTTCTCCAGGGTTTCCATAGCTGATCCATAGGTGTTTCTGTTTTTCCTGATTGTTGGCAAATTCATCTTTAAGTAGAATATCTGTCCTATTCCTGGCCCTAACCTGAAATCAACAGCTCTGTGGCTATTTTTTTCAACATCATACTGGAGTAGAGAAAAGTATGAGGACTCAATCTCATTTACCTGCAATATTAATTCCTATATATTTCCACTCACAAGTTCTGAAACTCATTTGAATGGAAAATACCTTGCTAATTATGATGTTAACCATATAGGGAGAAATAAAAAAAAGAATTTACCTGCTCCACTGTGTTTGGTTAATGATTTTTCCTGCAAAACATAAGAAAATAGGATGAGATTGGGAATCAGTGCAAAACTCCTCTCATGGAGAATACTTCCTGAATATTTTTGACAGGGCAGATTTAGTATGAAGATATTCAGTAAGCAAAAGCCCACTGAATTCCCATAAGTGTGACATTTCTGAAATTATGTTCAGAACTGGGTAATGAGCCATGAGATGGAGAAGAGAGGAAGTGAAAAATTGCCCTGACTTGGATGCCTCCTTCATAGTTCAAGAGCTGTACAATCCCTCATCCATCTTCTTTCCAGTGTATTTCTCATATAGAAGTCACCCGCATACACCAATCTATTTTAAATACATAATTTTGAGTGTTTTTCAGAGTTGGCAAGCATTTGAAACAGTCAATTCAATTTCAGGGAGTGTGACATTAAAAAGAGGTTTGATTTCTTTGGAAACACAATTTTCTAGTTCTTCTCTAAACTTGCATATTTTCAGTTCATCTTATTAATCAATGAGGCCAGTTCCAGATAGTGGTAGGAGGGGCTTCGCAAAGAGGAGCTATTTAAGAGTTAAATAGCTCCTCCACCATTCCACAAACAAGATCTAGCAATATTTTACTAAAGCAGAATGTCCTTTCAAATCTGTTGGTGGCTGTATCCTTCCACTGCATGTGACAAAAATTTGGTTGTTTAGCAGCAGAATACTATTTTTTTTTAAAAAAAACACTTTTATTTAAAAACAAGGTATACAGCAACAATGTGGCCATTTAAAGGTTCTGGAAAGCTGTTGGGGAAATAATTATTTAAAACAAGGCAGAGATTTTCTGCCTTATTTTACAGCAAAACTAGATTTGGTTTTTAATCATTGTCATACTGTTGAATATGGGGCAAAAATTGTTAGGATCTTCTTGCAGCCCATGAGTTGTGTGCACACACCCTGCCCTTAAACAAAATGTACATACGCAATCCACTGTGAGTGATCACAAATCACCCAGCATGGGTAATCCTTTGCCAGAGGTTCTGCTCAGCTAGAGAGTCAATGTGGGTATACTGGTTAGACATTTTGGACTGGGACTTGGGTGATTCAGATTCTAGTTCATACTGAGTCATGGCACTGTCAGTAAAACATAGGGCCACCTTCTGTCAGCCTGACCTGTTTCACACAGTTGTTTTGAGGAATACATACATACAAGTAGTGTTCTGGAAGAAAACATATATAGTGCAAAGGATCTGTCCCACCAATTGCCTTATAGTTAAACCTCTTATTGGCCATCAGCACCTATGTTTTTAGAATAACTGCAAAGCACATTTTGTTTAGATAGTATTGCTTGTTTCTACACATAAGCAGACAAAGTAAGATTGTATTCCTATAATAAATGTAAAGGATGGAGCATATACACAAGACAATTCAAACTATATGTAGAAGTATGTTACAGCAAATGTGTGAACTGTGAGAATGTGAATAATATAGTATTTGTGCACATTTCATGTGCTATCTTTAAGTTTTGTAGTTGGACATTGAAGAGCCTAAGGACCGCATAACATTAGAGAATGTTAGTGTCCTAGGACATTTGCAGGATGCTGGAAGGACGGAGCCTGCCGGAGGTCATCAGACAATGTAGAGCTACTTCTGGTGGGGCTCTGTACTTCCGGGTGGGAAGCCGGGTGGTGGCACTTCTCCCTGTGGGAAGGGCAAAGGGGTGATGCGGGAAATGTAGGGCATGGGGCAATGGGTTCCCCGTTGCCCGCCAGATTCACCTGAAAATTGGACCTCAATATGATAAGGTCCTAAGTGTTTAAGTTATTGCTTTCAGTAAAGCTTGCATTGGCACAATATGGGTGCTGTTTTGATTAAACTCTGCCTTCATTACTAGGCAGAGCCCTGGAAGACGACATCTACAGTTTCAATGAGTACAATTTCCTCTTTGCATTGTTGAGGTAAGTTCACTTACCATGTACCACTTGCATCAGTGTGTCCAGGTTGGAGATGTAAACTGCTGTGTGGTTTCGAACAACTTGAATGTCAGATTGATCCAGATGCACTGTTAAGACTTCCACGCTGTCGTTGCTGAAATTTTCTTTCTTAACCCTGACATACAAAGAGGTCATCAATCAGTCAGTCAATCCTAATTGTATTTTGCCACTCCTAACATGCCGTTGTGTGAGCAGAAGTCCACTGGTATGATGTCTGAGGCAGTTCAGTGATAAAATACCTTCCGGCTGCCTGGTTGCCACCATGCATTTATGGCTTCTGCAATATTGTAGACCCAGCTTCACCTACATATTTCTTCCTCAAAGTTCTCCCTTGGCTATGAGGTGTGAGACACAAACTGACTTCAGTGATATATCAGGTGGATAAGGAAGAAAAGGCCACAGGAAGGACATGACCACATCTGCAGTTGTTATACATTAAAATAGTTTAAATCTTTTAAGTTGGCTCTGGTTCTCAAGTTGGCTTCCTAATTTAAAAGAGCAATATAATTGTGAAATAACAATCAGATCAATGACCTCCAGAGATAATAATAAGTAAGCAATCAGTCCAGAAAACATTAAACACAATGGCAGTTAAAAACCATCATCGCTAAGCACAAGAAAGCGATTGAAGTCACATTTTCAGAGTTTTCATAAAAGCCTACAGATGAAAATGAGACACAAAGCTTTCAAATGTTACAGGACTTTCTCCTTTGTATGCGTAATCTAACTGCTCACCCATCCCTATCATTCAGTTGGAAACCTCTGCCAGTTCCTGATGTTATCTATGAAAATTATGGTCAATGTAGAACTGATCCATTAAATGAAAAGAGGAAAACATCAGCTGTTCTATGGGTGAAATGATATCCATAAACCATGCTGTAGAAATGTGGTTAAATACATGCAGATACTGATTGCACAAGGCTCTATGGTGCCAGGGTTCTCATTATCTCATAAAATCACAGGGAATCATATTTTGAAGGGATGTTAGCAATCATCCAGAATGGAATCCATCTTCCTGCTCAAGGCAGACTCTAAATTGCAGAGCATGTTAGATATTTATATGTGGCATGCAGCTGAGTTCTCTTTTTTTAAGGAATTCTTTTGTTAGCCCCCAGTTGGGGATCAATTTAGAAAAATAAGCAGTTGGGGTGAGAAGATTCAACCCTCCTCCCCAGGTCCATAGGAATCCTTATCCTGATGGGGAAAGACAGTAGTCTTACTGTATTTGAAAATAAGAAGAGACACTCAGTGCCACATTTTGGCCTAGATTAATTTGCTAGCCCAAGCAAGTAGCCCACTGAATCAATTCTGGAATGTTGTGTCAAGACTTATGTATGGCTTATGGATACTATAGATCTCTTCCATCTGGGATTCATAATTGGATTTAGACCTGTTTAAGTTAATTTGGCTCTGAGAATGATTTCATTTAATAGGCCATTATTTTAAAAATCATTTATATATACAGAAAGGCGTCATTTATATTGACATGCAAATGCTGGCAAAGGTATAATGTAGAAGTTACCTCTCTTGAAGCAGCTGAAAACCCTACAATTAAGGGGAAGAAGAAGATATTGGCTTGAGTGCAAACAGAATAGGAGTCTAGTAAACAAGACTTTACTAACTGAAGTGAGGACAAAGTTTACCTGGAGGAATAGCTGAGCATCTGTTTGCTCTCTCAGCGCTTGTAGCTCTTGAAGGTTCTGGAGAGCTGCATCCTTCTTTTCTTCCATTTGCTTTTGTAGGACAACAATCTTAGCCAACTGCTTTTTCTCATTGGATTGGATATCACTGATGATCTGTTTCTCTTTTTGATCCACCTGAGTTTTGATCTCTTGGAAGACTTTTGACAGCTGGTCTGTCAATGTTTTTTTATTGCTCTAAAAAAAAAGGAAGAGGCCATCCATAGACTATGGAGTTGATGCCATATTTAAAATATTAAGTCAGATATTTAAACCAGTATTGGGTAAAGTGCACTCAGTTTGATCCACCTCAAACTATGGGGTGTTTTGCTTTGCCTCAGTGGATCTGGGAAATCACTGGTGAAAATTTCTTTTGCTCCATACTGAGAAGGAAAACTACTGGAATGGTAGCAGGTGATAAATACCAGAGATATACTGATTTTCCATTTTTCATTTCAGAAAGATGCTTATTATTTTAGGGAACAAACCTTTATTTGATCAGCACTTTTCTGGAGCTGCTGGAGAGCTTTGTTCATGGCAGCATTATTTTCCTGTATTGATTTCATAATCAGGGAGAGAATTGCCTATTTAAGAGGGAAAAATCAGTCAAAACAGAATAATATGGAAAATACAGTAAAACTGTAAATGGCAATATATTAATCAGCAATATATGTAATACCTCATTAGAAATACTCATAAAATAGTGTCCCTGTTCCATGTATAAATAATTCCACATTGGGGTAAAAGTTGCTTGTTTGCATTAAAGACGTTCAATACAGGAATAGTTATGCATATTTGATTGTGTTTCTTCAGAATTAAGTGTTTCTCTCTTCTTTCTTTCTCTTGGCAAGTATATTACTATCAAAGCTTAAGAATGGAACTCACCAGTCAGTCTCATCACTCTTTTATATAGTTATTCAAGTGAGACTTTGAAGATATTGTTATGATGAGTCTTCAAGTTGACTTTGACTTATGGTGATCCTATCCTATACTCTTCTTGCCAGTATTTAACCAGTGATTTTCCATCACTTTCCTTTTAAGTTGAGAAGGATGTGACCTGCCAGTCATGGACTTCATGACTGAGCAGATTTGAATCCTTGTCTCTCAGAGTCCTCAGCCAGTATTTAATCTGCCTCATGCTTTACCTCATTGGCTTATGCTTACCTTTAATGAAATATGTGTATGGATGGTCATTCTTAGTTGAGAGCTAATGTGGTGAATTGGTTTTAGTGTTGGACTAGAACTCTGTGAGACCAAGATTCAAATCCCTGCATGGGCATCAAAACCCATTGGGTAAATCTTATCTTTCAGTCTCAAATCGTCTTCTGAACAAGTCTGTCCAATGAAACTCTGTGATAGATTTGCCTTTGTTGTGTGATTTCAAGTCATTTCTGACTTATGGTGACCCTAATGTGATCTCATCATAAGGTTTTGGGGGGCTGTAAGTGTGTAACTCATCCAGGGTCACCTTAGGCTTTCCCATAATAGGGAACAAGGGAAGACACACATCATCAATTATTCTTTCTTATCTTCTGCTGACTTTTGCCTTTTTAGTTGAATTATTTTAATCTTTCTGCGGTATGTAATTCAAGACATGGTTGCATGTATAGTTAAGCAAGCATTAGCTTCCTACATTTTCTGTCCCCAGACAAGAAATATAAGAACTAAGCTAACTGGAAGTTTTATGAGGGGCCAAAGTCCCAGTGGACTAAGTGGGACAAAAGCAAGCTGAAAACCATTACAGAAATTAGTGTAATTCATTGCCATTAACTTTGGCACAGTTGTGCTCTAAGTAGAGGTTTAAAGAACACAGATCTATTGATAAGAAATCACCAGGACAGGGCTGTTTGTTGCAACAGATAGCAGAACACTCAGTACCTGAATTTACTGCAACTCTCACAGCAAATTGATAACAGTAGAACTTGGAAAAGTTACTTTTTTGATTTTCACTTCTGACTTCCAGTTATTAAATTTTGACAGTTTAGATGTCAATGTGACTTATCCACATTAACAACTGCCATTCTGCTCTGAGAAATTCTTACTGCCAGTCATTAAGATATGTGTGTGTGTCATAAAGCAAAAGTATCTGCAGAAAGCTCAGAGGAGGCTATGCAAGGTTACACTATTAACAAGCAATGGTCCAGATAATGCTAATTGGGTGTCATGGTTCAATTCAATAAGTGCTTCCAAGAATAGCCTGACTCTCCTGAGGGCAATGTGAATTCCAGTGCTATCCTTTATATATTTATTCAAGTGAGAAGTCTCACTAAGGCTACAATTACGACCATATTAACTTGGGAGTAAATGCCACTGAGGTTACTGGGACATCAGAGCGAGCAAGCATAGGATTTGCTCTGGATGGAAGTTTAACTGGACTTGTGACCTCTTTACACGGGCAGCCGGAATTGCCACGTGTCATGGCATGGGGTACGCGTCGCCCCATGTCTTGCATTGCCTGGCTTGCCAGGAAGCTGATCCCACAGGGGGAAGCATCGACTGCACGGCTTCCCCCAATTGCTTCCAGTGCAACATAGGAAGCCTCCCGTGTTGCCACAGCAGTGACATACACCAGCTCCGCTCTAGTTGACCCACAGAGCCCCACCAGAAGTTCCTCTGCATTGTGAGGACTGAACTGGTGTATGCTGTCAGTGTAAGCCCTCTCTGATGAAATCATTTATTATGCTTGTCTATTTGGTGGTCCTTTGATTACAACCTTATTATCTAGGAAGCTGCAGCATGCTACAGCTTGGCAAACTTACTTTTATGACTGACTGAGATTCTGGGTGTTGTAATCCAAAAAGGTAATTTTGTCAGGTTCTGCCTTAATTCGGGTTGGATTAGGACCACAAACAATTTTTCAAACTCTTCGAAGGATACGCTTCTGCATTGCATGGTGCTCTTTCCTCAACTACTTCTTCCCAAAGGAACACATTAGTAAATATGTTTAGGACTACAACCTTAAATGCTTTAAGGGAATAGTTTCGAATGTGCTGTTGGACTCCAGTGCAGTGATACCTTGACTTAAGAATTTAATTCATTCTGTGACTATGTTCTTAAGTCAAAACATTCTTATCTCAAAGAGAATTTTCCCACTGAAATGCATTGAAATGCTATTCATCCGTTCCAGCCCACCGAAAACCACCTCGATTTTTTGTTATGTTTTTAAAATAAGAAAATGTACTTTATAAATAACAAATATTGTATAAAATGTTCAGAGATAGGCAGTGCTTGGTTCCATCCAGCCACTGTAGCAAGGGAGCACATTTGAGTCAACAAAATGTGTGTTGGCTAGTGTAACAGCAAAACAAAATAGCATCATTTTCTTCATACTGTAATTCCAGCCTCCTTTCCTCTCTTGCTCTCTCTTTCCTTCTCTCTCTTCTTGAAGAAAAACACACAGTACCAGTAATAAAAAGCACACAAGTGAACTAATGCAAACTTCCTTAGTGGACAGAAGGCTCCCAAAGCAGAGAAGTGAATGCAGGCAAAAGCATTCAGGCTGAGGCACTGAGCCACAAAGTACAATGGCTGCTGCTGGAAGCTCTGTACTACTCACTGTTTAAGCTGTGGCTGTCAGACCCCTGGCAGCAGGGCACCAAGAACCATACACGGAGGCCAATCTCTATCTAATATCTTTATTAAGGAAATATATAAAAGTAATAAAAACAAGTGAAGAATATAGTTCAGAAGCAGACCTTTCAAATGAGGTCAAAAACAGTCCAAAAATGTATTGTCCAATAAATGATATTAGAGTTCAAAGTTTAAATCCAATACCGAAACACACACTATTGCCAAGCAATAGTGTGGGGAAATGCCAGAGTCTTAGGAGTCCAAGGAAACTTGACAACAAGGCTGGAAATAATCTTGGTTCTTTAACAAGGTCCGTGACTAGGAACAAGGCAAACAGTGAATCTTGGAACAAGGTCCGTGGTTAACAGCAAGGCAAGGCAGTACTTGAATTCTTGATCCGGGAAGCAAGGAACTGGGGTTACGAAGTCCACACACGATCTCACTCCTGAAGCAGCTCTGTTGACTCCGCAAAGATTCTCCCGCGTCAGGCACCTATATTGGGTCTCGTTTTCCCGCCAACAACCTCTTTCCTAGAGAACGGGAAGTGAAACCCAACTTTGTCCAGATGCAAGACTCCTTAGAATTTCCCAAGGGAAGCAGGTCTAATCAGCCTGTTGTTTGGCTACAATCCGTAAACTCCTGCGATTCTGTTCCCTGACTCCTCTGTCAGCACAATAGGATTCTCTCCTAGGGAACGGAGGCGAGGAATGCCCAAGGTCTGTTTTACTGAATTCTTGGGTACAAACATCAACATCCGGCAGGTGAAAAGACTCCGGCTCATGTTGAACCCTATGTTTTCGTCTTCATCTGCCTCGATGGCACTAGGAACAAGACTACAAGGCCCATGAGGCATCACAGTGGCTCTGTTGTATCAGGATGGAATCTCTGGATTGGACTCCTCTCAGAATGTTTAGGGGAAGCAATCACATGGAGTTGGAATTTCTGCCTTGCAGAAAGAGCCAGGGCTGCTCCAGCTAGGAATCCAGTCCAGGTTTTGTTTCTCTCTACCTTGCTCACTGTTGAACAGCTCTTATGGTCATGAAGTTCTTCCTAATGTTCAAGTGGAATCTCCTTTCCTGTAATTTGAACCTATTGCTCCAAGTCCTAGTCTCTAGGGCAACAGAAAACAAGCCTGCTCTCTCTTCCTTAGGGCATCCTTTCACATATGTATACATGGCTATCATGTCTCCTCTCAACCTTCTCTTCTGCAGGCTAAACATACCCAGGTCTTTAAGATGCTCCTCATAGGGCATGGTATCCAGACCTTTGATCATTTCAGTTGCCTTCCTCTGTACACCTTCCAGCTTGTCAATATCTCTTTTAAACTTTGGTGCCCAGAATTGGACACAGTATTCCAAGTGAGATCTAACCAAAGCAGAATAGAGAGGCATCATTACTTTCCTTGATTTAGACACTATACTCCTTTTGATGCAGCCCAACATCCCATTAGCTTTTTTTAGCTGCTTCATCACACTGGTGGCTCATGTTCAACTTGTTTTGCACTAAGACACCAAGATCTTTTATACTTGGATTGTTGTTAAGCAATCACCCTTTCTGTACCTGTGCATTTCAGTTTTTTTCTGCCTAAAGTCTCCTACATTTCTCCTTGTTGAAATTCATTTTGTTAGTTTTGGCTCAGCTCTCTAATCTGTTGAGGTTGTTTTGAATTCTGATCCTATCTGCTGTAGTATTAATTAGGGTTGAGCGAATTGTTCGTATGCCTGTTAAATTCGTATCAAATTCAGATCTAAAGCACTTTTGAAGTGGGTTCTGACGCACCTGCTCACTGCCTTCCTAATATTAAGAATTTGCATCAAAAGGCACCTTTTTTCATCTGTCTCGGATGTCTTTGGATGTAGCTGTGACCAAGCCCCACTGAGAGGTGAAGCCAAACATGTTGGCATGCCTCTCAGCCAATCAGGGCTGACAGAAGAGGGAGGGAGAGGCGGGGCCATCATTCTTGTAGCCTTTTTTTTTAAAAAAATGTTGTTTTTAAAAATCTTTGAAAATTCCCAACAAATCAGTGGATGGGTGAAACATTATGAAACTTGATAGGCAAAGAGTGGTAAATATTTTCTGAGATTGTGGCAAATTTCACCCCAATAGCTTTAAAAATGGAGGAGAATGGAGCCTCTGAATTTTCCCTTTATTTACTCGAAGTGAGAAGCCATATGCCTGGTTGAAACTACATTTCCCAAAAAGCATTGGGCTGAAGCAGATGTTTCCACATTAGTACTATGCCCGCTTTAAAACCATAATTCCCAGATGTCCCAGGCTCTCTCTCCTCTTAACATTCCCCACCCCTTTTGTCCTCACTTGACCATCTTGACCAAACTTTCATATGTGAATTCTTGGAAGGTATGAGAAGTTTCAAGAGGGAGAGGGAGAGGGAGGGAGAGGTTTGAAAGTTGGACTCCAATTGTGGCTTGATTCCCCACTCAGCCATAGAAACCCACTTGGGCAAGTGAAGTCACACACTCTCAGCCCCAGAAAAGCCAATGAAACAGGAAATAACACTTTCAAACAGGAACAGATTTCCTTATTCAGAGGCTGATGGCCATCTGTTAGGAGTGATTTGATGGTGTACTATGATTTCTGTTCCTGGGTAATAAATGTCATTTCCTAATTGGTTCTGTCATAGAAACATGGCTAAACTTTATTACACTGCCAAAACTTTGTCTTTGCGCAAGGGACATGGTGCTATGATAGCACATTATGGTTTGCTGGGTGACCACCAATTTCACTGAGTTTCAGCCACAAAAAGAAAGATTCTGAAGTAGAACAATGACTTTCAAAGTAAAGACAACCCAATGAAACAGAAAATAACACTTTCACACCAGGAACATATTTCTGCAATTATTAAAAAAATTGTTTGTTATATAAGCTAAGAAAATTCGCCAAAAATCAGAGGATAAGGGAAATGTTCTGAATTTTGGTGAGCTAGCAGTGTTATATGTGTTCTACATGTTGAGAGAAAAAAACAACAAAAAACCCATATAAATGTAAGGTATTAGAGCAAGAAAATAAGAACAAGAGCCAAAGCAAACCCCTGTATCCACTTCCAGCTCCTCTGCACTGCTTTGTAACATAACTTTACAACATTGGATATATTCGGCAAGTCATCGTATATTACCTAGAGTCTAAAAGCTCTTGTAAGCGATAGTCACAAAAGTTCTATATTACTTCTTAACAGATATTGTCTCACTTTATTCCAGTCGGTCCATTGTCTTGGTGAGATGCTCTGTGATACTTTTTGTGTTAATAGATCCATGTTTTTGATGTCAATTAGCTTCATCGTCCATGTTTCTAATGTGGGAGTTTCTTGTGTTTTCCATAATTTGGCAATACATATCCTGGCCACTGTTACATGTATGTAAAGAGTTTTTCTGTATTGAAGTCCACTTGAAAATCAACCATACCTAATAAAAAGTATTCTGGTTTTGTGTTAAGTTTGATTTGCAATATGGTCTCCATTTCTCTTTTAATTTCCTGCCAAAACTTTTTTTATTTTTCTACAACCCCACCACATATGCATGAAATCACCATTGTGTTTCTGGCATTTCCAACATTTCCCGTCTCCTTTACCTTTACTGAACTTTGCAAGTCTTTCCGGAGTAAGGTACCATCTGTAAAAGACCTTGAACCAGTTCTCCCTTAATTCTGTTGCATATATGAGCTTTTGATTCTTTTTCCATATCTTTTCCCATTCTGATAGCATGATCGTATGACCTATTTCTCTTGCCCATTTGGTCATAACCGTTTTTACCTGTTCTTCTTCTGTATCCCATGTCAACAATTGTTGGTATATTATTTTTATTGTTTTTATTTCTACTTTTAGTATTCTGTCCCAACATGTTTCCTTTAATTCAAAGCCTGTTCTAGTATCCTCTTGGAAGATTCCCCTTATTTGCCAATAATTTAGCCATGTCATTTTGGGATCCATTCTTTTTATCTCATCATATGATTTAAGGCTGACCTCTTGATTTTCCACTCTTAGTATTTGTCTATAGGTCAACCATGTTTCCCTAGGTATTTCTCTCATATGCGGAGGAACCAGCGCCCCCTACTTTAGAAGCGAGTATTGAACCATTTTTTTCATGGATCGTACATGCCTATTAATTATCTCTCCCAGTCTGGTGTCGTCTGCAAACTTGATAAGCACATCTGCTAAACCTTAATCTAAGTCATTAGTAAAAAGGTTGAACAGCACTGGGCTCAGGACAAAATCCTGCAGCACCTCACTAGTCACTTCTTTCCAGGATGAAGATTAACCACTGGTGAGCACCTTTTGGGTTTGTTCACTTAACCAATTACAAATACACCTAATAGTATTATTATCTAGCTCACAATTTACTAGTTTGTTTGCAAGAAGATCATGGGACACCTTGTCCAAGGCCTTATTAAAATTATGATATGCTCGATCCACAGCATTCCCTGCATCTAGCAAGCTTGTAACTCTTATCAAAAAAGGAGATAAGATTAATCTGACATGTCTTGTTTTTGAGAAATTCGTGTTGACTTTTAATAATCACAGCATTTTTTTCTAAGTTACAGGCCGTCTCCTTAACAATCTGCTCCAGAATCTTTCCTGGTATTGACATCAAACTGACTGGATGAGTAATTATTTTGATCCTCCTTTTTTCCCTTCTTGAAGATAGGGACAACATTTGCCCTCCTCCAATCTGCTGGGACTTCTCCTGATCTCCAAGAATTCTGAAAGATTATTGCCAATGGTACTGAAATGACTTCTGCTAGTTCTTTCAATATTCTTGGATGTAGTTCATCTGGCCTTGGAGACTTGACTTCATTTGTAGTCAGGTATTCCTGGACTACTTTGCCTATTTTGGGTTGCATTTTCCCTGTTACCTCATGTGCTCCATATTGCTCAGGTTGAATCCCAATCTCTTTTTGGGAGAAGACTGAGGCAAAGAAGGTATTGAGCAGGTCTGCTTTTTCTCTATCCCCTGTTAGCATTTCACTATCTTCTTCATGCAGAGGCCCTACCATTTCCCTTTTCTTCCTTTTTCTGCTGACATAAACAAAGAACCTCTTTTATTGTTTTCAATCTCTCTGGCAAGCTTGAGTTCATTTTGTGCTTTAGCCTACATGAATTGGTTATTTGTTTGATTTCTTCTTTGGTGATTTCTCCTTTTCCATTTCTTGCGCATGTCCCTTTTAAATCTTGAAGTTCTTTGGACATCAGTTCTGGTTTCTTTAGATTTTTCTTGTTTTTTCTTATTGGCACTGTTTGCATTTGTGTCTTTGTATCTCACTTTTAAGAAACTCTTGTTTATCAGCTCCTTTCTACTGCCCTTACAGTGTTAACCTTAATGGGTCTGGGTTTAAAAGGGGCTAATGCAACTCTGATTAGATCCAGATTCACCAAAGCCACTGCTGTAGGAGTGATTACCAGCGGTCCTTTCGTGCTTCCCTTGCTGCATTGCCCTCGATGAGTTTGGACTTAAGAAGGGCTCATACAAAGGTGGGGTTTCCATGTATATTGGCATTTGCAGACAAATGTTCAGTGCTTGCTCTCCCAGATGGGCAATCAAAGCTGGTTGCATGCCCATGTAGAGAAACAAGCTTTGCAGTCATGGAGGAGACAAGTAAAGGGAGAGAATGTTTTTTCCCTGCTTTTGCCATCCTGCCATTCACCCAGGCTGCTTCCGTTCATCCACAGACCTGCACACCATCAACCTTCTGTCTTGTGTTCATGTGTTTCTGTGTTGAAAGAATTTACAACATTCAAACTTCCCTCACTTACTCATGGTTGGAGAATGGGATAGGATGGGGGAGCCATCCAATTGTTGTGCAAGTGGGTGGTAATACTGACTGACAAGAAAACAAGAAAAGCTATTTGTTATATTTACATCCATGCCAGAAGGAAAAAAAATCCCATTACCACTGCAGTCATTTCACCTTAAGTAATTTCAAAGAGTGAACACATGAACATACCAGAAATGCATATACTAAGGTGACTTCAGGAAGGGAAAATTGTGTGGCTTTCAAAGCAAGTTTGAATTCAGATTAAAACAGGTGAGTGTCACAGACAGAACGCCAGCGAGTAAAACAAAACTCAGTTTATTGAGGTTACAGAACTAAAAACGCATGTAGGAAACAAAGAACAGGGCAAACACTTGACTTCAGTGTGATAAGTAACAAAAAACAGCTCAGTTTGAGCTTAAACGTTTCAAAGGGATAAACCGGGTTAAACAGAAGTATAATCCGGATTAAATCAAAAGTGCTTACTTCAGCCTGGCAAACAATGCAAACAAAAGAGGATCAACAGGAGTCAGAATGTAAACAACAGACTGGTAGCAGATTCCTCTCTGCTACTCAGAAACAGCAGGAGAATAAACCAGGCTTGTTTATTCCTTCCTGCAGCGAACGAAAAGCGTGGTCGTAGTCAGGATTCAGTTTAAGGTTCAGCGGCCAACGATATCCAGGTCCAGGCACAGCAGTCAGGGTAACGGCAGTCAGCAGGGTCCCAATACGGTCCAGAGGTCAATAGCCAAGCGTAGTCGTCTAGGAATCCAAAGGTCTCACCGATAGCCAGCAGAAGGGATAATCCGGAATCGAAGTCAGTCCAGCGTCAAGCCAGTGCGAGTAGATATTGCCCGTCAAAAAGACGACGGAGGTCCAAGGTATCCAGTAACGAATCACACCCGTCTTCAGGAAGTTCCCCAACAAAAGCCCAAGCGTCCGTCCAGATTACCTTGCCCAACGCAATTAGACATTGGTCCCAAACCCCAATTTATCCCAGTTCAAGCTCATCATCGCTGTCAGCTGCCATCCCAATTCCAGGTGCCCCAACATCATCATCCTCATCAGAGCTTAAGCACCTTTGACTACGCCCCACAGCATCCCCAGCTGTGGATCCCGCTCCATCCCTCCAGCCAGTCCATGGGTCTGATCCTGCAACCTGCCAATCACCTCCCATGCTTTCATTGCCTTTTTCCCCAACACCCAAATCCTCCCTCACATGAGTCCATTCCATGTCGTCCTCCTCCGAGCTGGCCATCTCTTCCTCCAAACCCTCAGAAAAACCCTCAAATGAGTCCTCATCTGTCGGGTCTGTAAACAAATCCCGGAGCCGTTTTCTTTCACGCTCCTCGAAAGAGTCTGACTCTCGAGGAGTCTTATGACCCCTTCTTCTATTACCGGAGCCCGAAGGCTCAACCATAACAGGTGAGTATGATGTTATTGAAGTGAAAATGGGTTGGAGTGCTGCACATGGAATTAGGATATAGCTCTCGTGTGGATTGTTTTCTGTGGAAAAATGTCTGCTTAATAACTGTATGAAGCTCCCTTTTTACTCCCTTGTATACAAATCTATCACTGGAAATGGAATACTGCTTGCTGGACAGCCTTTAAAAGCACAAGAGCTCAAACAGCAGTGGGCCAATCTGAGGAGCATGCAGTCTTGAAAATGACAAGTCTGTAATTCATGGTTAAGATTGTAAGACCTTGGAAGAGAAGAGCAAAATGGGCATAACTGAGGGTCTATGAGTGATTAGTACTGGCTGCATCCTGGGCAGTGTGGTTGAGGTTGATGAATGAAGTGCAACAGCAGTTGGTTTTGTAGGATAAACAGAGGTTGGCAAGGTTAATTTTTGAACACAGGTTTTGGAATCCTGCAGTTTGCATGAACAGAGTCCGAAAAGTCTCCAACACAGAACGTGTAGGAAATTTGTATGACTGTGTATATATGTGAGAGTAAATTATCTGCAAGTATTTTTCTTATATCGGTCCACTTGCTGATACCACTGTGTATCAGATAGTCTGTAAACCACCCAGAAAACTCCTTTGAGATACTACAGGAGAAACCACGAGGAGAAATGAGATGTCAAGAGGGCTTTGAAAATATAGGTTTGCAGTAACCAGAAGAAAGCATTACAATTTATAGGAATCATGCTATTCATTAAATTTATGTGTCCATTTGCTTCTTCAGTGTCCAAAAGCCAGAGCTGGGTGTCCATATGCCTTGGAGGAATATCAGGGTGAAGCTGCCTGTTACCCTGTATTCCATTTATCAAACTTTTTGAATTATATCCTGAGGAAATTTGATGTATTCTCCTTCACATTCCGTGGTTTTTTGTTCTCATATTCTGACCTGAGCTTTGTAAAGTGTGTGTGTGTGTATAGGCACAAACAAACACAAATATATATCTTATGGCATTTCCTGATATTACCTGCATTATACTCATAATTTCACTTATCATTGGAATGAAACAATTAAAATCTGTTTCACACCATGTTGAGGATAAATTAAACTCAGCAATTTCCAGAGGGAAAACTCAGTTTACCCATTGTTCCTCAATTAGTACTCAACTAGTATTATGTCATCTGTTTGGCCAAAAATGAACCATAACTTGTTTTGAAAGTGAAATTTGTAGAAATTCAAAGTTCTGTTTCCATTAGAACATACACCATGTTTTTTGACTCAGTGATCAGACATGTGGATTTGTAAACCATAATAAATAGATAGCTGAATAGAAAGAAAAACACAACACTTTAAATGGTAGCAGAGAGATTACATCTGCCCACACCCCATAATGTTGATTTAATTCGAGAGATCTCTTTAGAGTGTGCAATGCCTAGATGACCTAAGTAAAGTTCCTTACCTGCTGCTTTTCATAGTCATCCTTCTCATGAGAGCCTGTGGCACAAGGGAAGGCTGCATTGTCCTGGCAGAAGCCTTCCAACCACTCTGCATGTTCTGCCCTTGCTTTCGCCTCCTGGGCTTCAGCAGCTTTGAGAGCCACTAAGACATGACATTTTTGGGTGCCTTTAGAGTTGTGCTTGCTCAGGTGGGCCTGGCACAGGGATGCCTCACAGGTTAGGCACATCGTCACAGCTGAATTAGGCTTCTCTAGGCAGAAATCACAGGGAATCGTATCCATCTGTCTGCTAGCTTTTTTTTTTCCTTTTAGACTTCAAGTTCTGAGGAGAGTTCCTTTCTGACAAAGGAGCAAGAAACCTACAGGATTCACAGCTCTTTGTTGCCAGCTCCTCAGTGTGAACCTTGAACATGTGCGTGGGAGGTGCCAGCCTTGGACTGTATGCTGTATTCCATGTGCTCTGAGCATATTGCTCACAGGATTTGTAGCCACAGCTCAAGGGCACAGGATTGTTCGCTATATGTTTTGACCAGATAATGTTTCAGCAGAAGATTATACAAAATTATGTGGCACTCTCTGCCAGGAACCCAAAATTCACACTAGTGAATAAAAAAAATTACAATTATAGTTTTCCCCATTTCAATATTATTAGTCTTGTGGAAAACTTCGTCCATGGATACTTATTTTTCCTTCATACTATCATTCCTAAGAAAGAAGGGGGGTCTTCAAGGTTGTGTACACTTTCATGCTGCCACTATTCACCAGTTTATGTCAGACCCTCTGTCACACACCTCCTTAGCCCCAACATGGCATTTCCATCACCAGAATTGTGACTACAGAACAAACCTTCAATGTTAAATTGGGGGGGGGGGTGACTGAAGAGGGGCAAAACTTGACTGTGTGAAGAGGAACAACATGCTGCATGCTTCTGACTCACATAATGGATGTGTGTGTGTGTGAGAGAGAGAGAAGTGAGGCATATATGATGTGTTCAAATTAATTGTTACTGGAAGTCTATTGTCCCATTCAAAAGATTAATGAGAGGATGCATATCCACTACATGCATGCAACCTGACATTACGATTGTTCTGAAAGTTTTTTTTAAAGGATGAAGTTAATATAAACCTGCAATATATGCATACACATCAATGACCCACCAATTGTCATTATGATGCCAATCACCAGAAAATACCTGAATTTAAAAGAAGAACAATCCACAAAATTCTCATCTAAGTCTAGAAAAAAATGGTTGAAAACAATTGCTCAGAAGCAAACTCTTCCAAGTTTGAGGAAAGTTATAACATTTGCACATACAGTAACACACACAGAGTTGCAATCAAACATGTTAGACTCCACAGGATATTTGTTATGGTTTATTTATTTATAGGCAGATCACTTCACTATTTACAGTACATGAATGTAGAGATTCTACAGTCTTTGTGATGTAAACAAGTAACTCCACAGCAGGGGAGTCTCAAAAAGAAGCCAGTTCTGAAGTATTTACACAATTTAAAATAGAACTTTTATATACCCACCAGATAGATATAGAGAATACACTGAGCAATTTGGTTAAATCATCTACGAAACTATAGAATCTGACAATGTAAAAATACAAGAAAACGTTCTCTCATTTAGAAGGTAGACATTGAATTTGCACTAGAAAGAAATATTTCTTTAAAAAATGACAATAACAAAGGAAAGGCATAAGAATCTATGCCAATTAAGGATAAAATATATTACATAAATAAGGACAAAACAACACAACTGGGGGAAATTAAGTGAAATATAAAAAATCATCTAGTAATACATTTTTTTGTAAAATCGCAAACTAAAAACTTGATTTTATTGATTAGAAAAGGGGCCAATTCTGCTGCTTTTACTTCTGCAGAAGCAAATTACCACTTCATTAATATGTGTAAAAGAGAGGCAGAACTGGGCCCTTCTAATTATTAGCAGTGTCATCTTCAAAACAAAACAAAATCTAGCTTTTATTATAAATAACATAGCAAATGTGCCCCTCTTTTTTTACGTGAAATTCTTACACTTTCTCAAGAAATGCATCAATTTAGTCTCTTTCATTCTCTCTGGTTCACACACATTCATAAACACACACCACAAAATAATGATATTAATTTTTCTTTCTCCCTCCAAAACTTTCCAATAAATAATGATTTCTAAAGCATCAACTGCTGTATTAAAACCAGACTCTGTGGGGGTACCTCTGGCTATTCACATCACACCTAGATTCTTCCATAAATAAATGGAAAGAAATTTCCCAAAAATTATGTTCTAAAAAGTTGAAATAATGTGTGTCCCCCTCCCCAAATTCAGCACCTACATCCCATGGTTTGAATGCAAGCTGGTGGACTGCATTGCGTGCTATCTGGGCTCCCCCCCCCCCCGCCCCTTCAGCTACGAAATGCAATGGGAGGCAGAACTCTCCAACTGCAAACAGCTCCACCTTCTGTAAAGCTTTGTGTTTACACTGTTTACACTGACCAAATATGTCAAGGGCAGATGAACCTTGTGCTGAAGGGGACCATGTATTCACCCTCGCTGATATAGCTGAGGGGAAAGGGAATGAGGGCATTGCCAAATAAGAATGCTGTCCCCGCCAGTGAAATTTTATCTTAGTCCCTCAATGCCTAGTCTTGCAGTTTAGGCATCTGAAGTCAAGAGCAGACAAAGTCACAGGAAAAAATGCAAATGCAGTCAGCCCTTGACACTCACTGAGGTTACAAGCACAGGACCTCAGCAATAGTGAAAAACAATGAATTTTAAAAATACAATTTTTAAACTTTAGGGTTTTGCTCTAGGTTCACCAGTGAACTGTATGGTAAACTTCTACCAGAAACTGACCATAGAATCACCGCATCTCCCCCTACGAACCCGCACGTTCTCTTCGCTCGTCGGGGGAGGCCCTCCTCTCGCTCCCACCACCCTCGCAGTCGCGGTTGGTGGGGATGAGAGAGAGGGCCTTCTCTGTCGTGGCCCCCCGGCTTTGGAACTCGCTCCCTAGAGAGATCAGGCAGGCCCCCACCCTCCTCTCCTTCCGTAGGAGCTTAAAAACCTGGCTCTTTCAAAAGGCCTTTGATACTTAATCTGGTGTTGGACTGATCGATCTGCCCATTTTATAATAGCCCCATTCTTGAGGTGTTGCCAATGCTATATTGCACTTTGTCCATTTTAACTGTGAAATTACCTTCCCCATTTCGGCCCATTTTGGCACATGTTGCACGTTGCCTGGGTTCTATGAATTAGTCTCCAGTGTTAATATTGTATGTTTTATGTTGATTTTAATGATTGTTTTTACTGTAATTGATGTTTTTATTGGATAACTGTTTTATTGCTGTGTTTTGATATTTGATTGTTTTATCGGGCAAGGCCCCATGTAAGCCGCCCCGAGTTATTATTATTATTATTATTATTATTATTATTATTATTATTATTATTATTATTATTATTATTTGATCCAGCCCATTGAATATTAAAATCTGAAATAGTCAAATCCAGAAATGCAGAGAGCTGACTCTACAGCAAATATAGTTCTTGGCCTTATTCTCTGCAACAGTAGATATTAGGGGTCTGAAGGAAAATGCTATACAGGGGACAAAATTCCAATTTGAGGGGCAATATCCTCATTCCCCCCCCCCCCCCCCCCCCCCCGCAGCTACCCCTCTAGCTACCTTGCCTTATTGAATGTGAGCTGAATCTCAGGAGAAAGATGACTCCATCCTACTTTTATTTTGTATGGATACACACAAACCAGAGTGACACCTTTCTTCTGAATACTAGGACATTTTAGTTTTCAGAGAGATGGCATCCATAACCTCCCTGACACATTCAATTTTCCACAAGAAGGGAGCATTTGGGGGTCTTTAATTATGTGAACCCAGAGAGGTTTCAAGATACAACCACAGAGCCTGCAATGTGTGGTGGGTCACACCACAGTAAGGTCTGTGTATGTGTACATTTTTGTACCAATGTTTCTAGAACAAATCTGCCCCCCCCCCCAATAGTACTCGATTATGTCTTGTGTGTTTCCTCCAGGAAACTGGAGGTAAAATGCAGACTGTACCCATTCTTGGGTTATTGGGGCTTGGGGTGGGGGTGCATTGCACTAAGTGCAAGAAAAGGTACCTGCAATTTAAGTGCAAGGAGTATGTACAATCAGACATCAAAATTTATAGATGGCCCATAAAATGATTCATGAAACTCAGTAATGTAGGGGGCTCAAGAAGAATCATTTGCAAAATACCTGGATGGACATGAGGCCTAAACAATCTACCCTCTCCCCAGAATCTTCATAAAATAAGAAAATTGAAAGCTGATGGCTTCATGTGGTCATATTGCTAAAGTGTCATGAACAGACTACCCTGCTGTAAGAACAAAGTAAGGACTATAAATAACATTATTTTCACCCAACAAATGAAAAGAAAGGAGTCACTCATACATGTGCTCGGTGCGCACACACATAGACATACACACTCTTCTAAGGCTTTTTGACAATCTAATACTACCTATGGAAACACAACATGAAGCTGGCATCACAATTTCATGGCGGTAGCACAGCTCAGACTGGTCACACTCAGAGGGAATATGAAGCTGACTTTTCCGATCATACAAAGTTGAAACTGCATTTTTCTCTCTCCTGTGTTCAGTCTCTTCATCGTGTTACCTTGGATCTTCCCTTCCTCCATAGATTCCAGATTTCCAATTCATTAGCATTGATGTTTGTGTTTCGTACAGAACAAGAGTTTATTAAACAATCCAAGGATAAAGAAATGGCTTATGAATTATTCCTATCTTAAGGTATTTTTTCCTGATTTTTAAAAAGGAAGAGATTTCTCTCTCACACATACACACACGTGTGCGCGCACACACAGGCACCTACATATTTAGATAATTCTATTTAAAAAAATAAACGTCTCTCTCATGATTGCCTTTCTTAATACACCCTTTTGTTCCGAAACACCCTGGAAAATGAATTCTTCTTATTTGGTTTCTCTGCCTGGTCTCACAAGGGCTTGGTTTGTTCTGTTGCTTGATGTTATGGCTAGATCTATTCCTTGACTGTGGAGGTGCTGGCATTATTCATTCATGTTATGAATGGAGGAGAAGTGTAGGCAGATTTCACAAACTTTAAGTGAGGAAAAAACACTGGGGCAGGCTCCTCCAAAAAGGAAAGTGACTATACAGACAATTCCTCCCCTTAGCAAATAGGCACCATTCTGAGCGTGCTCTTAGCCAGGTGGCATCCATGTTTTGCCCCTGTGAAGTCAAAAGGTGTGGAACAGAAATCCATAAAGAAAGATTCTGCCTGAATATGTTAGTGGCAGTTATGGCTATAGTGCTATATAATGCTCATTTTACTCCCATCCTACCAAAGAATAACTGTTTCTTTTCCCTTTGCCAGCTCAAAATCATGGCTGCATTCTGCAACTAGTGTATGTATATTGTGGTTCCAGCTTAATCCACAACCTCATTCCGCACAGAAAGAATTTACACTCTACAGGACGATCAAAATATATTGAGGGGGCTAGATATATTTGGGTTGGTGCATCACAGGTTCTGTAGGTCTATTATGAACACATTCACACTGCAAATCTGACTTGTGGGTAGGACCTCCATGACTCCAAAATGACCCTACTGATTCCTGGGCTATACAGAGCTGGGCTTTTCATCAGCAATATCCCAGAGCAACTCTTTGCAGCACATGGCAGTGTGCTGATTTTTAAAAAAAGAATCTTTAGTGTGTTCTATCCCTCCTGAAATTTTCTGATAACATTACTTTTGGGGGTGGTGGGGTCTTACAGAGACCTCTTACTTAAAATTCTACAGTTCCAGGCTGCACCATCCCAAGCTACTAGAAGAGTAAATAAGAACAAAGAACTTTCTCACATTGCTCCCTGTAGGGCCGATGCAAACGTAGCTGTACTTCCATTAACAGAAACCACAGGGACTGGTTTGCCATAACCAGCATAAAATGTGCATCCTTGTCAAACCATGCCACTCAGGTTCTACATTCAACATGGTTAGCTTCACAGCTTTTGTTGTCTGCCTAGCAGCAAAGAGAGGGGTTCGGTGCCCCTTCCTTTACCTCCACAGCTCCCTTTCCCTAATACAGGTGTGCGTTTGTGCACATGTGTGCATATTGCATAAAGTTCTAGTGACGTTTCTTGCAAAATAAAACAAAGTAATATTTTATAGGCTTCAGGCAACACAAAGACCACTTATTGCACCTCTCCCTATACTTAGGACTGAGAGGCCATGTGCGTTACAGACTTTTCCTTCTTCCTCCTAGAACACACTACAGGCATGCTCTAGTATCATTGGCATGTTTCATCCAGCCTCTGAAAAGCAACTTGAAATATAGAACCCACTTATAAAGCCATGTTTGCAAGTGACTCACTCAGAAGGCAGTTCCTTCCAGAGAGCAGAATGACAACTCCTCCAACACGTTCGACACACTTAAAATTTGATGCATTTTCCATCTCTCTGACTGAAGCTAGCTATGAACTTTGATCTACCCTTGAAACCAAGTCAGGAGATGGAAGAATTCCACTTATTGATTGTTGGGGTGGTTACTATTATAATTATTTTTGTTTGATTGTTTTCTGAAAACATCAGCACAGCACAGGACAGGACAGTCCTACCCACCCTAAATGTGTCGCTATGTACATTCTACAGTAAGCTCTATAGCAATCACATGTAAACATCATTGTGGTGAGGAAATACTAGGACAGAAAAAGGCAGAGCTACAATGAGGCACTTGTCAACAGCAGATGCTTCACCCAGACTTTGATCTGGGCAGATTACAGGGAGGGGGATCTACCAGCCTTGCCCAAACAGAGGTGGTGTGCGCAACACAGCAGCTGCCAATACAGTGACAGTGAATTTAAATCAACAACACATGGGACCATGTTAGCTACTGCATGAAATGAACTCTTGTTATTATAAAAGCACCACGTCCAAAGACAGAAATAATCAAGCAATTGATTATCAAGCATATGGTAACATACATGAGCTGACTCCTTGTGGTGTTTCTGACACATGAGGCCATTCCCAAGATAATGAGAAAGGTAAACCTTTAGGTGACATGCCTTTGGCCTGAGGGTCTGTGGCAATCTGTGGAATTTGATTCAAATTAAATACATGTTAATGCCAAGGAGACCTTCAGGGAAGAAGCATGTATTTATTGGCAGAATTAAGGCTGTTGTAGTCTATCTACATGGGATGGTGCAATCCTGAAAGCCTCAACTTTTTGTGAAAAATAAAAAATGTGGTGTCTTTCTGAGAAATTAGCAAAGGATTCGGTTCCTCACAGGAAAATCATCTCTCTTTGATGTATCTATTGATTTTTGGTCTCCCTCACATACCCATGAACATTTAAATCTGGGTAGAGTACAAGAATAGGCAAATTGGTCATTTCACACACCAAACCGCTGTGGTAGCTGAAAAGGAACATCTTTCTTGATAATTTATTCAGGTTTCTGAGCACACAAGCTGTGACCTGGCATTCTGGATCTATAATTGGTTAAGTGACCAAACCCAATAGTTGCTCACCAATGGTTCCTCTTCATTCTGGAAAGAAGTGACCAGTGGAGTGCCACAGGGTTCAGTCCTGGGCCCAGTACTGTTCAAAATTTTTACTAATGACTTGGATGAAGATTTAGAGGGCATGCTTATCAAGTTTGCAGATGACACCAAATTAGGAGGGATAGCTAATACTCCAGAGGGCAGGATCAGAATTCAAAAAGACCTTAACAGATTAGAGAGCTGGGCCAAAATTAATAAAATGAATTTCAACAAGGATAAACGTAAGATACTACACTTAGGCAGAAAAATGAAATGCAAAGATACAAAATGGGTAATGCCTGGCTTGACAATAGTCCACGTGACAAAGATCGTGTAGTCTTCATGGACAACAAGTTGAACATGAGCCAACAATGTGATGCAGCAGTTAAAAAAGCTAATGGACTGCATCAAAAGGAGTATGGTATCTAGATTGAGGGAAATAATTGTGCCTCTCTATTCTGCTTTGGTTAGACCTCACCTGTAATACTGTGTCTTATTCTGGGCACCACAGTTCAATAGAGATATTGAAGCTGGAAGGTGTTCAGAGGAGGGCGATTAAAACGATCAAAGGTCTGGAGACCATGCCCTGTGAGGAGCATCTTAAAGACCTGGGTATGTTTAGTCTGCAGAAGAGAAGGTTGAGAGGAGACATGATAGCCATGTATAAATATGTGAAAGGAAGAGGGAGCAGGCTTGTTTTCTGCTGCCCTGGAAACTAGAATTTGGAGCAATGGGTTCAAATAACAGGAAAGGAGATTCCATCTGAACATTAGGAAGAACTTCCTGACTGTACGAGCTGTTCAATAGTGGAACTTCTGCTTCAGAGTGTGGTGGAAGCTCCTTCTTTGGAAACTTTTAAACAGAGGCTAGATGACCATCTGTCAGGGATACTTTGGATGTATGGCCATCTGTCAGGGATACTTTGATTGTGCTTTTCCTGCGTGCCAGGGGGTTGGACTAGATGGTAAATGTGGTCTTTTCCAACTCTGTTTTTCTATGATTCTATGGTCCAAATCAATATCAATTTCTTTTCCATAAATAATTACCCTAATTTACTCTGTGTTTACTCTCTTTCTTTCCTCCAATGATTATGTTATCCTCCCAACAAACTTACTAGGTAGGATAGGCGAGAGAGAAAATCTGGTCACTCTGTAAATCTCTATAGCAGTGATTCTCAACCTATGGGTCCCCAGGTGTTTTAGCCTACAACGCCCAGAAATCCCAGCCAGAAATACCAGCTGTTAGGATTTCTGGAGTTGAAGGCCAAAACATCTGAGGACCCACAGGTTGAGAACCACTGCTCTATAGGGACTTCAACTGGGATCTTTCAGGTGTGTCCAACATTTTAACCCCTGTGCTATGTTACTTCTCAAGGACTCTTCAGGTCCTTGAATCTTTGAAAAGCCACCAATCAAGGAAATGTGCATGTATTTGTGTGAGACACTAGATTAGAGCCACAAGAATACATCCACAGGTAAATAGAAGGCAGGGAATGGGAAGGAAAATGAAACAAGTAAATTGTAGCAATGGCTTTATGCTTTATGGCTTATATGACTCTGCTTATAAGGAGTGTTGCATTCAGAGATAGATTAAGCTGATGATCCATGCACTGTTAGCCAGCTTTGAGCACTTTGTACACATGGCCAGTTCACAGACAAGGATGCCCTTGATGGCTTTTGATGGGGTCTTGAAGAGGAGCCCCTCGCTCTGGGGAGAGATTTGTTTGGTCAGATGACCCAATGGCTGAAGAAACTATTCCTGAGGCTACTAGTGATGAGATGTATGGCCTTCATACACATTGTTCCATGTGCCTGCACCTTAAACCCAACATTGTGTTGAGGGACATCGTGAAACGATGCTATCACTAAAGCTAGGACAATTGTTAACATAATTCTTCTGGATATTGCTTTCAGATTTCTTTAGTCTTGCCATCAGCTTTTACAGGGAAGCTAAGTCTACCAATGGCCAACATGAGAAAACAATAGTTTTATGTTACTTCCAAGTTCAGAAGTAATCTAATCTTTTCATTGCTAGAGGACAATAGTGGCAGATGACCGTTTATGGCCATCAAGCCCTGTATTTGGGATTCCCAGAGGCATCTGCTCACAGCTTTGGAAACCATAACACTGGACAGCATAGGCCAGCAAGACTTTTCTTGCACATCATTTCTTTTGCTTGGAAAAGCAGTGGCGTTTCACTCCTTGGTGACCACTGCCAATCCAGGAAGCAAAGGGAAGCAGGGAAATGTCCCTTATAACTTCTCAGGTATATTATTTTGAAAGGTTTACCACCCAAGAATTTTATTCTCATATACCCAGGGCCTGTGGAACCACACAGCTAATGACTGGGGAGCAGATATCCCGACATTTTATCCACATGAATGAGAATTTTTCAACCTTACTTTGTAATACCTTGGTTCATCAACAGTAGGGTTGAAGGGGATATCAATTTTGGGATGAGTTGCTAATTGAAGGGCACCCTTCTGGATGAGGCCACATCTGCTGAGGGGCAAGTGTCTCATTACAGTGCATAGTTAAAAATCAAGGAAGCGGTACAATAAATCTGAATTACAGTACATCTGAGCCATAAATACATTATAAGTATATATTTCTTTCTTCTATTAAAAATTAGTTTACAATCTTGATTCTATTCACAATTAACAATTTCATCATCACACACTACGGACAAAAAAAAGAAAATAGAAAGAAGAAATGGTGAACACAGCTGCAACTCCACGGCAGAAGTGAGGAAGGGGACCATTGGGAAAAGGAGGTGGAGAGGAAGGAAGTGTGTACAAATAGGGGACAGGAGGCTTTTGCAGGCTCATCCTAACACAACCAATCAGAAGCAATGATACTAATGTGTGGCAGTGGAACATCAACACCATGGGGACTCACAGACAGAAGCAGCTTGTTCAATGTAAACATCGATTTTAAAAGGACAGCAGTCTCTCTCTCTCAATCTCTCTCTCGTTCGTGTTGTATACTTAATTCTTTGAAAACGTAAACATATTGGAAGTGCCTTGACTGAGGTATTGAGGTATTCCTCAAAGGTTAAGGCTGTTACCGATGCAGGCTCTCCTGGGCCTCCTGCAGCAGGCTGTCAAAATCCATGGTCTCATATTTGCTTTTAACCGGAACCAGGGAGGACTCTTCAGTATTGGAATCTGCCACCAGGAGAGACAGAACAACAGCAGTGTCAGAAGGAAGACCCAGGCCAAGATAAGAACCACAGTGTGCAGCTTGATCCCTCTAGTTTTACTGGAATTTGTTAAAAGGGGGTGAAGTAACTGCTACACAATCTATTCAGTCATACCCCATAAAGAAATTGATCAGTTCTTACTGACTACATTGGATTTTATCTGGAACCTTAAACTATCACATCTCAAACTATCTCATGCAGAGAACAATTTTCTCCCAGTGTGCCAGGGACTAGTGTTGTGTTTGTTTTCATTGGCTACAATTTCTTTCATTCTTATAAATTCTCGAAGCCTCATGGATCAACAGTTGTCTCTAAGCCACAACTTTGAGTAGCACTGCCTTAAAAGACATATTAAATATGGATTACTTCACCATCCAGTGTCAGCAAAATTTTGGTTGCTTAATGCATGATTAATTAGCAATGTTCTCTTGGTGAATCAAAAACCTAGGTAGGGAAATGTCTGGGGGGGGGGGGCAGAGAGTAACAACCTTTTCATTTTCATCTGTCTTATTTCAAGCCAAGAGACCATAGAAATATTATCAAACTGCTGTGGGTTCTTGCTATTGTTTCCAGGCCCCCTCATGGATTCAAATGGGATGAATGGGGTGCTCAAGTCCCATTATCTACAATGGGGTAGTAAAATAGTGTTCCTTATAGAAAATAGCAAACTCAAAGTGTGCTTTTTGGAATTTCGGGGTGAATATTTTCTAACTGTAGATGGTGGAATCCATGGGTGCAGAATCTGTGGATATCAAACGATGGCTATAGTTATTTCTGGAAGATTGATTAAAGTAAAATGCAAAATCTTTTGCAAAAACAAGTGAATATAAGTCTTGAATTATAATGTTATCAATGTGCAGCAATTTTTCTCCTTTCCATTAGATTTCATGGAAGTTCTAAACCAATGTCTGGGACTTGGGATGGGCTGAATGTGTTCCATTAAGCTAAAACTTAATCTAGACAAGATAAGAGTCTTTTTGATCAGCATAAAAGCTGACCTGAGATTCAGCCTATCTTTAACTTAAGTAGTATCCCACCTGGACTTGTGCTTTGTTTCTAGCTGATTAGGTAAAAGCCCTTCTGTATAGCTTTGGCTAGTCACTCTTCTTGAAAAAAACAAGAGGCACATGGCCTATTCAGACAGAAAGACTACAGTGAACAGACAGACTACAGCAACACACTCTGTCAGATTTAATATAATTAGATTTGTGCTACCAGATTATTATCACCTTTAAAATCCCTAAATGATACACATGATAACATGTGCAACAACCAAATAAAATAGAGAGAAAAAAACCTAACACAGCCACTAGCGCACCCAAGTCAGTGTATCTGGTCCAGAAGAAGTGCCCAAAGCTACCACCACTCAGCTGGAATAAGGGCTCATTTCTTTTCCTCAGAGAGGCACCATTCTTCAAGGATAAGGCGGCGTGTTCAGAACACCGATACGTAATAATGCCATATTTATCTCCCCTGAAAAACAAAGTAGAGTGTAAGCATCACCAGGAATATAGCATGACAAGTTTGGAGGCAAGTAGGGAAAAAAATGAAACAGCCATGAAAAACAGAATTCGGTAACAACATTTTAGGTAACACTAAAATCTTCAGGAATATTCATCAGGTTGAACAAAGGCAATAGAGAATTCATCTACTAAAGTATAGCCTTTGTCTTGAGAGATGGAGGGAAGTAATTGGTTCTACTTCCTGTGGGGTAACCTGATACCAACATCTCAAGCTGACACAAGTTTTCAGACTCTGTTTCACTACAGGTCTTGTGTCTTCAACATTTAAATACAGTGACTTTTGGACTTTTTGTTTCTCCCCTCATGCCAAGGCTAATGAACGCTCCTTTGAGAACTTTAAAGTACACCTGTTTTATGGTATTTTAGTGGTGCAATAAAGATATTACCTGGTCCTGTTTTGGATATTTGTATGATTCTGTTTTCTTCAAAGGAATACAGGGCACATGGTCTTATCTCATACAAAATTGTGTAAGTTGAGACAGAGAGTGAGTGATTAAGGGCACATTACACTGACCACTTAGGTGTGGCCTAGGATCAACCCCATAGTGGGTCAGGAGGCCCAGAGAGCTGGAATGGCAGGCCCATCCCATTCCCAACAGCTGCAACACACCTGCCTACCTTTTTGTAGGTGGTCTGGCTCAGTCAGACCATGACCTCGCTAAGGAATCTGGGCAGGGACAGAGGGACTTTCCTGCTACTTCCCTGGAACTAAGTCCCATTGAATGGAATGGGATTTATTTCTGAGTAGACATGCTTAGGATTGCACTGTGAATTAGGTTTTTTAATGACTTTGCTCTTTTTACCATAGAAGACAAACTGTGTTGGATATTCTTACAGCAGTAGAGCATATATCTGTTAAACAATTCAGCTTTCAAGACATGTCATAACTGAGTATGCTCATTAGCTGGAAGATACTGTGGGTATCTATGGGGACCCTGACCCAAGTCCTCTCAAGAGCTAAATATTATTGAGATTTGAATATCTGTCTCACTCATCCCACTTACTTAATTCCTTACACAATTAAGGTGGCGAGGAAATGAATTGCAGTTCTACTTAGCTCATAAACTAAGAATGCCTAATGTACCTCTAGAATGTATGAGCTTAAGACTGTTATTTTATATACAAGAGATGGGCGATATGATGCCAGCTATATGTTGATGGACTGCAACTTTCATAATTTTATCGCTGACTTAGCTGGCTAGGGCAGATAACAGTTACAGCCCAATAACATGAGGAAGGTCATAAATTACCCACCCCTGAAAAACAATTATCTTGGCATATTCTAGGTTGCCTAGAGTGATTCTATGTTATTCAAAGCACTTCCCATATAAATCAAATCACATTTAATGAGTTGCATAATAAGTGGGTCTACTGTATTCATTCAGCTTAGTATTAACAAAAAAGCAGATCCCTCCTTAAAGATTTCCAGATGTTCCACAAAATACACATTCTTCAATTCCCTAACTCCAAATAAGTGAGAAGTTAATATGAGTAGACAAACTATCTTTCCAGTTCTTAGATTTTTCAAATAATAACCTGTAATACTCAGATATTGTTTGTGATGAAAGATGGGAAGCACCACTTTGACTCACCTTTTATTCCTGGTCAAAACACAACACTCAACAATCTCTCCAAACACTTCAAAACGCTTCTTCAGTTCAGTGGAGCTCATACTGCTGGCAAGATTTCTTATGTACACCACCCGGCCTTCTCCCTGCTCAGGGAGAAGAATGACTGCTGAGGCTTGTCCTGATACAACACTTGTTATGACTGGACTCTTGACACCTCTTGCCCCCTTTGAGCAGTAGTCAACAAGCCAGCCCTTAATGCACAAAGTCTGCTTGGCAAACAGCTTTTGGAAGAAACTGCAGCAACTATTTCTTTTCAAGTAGCCTGCATATTATACTTCATCAGTTTTTTCTTCCTCTTTGTTAGTCATTCTTTCCTTTTGAAAGTTCCTTGCAAAATTATAGTGGGATGTCAATCATATAATCCTTCAATGAAACAAATTTGAAAAGCCTGCTAAATGTTCCCTCACAGCTTTACTTGGGCGGACCGTGAGCCACTGCTAAATTGATCTCCAATGTTATGAAAAAATGACCAATGTTATGAAAAAGATTTTTGACTCTGTCACTTCAATTTTTCAAAGAGACAAATGTTTGGAGGGAACAGACACAAGCATCAGGAAAAGGCATGGTGACCTGTAGAATTTGAGAGTGCAAGGGAGAAAAAGTATGGTGTATGTGTAACTACCTGGAAACCCCTTGAGAATATTGACTTAAGTTGGGAGCAAGATAAAAGTCAGCAGATGAATCTGTATAGTCAAAAGATCTACAATTGAGATCACAGTTTCCTTTACTATTTCAGTATTGTGATCTGTTTTACTAATCTTCCTTTCTTATTTATATTTATAAACCACATTTTCTTTCAAGAAGTGCAGAGAAGTATGCATGGCCCTCTCCCTCCTCTCTATTATCCTCATAATACCATGTGAGGTGGGTCAGCCTAAGACAGTGACTGCCCCAAGTTACCCCTGACTCAATGGAGTCTTGAACCTGGAGTTCTCAAGTCTAACATTCTAATGCTGGCCTTCTTTTATTTGCCCAATGCTATGCTGGCCCTCTTTTATTTGCCCAATTTCCTTCTGTGATGGCAATACTTGCACAGGATTCCCATCTATTCTGCTCTCTCTCAAAGTGCATGTTGATGAATTATGCACAGGATTTTCCCTGTGCCAGGAACTCAATGTGTTGCCAATTGCAGCAAATTTTATTTCTTGCTTATGTCAGTCTTGGGCCAAGGGATATTGTAAAGCTAGCCAATGCAGTGTTCACTCTTTTATTCAGCAGAAGCTGAATAGCATTGGCTTTGTCTCAAAAGAGAAATGAGTTTTAGAAAGAGGGAGTCATGTGATATGGCTGGAAACTACACAACTTCCACTTCATTCATTGAAATCTTCTCCAAAGCTTCTGGATCACTTACAATGGCTTTTCCTCTTTTCGTCTCCATCTGTCCCTGGTCACTCATCGTTCCATCTTGACATGGCTTTCCATTTTCAAATCTAGTGCAAACAAGAAGGCACAGTGTTTAATCCTGAAAGGATTGTCTGGTCTGAGTGCAAGCAACCAAAAATAAGAAGAGACATATTCCTTTTGAATTTAAAATAATCCCAGAAAGCTGTGAATTAAGATGCTAGACATTCAGAGACACATGCTTGGATCTTGAGTAAAATAAGGTACCAAATACAAGGTGGGAAAGCTGTTTTCAAGTCTCTTCTGAACTACCCACTCATCTGTAAGCAGAATGAACATTTGCTTTCACAAATACGGATACAGTTGATATCAGAAAAAAGGCAAAGCATTCAGAAACACAGAAGTTACATTAATTGAGACTAATGCATTTTAAAAATCTTCTGGCACATATTTGTGCACAACTCTCTTTATTGTTGGCTTCCAACTTAGTTATAAAAGATCTTAAATGTATTTCTGAGTCCCTGGGTGCTTGGTCTCCTTTTCTCTTGGCTGTTACAGCAGTCTTTCTGAGAGCAGAAGGTCTCCTTCTGTTCATGGAAGGACTAACAATCCAGCAGAATGAGCTATTCGTGGAAGAGGGAGCAGAGGTGACTTTTCCCAGTACCCCTTGATGTTCTGAAGGTCCTCCAATCTTCTGGAGAACTTCAGGAGCTATAAGGAGGAACAGGTGAAAATTGGTCCTTCTTTCCATAAGCTCTGTTAATGCCCAATGCCTTCTAAATTGATCTTATTCTTATTTTTTATTTAAAAGTGATGTTTATATCCTGCCTTTCTTCTGTGAGCTAAAGGCAGCATACATGGCTTTTCTACACTCTCTTTTCATTTCCCATGTAAGGTGAGTTAGTTGGGAAAAAGGTAGGCTCAATATCACAAGAGCATGATGTGGCTGAGTGAGGATGTTACCTTGAATCTTCCAGCACTCTAGCCCTTAGCCCACACTGGCTCTCCTAAATCATGCTTTTACAGCTCCATTAACATATGTAGTGCTTCAAAGAGTAAAATAAGAAAAAAGAAATATTCCTGCCTTGAGGGGGCCGGGCTGTGGCGCAGCTGTTGAGCAGCTGCCTTAAATCACTCTGACCATGAGGTCATGAGTTCGAGGCCAGCCCGTGGCGGGGTGAGCACCCGTCAATTAAAAATTAAAAATAGCCCCTGCTCGTTGCTGATCTAGCAACCCGAAAGATAGTTGCATCTATCAAGTAGGAGATAAGGTACCACTTATAAAGTGGGGAGGCAAGATTAACTAATTTACGACCTGGAATGAGGAAGTGCCGTCAGTGTGGATGATGAAGCAGCTGCTCCCCCCTGTGGCCAGAATCGAACATCCCCTCAGAAGAAGGTTAACTTGCCTCTGCATGTGTCTCTCAGTCTCTGTTTGATGTGTTTATGGGCATTGAATGTTTGCCCTATGTGTGTTATAATGTGATCCGCCCTGAGTCCCCTTTGGGGTGAGAAGGGCGGAATATAAATACTGTAAATAAATACTGTAAATAAATTGAGGGGCTTACATGGCTTGGTCACTGACTTTGCACTACTGCCAGCATGGACACCAGTAAAGAAGCAGATGGGATTGTTTCAAAATGCCACTTTTAGGCATGAGACACCAACTGCAAAAGAGCCTGAAAGCTAGCTAATGTAATTTACAGAAGATTTGCCCACCAACAACCTAACTGGGTCCCTTTTCCAAGGACTGTATGAACTCACAACTGTACCTGAAAGCCCAGTGGTTTGCAGGAGTCCTGGATCTGCAGAATGATGATTCTGAAGCAGACCTGCTTTGGGAACAGTAGTGCAAACTGGTCCTAGAAAGAGGATTCTTGTATGGACATATCTTGGATTCTAATGGACTTATAGAGCACTCTTCCTCCTCCTCTTTTTCTTCTTCCTCCTCTTCCCCTTCTTTCTCCAATGGGGACTCAAACTCACTGCAACTGTCATCAAAGACAGGGTCATATTCTTGGGTCTTGCCAAACACCATCTCCCCGTCATCCAGAGCACTGTCCAAAAGGCCAAAGTGTTTTGTCAAGCTGGCTCTGATATCCTGGTCTCTCAGTTGTTTGGTGCCCTCCTTGGCAAAGAGTTCATCAATACCCAGATCACTTGCTTCCTGACGGGGTGCATGAGAAACCTTCTTCTTCTGTTGGCTTTCCACATGGTTTGGGGGTGTCCAGGATTTCAGCACCTTCCTCTGGAGTGAGGCCTCAGGCTTCAAGACCTGGCAATAGTCATGATCACCAAAGGAGCGTGAGAATGGGCGTTTCAATACCCCATGCTGTTCAGCCTGAGAGGGGTGGGCAGCAGCCCGACTCAGATGGGCATACAACTCAGTCCGCACTGGGTGCTTCTTCTGGCGTTTCATGAAGGTTGCCCCATCACCTGTCATTAGTGGTGGTTCTGAGCTGGTGATGACAGCTATGTCCTTCCCTGGCATCTGGTGAATATCTGGCTTGTACAGGTCCTCCTCTGAAGGCTTGTATGGTGGAGTAGTTGGTGGTGTGAGACCTTTTCTCCCCCAAGAAAACAAAATGGTAAAACTATTTCAGCATAGATGAAGGTTAAAAAAAAACTCTTCACACGAAATAAGTTCCATCTATTCGTTGGATATATACTCCCACATATTTCCTGAAATTGACTATGCCACTGATCTTGGATGGTTAAATCCTGCTATTGGCATTTAGCTTCCTGCCTTTAGAGTAGTGTGACAATTGATCATTTGACCAGTAGACAGGGGTATGCTGTTGAGAAGCTATCATTTTAAGGGACTTGGGGCATTAGCAATATCCAGATTTCTTTTTCTTCTAGTCAATAGCCACAGTGGAGATATATCTCAGTAGATTATTTTTTTCATTGTCCCATACCATCTCCATATCCTGAAGCAACTTCTTTTCCTTACCTGCAGTGCCACACAGTTCTACCGTCAGAACTTGTTCAAAGTTACGCTTGCCAAACGTGGGTTCTCTAAAGAAAAGTAGAAAAGTTTGGTTACCTCTTTTGGAAAATGTTATTTCTACTGGCAGCATACAATGAGTAAAAAATATTCAAATAATTATGAAATGAAGGTTTGTATGCTGGTGGGAAATGAGTTCTTGTCTCCTCTTTAGGTTATCAAAGTGTCAGCGAGCCAATTGTGAGGAAAATACCTTGTGCTAACTGATTTGCACAGCTGTATGTTACATTTCCAGACATATAAGCCATGTAAGGATTACAAGGACACAACACTCTCTCAGCAGCAAACAACATCTGAGCAGTAGCCACTGACTCTCCTCCAAAAGGCTCTAAAAAGGCCTAACTAGTCTGCATCAAAAAGGGAATCATTTAAAAGTTTATGGAAGCAAGTAAGGTTACTGCAAATTACATGAAAGGTGTTCTCATACATAGCCTAGTTGGAACACATATGATACATATAACCTAATCCAATTATTCATGATTAAATAAGCATAGCTGTATTTTTATGGACCCAGGCAGAGGCTATAAATCACAGAATATTTGTTCTTTTATATTACACTTACATTTGTGCCAAGGGCAATGACAGACTCCTTGGTGCTTCTGAAAGAAGAAACAATAAGAGAAAACAAAAATGACGGAAAGAGCCACATCCATGCTAGAGGAGCCATGCTAGACTAGGTCAAAGACGTAGCCCAACGTTCTGTTCACATAGGAGTTAATCAGATCAACAGCATCCCTTCCACTGCTCATATCCCTCACAAGAATTGGATTGTGTTGCAAAGGTGGGATTTTAGTTCTACTTGCCTGTGCAGTTTCCCTGATTTAATCATCTCTCCCTCCATAGAATCATAGAATAGTAGAGTTGGAAGAGACCTCATGGGCCATCCAGTCCAACCCCCTGCCAAGAAGCAGGAAATCACATTCAAAGCTCCCCTACATCCTTACACATCAAGACAGAAACTTGCACTGTACCCATCTTTCCATTAAACTCTCCTAATTAATAGTTGTTTGGGAAGGTAGGGAGAGAATGAGTGAAAGATCATAAGAAAAAGGGTTAACTTTTCCACAGCTGAAATCCAATTCAGATCTCTCTAAAATTGATCACAATTGACTGGAATTGTAGGAAGAGACTTTCAAGATCCAATCATAGATTTTCCATAAAACATTAGGTCTGATCCTTTATAGCTAGTCCATGAGATGGTGGGAGCTTTAAAGTCTAGACCAGGGGTCCTCAAACTTTTTAAGTGGAGGGCCGATTCACAGTCCCCCAGACTGTTGGGGGGCCGGACTATGAAACAGTCCAAAATTAGGTTTGTTGTTGTTGAGTGCCTTCAAGTCATTTCAGACTTAGGTCAACCCTAAGTCTAAAGTTTAGGACAGGGGCCAGGTAAATGAGGCCTTAGTTTAGGGACCCCTGATCTACATGATCTCAAGACCATAGGTAAGCAATGAGACCTCCAAAAACCATCCAGATGGTCTCATAAGACCATCAGTAAGGAAAGGGACCTTCAAAGACCATCTAGATGATCTCATAAGGCCATCATAAGACTAGAGATAAGGAAAGGGACCTCAAAGACCATTGAGATAGTCTCATAAGACCACAGGTAAGGAAAGAGACTTCCAAAAACCAGGTAGACTTAGGTCAACCCTAAGTCTAAAGTTTAGGACAGGGGCCAGGTCAATGACCTTGGAGGGCCGCATCCGGCCCCCAGGCCTTAGTTTGGGGACCCCTGGTCTAGACTACTATCTTCACCAGTGATCCTGATCATTACAAGTATGATGCGTTTAACTCCACTTTCATTAGGCAATTTTAACTTCATCTTCCCTATCTCACCTTGCCCTGCCCTCCTTCCCTCCACCACTCTCTGTAAGTGATGTATTTTATAGGGAATTATCTCTGCTTGATTCCCTTTGCATCCCACCTATCAAATTGACTACAGATTATTATATACATGCCTAGAAGGCAACTGGGCTGTGTGACTTCATTTCTTTCACCTCCTCCCATAAGGAAATACTGACACAGAATATTAAGCCTTAACACCATGACCACTATCACTACAATTCTGTACCTCTTTGACGCATGAAGGTATAGTACTGGCTCTCGTTTATCTCACACACTTCACTCTCCCCAGAGCTCTCTGGTGAAGGGGTCTGCAATTCCATCGGGAACCCCTGAAATTTGCTGTCTGTTTCATCTGCACCACTCACTTCAACCTCGGCTGCTGGTGCTTCTGTATCAAAATTCTGCAAGGAGGAGCACAGGACAGACTCAGGGGTGGCAGATTTGTTCACTGCTGCTGCTGGAGATACAGCAGAGTCTGGAGGAGACTCCTCCAGAAAGGACAGCCAGGGACTGAGGTCAGGGTTGAGTCTTTTGGAGCGCCGCACTGCATAAACAGAGCTCTCCTGTTTACGAGCTGCTTTGCCAAAGGTTTGGTGAACCTGAAGTGTCCCCTGTTTCATTGTGCCCTCTTCTGTAGGGCTGCCAGTCTCTTTCTTAGCTTCAGATTCTGTTGTGGGAGTTTGCCTTGGCTCAGTTTTCATCTCTAGTGGTGTTTTGGGTGTGGATTTACACATTTCTGTGGGTCCTCCTTCAGCCTCAATTGAAGAGGTCCTTGGACATTTGGGAGACTTGGCCAAGGAGGAGTACACAGGCTTGGCCAATCTGTATGGCTTGCTCACATCACAGGAGAGGTCTCTGGCAAGCAGCTCTCTCAGGATGGAGAACTCAGAAGCAGGGGCTCTGGATTGGTTGCAGCCCAAAAGAGAGAGATGGCAAGAGCTGGAGGAACAATTGTTTTTAGCACAGAGCAGCAGCCTCTGTGTGGGGCAATCTGGCTTTGCTCTTTTCGAGGGGCTATGAAAATGCTGGTGTTTCACTTCAATATAGTTTGTAGGTGGCAGCTTTCTGGAGGGAAGGCAGTAAGTGTGCATGTAGCGTATGAGCTCCACTGCAGCATGAAGATCTTTCTCTCCAGGACCTTCTTCAGAGCTGGAAGAGGAAGAGGGAGGAGTTGCCACTACGTGACTATAATTCAGCAAATCTTCGCTGGAGTCACTGTCCTCTCCATTGGGGGCAAAATGTCTCTGGGGCTCACTGCTGTTGCTACCGCTGTGGTGGCACTCATCTGGCAGCCAGCTGTCTTCTGTGTGTGGGCAGTGCATTGTGACTGTGGTGGCAGAAGTAAGGTGCTTATGAAGCTCTGTGCAGTTCCGACTGTGAGTCTGGAGGAAGCTTGGCTTTCTGTCTCGGCAAGTCTCCACCTTCAGGAGAAAAAAGAAAGAGCAGTCAACCAAACTAAGAGATAACTTTCCCATCTATGCATTGTAGACTTTCCCTTCTTTTTACAGTCAGTACTTGGAGGAGCAATGGTGACATATTAACCAGCAGATTATTGTGAACATTACACTAATATGATATATTGCATAGCACCACAAGACATGCTTATTTTACAACTTCATACCAGACTTTCATTAACCAAAAAAGAGCCTTGTGCCACTGGATAGATTTTACAGACATCTGTATCAACTAAATGCTTTCTGCTCACCTGTCTATTAAATAAAACAAGTAAGAAACAATGAAACAAAAGAAAGGTGTCATTTTCCAAGGTTATTTTTTTGGTCTATCAGTACTGTTTTTGGTCACAGCCTATAGAAGTGGTTCTCAACCTGGGGTCCCCAGATGTTTTTGGCCTCTAACTCCCAGAAACCAACAGCTGGAAAACTCGCTGGGATTTCTAGGAGTTGTAGGCCAAAACATCTGGGGACCCCAGACTGAGAACCACTGGCCTATAGGATGTAAGAATCTAGCTTTAATTCAAATGCAGCTCTTTTATCACAAGTTAAGAAGCAAATCTTTGTATAAGCGATTAATCTTGTACACACTGTTTCTAGGGAACTTGAAGAATCTGGACTTTGTTGTCAGTTCTTATGTACCAAAGACCCTTTCATCTATGGCATGGGTGACCAAACTTTTTAAAACAAGGGCCAGTTCATGGTCCCTCGGCCTGTTAAGGGACCAGACTGCAGTTTGAAAAAACATAAATGCATTCCTATGCAAACTGCATATGTCTTATTTGTAGTGAAAAAAGAACGATACAATATATAAAATGAAGAATAATTTAATGTAAGCATACCAATGTGGGCCTGCTTTTGGCTGATGAGAGAGTCAAGTTAATTAGGTTGTTGTTGTTTGCCTTCAAGTCATATCAGACAGTGGCATATGGTGCCTCAAGAGTCTGATGGAGTCTACTTCTCTGGAGGTTTTTCAGCTGAGGCAGCATAGCCATCTATCAGGAGGGCTATGATTGTGGCAGGGGGGCTTATAGTTGCTGCTTGGCTCTCCCCTTTTCTTCCCAAGGGAGGAGTCACAATGAAGGGCAGCCTTTTTGGAAAACATGGGGCAGTGACATGGGATGAAGGTGGGGTGGAGAAGGAAGGGAGGGAGGGAAAGAGGGAAGTCAGGCAGGTGTTCAGTTTCCAGGGCCCGCCCTTCCCGGCCATGCAGCAGTAGGAGCAGCAACAAGCACCTGGGCAAGTAGGGCAATTGAGGCGCCTTCCTTTGCAACGAAATAAAGAAAAAGTTGCTGGGGAAGAGAGAGAGAGTGGGGGGGGGGGGGAGGCTGGGATGGGATGCCGAGGCCAGAGCCACCTGAGGAGAAGGTGTTGTTTAACTGGGGTGAGAGGAAGCCATCTCTCTTTCTCTCCCCCTGAGCCCACCTTTTCCAGTGCTCTGATGCCCAGGAAGGAAGGGAGGAAGGGAAGGATGGAGTGAGGGAGGAAGTCAAGGAAAGGAGGGAAGAATCAAGGAAAGGAGGGAGGAAGGGAGGAAGGAAAGAAGCAAGGGAGGGAGGCCTGTAGAGAGAGGGGTAGCAATTAGCCTCTGGACCGTATTTTGGACAGACCTGATCTACGGCAAATGGCAGAACTTGATCTATTTCATGATAGATTTCAGAGAATGCTGTTTCACTGTACCCCCAAATTTCTTCCAGCATGCATATTGCAAATGGAAGTGGTGGGGTCACTGCTCAAATTCTAGATTCATATGACTGAATAAAAGATATGGGCTCTGATGGGGTGATGCCTGCAGCAGCAACACTAAAACAAGGTATGTTTCCTTTGCCCTGAATCAGTGATGAGATGAGATCATCATTCGCCCACTTTTGTGGGGATATGTGCTGTCTTTCATCACAGACTTAGTCCCATAGTATTTATATCTAAGAGCAATGCTGTGCTCCTGCTTGGGTGATTTTCATGATTCTGCCCCCTACCTTCAGGCACTGAGTAACAAACAATAATCGGTCAAGCTATGGAAGGCTTTGCAATTTACTGTTCCCACTGCACAAATTTCAGTCCTGCAAGAGTGATGGCCACAAAACTTTTAAACATATATTTTAACTTACATTTTAGAAGTTTTAAAACTATAATGAAAATTTCCCATGCATCTGAGGAAGTAAAGTTTAGGCTTCTCTACACAAGCCAACAACTCCAGGCTCCACAAATGGAAGTCTGGTCATCTTCATGATGAACACCTATTTCCAGTGAGTATCCTGAAGCTTTTTGCTTTAAATCAGCTTTGCACCACTTCAGGCAAAATTGGGGGCTACCTCAGAAACTCTGACGTATTCCATGGCTTCAGGGAAGTCTGGAAAAGCTGGACTCGGTCCAATTCAGTCTAATCCATTGTTAAAACAGGGCACCAGCACCAACACTAGAATGAGGATGGAACATGGACATGTCACTGCCACTGGTCTCCATGAGAGCTCCTAACCATCATGAGTGTCCCTGCTGATATTAGAACAGGATGCCCATACAACCAAAAGAAAAGGGGCAAGCTTCTCTCCTTTTTCATGGATGAATAGGTGCCCTGTTCTGATGTCAGCAGAAGCACACATGATGGCCAAGAGCTCTCATGAAGCTCCATAGCCAGCTAGGAGCTGTGGAAACATAGAGGATATTGACAGCAGGCTAAAATGCCTAGTGTAGATGAGCCCCTGCTCTATAATAAAATAAAATAAAATAAAATAAAATAAAATAAAATAAAATAAAATAAAATAAAATAAAATAAAATAAAATAAAATAAAATAAAATAATAATAATAATAATAATAATAATAAATAATTGCATGGAAAGTTCCTTGACAAAATTGAAGGAAAAGCTGATAAGGAGAAGACCTGGCTATGGCTCACAAATGGGACCCTGAAGGAGACAGAAGGCCTGATCCTTGCAGCCCAGGAGCAAGCCATCAGGACAAATGTAATTAAGGCCAAGATCGAAAAATCAGCTGATTACCCAAAATGCAGACTCTGCAAGGAAACCGACAAAACCATTGATCATATCCTCAGCTGCCGTAAGAAAATCATACAGACAGACTACAAACAGAGGCACAACTATGTGGCTCAAATGATTCATTGGAACTTACGCCTCAAGTACCACCTCCCAGCAGTAAAGAACTGGTGGGATCACAAACCTCCAAAAGTATTGGAAAATGAGCACGCAAAGATACTGTGGGACTTCTGAATCCAGTCTGACAAAGTTCTGGAACACAACACACCAGACATCACAGTTGTGGAAAAGAAAAAGGTTTGGATCATTGATGTTGCCATCCCAGGTGACAGTCGCATTGACGAAAAACAACAGGAAAAACTCAGCCGCTATCAGGACCTCAAGATTGAACTTCAAAGACTCTGGCAGAAACCAGTACAGGTGGTCCTGGTGGTGATTTGCACATTGGGTGCCATGCCAAAGATCTCAGCCAGCATTTGGAAACAATAGGTATTGGCAAAATTACGATCTGTCAACTGCAAAAGGCCACCCTACTGGGATCTGCGTGCATCATCCGAAAATACATCACATAGTCTTAGACACTTGGGGAGTGTTCGACTTGTGATTTTGTGATATGATATGACAGTGACATCTCACATAGTATCTAATTGATGCTGCTCAGTCACGTGTACATATGTGTGTGTGTGTGTGTGTGTGTGTGTGTAGCAACAAAATTACAATCTGTAGGTAGAATACATGTCACCAACTGCCTTCATGTGTGCTATTTCAGGAATTGCCTTAAACTGGGATAGTTCTGTTCTGACTGCAATTCTCCAAGGGTTTCAAAGCCTGGGTAAAAAGACATCTCCATGCTCTGAAACCAAAATGGTATGAGTGCATGTACTCTCCTGAATGTAAAACTCATAGTCACAACTGGAGAAGAACAGTATGTGCCGGATGGAAATGAATCAATTTGTTATCCTTTTATTTTGTATCTATCCAAGGACTGAAAGACATTCAAGTTCTAAGCTGATGGGATCGACAGGCACTCGGGGTAAGAGGGGTGAACTGGGAAGATGTAGAAAGCTAATGCATTTTAAAAAGTGGGAAGGGGAGTTGAGATGGGAGAGATCTATATACTTTGAAAAGCACCTTTTGAGAATAGTTGAGTAAGATGGTTCAGATCTTTTATACTTCCTGTAACATTTTTCCAGTGTATATGCAACAAATGGCATTATGTAACTTCCATTATATTCAGCTGATGCAAAAAACATTGTCTCCCTTTCACCAATGCCCTTTTTTCTCATCTTTTCACCATGCCACCTAAATCCACTTGCCTATTCCACGGCAGTTTCCATCATCCAAATGGGAAAACCTTTAATGGCCTCTTGTGCAGATTTAAGGGATTATCTTACACAAGTGAACTTGTTTCACCAATTTGCTCAGCTAAGCACAATTCAGATACTAGGAAACTCTGCTCTAATTTGGGTCAAGAATGAGAGCAAGTAAGAAGAAAGAGGGGAAAGATCAGGACAAAGTTTAAATACAAAGAGAATCTAATGAAAAGAAAGGCCTCTTTGTATACTATACTCAATGAAACAGCCCCACAGGACACACAGAAGAAAGCCTTTTGGGAAACTTTGTCATCCTTGTTTTGAGAAGACTCACCCAGGTAATGATTATTATAGTTAAAATGAACAGCATCTTGAGGGTGCATATGAGCCTTTCCTTTTCCTCTATTACCACCTCCTCCTTGTCCCCTTCTTTTTCTCTTTCTTCTTCCTATTCTTCTTAAGTTTATGCTGGATGTGACATAGATCAAGTCTGACATGCATGAATGGGGGAATTAAATCTCACCTAAATTCTAGGTGAAAATCGAATTCCTCACTATAGAACCTAAGTGTGAGTTGATGTTTTAGTCCTGGCACTTTGATTTCCAAACAATAGTTCAGGGTGTAAATTGCTACAACTCAAATCCTACACATGGAACTGCAACTGGAACTGTACAATTCTAGACATGTGTGCTCAGAAGTAAAATCTACACAATTGTAAGGATCCTTCATCCCAAGTAAGTAAGGTTAGAACTATAGTCTGACAACGTTACCTGCTGACGTCCTCTGTTCTGCCAAGCTCCCATAATTTTAAACTATTCTGGTATCGCACAGTGTGAGGAAACATTTAGCCTAGGTTGCCTGAGTAGAAATTAGGATCCTAATTCACAGGCATCCTATATATTAACACCCATGCACACACCCCCTTCCATTTTTGGAAGTATGCATGTTATCAGTTTTCAAATTCCAACTTTTTATAGGATCGTCAGATGCACAAAAAGAAAATAGAAAGACAAATACAGGGAGGGAGGGAGGGAGGGAGGGAGGGGAAAGGGCTTGTTAACAGTGGTTAATCAAAGGGGATTTCACGATAGTAATTTTCATGCCAAGGTACACGAAAAGCTCCTTCAATGACATGTAGAGGCCCTGACCCTTTTTGCACCTGTCATCCTAACCTCTGGGTACACATCAATTCAGTGACAGAATGATGGCTGCCAATTTGGATGACATGATAAGGGGATTACACACAAATTCATAGCAAGCAAGACAATCACTGATTACTAGTCATGATGACTGCAAGCTACTTCAGAAACTTTGGAAAATGAGCAGGAACATGCTATTGTGCTCATATCTCTGAACTGAGTTCTACTGGAACATCTAGTAGGCCGCTAAAAGAACAGAGCAACAGAACAGACTGGCTTCATGGATCTTCTTGGTTGAGATGCTACATTCTCTGAGCGTAGCATAAATATCTGCCAGTGAACTTATGGTATACTAGTGCTAAGCAATCTCTATACTGAATGCCACCATAGTGCAATGTATGAGAAACAGGGATCTGCAGAGCTGTCATTTCATTGTGCAGTGAATAGAGGCTGAACACAATATAGAATGACATACTGCTCTAAATGCATCGTTGCACATTTGCAATAATTCTATATACTGAACTCTGCTACCACCAGCATCAACTTTATATGTCCTTTGCACATTGACCTAAATTCCTGCATGTCTAACTGACAGGATTCTGGCTTTCATATTTTTATGATCTTAGCTATGGACATCAACATAGGATAAACTATTCCATAACGACTCTAGAAGATGGGACAAGCTTGTTTTCTGCTGCTAGACTAGAACATGAACAAATGAATTCACATTACAATAAAAGTTTTCATCTAAAAATTAGGAAGAATTTCTTGACTGTAAGACTGTCTCAAGGAGTGGTAGCCTCTCCTTCTTTGAATGTTTTTACACAGAAGCTGGCCTTCTCTCCAGATCAATGTGAAATGTTTTGCAAAAAATAGTCTAGAAATATTTTAGTAAATAAAAAAAATAGACAACATGTCTCACAACACTGATGGACAACTGGCTTAATGGGTGCTTGTGAACATACCCTTCATATTCAAAATGGGAGATGAAATTGAATACAGAACTCTATTTCTGTGGCAGATCATAAGTTTTACTTGCTAAAGTTCACAATTTCAACCCTAATATCTCCCAAGTAGAGCTGATCCAAATACTTTCCCCAAAAGAATTTGAGTTTTAGATCACAAGGTCATTAAAAGGAAACAATCTTGCGAGAAGCCAGATTCCCAGCACAATTCTTAAAGGATTTTAAAAGTAAGCAGTAGCCAGTTGCTGAATAAGGAAACTTGTCTGATGACCATCTAAGCAAACAAACCCATTGTTACCTTTGTAGAAATCCCACAAAGGGTGCTCATAGTTCCTGTCCATCTTTGTGAAAAATGTAGGAAGATGGGTTGAAACCAACTCATATGGGAAACACTCTTACCTGAAACTATTAGAAAACTACAACTGATCACCATAGATAACATTAGGCTAGACTAGATGGTTCTGCCAACCTAGCAGTTCGAAAACATGCCAATGTGAGTAGATCAATAGGTACCGCTCCGGCGGGAAGGTAACAGCGCTCCATGCAGTCATGCCAGCCACATGACCTTGGAGGTGTCTACGGACAATGCTGGCTCTTCGGCTTAGAAATGGAGATGAGCACCAACCCCCAGAGTCAGACATGACTGGACTTAATGTCAGGGGAAACCTTTACCTTTTTTTTTAGACTACATGGGCAATTAGTCTGACTTGCAGCTTCCCACATGCCTATGAAAAACCTAGCCAGATATAGTCTACTGGTTTGTTTTAGGCCAAGTCTAGTGTGTCTATATGTTTGCTAAAAGGAACAATACCTTTGTACAGACTCGATGGGGTCTGGATTTGGGAGCTCCTTGACGCCAAACACTCCCTTCTTTCTGAACCTCATAGCTTGGAGGCACATTGGATGGAGAAAGGAGCAACTTCTTCAGCTGCAAAGGGAAGCGGTGAAAGAAAGAGTCGGAATTCCTGTATAAATGAACAGCAGTCTTAACTTAAATTATTACAGCCTCCCCACCTTAGATACCTTCAATTCATAGGACAAATAGCTGGATTATAGATCTAAACCAAATACTGCAGCTCCCAGAGCAATGCTTCAATTTGTCTGGGACAGGTTTACAAAGCTCCCCAGCTCCTCCAGACAAGTGCCATTCAACCAAAGTCTAGAAGACTGAGGATGCAACTACAATTTCCCCAAACTCTGCATGATTCACCTCTACATGGGTCAACATTCAAAAGCCAACATGGGCCTGGCCAAGGTCATTTCTGAAGCTTGTTAAAATTTCTTCAAGGTAACAACAAACTTTAATTAAAAGACACACACAGCTAAAATTTACAAGTTTTATCATAATACAAGACAACCAGTCTATAGTTTCATGCTATTTCATAGAGATACAGTTCTGTAAAAATTCTGAAGTGAAACCAAACCCTGAAAAAAATGATGAAAGTATCAGCAAAAAAGACATTTTCCTGGAGGTGTCAAAACCCATGACTTACAAAACTAAAAACTAGATTTTGAAGTATAGATTACTTTAATTCAAATTGCATGTTATGTTTTCAAATACATTGGAAGCCCTCTGTAGATGCATCTGATATCCCTTGACGTTAATAGGATTAGTTCCAATCTCATCTTTCATCAAGGTCACCTGTCCAAAGTTCTTATTTTGTTTTCTTTTTTCCCTATTACCAAATGAATTGTAGATATTGCTAAACTCTAGGTGGCTCAATACAGAGAAATACTGTGTCAGTCCAACGCCACCTGGAAAACCCTGTGCCCACAGAAGTGCTGATTGTGGGTACTCAAGGAGCCAAAAAGGAAAAAAAAAGGTAGGAGTAGGTCTCTTTTGATAAGAGAATCCTTCCTGAATAAACAAACGTGCTTTTTTGTGTATGTGGATAAAGTCCTCAAAATTACAGAGGAGGACTTCTCATGTGCATTGACATCATGGTACGTTATAATGTTGCCAAGAAGGAGCTGTGTTCAGTTGCAAGTCTTCAGCTGATCTGGGATGAGCATTCAAATGAAGAAAAACTATTGGGACAATAACTTTCCTTCAGTAAGGGGTATGGTGAAACATGGACTTGGGGAATGGTTGTCCTTGGGTTTACATGCTCCAACCCCATACCTCACCCCTTTTTTTAAAGTTACAAGGAGAAGAGGATGACCCTTCAAGATTTAATGGATGATTGGAGATTGCATTGCCTGGGCTTTTGAGAAGTGCAGCTAATCCCTTCTCCCCTTTACTTCCTAACACATTATACACTTTAATGGGTATACATTGGTGTCCATGAATTAGGAATTGGCTCCTACAAAGCAAATCAGGCTGGATGTTACATTCCAGAAAGGGCTTCAATTAATTCATTCATCAGCTTTTGAAGATGTACATTCTGTCCAAATGTCAAGGATTTACTTGGGGTGCTTTTGAAGATGACCTTCATGATGGATGGTCCTTTAATCCCATCAAGGAAGTTCTAGGTGAAACTGCAAGCTCATATTTATCGTACAGTATCTGGTATCTCAAACCAAATCCCTGACTACATCGTTAAAATGTTTTTCTTTTCTTTATTTTTTAAAAAAGAGGCATTCCACATTCTATGCTTTCACACTGAAGGCAACATGGGATCAATAACAAAATGGCAAATTTTACACTTGTGGGAATGTGATGACAAGGAGAAATCTTCAAAGGTGGTCTGGAAACTCAAAAAGCTCTAAAAAACTAATGATGGATATCAAAACTGTCAGTTCCCACAACCAAGCACCTTTTTTCTCAATCACAGCAAAGCGACAGTTCTGGAGATTTAGTATCATATGTATCTAATAACCCAAAATGTTATATGTTTCCCCTCTGCAACGTATACATCCTATATATACACATATAGATTTGTGTGATATATACATATAAAAACATTATACATCCCGCCACACACATGCACTGTTGTGAGAAGTGAGAATGCATACTTCTTACCACTAGATGTAGCTATAACACTTTTAGAAATCATGACAAGTTTGTAATGATAAAGAGATGGAATGGGAGGCTGAGGCCTGTGCTCTAAGGCAAGTCTGCTTACTAGTCTTTTGCTCCAGTGTTATCAGTCTCCCTAAGATCATTTAAAGCAAGGCTGTGTTAAGAGAAAGGTGCAGCTTGTTATAAAGAGCTAAGGGCCTTTAGCCTCTTCCCTGAATACTCACTAAGCAAGAGCAAAGAAGCACCCAAGGCTATCTCTAACTTATTAAAGAGAAAGAAAATTCAGAATATGTGTTCCCTTTCTGGCACCCACCTTTGCTGATGGAGTAAAAGGGGAGGTGGAAACAAATGCCAAAGAGAAGTGAGAACAGTCAGGACTACAGGTTAGCCCACAGCCTGTAAAAGTTACTTTTTTGTATCATGAAAATCCCCAGTGTTTGCCAGCTCTGCAAGGCTGCATCTACATTGTAGAATTAATGTTGCATGACAACACTTCAACTATCATGGCTCAATGTCATGAAATCATAGAAGTAGTAATTTTAGAAGGTCTTTAGCCTTCTCTGCCGAGTGCTGATGCCTCACCATCAAATACAAATACCATGATTTAAACACATTGAGTCAATACAATTAAAGTGGTGTCAAACTGAACTAATTCCAAAGTGCAGATGCAACCCAAGTCTGAGAGCTGCAAAAGCCATAGACAGGGAATTGTGTGGTCTGCATTTTTCTACAAGCTCAAGGGAGAATATCAGAATAGTTTGGGTTAAAAGATTGGCTTTCTTGAGAACCTCAGTCTCCATCTACACTGCCATATAATGCAATTTAACTGCGTTATATGTTCAGTGTAGACTCATAATGCAGTTTTAACTGCAGTGAACTGCATTATAGGAGTCTACACTGACCAAATAATGCAGTTTCAAATTGAATTATATCGCAGTGTAGATGGGGCCTTGATTTCAATGCAAGGAGAGAGAGTCAAGAACAAAGGCACATTTCGGGCCCCTGAAAGTATGTGGACAATATGTGATGAAACAAATCTTACAAGGCAGATAGACATTTCAATCAGATTATTACAGCACAGCCCTACATCTGTCTACTTGGAAGTGAACCCCATTGGATTTCCAGGTAAGCAGGTATAAGACTGCAGTATTAGTCATTGCAGGCTGGGTTTACATTCAGTGTCTTTCATAGCAACTAGCCTTATATCAGGATTGGCCCGAGCACAATGAAATTGTACAAAGTGCATAAAAATGCCTGTCTAATAAATTTGTATAAATAATCAAAATTGTAGAATCTGAATTTTCTGAGCAATCCCTCCCCCCAAATTTGTGGCTGGAAAATCAAGTGAGTCCAGGGGGTTATTTTCCTTTTTTCAGGACTGATCATCGACCAGTGTCCTTACTTCTGAAAGAAAGCTTGAAGGAGCTCATACATTTTTAAAATCTACGGTTGTTTCCCCCCCACAAAACAAAACTCTGTAGTGGGCCAGTGGAGGTTTGGAGAAACAGCGATATAAACCCAGGCAAATAACAGTGCATGCTGTATTCTTCCGATCTGGAATTATTTCACGCTTATAGTGACATGATTCCACCTTACCTACCATGGCTGCATCCTAGGAATCCTAGGGCTTGTGGACTGGTCAGAGGTTTCTAGAAGAGCTTCCAGGCTGAGAATCCCAAATGCCTCTCCCTCCACTGCCAATCCCAAGGTTTCAAAGGATGTAGCCATGCTAGTTAAAGTAGAATCACAGTTCTATGACTTTGCCATATGAAAGGGCCCATGATTTATTTAGAAAGTGAAGTATAAGCTATGACTTGACAACTTTGATTAGATTTGGATTGTCACAATACAAAATTTTGATTTCCAGTAAGCAAATGAATATTGCACAACACATTAAGCTCTACCATGAAGACTCAAATAAATATAGAATAGCCTGATACTCAGGGAAACTATTGGACTCTCAATAAATCCAGTTTGTCTCATGCCTTCAGCCATGCAGGTGAGCAGAATCTGGAGACTTTTTGACGGACATGGAGATGGGAATAAAATGCTCTAAGTTCAAAGCACAGAGATCTGGGATGCTACTAAACCATTCACACACTTGCTCTTTCCATTCTTCTCTCCCTCTCCTGCCTCTCAGCCTCCCCCCTCCCCAATGATGATGGTAATAGAACAAATCAGATGAAAGCAATGGTGCGGCACATGTATACGTATACAATAAACAGGTATATATATATGCTTTTGTATTGTTATAATTGTAAGCCTATAATGAAAAAATTCAGACCTTTGCTTCCTATCATACCCATGCAGCCGGCTTATCAGAGGTGCATCCAAATCCACCTTAAACAGTAGGAAGTAGGTTCTTACTAGAGACAGCTCATCAACCTCGGGGGTCAGAGGAGGGCCCCTAGAGACAGGGGTGGCAGGTTTGGGATAGGGGGTGGGTGATGTGTAGCCGCTGTTGGGCATGTCCCCCTCGTCCATATTTCTGAAGGTGGCCAGACCCATGTCGTCCCCCTGGATGTCATCCAGTGTCTCGGTGAGGGCTGCCAGCAATGCTTCATTCTCGCTGTCTATAATCTGGAGGAAGGAGTCAGAAGAATGTGTGAGAAAGACGGGGGGGAGGGGGAGGGAGAGAAAAAAAAATTAAGTTAGCACTTTTCTGTAACAATTTATTTTTCTAAACACTTTATTGCATCATCCTTCAAACAGATCAATGCATTTCACTTGGAGAGTGAAACAGTTTCTCGAATAAAAGCTCTCCTACAGAAGAACAACATATCATATTCAGGAAATGTAACACAGGTGTGTGTACTGATCTGAAGCTGGAGAAGTTACTTTTGGGAGGGTTGTAGTTTCCTGAAGCTTCCTTTTCAGCATGGCTTCTGGTCATGCTAGCAGGAAGATTCTGGGAGATATATTCCAAAATACGTACTTTCCCAATCTTTGATATAAGTGTATATATTCTCTTGATCATTTAAAAAAGTACATTTGTTAAAAATAAAAATTGGAAACCTCAGTGTTAGCATAAACATTGGTGGGAAAAGCTTGGTCTGCAGGCTGCATGTCCCACCCACTAGGTTAAAAAAAAACAAAAAAAAAAAAAACGACTCCAGCACTCTCTTGGTCACAGAGGTAGCTGGCTATGTTTGAGAAGAGGCAGCTAGAAAGACACCGTAGGCTCCTGACACAACTGTTTCTCTCAATGGGTCTGCAGCTGACAGCATTTTCCAGCTCCCCAACAACTCTTTGATTGGAGTGCTGCCCTGGCTGGAAAGGTAGGCTTTTGAGGTCATGTCTGACATTAGCAAAAACTTGCATCTGATTTATAATCTTGTGAACAGGATGCCAATGAGGACTTGAACTAGAAATAATTTCTCAGCCACTTTTTCAAGAAAGAATGTTTTTTTCAGTGAGAAGCCCAAGATCTCCTGGGAAAACAGTTGCCAGGTCAGAGGACAAACCCAGGCCTTGACATTTTCAGGGTCAAAACTAGGAATAATCTGTATCTAAGCATTCTGTTTGTGTTTTATATGCAAGTAGCTATACTTTTTTGTTGTGGCATAATATTCACATTTCGTTGTCAGTTGCATAATCAGATTTCATAATCAGACTAATCCCTGCCTTCCATATGACTGTGTGCTGCAATGAGAAGCAACCATCATGGCATTTAATTATTTCTTTGTCCACAGATGTAATTGTTGTACATGCAATTGCATATTCCTTTGTGGTGTGTAACTATTCATCAGTTCACTTAATGTGACTCACTGGGATTGTGGAAACAGTAAGCACATTTGCATATATATTATCAGTTGTACAAGGTGTGTTCAGAGGAAGAGGGTGTAGCACAAACAACACTGTGTATGCATGATTTAGGATCATGTCAAATCTAACCAATGATAAGAAGACACATATGAACATTTTTGAAGGTAGCACACTGCCCTGAGATTCTTCTCCCTTGCCCTGAGACCTGGAGAACTAGATCTAATTCCTTGGAGATCTGGGAGCTTTACAGGGGAAGGGGGGCAATCTAGCCTCCTAACCCCAACAGTTGCTCACTGCAGCACAAAATATTGCTAGTTAAATACAATGGGAAAATATTTTTTAGAAGAATAAATGTAGTAACATGCTAAAGTTCTTCCTAATTGGGCAACAAAAGAATGACTGATTCATGGCACGGCTGCCCAGTTATGGGAAATTGCAGCATGTTATGTTATTCCCTCTTTCTTAAAAGTAACTTTCCAAGCTCTGCAAGATAATAAAATCCTGTGTATTTTTTTTAATTCTTCGGAACTCTTGATCAGAATAGAAAGTAAAGAAAGCACAGGGGAAATAGTTTAAATTCGATGTACATCTGGTTACATCCTCCCTCTTACTGACTTAAGACTGTTACTGGAAACAATTTCCATGGCATCAACATATTGCTTTGACATTCCACACTCTCATTTGGAATGGGCACTGCACACCAACAATAAAAATGGCACAATTCCTCTGATTCAACGTATGGAGTCATGGGAATTATAGTTTTACAAGCCCCTGGTGCTTCACCAAATTACAAATCCCAAGATTCCATAGTACTGAGCCACTGCAGTTAAAAGTGCTGTCAAACTGCATTAATTCTACAATGTAGATACACCCTTAATTTCTGCTTTTTACCTTGCAAATTGTTAAGGTGTCTGTCACCTCACCCTTTATGGCCATCTGTCAGAGCTACTTTGATTGTGCTTTTCCAGCATACCAGGGGGTTGGACTAGATGGCCCATGTGGTCTCTTACAACCCTATTCTATGATTCTATGTAAAGGAGAGGGGAACACACTCCTTGGACAAGGCCACACTGTTAATCTACTTCAGATTCACAAGTGACCACTCCAAGATGCTCAACACACATTACATTCCTGAGCCATTTGCATGTTCTTGAGATAATTGTTATAATGTGTTTGGCTTTCCAGTGCAACATGAGTACCTCTGCCTTGTCTGACTGAGCTCTGAACAATACTGCATATGTCTGTCATCATTCAGAGCTCCTGCAAAAATTGCCACCTGTGTGTTGTGACCAGGGACATCTTTCTGACCCACATTTCCCTGAATGACTTTTTCCAGGGGGGCAGAAAAGGACATTTAGTGCTTGCCAAAGCCTTTGAAGGCCTGTTTGCACTCATGTATGCTGGCAATCTATGCTGCAAAATTCATAACTTTAAATGTTATGGATCAATGCTATGGAATCATGTGTTTTGTAGTTTTACAAGATCTTGAGCCTTCTCTTCTGAAGAGTGCTGGTATGTTGCCAAACTAGAACTCCAATGATTCTATAACATTGAGCCATGGCTGTTAAATCTACAGTGTAGATGCACTTAGTGACATAGAAGTATAGCTGTATCTAAAGAGCTCCAACCACAGAAAGGTTTGCAGTAATCCTCAAAATATAGAAAAATGGATTCAGTCATCCTCACAAAATGTCCTCTCTTTTTTCTGCTTTGACTAAATTTTCTGTGTTACACATGTTTCTTTCGCCTGTCCTCTGGACATCTTGTCCTCAGCTGTGGATAGCTTGAATATCATTCAAAAAGGTGTGAGGTGCTTTAGCAGATTCACCCATCCATGAACATTATTTCTAGAACGAATTGATTTATTTAGCAATGGCAATCATCCAGTTTCATGGAGATCTGATCTGATTTGGAGGCAAGTTTTATTTCTTCATGAATTGAAAACTTTGTCCCTATATGTGAATTTCTGTTTCACAAACAGAGCTAATGTTGGAAGGATTATACTGGAAGTATGATTTAGTATCAATGAAATAAAGCTACAAATTCACTGTTTAAAGACTGTCAGCCCTTTGACATTTTCCATCATTGCTGATTCTCTCCTCTTTTGTAGCCCAGTGTTACGCATGTGTCTTTGGAAGTACATTCAACTGATTCAGGCCAAGTATACATAGGATCACAGCCTTAGATATACTTCAACCAAGACAGATGACATCCTGAATAATGACTGTCACTTTAATTAGTATAATAATCAACAAAGGTTACAATGCTAAACACACTAAGCCCCATTAAACTCAGTGGGATTTATTTCTAATTAAGCATACTCAAGATCACAGTACATAGCTTTGATCTCAGAATAAAATTTATTCTACAATTAATTGGTTGGGCTGAAATTTTCATATAAACTCAGTGTACACTGAAAGGATTGTGGTGTAGTCTTTGTTCTCCTAAAGTTGATGGAAAAACAGAAACTTTAGAATGGTCTTTCCTTTCAGTTTGTACTAAAACTTAATTTTAACTTGCAAACTTTTAATCCAAACCACTCTCTATCAATAAAATCTAGAGTTGCCTAAATTGCTCACTTAGAATTTGCTTAATGTTAATGCTTTAAAATCCCTCTTCTATTCCATGAGTTATGCATCACTCTTCCGACCAATGTTCAAATGTCTGCACAGGACTCAGTACTGGATGAGGTGTATCTACAATCTTTTACATCAAAAGTTTCCTCAATGTAGGTTTTAATGTCATGACTTAAATCTGTGTGAAAGGTACCCTCTTGTATGGTTACTTTCTTAGGGATAACTCCACTGTAAAGATTATGGTGGAACATTACCCAGGCTCCATATACATAAAAGAAAAGTAAATGTGAATCAGAGATCCAACAAAGAGAGAGGGTGGAGTATGACTGCAGGGAAACTTCTCACACATCTTGAGAAAAATATGCACATAACACTTTTGACATCATATAATTACCCTGTAGAGATCTTACAGAGCTGGAAGCCAGAAAATGTTCATGCCTTATCAGATGAACCCAAACCACACAATCTCACAGCTCAGCAGATTAATCCACACCATCCCGAAGACTGTGTGCTGCAACGAGGGACAACTAGCAATGTATCGACAAAATTTACAGCACAGTTTGCAAAACACCTCTCATGACAACTCACAATCAAATCATGTCATTACTGTAATTGCCTTAGGCTCGTTGCAACCCAATTTGAATTTCTAGGAAACCAAACGGAAGGTGTCCAATCCATTTCAAATCTATCAGGTTCATGTATGTATTAAGGACTGAAATGCGTTCTGTTTATACAAATTGATAAACCTATTTTCTAAATGGTACTGATGCTGGGTTGTTGTATGTCTTTCGGGCTGTGTGGCCATGTTCCAGAAGTATTCTCTCCTGACGTTTTGCCCACATCTATGGAGAGAATACTTCTGGAACATGGCCACACAGCCCGAAAGACATACAACAACCCTGTGATCCTGGCCATGAAAGCCTTCGACAACACATTGGTGCTGATGCTGTTACCTGAACCGTATGGTATACTACTATTTCTGGGAATCAAATAAGAAGATAACGAAGAACGCTATTTGTATTGTATTAATCTTGAAAAATTAGTTATGGTATACTAACTGAATTGTGGTCACATAGAATTCAACTCTTGATACTTTATTTCAATATTAATTTGCTGCATTGACCTCTCAGCATCTGAAGGTATGAAGCAATATAGGTATAATAGCAAACTTTGCCTTTAGGCATGAATAGAAACATATCAACCAGCTGCTTTACAACTCAATCAAGAGATAAAAGTGGGATATTATTATTATTATTATTATTATTATTATTATTATTATTAGGTGTGCATGAAGCAATAACAATAACAATAACCATTAAAAAAGAACCACATCCTTTTAATGACCATTTATATTATGTCCCTGAAAAGTCCCAGGACCTGGTTATATGAATGTATTTATTTATTTATTATTTAACTTCTACCCCACTCTTCTCACCCCGAAGGGACTCAAAGTGGCTTGCAGTTTGGCCACTGCAGTGCCACATTACAAAACACAGTGTATAAATAGATCATATTAAACAATAACAACAAAAACATATAAATACAATAAAACTTTGAAAACTTGAAAACATAACCTGCCATGGCCATCCTTCATGTTGCTGTGTTCATGTCAGTTCTGTATTGCACTATCACTCTATTCCCCAAACGCCTAGTTCCAGAGCCAGGACTTATCTTTTCCCCCTGAAAACCAGGAGGGAGGGAGTTCCATAACAGAGGGACCACCACTGAGAAAGTCCTGACTCTTGACCCCACCAGTCGCACTTGTGAAGAAGGTGAAGAAGGTGGGGCCAAGAGCAGGGCCTCCCTGGTGGATCTTAACAACCTAGCTGGTTCATAGGGAGAGATACGTTTGGACAGGTAAGTTGGGCTGGAACCGTTTGAAGCAAGGGTTTGGGGAATTTAGTTATCACTCCAAACAGATCATGGAGAGATGCCAGACAGGGCCAAATTATCACAACTGATATTCCAGGATCCTCATGGAAAAATAGAGATTTGGAGCAAATCTACTTAACTCCAAAGTGGGGGAGGGGATTAACTCCATTGCATCACATGATACACTGAACTATTCCAGGTTAATGTGGCATTGAACTACATCAAGAAAAGGCACATTTTTCCAGAGGTTTCCAGAGACTAGAGCAAACCTGAAGTTTCGGCCCATATAAACAGTTGAGCAAATTCCAATATGGAACAGGCTTCAACTATTTACATCCCCATCCTATATTTTCTGAGCCTGGGGACAGAGGATGGTACATATTGTCCCTTTCATTTCAGAGGTGGCCATCACTCAGCAATCGGAGTGACCTTGGCTGGAGCACAAGAGTGATCAGAGAAAGGAGGGGAAAGGAGGGGTGATTCCCCCTTGCTCCTATGTCACTCTGGCACCCTGGCTTATGTCACTCCAGTCAGTGAGCGAAGGCTACCAGCTATTTTGCAGCTGGTGGTCATAGCTATGATGGGAACAGGAGAGGGGTGGTAAGAGTGCCAAACCAAGATCGGTGCCACTGAACAATCAGGACTCCTTCCCACTACAGCAGCAGCTTGGGGACTAGCCCTATGGACTTTCCTGGGACTGATCTGGAGTTCCACATCCTATGTCAGCCCCAGGGTAAGGTGTCTGTGTAGATGTGGCCTCGGTTTTTCCTCTTCTCTAATCAATTTTTAAATCTGTCAAGTTCCCCATTGCTGGCTGGAGGACAACTAAGCATGCCTGATGGTTACACCTGCTCAAAACTTGCAGAACATTTCCTTAGCTCAGAAACCACTATGCAGGGCAAAATAGGAGACATTGAATACAAGACATTAGGAAGCTTTCCTTGTATTCCACATGGCATGTAGTAGCAGTTTTCTGTCACAGATATTAGGCAATGTAAGTCTTGGTGGTAAAGGATTGGCCCTTGCAGTATAATGAGTTGTCAGAAAAGCTGGTATTTTAGCCTAGATATCACCATTGATGGACATTCCTCAAAGTACATGGTACTTTAAAGCATGTTGCATTGATTGAAATCATCAAGGCAACATTTAAAAATCTACTTTTGAATAACTGATTCATATCCATGTTGCTTTAAATATTTGGGTTGCAACTTTAAACCAAAATCACAATCAAGCACAGAAAATCCAGCACCGATCAGGACCCTAATGTGGAAGGTAGGGAAGTTTGAAGATTTTGTTCCTCACATCAGTAAAATAATCTCTTCACACACATGGCTCACTTGACACAAATATAAACTGTACATGTACAGATCCAATCCAAATGGTGCCATAGCAAGTAAAGGGCAAGGATCAAGGATTACAGCCCCCATCCACAGGCTAGACACATGATACAATTTGGGTCAAGACAGAGAAAGAGAGTTGCCAGAGATGTTTTAGTCTGAAATTTAGTTAGGTATGTATGAAGTAAAAAAATGCACTGGTGGCACAGAAGAGAAGATCTCAAATCCTGGTTGGTTCGATATAACTTCCCCCAAACAAACACACACATACTCCAACACTTTACAGAAAGGTTTCATGGGCAGTCATGGTACAGCCCTCCATACCACTGCTTCTTAAACTGTAGGTCCCAACCCAAAATGGGGTCCCCTTAGCTCAATGTTGGGGTCCTAAAAATTTGCAACAATAAATGTTTTCAGAATATCATCTAGTGGCTGTTTTAGACAAGCTGTCGTGCAGTGTTTATAGTAGAATCTGCAGAAGATGCTTAAGCTGGAATTCATAAAAAGGAAAATCAGTCTGCTTAGCAAATCTTCCAAATGCTGATTTGTTATTAGTAAATGTTTTATTTTTATATCTACTTTATATATCTATATACCTGGGGTCATGTAAACATTTTTCTGGTTGAAAGGGGCCATGAGTGGAAAGGTTTGGGAAGCACTGCTCCACACAACTACTTTGCCTCAGAATGCAAATGCAGGAAAGTTTGCTTTCTGGTCTTCTCCCTGAGGTGCTAATGTTGCACAGGGCCATGTTGATGTGGGATTGCTTCCAAGCAAATGATCCTTTGCATATGGGCTCTGATGTGACATGGTCACAGGAAGGTCTTAATCACATGCTAGCCCAAACATTTGCATTGGCTCTTGGAGACCTAGCAGCGTACTTGGCTTTAAAGAAACCAAGAGCTCCCACTGGCTCTGAACTCTTATTTGGATTTTTCAAGAGTTGTCATTAACCCCAAGTATTCATGTCCGTTCTGTTAAAAGTTATCATGGCAGCATCCAGGAAGAAGGCACCAAGGGGGCTGTATTCTCTGGGCAAATTTTATTTTCCTTCTGATATTGGCAAGAGATCTCCACACACAGGACATCAGCAGGATTCATCACACTCTGCTCATTCCTGAAAGTCCTGTCTTTTACATTTCTGCTCTGTTTATCTTTTCCTCAGGAAGTTCAGTGGAAACTATGCATCCAACCACGACAACCTGTCAGTCATTCTGGACCTTTTACAAGAACAGCACAAAACTGGGAGGCAACGGTATGTCTGTGGAGAAGGGACTCTTCAAACATTTGTAATGAGTGGATGATTCCACTACAAAATGCAGCCTGGTTCCAGCAACCTGAAATCTAAGCTGAGTCTTATATTGAAAAAGAACGGGTCTGAAAAAGTTTTTTTCCATTATGCTGCTAAATGTATTGCTCATTCTGAAATAACAAAAATGGAAAAGGAGGGTCAGCAGCAGGGAAGATGTTCATTTTACTGCTTGTTTATCATCCATTAGCCCAAATGCAAGCTCTTATCCCATGGTGTTAGTTCATGTTTCTCTTCTCAATTACTCCTGGGAAACACTTCAAAGAGCTTCCTGTGCAGCTATTCCTCAACCTTTGATATAAACTTTCGCAGGAATCAGAATACAAAAGAATGGGCTCTTCGTTTCATACAGGAACTGAGCAGCAAAAATATTAGCTTTTTTTTTTACAAATAATAATAATAATAATAATAATAATAATAATAATAATAATAATATGGGAAAACGGAAACTGAAATCCAGTCTCTGACCAACACTGTTCGAATTTTTAATACTGATATCAGCATGGAGTTTGGTTTGGACAAATGTTCGACAGTGGCATTGAAGAAGGGAAAAATCATTGAAAGTGAGGGCATAAATATGCCTAATGGCCAAACAATAAAGTGTCACCAGCCAGAGGCCTATAAATATCTGGGCATATTACAGCTGGACAACATCAAGCATGAACATGTGAAGACTGTGGTCAGTAAAGAATACACACAAAGGGTCAGAAAAATTCTCAAAAGCAAGCTCAATGGAGGCAACACCATCAAGACCATAAACACCTGGGCCATACCTGTCATACGATATACTGCTGACATTATAAATTGGACACAGGCGGAACTGGACAATTTGGACAGAAAAACAAGAAAACTCATGACCATTCATCATTCACTGCACCCTCGCAGTGATGTTGACCAGCTATATCTGCCTAGAAGATCAGGGGGCAGAGGACTCTTACAAGTAAAACAAGCAGTCAAAGAAGAAGAACATGCCCTGGCAGAATATGTAAAGCAAAGTGAAGAACCTGCTTTGATTGAAGTCAAAAGTCAGAAACTCCTCAAAGCACAGCAGACAAAAAACCAGTACAAGAAAACCACACTACAAACTAGAGCTGACAGCTGGCACAACAAAACATTGCATGGAAAGTTCCTTGACAAAATTGAAGGAAAAGCTGGTAACGAGAAGACCTGGCTATGGCTCACGAATGGGACTCTGAAGAAGGAGACAGACATCACACCAGACATCACAGTTGTGGAAAAGAAAAAGGTTTGGATCATTGATGTTGCCATCCCAGGTAACAGTCGCATTGACGAAAAACAACAGGAAAAACTCAGCCGCTATCAGGACTCAAGACTGAACTTCAAAGACTCTTGCAGAAACCAGTGCAGGTGGTCCCGGTGGTGATGGGCACACTGGGTGCCGTGCCAAAAGATCTCAGCCGGCATTGGAAACAATAGACATTGACAAAATTACGATCTGTCAACTGCAAAAGGCCACCCTACTGGGATCTGCACGCATCATCCGAAAATACATCACACAGTCCTAGACACTTGGGAAGTGTTCGACTTGTGATTTTGTGATATGAAATCCAGCATATCTATCTTGTTTGTTGTGTCATACAATGTCGTTGTGTCAATAATAATATAATAACTGACTATCCTTGTCTAATATTCAGGCTGTTAGTGAGCCAACTTGGGGGGGGGGGAGAATATTCCAGAAAATAGTTCCTTTTAAAATAAAAAATGATCTTCTCTTGGAAGAAGAACAGTACAGTTCATATGCTAGAAGCTTCTCTTCCAAAGTTAGATTTTAAGACAGCAAACCTACTGATCACCATATTAATAGTCCTCCTCAGGTGAGATCATGTTCTATTTAAATTATAAAAGTCATGTTCAACTTTACATCTGCATATATCTATCAGCACACACACACACACACACTTTTCCCAAAAATTGAAAATAAAATTCTGTTATTAGCCTTAGCAAGGATTATTGCAGAGTTGCACTGGAGCAGTGATTCTCAAAGTGTGCTCCACGGAGCTCTTAAGAACTCCGTGTAGCACAGTCAGGGGCTCCACTGGGCCCCCGCACCTCCCCCCCCCCCCGCTCTCACCTGGCTAGGAAGCATGTGGCCTACTGGGCCTCACTGCCGCCACAGCCTTTGGAGTGTCCTTCTGGCTGCCGTGGCCTTTGGGGCCTTGTTCATCCTGGCCACAGCCGGCATGGCCCTTGCGGCCTTCTTCTGGCCGGTGCAGCCTACGGGGTCTCCTCCTCGCCACTGCCGCCGCCATAGCCTACAAGGCCTCCCTGCTACCCTTATCTTTCTCTCTTCTCCTCCTCCTCTTCCTGCTCCTTTGAGATCCAGGTACTCCTCAGAGCTCAGCGTGTGGCGGGGGCCCTGAGAGGGGGTAGGGGGTGGTTTTGCTCCTGCCAATGCCTGCACCAGGCAAGAGGAATCTGCACCATGATTGCTACGGGCACCAAATGGTGGATCCCAGGGTCTGCCCACTCGCCTTCCTTCAGTCTTGCCTCCCTTCAATCCTTCCTCCTTCCTTTCATTCCCGCTTCAATCCTTCCTCTCTTCCTTTATTCCTCCAAGGTGGAGAATGAGGAAGAGGAGGAGGAGGAGGACCAAGGCTTTAAGATCCAGGCAGGTCTATGCAAGGCACTCCCAGCGGCCCTCAGCTCCCTTCTCCTCAGTGACAGCAGCTCCATGAAGCTACGGGCGCCAAAAGGCGCATCCCAGGGCCCAGAGATGCCTCTTCTCTCTGGTCTGCAAGGAGGGAGGGAGGGAAGAGAGGAGGGAAGAAGGAAGGGAGGAAGATGCATATTATTATGAAAAATTATGGATGGCCATCTGCTGGCGTGCTTTGATTGCACTTTTGCTGCATGGCAGAAAGGGGTTGGATGGGATGGTCCCTGGGGTTTTCCACTGAAATACTATTAAGTTTATGTTGGTTAAAATAGTTTTTCATTTTAAATATTATACTGTTCTTTCTTTTTTCTTTTGCACTACAAATGATATACATGAAGTTTGCATAGGAATTTGTTCATGTGTTTTTCAATTAGTTCACACAAACACTCTCCACCCATTTGCCACTGGCCCAGCCCATCTGTCAAATTTTAAAATGCAATCCAGCCCTTGTGCCCAAAAGTTTCTTGGGGCTCCACAATAAACTTTTCCTTCAAAAAGGGATCAGCAGCTTTAAAGGTTTGAGAACCCCTGCATTGAAGGAACCAGAAATGCCTAGACAAGTCACATTTTGTTGAATGTGAATAAGAAAAACTGTGAATTTAAACTGTATTTAAAAGAGATAAAAACATTTAAATAAATTAAATGTTATTCAAAAGTACATAGATAAACTATTTAAAATATGGTTAAAAGTACACCACATTCAAAACACCCTTCCATCTCATTTAAATACCAAAGGCCCATCTAAAGATTCCTGCTGTCATAACATACAAAACGGAGAGAATAATCTAACTGCACTTCCCACTAAGAGGTTTACCTCCCATGTATTCTCCAAACATTTCTGTGATGATAGTGGGACTAAGACCACCAAAAGATCTTAATACATAGACACATATAGGGATACATGGTTCTTAAGATATTTTGGACCTAAAGCTCTGTCAACGTTTAAAGATCACAATCAGCATTTTGAATTATGCCCATAGGCAGACTGGTAGCCAGTGAATTTTATGAAAACGTGTGTCTGCTTTTTTTAGTGATGTATAAATGTCCTCAAATGACAGACATACCTGTCAGTGGGAAGATGAGGTCAAGAGCAAAATGCTCATCTGTTGTTAGCCTAATAAGCAAGTTTTACCTGCAGGTTTGTAATAAGATTAGGAAGGGATTGGGCAGGTATTGCCATGTGACCTGACCTACTGGGTATTGAGAAAACTACTAATATTTGACTTTTACCATATTCATGGTCTAGTACTTAAATGGGAGTCTGCCAGTGAATACTGGGTGTTGTATGCTATATTTCAGAGGAAGGAACAAGCAAAACTATCCCTGAGTATTCCTTGCTTAAGAAAACCCTATGAAATTCATGTGACTTGAAGGCACGTGAACACACGTGCATGCATTGTATTTGCATTAAATTTGTGTAAACACATATTTTTCATAACATACCATGTTTTTATACAAATACAATCTTCACCAACCCCCCCCCCCCCCAACCAAATACAGATACAAAATCATCAGAATGCACAAACTTCTCATAATCTTTCCCTGCAGAAAGTTAATGTATTGCATTTTTTGTTCTCGGGCAAGGATAGAAAAAGCTCCCTTTCATGCATCAGATCACACCAGGTTTTCAGCTACTTCAGCCAATATAGAACACAATTCTTTCCTTTCTTACTTGCTTTTCTGTTGCTGGTCAGTTTAAGATTACCTGGTTCGTGGCACTGCAGATGCTTGAAACAACCTACTTAACTGCAACCCAGCAGTAGCCATAAAGGTTCCAACTGCCTCATATCTTGCAGTTACATTGTGTAGAGATGACAAATTTCTGGGAATTTTGAAATCATGGGAGGTTTTCTAGAAAACAGTGATTTTTTTTTTGAGAGGGGGGGAATTAAATGTTACACTCACATCTTTTACAGCTTGAAAATCCACCTCTTTATGAACAGAAAATGTAGTGTATACATACTGTGATACAATTACACAATTTTGGTTGCAATAAATTGTCATGTTTGGTATATTAAAAATGCAGCTAGATTGAATTCCACTTAAACATGTTTTGTTTTGTTTGTTTGTTGCAAATGGCACTGCAAGATACTGAACTATATGGTATCTCTTTGGTTTTGCATTTTTGCCACTCTATAAAAGAAGCGTCAACCTTGGTATAACAGAGATCATTATTTTGTCTCCTCCTGTTTTCCATAATGTCAAACAGACATAAAGCATTCAGTACCATAAAAAGAATTGAGAAAGGGATTAAGACCAAGATGATCAGATACAACAGATTGTTTTGCATAAAAGTCATCCTGTTATAGAACATTTAGAAAAGAAACTAAAGAAATAAATATATGAGCACCTTATTTTATGAGTCCTTTTAAAATAAAATGTCCCAAAATCTATTTTTATTTCTTTTTCAACTCTCTGTGCCCCCCCTTTTTTTGTGTAGGGAATCAGAAAAAAAAACCCTGTATCTTTTTGTTCTTTCTGAAGCCTTTTAGATAAATTGTTAGAATGGAAGCTGATTTTAAAAACAAACTTGAACCATAAGATCTACCCTCTTAGGTCATGTCCTCTCATATCTCAATGAAAAAGAATGAAAAGGGATTAGTGCTAGTGACAGAAACCAGTAAAGAGTGGAGTAGAATACTAAGAATAACAAGATTGTAAAATATTTACTGCAATTTGTATAAAAACTGAGATTTCTTTGTAAAAGAGAAATTCTCTCATGGCAGCCTTGTTGCTAAGCCTCTAAATTTTTAGTTACTTTCTTGTTAGTCATAAGAAGAGCCCTGCTGAGGATTAAAAAGCAACCTCATGAAACATTTTGCTGGCTGAAAAGGAAGCCGGCTGCCAGAGGAGAAGGAAAGCCCTGTTTTTAAGCTTCACCAGCCTGCTTGGCTTTTGCGCTGGCCACAGAGAAAGGGACATCCCTCTTTTGCCAGCCCTTTCTTCACACTTGCTTGATGAGACTTCCACGCTCATGCCTGCACTGCACTGGATAGTGGTTAACACAAGGTTGGACCTGGGACAGAGTTTTTGGCTGTTATCCTAAACCTAATACAGGGAAATTAAAGTGCTGCATATCATGGCAAGAAAGTGGGCCGAGAAGACAGCAGTAGTTACATCACGGGGCATGAGTGGAGACACACTGGCAGTTAACTCGGGTTAAGAAGGGGAGAGGTGCAGCTAATAACAATTCATGGCATGTCCAGAAAATGGGAACACTCAGCCTATCACGAGTACAGTGCACCCTGATGAGAGACAAGACAGTTTAGTTCTGTCTAAGTGCGTAAAGGCAAGAGAAACACAGAAGAGAGGGAAGAGATATGGGATGTGGAAAAAGAATCCTGTCACCTCCTCCCCCAGTAAGGCATGTGGTTTTAAAATCTTCCCTGCTGGCTCATCGCTCCATGCCTCTCAGCTCGGTGATTTGTATAATGGGACCGCGTATATTTAGAGAGCACGAGCAATGCACACCGAGAAAGAGCCACAGCTATAAATATCCATGTATACAGAGAGGTAGAGGTGGTGCCGAAGCTGCAATGTCAGATAAAAAGAAGCTTTCTGCGTAGTGGGAAATTAACATTTTTAGGTCACGTCACTTTGCGGTGCTCCCCATGAGTTTCCTGCCCCCTTGCCATGCGCCATGCCATTCGGCTTCATTGCTTCCTATGTACTAGTGAACAATCTTTCAGGTTTGGGTGGTGGAGACCAAGCTGGATGTGTAAGGCATCATCCTGCCATTTCTTTTCAATAATAGATTACAGGAGGCTAGGCTAGGCTGCCTTCTCCTATTCTTCCACCTGCTCATTAGCTTTACTACACTTGCTCCATTTAGAAACCAAGTGCAAATTAATGGAGCACTAATCATCTGCTGAAGAGATATTAATAGCTTGGACCTCCTCCCCACCACAGACACCTTTCCTCAGCTTTCCCATGCTGTTCCAGAAAGGAGAAAGAAATGAGAAATTAATGGGTTTTGGGCTAAGACTGTACAGAATGTCCCAGGCTTGTGCATCCATTGCAAGGGGCTTAGAATCAAAACAGGAATTGGCTGGAGGGACTAAGGAAGAGAATTATGGTTTTGCCTTTCACATCCTGAACTTCTCAGCATGTGTGTGTGAGAGAGAAAAGGGATAAAATCTAACTGGAAGAATCCCAGAAAAAACACTTCATTTACTTTACCATTTTCCTCCCTCATCAATGTGCATTTCAGGGGCCAATGTAAACAAAATTATGCATACAATATAATATAAAAAATCCATTCTATCCTTTCTATATAAATAAACCATTGTCAAATGAAAATAAAATAAAATCAGTCTCAGCAAGTTGCCAACAAGTGCACAAGCAGAATGACCTACAGTCAAATTTGAAATGTTGTGACACTAGAAGCTTTTTAACTTGTGGCACCTAAAACCATACAACGTTGGTGTCAGTCACATCACTTGTAGAAAAAGCATTTGAGAGGGTGCTACCACCATTGAAAATTGCCTCTCTTTTGGGTCTTCATGATGCACTTTTCTTATGGATTACAACGGGAAAGGAGTCTCTCGTGATGTTCTTAATCTGTGGGCAGAATTGTATGGTAGGAGGTGTACATACTTATGAAATTAGCAGTACCTTAAATTTATTCCAGGAACTAATTGGATAGTAATGTAACTCTTCCAGAAATTATGTTAACACAGTTATAATGTTGCACTAACAGAAGCTTCCAAATGGTCTTCATGGGCAGTCCTCCATATAATGAAGGACAGTAATCCAGTTATCAGGTTCTTTTATACAGATGGGAACAAACATTTATTTGAATGCATGCTAATAAAAATTCCTTAATACAAGGGCTCAGTCTCTCTGCTTGAGAGTTTTTGTTGTCCTTATTATTATTATTTTATTGTGATATATATATATATATATATATATATATATATATATATATATATATTCAGTTATCCATTGAGATCAGGGGATTGATATCTGTAGATGGGCAATCCAAGTCTAACAAACAACACAGCTGATGAATCAGCTGAAACATGAGGAAAACACTGAAAGGAATCAGGAACTCTAGTGACAATTTTGGATCTCAAAGTAGTCCCAGGTTACACATTTGTTTTTGAGGAAGGGGGAGAATGCAATCCCATGCAGAACTGACTGTATACCAGTGATACTTGGCATCTTCATCTTTAGCATCCAATTTCTGTCAGTCCTCATCTGATCTATTACCCTCCAGATAGAAAGTTAACAACTCCATAGGCTTCCCTGATCATGACAACACTGCAAAACTGAGCTGGCATCTCATTCCAAAATCTCCAGGAACTTTGTATAGATATAAAAGAGGACAGAGCAGAAGACAGAACTTCATAGGCTACTAGAATTCCCCTCAAAGCTCCTGTCTGAAATTTAAGACAGGAATTTGAGTCTGAAGGCATGACTAGGTCACTGTAACCTCAGCATTACTATATCACTGTAACTTCAGCATCAACCCAGAGAGCCAGCCTAACAACACAGCATGGTTGGTTGTATGGAAAGCCACTAGGAGATCAAGGAGAATTAACACTTCTGTCTTTCTCTTGAAAGATGACTAGGTTGCTTCAGTATTAAACCTACTCCAAATCCAGACTGAAACAGGCCTAGATAATCCTGTTCCACTGAAAACCACCTGGAGTTGGCTCACCACCCCTTGAAAATGTTGCCTTAAAACATTGACTGATGAGTTCTTAAGGAGAATGTTACCTAATTCAGCTTTCAGTATAAGGCATTCTCCTATGTTCATATCAACATTTGGCACCAAACATAGGAAGCAAGGAAACCCTGCAATAGCCTCAGATTCCAAAAGTTGTCTGGAAAATAATGTTCCAAAAGATAGATGACCATGTGCTTTTACTTTAAACTGAGGATAGGCAACTCCAGATGGCCCATAACCATTTCCCACCATGGCCTTCATGAATCCTTTTTGATAAAATGGAATATGGCTGGAATGTCACATTTGATTCCTCCAAAAAGATTTGTGTGTGTGTTTGGAGGCACAGTTTGTGCAGTGAGTTTTGTTATCTGGGGGATGTTGGCAGCCTGATTGTAATGTGGGTTTTTCAATGGGTCAATGGTTTGAAAACTATCAACAGATGGCCTTGGGATCTGTCTGTAGGCTGCATGACTACAATCTTTGCTTTAGACTAAGAGTGAGACATCATTTCTTTGCTTTGTCTAAGGAAGAGCAGTGTTTTACATATTGAGCAGATTCTAATAGTTTTCTTCCACACATATGTAATGGAAGCCTTTTTTAAAATGTTGCCTCCAAAACTCTTGAAAGCAGGAGACTATATTTCTAGTTGCTCCTAGTGTTTTCAATTCAAAATAGTGTTTTTGATTCAAACATTAATCCTGCTACAGGTAGCTGTTATTTTTCTGAAAAGGAATAAAGTCACATCACATGTGTCTACTCCCCCTTTGAGACCATGTTTCTTTCCTCAAGTAGACCACCCTAAAAATGATATTGGCCCCAAAGCTAAGGGGAAGACACCTGTGAGAAAAGGGTATCCTTGAGAACCAACTTTACAAAGTAACAGGAAAGTCCGCAGTGCCAAATACCTGAAAAAGCTCTGAGTCATCTGTGCTGTACTGGCTGGACTCTGTTTCGGAGCGCCCACAGTCCCACTGCAACTCACTAAAGCAATTCGTTGAATCAAAGTCACTGGCATCCAACTGGGACAAATCAATCTCTGGGAAGTCAGAATAAAGGTGCTCCTCACCAGACACTTCATGCTGTAGAGAAAAAAAAAGATGAGGTTGTGAGTGCAGCCATTTTAGGAGCTGCAAATCCTTTGATACTTGTGACTGAATAAAGGCACACATGCCTTTATGGGATATAGCCCAGACATGGATGTCTTTGGGTACCAAATGTTACCCAACACATTTAATGTAAGAGTTAGAAGCCTAAACAGTGACCTCTTCCCTAGAGCAAAGTAGACGCTATATTGTTTCTGTATGCCAAGACTTCAACCTTCCCAAATCAAACATTTTCACATTTGTTTATTTCAGAATTTTTAACCTGCTCTTCAGTTTCTCCAGAGCAACTTTGAAAACAAAATACAATCAGTACAAATAAAAAGAACAAAAGCAAAACTAAAATGAATTAAAGCAACAGATATGACTGAATCTGATTCTCAGCTGCCAAGAAAGTACAACTGATAACAGTGTAATTTATAATCTAAATATAAAGATGTATATCATGAGGCCTTCCAGATATCGTTGGACTACAACTCCCAACAGTCTCAGCCTCATTGAGAAATGCAATCTAAGAATGGCAGCCACATGATTCCCACTCCTAATCTAAAGAAATAGACGGAATGCAGTCGAGTTTATATATTCAGATGGCAGCATTTAGATACTTTAGGATCAGTTGGGAAGCTATGTGTCAACCTTTTAATGCCAGATGTACAAAATGCGATTCTTATTTAGTAATCTATTTAGTTTATTTAGTAACCTATTTTGTTAGATCAGTGGTTCTTAACCTGTGGGTTGCAGCCAAGCAGTGGGCCACGAGAACGAAAATCCAGTCCACGAACCTCCTTCCTCTTTATTTATTTATTTTATTTGTTCCTTTCCACGGAGCTGACCATTGCATTGGCTAGACCACATCAGCTCTAGATTATTAAATATGTTTTTTTGTAAGCGAGCAGATGGCGACATATGGCATATGTTCTGTATCAGAAACTAGATCAGATGTGGTCTATCTAATGCAATTTTCTGAATCCGCATCCCAAATGACCAAATTGAATCTAAAGTTGACCAAAAACTGATTCGTAACTCTTTTGGTACTAATGTTGGAGAGTGGGCCCTAGCCAAGTGGGCCCTGGTCAAAGTGGGCCCTGGTCAAAAAAAGGTTGGAAACCACTGCGTTAAACCTATTGTCATCAAAAGTAGTGAGGTTTCGGTAATATTTGGAAAAGATTTGAATTTTAGGGAACCTAATTTGTTTGCTGCCAGGAATAAAATGACATAAAATTAATTGGAATTAAAACTGGCTTGGCAGATCTTTTACTTTTAGGAAAATCTGGATTTTTGAAAGTATAATATTCACTTTTGTAGAAGATATGTTGAAAGATAGCAGTGTTCTGAACTGGGGTTTTTCACTTGTCTTCTAAGCCATCAAACGAACAATGTTAGGCTAGTAAATTTTTTCCTTCCCGTTACCAAACAAAACTCTAGAATAAAACGATCTCTTTCCACTAAATATTTCTATTCAGCATTTAACATTTTCATTTGGGAATGGTATTCTGTAATTGGCCTGCTTTCACAAGTAAGCTTTGGGTTTTGTATTTCCTGTATACATGCAATAATATCCTATTATGCGAGTTCAAAGATTTGGATTTCTATGCTCTTGAAAATATCACTCCCACTGTTTTCCAGTGTGAGGGAGAATAGGCTCCCGGTAGGACTGACCTAGTGTTTTGTTTCCCTGTGGCAAAAGAAAGGGGTGGGAAACGGGAGGAAAAATACAGAGGAAAAGACTGATAATGTGCATCTTTTAAATCCATTATCTCTTCTTAGCAACAGGAAGATACCAGTGCACCACCAATTAATTTAGATTAAATGTTTTAATTTCTAGTCTCAGTTTTTAAAATTAAAAATGGCTAAGTCCAGTAGCATATTTATAAATTAACCATAATTTAAAGTGTTTTGTTTCTTCATAGAATCAAAGAGTTGGAACAGACCATAAGGGCCATCCAGTCCAACTCCCTGTCATGCACAACACACAACCAAAGCTGAGGCTGGCACCTTTTTGATAGGCCACCAAAAAGAAATTGATTAGATGAAAAACAGAGGCCCTACTAAAAAAAACACCTTTCTCAAAACACATTTCTTCTGGGCAAGCAGTTGCTCTCCCAGAAGACTGCAGCTGAGGGAGAAGAGGCAGAGTTGTACCAACGACCAGCTTCATCGTGATTTCTTCTCTTCCAGTTGTTTCCAGCTGCTTAGTATCAACATAACTATGTCATTTAAAGATCATTTGCTGTTTTACCCTCCCTTTCCCACTCATCAGCAAAAGATGAGGGACACCAGCTTGGTAAAGGTTAGAGAAGTGGTGGGCAAATGTACTGGATTTAGGGGAGCACTTTCCCCCTTTCTATGAAACCTTTCAAAATTGCTTCCCCCAAAAGAATCAACAACCTTGGACAAACATCTACAATTCAGGGAACCTTCCACACTACACAACAATAGCACTACAGTTCCACTTTAACTGTCATGGCTGCATCCTGTGGAATACAAAACTGTAGTTTGGTCAGAAGCACCAGAGGAGCTCCCTAGCTGAGAATTCTAAATACTCCTTCATAAACTATAAATCCCAGGATTCCATAAAATCCTGGTATGGCAACAAAAGTCAATTTATATAATGTAGCAGTGCTCCCGATTTTAAAAATGCTTTTTAAATATTAAATAATGCAAGGGGGGGGGTGAAATAAAAATTGAAGTTTTGCTCTCATAGAATTTTGGAATATGCTATTTATTCTTTAGGGAGGAAGAAGGGGAAGTCTGAGTAGTTTGGAAAAATTGTGATTTTTAATATATCCCTGAAGGTTGCATGTTTCCATAGGTTTGGCCTTGGCCCCCACCATCCCCAGGGGCACAGATGCTCTCCTTAGGTGAGGGCAAGCTCTGAGGCTCACACACCTCATGCCCTGCCAGAGCAGCTGCATGGATTCTTAAGCTATTCCAGCCTCTGGTGACGTAATGCAGACATCCAGAGATTATCCTACTGCCCTGATAGTCATCAATTAGGAAGAGGCTTAGAGGGTACACCAGACAGTCACGAATCTCATCAGGCTCTAGAAAGAGCCCTGCATGCATTTGGTGGCCTTTTTTTGGCCCAATAGACAAACTAGCTTCCCTTCCCCTTACCCCACACTCTATAGCAGTATTTGTTTAACCTTTCTTCCCCTTCCTAGGCCTTCTACATCCAGCTTCATCCATCATCTAAACTTAGCCCTGCCACATTTGTGGCATCAAAAAAAGCAGACCTTTCCAGCATAGCTATTTCCAAATACCCGTTGACAATCTCTCCTTATAGAAACAAGTTTCTCCAGACACCAATTCAATAACGGCTCTAACAATGCATTGTATTCTTCCCCTGCTCCTCAAACCCAGCCAAAATGTGAGCATAATAGAGCAGAATCAATGGCTGGCGCATGTAAGGCAATCTAAGCTCTAAGAACAGAGCTAAAAATATCCAGTCAATCACACAGAGCAGCTGAGACCCGGCCCCATTTCCAAGGCGTACGCAATTGCATTAAACTCCCCATAAGGATAGTGAGAGCAAGTGACCGGGAAGGACACGGTAGTGCTGCACTGCACCATTATGGCTAAGCCTACCAAAGGTCACAGGCATCCTGGAAGTGCTGCCTTCAGGCGTCCAGATGGAATATAGCGTGGACAGGGACAAAAACAGTTTAACACTAAGTCAAGGTTTGCTTAGACCAAGGCTTACGGGCAACTCCTGCCACTTGATGATGGTGGTTTCTACAAATTTTACCTGGTATGGGGTAACATCCCCTTCCTAACATCAAGCATTTTGTTAGCCATTATTAATCTGAAGGCTAAAATTTGTCACAGTGATTTTTAAAATTTTAATGCTCATCTTTCAACATTTGTTCTTTCTTGTAATCAAGGCAAGTTGTGTAAGGTTATCCCCTGTCATTCTTCAAATAATCCTGTAAAGTACATTAAATGGATTGAATTCAAAGGCATAGTTATTTAGTCTGGAAAATCAAGATGCAAAGAGATCTTGCAGCACCATAGGGCAGCACTGATAATTAAGTGTGGCAGCAAAAAGATTGGGAGCTTCTACACTGTAGAATTGGTGCAGTTTTACACCATTTCCATGGCCTTGGCGGGATATTATGGAATCATAAAAATTGTAGTTTGGTGATAAACCAACACTATTTGGCAGAAAGGAATAAAGGCCTTATAAAGCTATAGCTCCCATTAGCCCTGGAAGGTAAAGCCATGTCTAACTGACTTAATTCTACAACGTAAATATACCCTAAGTCTATATCCTCTGATGGATTTATGAAAGTTTATGATATCAGCTTCATCTTAGTTTCTAAGGCACTAGAAGATCCCATAGCATATTAAACTGGTTGACACTGAAGTACCCAGCAATCTTCAGGCTAGACCAGAGATCTGATTCCAGATCACTTCAGCCCATGTTTATTCCACACCCTGGAAAACTAAACATATCTACTTGATAGCCTTGAATACTGAGATTCTCTTGTTCTCTACAAATTCAAATACCCTGTGGTTAAGAAAACCACAGTCCCAATTGTAAAATTCTGGTCCCAAATTTAATGGTATTAGTGAAAAAAGATAATGTTCAGTCCTGTATTTCTGAGACAACAAATCAACCGCAGGCAAGTAACCACAGAGCTGGTAGATGATGATGAACACTTTGTCTTTGTAATGACCAGGAGTAGCATTCCAAACACTAACCAGGAAATGAAAATGCATGAAGCCCCCTTTTATGTGATGACCCGTTGATCGGTGGGAGCTTTCTAACAATGAGTAAAGCGAATTCATGTATTTTTCATTTAGCTCTCAGATCACAAGATCAACTGAGCATTTGAGAAGCCGTAATGAGAGAACAACATCCAAGGCATGGCTTTGAAGTTTTCTAAATATTCTCTCTAGAACCCAGCAATCAATTTTCACAAGAAACTAAAGAGACAGTATTTCTCCCACCCTGCCCCCGGCCACTACATTTTCTCTTTATTAACTGGGATAATCTCAGATTATAGAGCTTGTTTCCCGCGGGAACGAGACTTTATGTCTTATCTGTGTTTTTCCAATTTAGTTTGGGACACAGTGTCCCATAACAGTAAACTGCCAATCCCTCTCCTCTTGTGTACAATCATCAGGTGAAAGAAAGGGCAACTGGAAAGCAGGTTATAAAGGAAAGGTTTCAAGGAAAAGTCCAATCAACTGGCAGAAAAGGGGCTTGGAGGTAGAGAGAAAATGAAGGTAGTCCCAAAGTATGTTACAAGACAAACTTCACAACATCTGTTTAAAGTGGGAAATGATGTCACCTTTCTGTTGAAAATAATGAGAATTCTTTCAGTTGCAGGATGGAAAAAAGTGCCATTTTTCTGGATTACTGTGAAGGGCAGGGTGAACGGTTATGTCCTCACTGGGATTAAAATAGCCCTGATGCCTTATTATCATTTACTCATTGCTTAGTTTAAGAGTAACTGCATATAAAGTGTCAGTTAGGAGAAAATAGTCGCAAACTGAATGGAGGATGGGGTGGTGGACTGCCTCTAGCTTGTTCTTGCACTCTGAACAGAAGCACTGTGTTCAAATGTCATCTTTTTGTGTGTGTCAGGAACAACTTGAAAAACTGCAAGTCGCTTCTGGTGTGAGAGAATTGGCTGTCTGCAAGGATGTTGCCCAGGGGATGCCCAGATGTTTTTACCATCCTTATGGGAGGCTTCTCTCATGTCCCCGCATGGAGCTGGAGCTGATAGAGGGAGCTCGGCTGCGCTCTCCCCAGGTTGGATTCGAACTGGCAACCTTCAGGTCAGCAACCCAACTTTCAAGTAATCAGTACTGCCGGCACAAGAGTTTAACCCACTGTGCTACCAGGGGCTCCATTTCATCTGGTGAACACAGACAAGGAAATAAACATTATTATGCATTAATGTTGGCATATGAAATTGTGGTTGAAGGCACAGTCATAGCAGCCTGGAGAAAACTGACAGCCAAAGGGCTCTGTAGATAAGATTGGCTGAGACAGGATGTGATACAGTACATCTCCTATGGACACAAACACCTGAAGAAAGCAAAGTTTAGTATCAATACTGCCTCTCAGTGAAGTTCGGTCTGTCAGTCCTGGAAACCAAATTCACAACTAATGTTAGCTACTTGTTACCCAGAATACTGCAGAGTGAACTGGATGGTTTTATTTATTTCATGTCAAAAGCATTGCATAATAAATAAGTTTAAAAGCGATAAAATAAAGGAATCACAAACAGCTTAATAGTTTTAGACCAAAAGTGGGCAACAGCAATTGCATTGTCCGTAGCTTTAAACAACAACTCCTCCATGCATGAGGCAGGGCATTGTGGGCAAGCATACATATGCTGAGTTGTTTGTTCTGCTCCACAGTCACACAAGGTGGAGGGTTCCTCCAGGTAGTGCCACCTTGCCAGGTTGTCTTTTGATCTGCCCACTCCGCTTCTCAGTCTATTTAGGGACTTCCAAGTTGCCCATTCTTGGTTTGCCCCTGGAGGAAGACCCTCATGGGGGGCCATCCAGTTGGTTTAGCTGCCCAGAGGAACACCCTTGCTGTTGCTGGGGGAACATCAAGAGGCGTGGTGGTTCTCATGAAGCCCTTCCTTGATTTGAGTCTGGTGGGAGGAGGCTGATAGTCATGCAGTGGGTGGATTTCACAATGTTCTCTCACAGTTAGCAGCAACTTCCCGTCGCACGTCAGGAGGGGCAATGCCAGCTATCTTATAGAGTTTATCAACAGGTGTAGGTTTAAGGCATCGTGTGATTATTCTGCATGTTTCGTTCAGTGCTATGTCCACCTGCTTCGCACGGGCAGACTTGTGCCAAACAGGATAGGCGTACTTTGCAGTTGAGAAAGACAAGGTCAGGGCTGATGTTCTTATTAATTGTGGGTCTGCACCCCATGCACTGCCAGTAAGTTTCCACAGGTTGTTATTGCGTGCAGCTACTTTGTGCTTGGTTTCATGCAGTGTTTCCTATATGTTAGTGTTCGATCTAAGGTGACACCAAGATATTTAGGATGAAAACAGTGTTCGAGCTCTTAGCTTTCCCAAGTAACTTTCAGTTTCCTGTTGGCTTCACGGTTACGTAGGTGGAAAGCACACACTTGTGTCTTGGCAGGGTTAGGCTTCAGGTGGTTATCTTTGTAGTAGCTGGAGAGTTCTTTCAAGGCATTAGTGAGCTGGCTTTCAACTGTTTCAAAATCTTTCGCTTGTATTGTTAGCCCAAGGTCATCAGCATATATAAAGCTCTTTGTGAGTGATGGTAGTGGCTGATCGTTCGTGAAGATGTTAAACAAGGTCGGTGCAAGAACGCTGCCTTGGGGCTGCCTTGCCTCCTCCATCTACTTTTCCGGCTCTGAAACTCCACATAGAAGCTGTGGTTTTTCAGGAGGGTCTGGACAGTTTTTGTAAAGTCAAAGTCCCGGGTGATAGGGTAGACTTTATGCAGCATTTTTCTATGTTGCACCGTGTCACAGGCTGTCGTAAGGTCCACAAAAACTGTTCCCGTAATGCAGCCTTTCTCATAGCCTTCCTCGATATGCTCAGTCAGATGAAGAATTTGACCTGTACAGTTTTTCCCTGGTCTGAAACCTGCTTGTTGTGCAATAAGCTTAGGTTCAATGACAGGTCCTAATCGATTTAACTGGATGGTCTGACTATGCCTTAATACAGGGGGCCTTGGGGGGGGGGGGGGACTATAGTTTAAAAAAATGAACAAATTCCTATGCTCACTGCACATCTTATTTGTAGTGCAAAAAGAAAAAGAAAAGAAAGAACAATAGAATATTTAAAATGAAGAACAATTTTAACGTACCAGCATTTCAGTGGGGTGAATCTGCTTTTGGCTGATGAGATAGTCAAGTTAATTAGGATTGTTGTTGCTGTCTGCCTTCAAGTCATTTCACAGTTAGGGCAACCCTTAATCTAAAGTTTATGGCAAGAGCTGGGTCAATGACTGTGGAGGGCCGCATCTGGCTTAAGTTTGAGGACCCCTGCCTTAATATAATGTTATGGTTTAATGAAGTCTAGATACACTTTGGTTTGGGAGCCTAGACACTGAAATCTGAAACTGTATCATATTCCAGGTGTCTCTAATTTACAAGGCACATTTTCTTTGCTAACATTTGTTGAAATCATGTCTTGCTCATCAGATATCTTATAGACATATAGAATCATAGAGTTGGAAGTGAGCTCATAGGCCATCAAGTCCAACTCTGCCCAGTGTAGGATCTCCAGCTATAGCACTCCCAGCCTCTTTTAGAAGATTGTCCCCTATACAGGCAGTTCACGAGATACAAACATCCAATTTACAAATGACTCATAGTGAAGAACAAGGGTGAGATAAAGCAAGTGAGAGAAATCTACCCCTTCTCATACACACAGGGGTGTTAGCCCTTCCCTATGCTATTCAAAGCATGAATATATGCGTGTGTGTGTATATATATAGGGTTACACTTTAAAATGTACCTGTTAACCTATAGAACCTATCTTGTTTGTACCTTGGGGGCTGCCTGTATGTCATTATTCTCAATAATCCAGTTGAAGACAATTACAGTAGACTCTGATGCAAAATGAAGCAGCAGCAACCATTTCCTGAGTTATAGTAAGGGCAGAGCTAACATCAGTTTCTTCATAAGTGAAAGTAACAGGAAAGCCATGGCTCCATCGTGGCAAGGAGGAGCTGATCTGTAGTTTGCGCAGGCTAATGGTTAATCCAGCTCATGGAATCTGAAAAGTTCATTTGTTAGAACAGGTAACGTCTGCTCTCTATCAGTTTCTTTTTCTTTTTCTTCTAGACCCCAGGTAATGTATGTTTTCATGAAATGCTCTGATTTCGCTCAAATCTTTCCCTGGGAATAGAGGTAAACATTTTTTTATTTTTAGAATATCTTTTAATATTCCTTTCTTTTATAACTCCAACAAAATACTCAAACCCTTCAGTTGTCTTTGATATGACACAAGGGAAGAGATCCCAGTTCTACAATCACAAGGCACAGCTGACGCTAGCTCTTGGGATAACTTTTGATAATCTGGACAGATGTGACACCTCCCCACTGCCAGCAGAATTGAATATAAATAAACTCCTTCAATCCAGTGCTTCTTTGGGCTGCCTACTTTGCATGTTGGAATCAGCCGTAAGATTTACCTAGTGCCCAGGCAATGCCATTTTGTTCAAGTCCCAATCAAAGTGATCTTAAAGAGAAGAAATAGAACAGTTTACTGCTGAGTGAAAGTGTGAAGCCATCTATAACACAGGGGTCTGCTCAACTCATTTCCCAGGCCAGTTCAAGCACAAGGGTGTGTCAGAGTGAAACTTTGTCACCAATGCACCAAAACAATGGTGTGTTGATTGCATGAAGATATTAATAGAGATAATGTCATAAATCCCAAGGCAAAGGAAAAGTCTGTTCACATCCTTTTAGCTGACTGAAGCAATTCTTCATCACAGCTACTGTTCACCACAATGAATGAGTTGTTGCTCCCATGGGTTGGTGTGCCCCCATCACTGAAGACAAGACCAATAATCTAATCTCTCCTAAACTTTAAGTACCTCTTCTGCTTTATTTTTGAACATGGTTGGGTAATCTCACTGGGGATAGGGGCCATTTTGTTTCCTTGCACCTACCCAGTGGGCTGCACCAGTGCATTTTAGCATGCACAGTGTCACTATCTCAAGTCATTTGCACACTAGGGTAAACGTTTGGTCAGCTGACATCGGAAAGAATGAAGCAACTGCTTTGTTGCAAGTGAATATGTAAACAACAACCACTAGAATAAATGAACTTAATTTGCATGCATGATGCAATATTTTTAAGCTTTTAGGATCTAGGATCCTACTACCCAGTTTCCTTATTATTTATTTTACTGCCTACACCCATTCTTCCCCTCTTTTTTTCTTCTTCACTGTTACCCTTTCCTTTCTACTTGCTTCCTTCCCTTCCCCTGATAATTCTGGAAGGAAAGAGAGCATTTGCTTGCGTGCTCACATGATCCACATCAGATAAAGACAAGTTATGGATTGTGGCCCATCATGCAAAGACCAAAAACCTAGAATCTCATGAATTCTCTGCAAGCCAGTGATGAGTGATAACAGAGCCAAGAACTGAGCTAGGCCTTGCTTGTCTTAGTTCAGTCAGTAAACGTGTTTTCAATCTCTAAGCACCAGTTTCCTTCCTCCATTGCTTTAGTAACAAGAAGAACTACACATCTTTGGCTGCATGCCTTGGAAGAATACGAGCTGAAACACTTAACAGAAGGCAGAACAGCTGATGGTATTTCCAGTTCTTCTTTCCACCCCCATTGTGAGCAGGTGTCCTGTACCATCGTACAGGACACTACCAAAATAAGGCCAGTAATTCAAGGGGTAATGGATCTTGGCTGGTCTAACATTCCAGTTTCCTACATTTCCCTTTTCTGCTTGCAAAAGAAGGAAATTTATTTGAATTCTACCCAGGAGATCTTAAGGAAAACATCCCTTGGTTCCAGCAAAATGGCTGGGAATTCAGAACCATCTTTCATCCCAGACACCTCAGTATAAAGCACACCTCAGGTGTGCGTTATACTGAGTGGGAATTATGCAGCTCTCCAGGTGCTGTGGGATGGCAACTTCCAGGAGCCCCGGCGAGGTGAGTCAATAGGCAGTAATGTGGGGGTTTATAATCAAATGACTTCTAGGAAGGTATGATTCTCACCCTGGGTGATATCCTGCTGTGTTTCATTGCCTCTGAACAACTAAGAGAAGCTCCCCTAAATGCCCATCCCCTGCATCTTCAATTAACAAGGCTGGAATTAGTCCAGGAGGCAATTTTCTGCATCTGGGACCTTCCATGGATCACACTTGTTGCCAACATTAAAAACAACAACTCTAGAGTGGCCAGAAATCCATTTTTTATTTTGAAAAATTGGAATTTTGAGGTGTCTAAAAAAGCTGGTTCAAAACAAGTTATAGTTACAATACTGAAGAACCATTGTGATGTAGTGGTTTGAGTGCTAGACTAGGACTCTGGGATACCATGGTTCAAATCCCCATTAGGCATGGAAATCCATTGACTGACTTTGGGCAAGTCATACCTTCTCACACTATAGCAAGGGAAAAACTCCTCCTAACGTATTTTCCCAAGAAAACCTTACAATAGGATTATTCATAAATTGGATTTGATATAGCAAAAACAGAAAGCAATACTGATCCAAATTACTTTCACGTGCTCATCTTCATCATAGCAAATGTGAGAGCAACCTTACACAAAGTGGCTTAGGATGCTGTTACAGTATAAAGATGAACTCCAATTAAAAATTCAAAGTTGATGGGGGATTTTATGCCCTATTATTTTGTTCCCTGGTTTTCCCTGCAAAGAGGTTATTTTGAAAGTGGAAAAAATCAATTTGCCCTTGTCAGGTACATGATGAAGCATTTTGGACTTCAAACTGTGATTTGTTAATTAGGACACACAGAAACCAAGATTTTGCCCATTTGCACAGCAGTTGGGCAATTCGTCTTCGAGCTGCTCATTCTGATATTTCCCCCAAAGTTTTTCTTTAAAATGTGAATGTTCTTTAAATTTAGTAATTGGGGAAGAACCGTTGCAAATTTTTGATTAGACTAATACAAACGAGAGGGAAAAAGAGTCAACAGATTGATTTGTGTGTAGCATGGGATTCCAGTAGAGACAAGCAGACAATGACTAGTGAGATGCGGGGCTGAAATTATTAAATTATTTTGAAGTAGTGGCAGAGGTCCCTTCTCTGGGGAGTCTGATCTGAGCAGACAGTGTGGAAAGCACGGGCAGAGCATCTCTTTTGGAGCTTTCTGTATAAATTATAACCTAGTGGGTGATGCCTTATGAGCAGATGCAAGATGGCCATTGTACGCTCTGGGATAAGATCTGAAAAAAAAACAACAGAGCTTTCCTCATCATGAAGAGGCTTGTATGTGTCACATGAAAGGCTGCACTGATCCTTGCTCTAAATTGGTCACACACAAACTCACAGAGTTACCTTCAAAGGCCATCACGCTGTGCTGCAACGTTGGCATCTGGGCCTTCACAATGACAGACGGACAGCTAGATAATTACAGAAGGGGAATTTTCATCCGTCCTCCCCCACCCCCTTCCCCAGCTCAAGAGCAAAGACAGGCTTCTGAACCAGTGAACACTTAAGCGCATGGATGAAAGACATATTGTCAACTGGCACCAGTCACAGAGCTGTCTTCTTGAACTCTATCCAGTTTGGGTGAGCTATCATAGGAAACAGTTGATTTTCACACATCACAGGTACCGTTGTCTGAATAAAAGCCTGGAAACACAATCAACAACCTCACAGGATTTATCACTGGCCAACTTACATGGTGTGTGGATGTGTGTGTAGATGTATCAAATGTTTGAATGTTCCTTCCCTGGACATGTAAAAGTGGTCAGAAAGCACTTATTTTAGACTTAATTCTGTTCTTTTGCATGCTCACCATATTTGTAACAAGCACCAGCATAACCACCCTCAGGCCATTTCTATGAGTTCAGAACAAATTCAGTAAGACAATGGCAATGAAAAGTCAAAAGCTATTTTGTTTTTTAAACAGAGCATGAACTAGAGTTTTGGAACCTACTGAGTACTGTTTGAATCTGGATATTTGAAATTCTTTTCCCTGGGCTTAAAAGCAATTGAACCTGAGACCTTTGCTATGCAAAGCATATGCTTTACTATTGAAAAATGGTCCCTTTCTCCCTCTTGCTTTAAAGCGGAACTCATTCAGCCAGGGAGCCTTTAATGACAAGAGATCCAGAGGGACTTTTAAAAAGAAACTGAATCAAGTTCGGCTAGGGAAGCTAAATCACTGCAACCATACCATTTTTCTCTGAGGAACATTCCTGAGCCACAAGCCCAGACCACAGAAGAAAACAAGAGTGTTTGGAGTTTCCACCTCTGTCAAATTTTGATTGTGAGGTTATTGAGAGAAAAATGAAAATATTTGTGCAAATGGCCAATCAAACCACTGTTGTAAAATAAACAGCAGCAAGGCATGCTCCCTCTGGATAATGTGATACAAGTCTCATTAGCCCTGGTCAGCCTAGCAGTGATATGCATTTCATCACCCCACATCCTGGTACAAAATTGGTGAATATTGCATCTCAAATGCTTTTGAGATCTGAGAAGTAGCTGTGGGCCCATCCAAACTAGATAGGCCCTGTTCTTTTTTCCAAGGATACATGACGATTTCCCCCACTCTAAAGTATTTCCAGGGAACTCTCAGCATTCTCGAGGATGTGTTGTCACAAGCATGTGGACAACTTCAACAGAAAGGAGGAAACCATGAAAATGAACAAAATCTGGCTACCAGTATTAAAAAAATTTAAAAATCAGAACAGTAAATAAGAAGCAACACTCTGAAAACAGAGGAGTTCCAGACATGGGAACCAGGGGCAGCTAACGACTCTGAACAAAGGATGCCCCCAGGCAGGAAGAAGCCAGGAGATGGCTCTATTCAATGCTAATCAAGGTGATTAACTACAACATTCACATTGGCCTCCAACTGACAAATAGTTCTTCTCTCACCCTGGACTTTCCACAGATATATATAAACCTTCCTTGCTTAGTTTCTCCATATACCTCACAACCTCTGAGGATGCCTGCCATAGATGTGGACAAAATGTCAGGAGAGAATACTTCTAGAACATGGCTATACAGCCCGGAAAATATACAACAACCCTATTCTTGAGGATGTTTTCTACCCAATCCACAGCTCAGTTTAAATTAGCCCATTGTTATATGTAATGCACTGTAACCCTCTTCCATGGCTGCCTTTATAATCCTGGAACTAGCTAGGATGCCTCCTGCTAAGAAATATGGCAACAGTTCTAAGTACAACAGAAATGCAAGATAATTCAAACAAGAGAAAGAGAAATGCCAGACATCAAAGAAAACAACCACAATGCTTAACTAGTGTAATACAATATTACCCCCATATATGTGAGGAATCCATTCCAAGCTTCATGTGAATATGTGAAATTTTGGACAGTTGTGAAACCAACTGCAGTTGCACGACACTGCCTGAGTACCAGAAGTCTTACACTAGATTCTAGTGGAGTTTAGCAAAAAATCATCAAGTGGCGACAAGGTCCTGGATGACCTGCAATTCATAGCGTGCAACTGAAAGAACTTTGCAGATTGGAGGGGAAAATTGCACTTGCATGAAACTGCCTGTTATCTATTACAGCATCTTAAAAGGATGAGTCCTTTCCCCCCCAGTAGCACAACAGAAAATACAGCACAAGGAATCACACAGCAGTCTGTGAAATGGTAAGCTTCTAAACAAACAGCTGCTGCAGCAGCTAAAAAATGTTGCCGGATGGACAGACTGCAGCCGCTTCTCAATAACTTAATCCCGTTTTAAGCCTTGGGGGCCAGATTTATGCTATCATTTGCATAAATGCCTCCAGGATGATGTGCAAGGGGCTTGTTATTCAAGCACTACTTTCCTGCTCTCTTGTTCTGAAGATGTAGTTGGGAGGTTGAAAGGGGGCAATGGCCTTGGAAGGAGCATCTGGAACAAAAGATGACTAGCTAGGGCATTCTCAAAGAAACAGTGGCTCCTGCCTGTGAGTCATCCCATTTGATTCAGAGTCTCCCACTCATGAGTAAGTCCCTACGCATGGCATTAAGAGATAAATATAACTTCAGCACCAGCATTGAAGTGAAAGCTCCAAATTAGCAAGCAGCACTGAGGTAGCTCTATCGCAAAGCAGCACAAGGTGAGGCAAGTAACACGGAGGCTTCTGGGAGGAAGATGGTGCTGGCATTTATAAGGGGAGGGTGGAGGAAATCCAAACATTATTGGTGGGAGGCACCTGGGCAGAGAAGTGAAAATACATGCATATCTTTCAAAAATTATGGGAAATTGTTCCATTTCTGGGCTCTCTCTCCCTTAGAAGCAAAATAAAATCTCCAAGCAAGGAGATTTTGTCGGAGCCGTCTGGACTTATCAGGGAAATCCATAATTACATACTGCAGGCAATGTGGATTATGGCCCAGCTGAGAGGGGAGAAAGTGCTTTTTTTATTAACATGAACGATTGAACCCTCTGACGGGATAGTCCCTTCGAAGGCTGTATCCATGCAATTAGGGATATTTCAACCACTTGAGGGACACATTATTTACAACCGGGGAGATAACCAGAGGGATTATAGGGTGCCCAGATATGTCATTAGCATTTTATTTTGGGGACAAGCAGCTTTTTCCTGGAGATGAACATTACTAGGAAAGAGAATAAAAGCAGGACTTCAGGGAAAGTTCTTCACTACTTCTGAGCAAGTAGCAGGAATCTGGGAGGAAGAGCACAAAGAAGCAGAGTATACCTGTGATTGTATACAGGTCACTTTCTTCTTCATGCACTCAGTCTCAGCAAATGAAGCCAGCTGACACCAAAGATAGCAATTCAAGTTTATATGCTACAAGTAGCACTTCATAAGGAAATATTGCCTAGCAGAGAGCTCCTGTTTGCTGCTTTGACTAGCCATGACTTCCAACTGGGTGCACCTCTTTTTCCCTCCTGGTCTCTAAAGGTTCCTCCATATTTTCTCCATATTCTGTGGCCACAAGAGCTGATCATTGGCTTTATGATTCTCTCCCCTGAATATTTTGGAAGAGAGTTACACAAAAATCCTTTTTCCAATAAGATGTAAGAAAAAAACATTTCCTAGCTTCTTTTCTCTCCGTGTGTTGGTATACAACTAGTAGACTGTGTCTGTGTTTTGAAATGAAGGATTTGAGGTGAGAGAAGCCTTTGCATATGCAACAGCAGGCTGCACAACTCAATTTCCTCTGAATGTGAAAAGAGTGATTTTTACAAAGTCACAGCAACATGATTACACCTTATTTCATTGCTGTGGAAGAAATACTAGAACATCTTTCATATATATCACAGGCCTAGGAAGGAAGGAAGGAAGGAAGGAAGGAAGGAAGGAAGGAAGGAAGGAAGGAAGGAAGGAAGGAAGGAAGGAAGGAAGGAAGGAAGGAAAATAGAGGGGAAAGAAAGCAGGCATCTGGCAGTCAGCATGAAGGTCAATACTGCCAGGAAAAATGCCAGCCACAGGATGGCATTTGACAAAATGTCATTTTAAATAGGGAAATGTAGTCCTGACTTGTGTCTTTTGTCAGGCCTCTCTGTTGACAGGGTGATATTTATAGCTGAGGCCTTAAAAGAGCCAAATGGTGCTTCCCGGGAGTTGTGATTGGAGAGGTGGCCCAGCTAGTGGCTGACAAACATAAATATTTGACATGGTGAAGGGAGAGAAGGAGAATGTTATCTTACTGGAAGAAGGAGAGAAAAGAGGGGTCCCCTGCGGGCTAAGGGAGCACCTTGCACTGGATTCCCACTGACTGTTCAGCCTTGCAGATTGCAGATGCCTCTGTCACAGTCTGTGGCCAAAGGATCCCAAAGGAGGGGGGTCAGAATTTTTTAAGTATTTAAAAAAGACAAGGCCTGCACCAAGCTTAGCTCTTGGTCACAGGGAAGATAAGAAATAAGTAAACATATACTTAGGATGAACATCTGGTATCTAAATCCATCACCTTTCTACAGATGAGCACACTTTATAATGCAGGCATTGATATCATCAACATCATGATCTTTATGCTACCTTTTCCCCAAGACTGGAACTCAGGGTGACTTGCACACTCAAGACTCGAATTAGCACATGGAAAGCATCAATATAAACCAAATAAAATTATTAACCCTATTAAAAAGCATACACTCTAAAAGATTTTTAAAATTACAGGATACAATTTAAAACAACACATCACTTAGAGTCTTCTGTCAAAAATTTCACATTCAAAAAACCTGCCTGAACAAAAAAAAAACCCTTTACCTGCTGGTGGAAGGACAGCAAAGAGGGGGCTATTCTAGCTTCCTTACAGAGGGAGGGGCAGCCACCAAGAAGGGCATATTTCACATTTCCACCAACTGTGCTGGGCTGAAATAAGTCCTAGATCTCAGGAACAAGGCAAGCTAACATGTTTCCCTCTTTTTTGTGACATATTACTAGGGTAGTGATACCTTAAGGTTCTTACAGTAAGTAGTAACAGGATCAAGTATGTGTGTGTGTTAAAGAAAACCTTATGATGTTAATATGAGCAGCTGCTGATGTAGCAAGTGTATGGATGTTAGAATACAGTTTAGAGACGCTGAATTAACAATGACTTAACAGCGGTGCTCTTTGCTATGATGGAATAGCTATTTGTTTTATGTTCTACTCTCTCATTGGAATGCAGAAGCCTTATTCTGTGCTACTTACAAGTACTATAAGTTTGTTGAGCTATTTGATTTGTATGCAATACTGCAAATTTATATTTTATCTCTGCTGACAAGAGTAAAGATCTTTGTTCCTTTTCCTCTTGTTTGTGTGTCTTTTGCACTGGACCTGACTGAAATCTGCTTATGCGTAACAAAGGTAACAACTATGTAGGCCTCTGGACATAGTTGAATTACAGTTCTCAGGACTCCTAGCCATTGGCCATTCTTTTGAGCTTCTGGGAATTATAGTCCAACAGTTTCTGGAATGCCATATAATTCCCACCCTAAACAGTGGTCTAAAATCCTATTTTTAACCCCCAAACATGTAATCATTGGGACTATTCTGTCTGGTATTAACTACTGGATTTTCTTCTGTACATTTAACTTTACAAACTTTTAGACATTTGCCTATACTGTCAAACTGAACCCTATTATTTCCATTTCATGGGAACTGAGCTACAGCTTGTCCAAAGCAACCCAGTGATAGAAGCCAGTGGTAAATGCCATGCCTACCTATATTTCTCCCATGAAGCAGTTACAATTGAGAGGTGAACAGGATAATTATAACTGCTGTGCCATTTCTTGTAGTGATTCATGCAACAGCCAAACTGTCAGTATGCTTGGCCTTTCAATAACTGGATCATAATAACAGTATTTTATTCTCTCTTCTCCCCCCTCCCCACACACACTCACAAATCTTTTTTTTAAAACTTCACTTTCTAAGGGGCTCAACTAAGGTAGCCAGTAATTACATTCACTGTGTGAGAATGGGCCCTGATGAGAAACAAAGACTCTGTACCCCAGGTCTGTCTGTGACTACAATGTGCAAGCCCTGTGGGTCCAACTCTGCTCTATAGTTTGCTTGTTGCTAAAAGACAGAATTGAAATACAGGGAAAGGTATGCTAACAGTACAAAGAAAAATGTTTAAAGTTTTTGACATCCACCTCAAGAATTTGTAAAGGCATACATTCGGAAGAGAGGTGATGCTGCCCTAAATCATTCATTTCCACAGGTCCACCTTGGAAAATAAAGTGGAACAGCAAATGCTGCAAGAGCATTTTAGAAAGGAAGGATTTAGGAAGAAAGCATATTTAGCCAAAGATTAATTCTGTCAAAGATTAGTTAGTGGTAGTCTTCTTTCTCTTTCTGACACATCCTTATTTTATCATAGCCATAATTCTCAAATATACTCAACTATTTGCAGTTTCATATAGTGATACTGAGAATGAAACCGTTATTGACAGTTTTATCCTAGGCTCTGTTCTGACTTATTTATATCCAGATAAGTTTGAATAAAGATGCACAGCTAAATAAGTTAAGAATTTTCATCTTAAACAATGAAACATTTTTACGTGATCCAGTGCAGGGTAAAGTACAACACTGACCTAGTACAACTCAGAAATATTGTATTAATGTACAGTTTTAGGCAAATAGTGAGGGGGACCCTTTTTCTAATGTGGAAAGATAACTATAGGGTAGAATATAACCAATACAGGATTCCTGAAAGATCAAGTTTTGTTACTATGGAAATAAATCCATGGATTGGCATTCAATGGCCAGTGTGAGATAACTACTATTTCTGTGGGGATTTTGATTCCTTATATGTGTTTCATTATTTCTAACTGTAGGAAGTGACAGCTGAATCTTTTGTGTTGCGTTGTATGTCTTCAAGTTATTTCTGATTTATGGCAATCCTAACATGACCCTGTAACAGGATTTGCTTGGAAATATTTGTTCGGAGATGGCTTGCCTTTGTCTTCCTCTGAGGATGAGAGAATGTAACTTGCTGAATATCACCCAGTGGGTTTCCATGGCAGAGTGCACATTACAACCCTGGTCCCAGAGTCATTGTCCAATGTTCAAACTATTAGCTCTATCTTTAGGGGAGGGAAAAAACAATGGGACTAACTAAAATTAACCAAACTACAATGTAAACCTGTAAAAGCTTCTAAGGTTCGATGATTCACATATCAGTCCTAATAAATGACCTTCTCAAATTAAATTCTCATCCATTATTCGTTACCCAGAACTCCATAGTCTAGAAGAAAAGAAACACCAATTCAGAAAGAGGATAGCAGTTAAGCTGCATGAACAGTAAAGGCTTTCCTGATTGCTTTGATTCCAGCAAATGTGCTTTCTTGGTGCAGGTTTTCTATTTCCATCTCACCTAGGGGGAGGAGTGGGTAATGATATATCAAAGAATGGCCTACCATGTAAGTGAATATACATTACCACATAAAAAGCTCCTTCCTGAAAACATGAAGCCCAGTCTCTAAAAATATCCAGCTCTGCTTGAGTCTGTGTGTAAATACCATATTTTTAAGCTAACAGATCATCAACCAACAGTAACACTATATAAATGAAAAACATTAACAAAACCAAAAAGGGTTTATCAGTGCAGGTCTTGTTCTGAATCAGGGCTGGACACCATCTTTCTTCATCATTGGCTGTGCCAGTTAGAGTGAAGGGTACCTGCCATCCAAAAGTATCTGGAAGAAATACATGTTCACCAGGCTTGATCTACCATACATATTAGGCATGGGCAAACGTTGGCTCTCCAAGTGTTATGGACTTCAACTCCGACAATTCTTAACAGCCAGTAGAAATTGCCCATGCCTGGTATATATGCATGTATAAGTTGAGGGCAGTTTTGGGGGCCAAAATTAGGGATTTTGACATTACATATGGATAAGTCGAGGGTCATTTCATGGACAGGGGAAAGCACCATGTCACTTCATGGGACCATCTGCCCCTGGCTACCTTTGTAATTCCCCCACCTAGGTAATCAAAAAGACCAGAAGTGCCATCACGAAGGAAAGAATAGGTTCTCCCACAATGGTCAAAGCTCTTGCCTTCTGTCACTCTACTCAAAGAAGTGAATAGTTCCTTTTTTAAAATGAAAGCAAAGGCACAGCACTCGCACTGATCTGTGGATAGTTTGGCCCAGTTTTTTAAGCTCAACTTTTGACTAACATTTCTAGATTAATAAGTGAGTATTTAGGGTAAATCAAATAATGTTTTTATCCTGCACTCAAATGATTTAAAAAGACACAACATGGTTACAACAAAACCCACCTAGGAGTAGTGCACATGCACAACCATATCAAGGAGCACATATCGGTTTTCTGCTATGGTGGTAGTGTAGTGAAAAGGAATGCTTTTCCATATAAATGTATTCAGGAAATCCCACTACATGCAATAGGCGGTGAAGAAATTGTTGAAATTGTTATGTAATTCTGAACTACTTGTAAGACTGTAGATGGACTGCTCCTTCTGCTGAAGACAACAGTCAATAGGAAGGTCTAAATCCTAGTATTGTAGCTTCATTTTTTTTTACAAAACAAGGAAAAACAAAAACAAAATGCAAAGCAAAAGGGTGGCTAAAGATCACACAGCTGAAATCCCAGAGGCGCCTGTAAGTCCCAGCAATATTTTCCAATAAACTTGGTGTTATCTCCTACCACACAGCAACAAAGAACAGGATAACTGGACAGCAATAATACAAAATATGTGTTGGGTATGGCACAAAAATGTGGGTTGGAAATCGAATCCAGGTGTAGCAAAATACTCAGGGCTGTGTCCTTTTAGAAACAACAGCTGTGTTAGTAAGAAGGAAGTTATCAAGCAACATCTAGAGCAGATAAAAATCTGATTTTCAGACATTTTCTTTCTTCTCAAATAACTGCATTATAAAATCAAATCTGAGTTCAGCCCCATCTACACTGCTGTACAATGATGTTTCAAACCTGCCAAGGCTCAGTGTAGACTCATATAATGCAGTTTAACTGTACTGAACTGTATTTTATGAATCTACACTGAAGATATAAGGCAAACTGCATCATATGGCAGTGTAAATGGGGCCTTTATTGCAAAATATGCAAAAGTCTAAAAACCATCATCATTCATTAAAACAGTTAAAGAAAAATAAACCTACCAAACCCACAGATTTCTACCAAACATTAGGATAGGAATACCTTGTTTCCAGATAAAGATATGATCAAAGAGAAACTTAGCTAAGTTCTAAGCTATATCCTGTTGGGTAAAGATTTTTAGCAGCTACAGTTCAAAAGCAACTTTTCCAATCTTTGATTGAATGGTGGGTCATCTTCTGCATGACCAAGCTCTCATGTTTCTTTATGGGAGCGATTTATGCATTGAGGGGGAAGCAGGGCTGTGTGAAAGACTAGCCACTAAGGTCTGAAAAAGAAAATAGTTCATGGCTGGTGAAGGAGAATATACACACTTTCTCATCCAATGCAGAAAAGACTAGGGGCTGAACCAATAGTGGCTGTGATACTGAGGTGGTCAAAGCCTGCGCTCCTCATTGTCTCTATGCATTTTTTAACACGTGAGTTCCAATTTCTGAAGGGGGTCTATAGTAAGTAAACACATCTCTGGAAGGTACGATATCATCGTCACTGTTCCATTATATGCTACATAATTATAGTATGGCTTTCTAGGTGACAGACATCCTGAGAAAAAGGCTGCCTCATGCAAATAGTTCTAGTTAGCTATAAACCAGTCTTTTTCAAATATTAACGAAATTTTAATTTAAAAAAAATGAAAGACAAATTAAAACACTGATCAAAGCAATGATTTTCAAGAGCGTGCAGGGGATTTGGTAGCAAGCAATCCTTTGTGTACTTAGATACTTGAGAAGAAAACACTGGCCTGAAAATGGCCTAGTAAAGTACATTATTGAACAAAAATGTGTAGAACCCCCAACTAGCATGATAAATGATGGGGGATACTGGGAATTGGTGTAGGGATATGTCCCTTAGCAACCATGAGGCAGCTTCTCAGGTGAGATGAAAAAGTGGAGAGGAGATGGACAACATGAGGAATCAGCATTAAGAAAATGTTTCCATTCATATATTATGTCCCGTGGGAGTTGGAAGTGCATCAGCCACATGTGGATGTAAAAGAGGTCACAACCACTGAATAAATCAATATGTTCATTGGGTTGCTGTGTTTTCTGGGCTCTATGGCCAAGTTCCAGAAGCATTCTCATCCACATCTATGGCAGGCTTCCTGAGAGGCTGTGAGGTCCTGTTGGAAACTAGGCAAGTGAAGTTATATATCTGTGGGATGTCCCGGGTGGGAGAAAGAACTCTTGTCTGTTTGAGGCAAGTGTGAATGTTGCAATTGGCCACCTTGATTAGCAATTAATGGCCTTATGTTCATCTCTTTTTGTAGAGCTGCTCCCCCAAGTGGCCAATGGTGTCTGTTTAACGTAACACTGATTTTCCTCATATGTGCAGAAATACTGAAGAAAGTCATTAACCATGTATAGGGGAATAAAGTGCCAAAGCAGGTTTACAGCTGAACATTAAGAAAACAGAAAAAAACCAGCACAGATTATTTAGATAGCTTAAAAGTACACAATGAAGGCCATGAAACAGCTCAGGGTATTCTGTGCCTAGGCTCTGTCATCAATCAGAATTAGAGACTGTTGTCATGAATTTCTCATGCTTTGTTTTGTGTTTGATTACCAGAAGGCAAACATGAACTTAATTTGTAAAACTGACTGCTGAATGAAAATGTTTTTATAGGAAGATTTAGGGTTATCACCAGGAACAGGCATTTCCCTTAATGTTTAGATGAGCATGTTTTGGAAAGGTGTTTTCTAGAGATGGAAATCATAAATGCAGAAGGGAACATGGAGTGCACAAAGATCTGGAGCTATTCTCAGGGATTATATTCAAGAGCTGCTCATCCTGCTTTGCTGATTCTGCTAGTAAACCTGAACTGGGAGTCAGTTAAGAGATATGTACTAGCATCTGGCTTGTGAATGTCAAAGCCTAGGGCATGTTAGTGTATTAGCTACCCACAAAATCAAAGGGAACAAACCAGCATTTGGAGATGACTTTGCACTCCTTCAAGGCACGGAGAAGCCAACTCTTGCATTTTACAAGGACATTTCTTCCATGGTTCTCCCTCCTCCCTCCCTCCTTCCTTTTCCCTGCACCTGCAGAAATGATGGATGAGTTTGTCCACATTTACAGGTCTAGCCAACTTGCCTGGAAAGCTGCAGGGGAAAGGAAGTTTCCAGTCAGAGGCCTAGGAACAGTCTGGAAAGAAATATAATCTAGTAAGCTTTTGGAGAGCTCTTTAAAACTAATTAAATCATACATCTAATAATTAATTAATTAATTAATTAATTAATCAATCAAATTGTCCCCCTTCCCACAAACACATACCACCTAGCTCTTCAACTGCAATTCATAAGCTGCAAAAAGGAACTGGTTCTCATAAGCAGAAGCCCCAAAACTGGGGAATGAAATGAAGTAAAAATCATTCCTTGATTATCCTGATGGCCTTTAGTAATGCCTGTTGGTCATAAAATTAATCACAGTAGCAAATACATTGTGTTGATTGCGGTACCTGTGTGTGTGTGTGTAGCAGGTATTTAAATTCTCACTTATCATTTTTAGCACAAGACAACAACAGATTTGGGCTTTCAGAAACAGTGGAAAATATTTCTTGAGGATACAAATCTTGCACAGTCTCTCTGTGTGGAGAAAAGCAAATCTCTTCACTGGTTTATGACACATGCCTTGCAGTTCCATTTTCTAGATTATTTAGAGAAACTGAGGGCATATTCTTGGATATACACATTTTCAAGAGGGTTAGCCATGACATTGTAAGACCTAAATAAAGACTTTAACTGCGTTTAGCTGAATGCAGTTATTGTCATCCTTGGTGTTTGGGCAGCCCCCATTGAGTTCTTTCTATGTTTACAATGTCAGCTTCCTGAAACTGACAATATTATTCTGTACTCATGCAAACTCCAAATTTTTGATGTCTGACAATATGGGTGCCTTAAAATTACTTCAAAGGCTAATAAGCATGTCAGTTTTCCAGAAGGTTTTCTAGAAAATAGACACATCCCTGAAAGACAGGCATATCTGTTATCTTACCATTAGGTTTCCTTAGTTAATTTTTTTAAAAAAAAAAAAAAAAAAGAAAGAAAGAAAGAAAGAAAGAAAGAAAGAAAGAAAGAAAGAAAGAAAACTACAACTTTTAAAATGGCAGAAACATTCCTCAGAAAGCCAAAAGGCAATGTACTCAGAAAAGCATAATTATATATGTGGTATATGTGCCTTCACGTAGCATGCCAACATATTGCAATCATATGAATTTCACAGGGTTTTCTTAGGCAAGGAATACTCAAAGGTGATTTTGTCAGTCCTTTCCAATAGGAAAAAACCACTCAACACCCAGCTTTTATGCCTTTATGTACTTCTTTGAGCATGGCTGCATACACAGGAAAACGAATTTCCCAAGATATATCCATGTTTTACATGTTTTACTGACTAGCATAACTATGAACATCAGGCATGGACAATTCTAGAAAAATTGGCTCCTGATTAGTGGTAGGGACTAACTAATTAAATCAATTAAGTTATCAGTTAAATTAGAAATTGTCTATTGAAAGCAAACAACTTAATGCAATTTATTTTTTAACTTGATTGATTTAACTTAATTCCGGCATTAGATTATGAATCAAGTTATTAAATGAGAGGCTGTGCTAAAAGCAAATAAATTCTACATTCCCCAACTGGTTCTTTAACAAATACAAATAACTATAAAAAATTGGTTTATTTCTTTTTATTATTAGAACATGATCATTTCAGTAATTACAAAGATACAAGCTTTTCAAACTGACAGATAATAAGAGCAATTTGGAACTGGGCAGGAGATCTTCTTTGCAAACAGATTGTTTTCTCATTTCCCTCTCCCACCCACCCCTCCTCAGCCTACATCAGACACTCCATAAAGGTACTCATATCTCCCAGGAAACTGAATTTTAGAGTTCTTCACCCTGAAACCTTTGTTGGGATCAATAAACAAAGAAAAAGTGGAAGTTGGGGTGATGAGATTATAGAGGGAAAAGGAGGCAAAAGAAGAGGATTTGGGAGGAATGACATTTTAAAAAAAAAAAAAAGACAAATGACATTTCAAAATTCATGCTGCCGTTTCATTCTTTTCCAAACTTGAGAAAAGTACTGGGGTTGGGTGGAAAGAATAAAATCATAGAAGACATTGACACCTTCTTTTTGATAAGAATTTTATCACAAGCTAATAACTTAAAGACCAAATTAACATAAATGTGTTGGTTAAGGTTTTCTTTCTTCTAATGCAAATGTATTTGAATTAAATGATTTACTTTATTAACTATTAACTAAACACACTAATCATTTCCTGCTGACTTTCCTATCTACCCACAGAGATGAAGTGTGTCTATCAAAATATGTATGATTTCTTATTTGCAGATAATCATCCGGAACATGCTCAGGTGCCAATGTTTGTTGATGGATTGGACCAAAAGTCTTTTAGACGCATTTTATATATTGAGCTCAATCATATATTGGGAGACTACTTCTTAATTTTTAAACCATGTATTTGTGTAGTGGCAGTGATCTTGTGAGCCACTATAGGACAGATTATGATGAATCTCAAATTGATTACCAGATGAAACATGTTAACTCCACAGGATGCTTGCCAGAGATACTTTTGGTTATAAGCAAATCCATCTGAAATGTTTTGGATCTGAAGAAACATCTCAGACCTATCGTGTGAAAGGTCAGGGACTGAAGCTAACAACAAGGTCAGACTCCCAGCTCATGGGCCTTTCGCTCAATGTTCAGATTATTTTTATCCTGTAGTATCATCTCTTCCCAGTCCCTTGAAATCCCAGTACAAAGAAGGGCTGGGAAAACTGCCTGAAACTGCAGCAGTTTCATATCCTGTCCTCTTTTCTCACTTTAAACAAAAGGAAGTACATTCTTAAAACAGTATGTAGGATGACTTGTACTTTCCATCTTTAGACTGAAAAGTTAGGGATGGAATTGTATGTGGTTTGGATTGTACATTGAATATTTGCACAACTTCAGGAAATATATATCATGGTTCTTCATCATGGCACCTATGTACCACATATTCCTTGACCAAGTGGCCAAGGAATATGTGGATTTCTTGGCCTACAATTCCCAGAAATCCTAACAGTTGGTAAACTGGCTGGGATTTCTGGGAGTTGTAGGCCAAAACATCTGGGAACCCACAGGTTGAGAACTACTGCCTTGACCCTACCTGAAAGAAGCATGGACATGTAGAGTTTAACAGAAGTCAGATATTTCTAAGTTTAAAACAATTGAACAGAATCTAATTGTGACTAAATTCCACTCCCATTGATTTCAATGAGATTGAGAAAGGGCTGTCAAAACAAGTGACAAACTGATCTGGAAATGTTCTTTTAAGCACTTGAAGCAAAGATATACACATTTTGTACACTTGCAGAGCAAAGCCTGCACTTGGATTCATTTAACTGATGATGAGTCATTTGTGATCTTTCAAGATATTTTAATTCAGGGGGCCATCATGGTCAGCACTAAAAGCTATAATGGAAATGCTTAAGTGTAGGCTACAGCTAATCTGTATGTTGTAAAGCATTTGCATAAATGTCATATAACAAAGTCTCTCGTCAGCTTAGGTTCCTTTGATTCTGCTTTCGGGCCAGCTAAATTAACCGAGAAATTTGAGGCTGTTCAAAATTATGAAATTATGCCTCACATTGATGAAAGTCACAAGCCTTAAAATAGAACAATATACTGTTGTAGGCAGGGACCTCATAGGCATCTAACTCACCCTTCTGTACTATAACAGTGTCTGTTCTAACCATAGAGTTATTAAAAAAAATGAAGACTATGATTAGCATAACCTTTTGCACTGAGGAAGAAGTTCTTCTGTACATGCTCATCCTAGAGTTATTTTGCCAGTGATTATGATGGTGATGATTATTCTGTTTTATCTTTATTATAAAGTTACAATACACAAATTATGAAGTTGTGATATACAACCATTTTCAGTACTTTATAAACCAGATGTAAAAGTATTAGATAAGTCTGAAAAGACAACAAATCCACAAAGTTAAGTTTAGGGATATGGTTAATTCCTTAAAACGTGGAAAGCATGAATCAAGCATGGTTGTACCTTCACTGCATTGGAATAGTCTACTTTCTAGACAGAAGATAAAACTATTTGATGGTAAAGATGTTTGACAATGGAATAGACTACCTCAGAGAATGGTGGTATCTCCTTCTTTGGACATCTTTACACAACCATCTCTAGGAGGCACTTTAATGTATGTCAAAGAGTGGACCATTCAGCCCTTGCAATCCCTTCTAAAGCTATGATTCTTGAGCTCCAACAGTAAGAGCAAAAGGAGTTTGTGCTAAACAAGGACAAGCAAGGTGATTGAAGTTCAAGCTCTGGTTAAGAAGACACAAGAATGCTATTAGTATCCTCTGGCCTCCTTAGGCATTAAGCATGACCTCAGACAGGAGTCAAAGCCCTACTGCAACTGGCATCAAAAGGGCCTACGGTGTACTGTCAGGTGATCCTAAGAGAAAATCTACTCTGGTGAATCAGATCCAGTGAATACAGAGAAAGGTCTTGACACAGCTACAAAAAATCACAATCCTCCTGAAGGCCCAATAGTCAGGCCAGCATGCTGAACAGGCTTGTCACAGGCTAGCCCCTGAAAGCTGTTAAAGAAGCTTATGAATGGCTACCAGCCAAGTCTGGGGCATTTACTTCCTCTGTGCTACTACCCTTACCTTACCCTCCACGACAGGGGCCCATGTCATTTCATGGATGAAAGGAGTCAGGAAATTAAATGCGAGAAGGGTAAAGATTGGTTTTCTATATGTTCTGACTCATTCCCATGAGTCAAAAGCCCATTTTGTATTACAAAAGTGGTTAACACCAGTTTCTTATCAGATCTACAAGGTACACTTTGCTGCTCTGCTGAGTCTAATCCTACTATGTTATGGAGTCTCTGGACTCTAACATGTCCTTAACTATGATCTCCTTAAGAAATAATTAAAATGTACAATCACTGAGGCAGTAGAGTCCACCCAGTTGAATGTATCACCTTGGCTTCACACAGAAACTTCACTTCCATAAAAAGACTGCTCATTGCACAGTCTATTATTTCAGAATAAAGACTTCTAGAGGGCAAACTTTTTTGAGGCTGTATGTTGGAATAAAAGTACCTGAGAGATCTGTATAAGGCAGAACAGTCTCACACCAGAACTGTCCCACCTCAGTGACTTTACTTAGTAGATAAGGATAAGCAGTCTGCAAGAGAGGTCATTGTAGAAAGAGTGCTAGGAGATTATACTGTAGTGGGATAGTACTACAGAACTGGTCCCAAGAGAGGTTCAAGGAATGAAGGAAAGAAGGAAGGCAGGCAGGCAGGCAGGCAGGCAGGCAGGCAGGCAGGCAGGCAGGCAAGAATGTAGTTAATAGGCATCTTTGTGAACTGACTTCCCCTTGGTCTTGACCTACTTCATGTTCAATACTGCATCAGCCCTTTAGACATATAAAAGCAACTAGCCACCCCAGGCAGCAAATACTGGGGATTCATACAGCCCTCGAGATACTTTCCTATTTGCTGGCAGGCCGAACCCTGGATCCTCTAAACTAGTCTGCTACCTCTATTGCAGTGGAGGATATCCTTTTGACTACCAGTCTAATTGGCTTATATATAAATAGGAAAAGATGCCACCTTAATTTCCTCCATCCAATGCATAACGTTGGAGGCACTTGGTTATTAGAAGTGGTTGCTATCTCCCTGCCCAAATCTACCTGTCTTCCATACTCATATGACAGTGAAAATGAGAGGGCAGTCAGTTCCTCAGAGTACAAAGTAAGCCTTGTAAAGCAGGTATTGTTTTAAGACAAATAATAAAAGATGGCCAAATTCCCAATAACATAATGGCCTGGTGCCCAAGAGTTGGAGGTACCCATAATGTCTATAATTTGGAAGGTTGCACAATAGGACAAACATATACAGAGGGCTGGAATCTTCTTGTATAATTATAATTTAGTCTTTATACTGTAACAGGAAAAGAACTGAATCTTTTTGTTTCCCTTGGCAATTGTTTCTACATTGCCCCACTCAGTGGGGGAAACCAGCAATTGTATCATGTCTCCAGAGGGTATTTTTATTATAGGTTAGTATGATACACAGTTGTAAGAGTCATTGGTCCCCAGAAGTAGTAAATAAACATATACTAATAACTATTTAGCTGCAATTAATTTCTTTGTAGACTAACAAGAGCATAGTGATTGTCAAATTACAAAAGTTAACACAACCCCTTCTAGGGTGGAACTTTAAAGAATTAATGTAATCAAAAATATTTCAATTACTTTGGTATAACAAAGTAGTACTTGCTTTTTAAAGGTAAGGCAGTAACTAATTTCTTTTTCAGAACTAAAGTAATTACTTCTCAAAAGTAATTTTGCAAACTCTGAAAAACAGTTGGGAAGGAAAGTAATCAAATTAAAATATCTTGCAATCTTCTACTTAAGCAAAAGGATTCCAAGTCACAAATCCCTCTCAAATTCATCCAGAATGGTTTTATTCTTACAATAACTAACACTGCTGTCTTAAGCCCATTTCCTGGAGAAAATTTTAGAATAAACATCAAGAAAAATCTTTGTAGAAAAATAATATCTTTAAATGATTGTTATTTCAACAGGTTAGAATAAGCACTGCATATTTGGGCTACAAACTGAAGGTCACCTTTTCATTAACTCTTATTAGATGTTTTACTCTTTTGTTGTGTTCACCAAGCTTTCCCCTACTCCTTAAAGACACATTTTGGGGAAACAGTCATCTCTTCACTTCAATTGTAATTTACAAACATGTTTCGCAACCCCTATTTCAAATGTTAAACCTGACGGGAAGAATGGAAAATCCCCACTCCTAAATGGCTCTAATAATTACTTTTGATAATTTACCTGTACTGTGAGAGTACTAATAATATCCCTTGGGCACTCATTTAAAAACCTCTGACACTGCAGCTCTGGAAAATTGTCAAGTGGGAAGGAGCCACTACAAGTACCTTACGGGTTTCTAAACAACTCTGCAGCAGCCTGCTTGTACCTCGTGAACTTTTAAAGAAGATTTCTGTCAAAAGACAGCTTCCTTGATCCGCCTTTACTTCCATTCCCAACACATCATTGCAACACATCCTGTTCATGTCCATCAGCCTCTCAGAGGAAAACTTCAGCAGATGCCTTGACATGACTAGACACGGTCCCTATCATGGCAGTTATTATTTCTGCCAACCATGCCCCCTGTTATTATATGATTTTTAGAAAACTTAGCTAGGAGACATGTACAGGGTAGGCATGCTTGCCTGGAAGCTACCTTTCTTGTTTTTTTCTTTCTTCTTCAGCAGCACTGTTTGAGAGTATGAACCAGAACTTGAAGAGAGTTGACGGCGGCTTTAAAAATGCAACTTTATTTTCATTTCTGCCATTCTTGGATTCTTCTAACACTTTTTCCTCATTGTGAAATCTGAATCACCAAAGCACCAGTAGGAGTGACATCTGGAAGATTCAGGGATCCAGCCACGCTGAGCTCCCAAGCTTAAAAGCAAGGAGGGAAGGAAAGCCTTTATTCTCCATGGCTTCTGAGAAAATCTTTCATATTAACAATGCCACCCTCAGTGTTTGCTGGATAGCTGTTCCAGGCTATCCAGGTAAGCCTTTGGCAGATAAACTCAATTGCCGCCAAGGGCCTTTTAAACTAACCTGGTGCCATTGCTTTTTCTCACTTGATGTATTTTTAATTGCTTATTAAGTTGTCTTGTGTGTTCATTAATCTGCCCTATGTTTACTCATACTATTTAATTTGATTCTTTGCTATCATGATCCAAATCCAAATTTTTGTCCCACTTTGAGAGGACCTATTGAGCCAATGGAACTTACCCTAAGTACTGACCTTCCAAATTTGATCAAATAGTCTACTCTCATTAAGACTAGAGATTGGAATTAGGCCCAAATCCCATTTATGAGAGGAAAATACCTTAACAGGATGACTAGGGGTGCATTTATACAGCAGAATTTATCCAGTTTGACATCACTTTAACCACCATAGCTCAATACTATGAAACCATGGGAGATGTAGTTTTAAAGGTTCTTTACACTTTCCTGACAAAGAATGCTGGTGCCTCACCAAACTACAACTCCCATGATTTCAGAGAATTGAGCCACGTCATTTAAAGTGGTTCCAAACTGCATTAATTCTACAATGTAGATGCACCCTGGATTAAAGAAGATTGAAGTAAAATACAGTAGCAACTGTCTGGATTCAAGTAAACACTTAGCTGGTCTACTCCCTGCATTGACAAATTCCCTCGACTTTGCCCTAAAAATAGCCTCCTATTCACATTTGTTTGCTGTTTTATTATTCCTGTTCCACATACGGAAGAGAAAACTTTAATTTGCCATTTAGTCCATGGTATTTCTGTGTAACGATACCTCATACAAATGGTTAATCATTCACAACTCTGGAAAAGGTATCAGAGGAGTGTGAATTAGGAATAAGAACTGCACTGTCACACACTGTTTTCACATGGACAAAAATCATCCAAAGAGCAGGTAGAGGTCTACAATCTTTATTTTGGCTCTAAGTGGAAACATAATACGGGAAAGGCCAAAAAGGTACAAAAGAGAGGGAAAGATATACTTTCTAGCTTTCAAATTAAATCAGCACAGATTCTTCTCCCATCCATCAGCTAAAGATCCAAGGAGAAAATCCACAGAGAATTAAGGCTCCTTTTGATTTGCAGCAACCCAGAGGCATCCATAGGATATGCTGCCGCTCTTCGTTTGGTAATTAGTCTGTTAATTTTGTTTTAAGGATCAATTACATTGTGTCTCTGTGTGTACATGTGTGTACACCAATAAAAAGCAACTAACATCACTGCTTTCGGGTAGAACTGGATCCCAGAAGGAAACTCTAAAATAGAAGTTGATTTAATAAAATGTATTAAAAATATTGGCAACAAGAGGTTTTCTATCAAAGGTTTCAGTTTCTGCCCTCCTTAGTGAAGCCTGTTGTGAATTGGTTTATTTTTTGTGGAGGAGAATGGAGGATATACCGAAAGAGTTTGTTTGTATCCATGTTTGCTTTTTACATGGTGTTGTGTTGTTTCCATGTATTTATTCAAACTTTTGTTATTCAAAACATGTCATTTTACAAAAAAACAGCATGAAGAAAAGCAAATAGACACATGAAGTATAGGACTCAAAACAGAATGAAATTCCATTTTCCTCGAGGATCACATTTTGCTCATGGAATTTGCTCTAAATATGTTTTTAAAATACCTGACCTATGTAGAGTGGAAGGGCATAGCTTTCCTTGCTAAGACAGCAATCCTATGAATAAGGATATCAGCAGTGATAAATGGTGTGTATTTTACCAGAGCTAGGAAATACCACTTTTTGCACTAATATTCTCAGAATTTCACCAGCCAGCTTCACCACTGCCCATACCTGTTAGGGGATTCTGGAAGCTTTTCCAAGCTTTGAACTTTTCAGAAGATATGAAAACTTACTTAGCACCTGTACTGGGAATAGCAATGGAGAGACCATCTGACTGCAGACTTTGCTGTGGGGTTGCCAAAATGTAGCGGAGCTCCACAGTCCATCTTGCTAAAAAGCTAAAAATACCCACTTTTTCTGGTGCTCCTCAAGGTTCCTTCCCTTTTTTTAATGCTCATTACTCTTTCCTACTCTCCTATACTTATATTGTTCTCCTAATTTTTATGTAAACCAATATCTTTCTTTTTAATTCCAATAAAAAGTAATTAATAAAAAAGGGAAAAAAAGATGAGCCTTTGGAAACGGGACACAAAACGTACTAGATCATGACATGCACACACCTCAAAATTCTATTTGAAACATTTAATTCATCATTTTATGTTTTAAATAAATGATTTAGAAAGTTCAATTATCTATTCTGTATGAAGGGTAACAATTATTGAATTACATAGAGATCACATTTTTCTTGAGTTCACTACACTTGGCTGCCCTCATTCAGAACAACGAAACAGAAGGACGGTGCCAAGAATAGAGTAATAAATTGTATTTCTGCATAGTTTTTGGAAGACTGGCCCACTGTAATGGTGTATACATAAATATACCTAATTACTTACCCTGAAATTAAAACCTGCCCCCCAGGCAAAACCATCAACTCAGGAGATTCTAAAATCTCCTTGCTAGTTGCGATTGCCAGTTGGTTCTGGCTAAAACATGCTTATCTTATTGCCCGTAATGCCAAGGCCAGCTGCATTCACCTAACTGCCTTTTTGCACATTATCTGCCTGGAGAAATTTCATTTTCCAGTAACTTCATTTTCCAGGTCATGAAAAGGAGACACAAGAGATATCATCTCCAGGACACTATGAGCCTGAGATGTAGATTCAAAAATGACAAGTAGCAGGTGCTGGACTGAGCATAACCGATCTATTAGTTAACACACATCTTTGTATTGTGTTTGACAAGAAATGAAGTGGAATTCTAGGAAAAATGTATGCTGTTTGTTAGAAAGGCAACCACTCCATAAAGTGAAAACTAGATTTCAACAAGAGTCAAACAGGGCTGCCTCTCTCCATCCTCTTGTTCATAACTGAGTATATAGGCAGATGGATGAAATCCCTCATCATAATCTTACCTTCTTACCAGGAAAGAGGAATTAATTTAGTTCTGTTCAGTCATTGCACACCCACTCAAATCTGCAAATTCCTAGGTACCTAGCATGTGCAAACCAGAGGAAAATAAGTTCCCACATGTAGTTACAGGACTGGGACCAGACACTTTCTGTGTAAAAGGAACATCATGTTATACCTCTGAAAATATTGTATACCAAATCTGAAGATGTCTGAATCTGAATCTTTAAGAAATGCAGACAAACACTCTATGAAAGTCTAGATGTAGTTACACGTCTAGAGCAGACTATTCGTGGCTTTCATGCTTGGGACAAAAACCCAAAAGCATTAAAGCTGCCTAATATGCCACCTTCATAAACTCTAAATGTCTCTACTCTCTCCAGCAAGAGAAAGCTGCTTCCAAAGTCATGTGATCAGCAGCTCCAATTACTTTGTATGTAACTATCCTACCTACCTTGTTTTTTATCTGATCAACCTCCTTGCTTTGAAGGGATCATCACCCTTATTGTACAGCTGCTGCCTGCGGGCAGTGCTGGACCCAATGTCCTTGAGCATACCGGTCTGCCTGCAATGTCACCTTGGCAAGAAATATTGCCATTCAAACTTTGGCGTGCTGGGAGAGGAGTGGGGAGAGTTCCTGGAGCAGGAAGAAGATAAAGGTAGCAAACTGGAATCTGATTGTGCCACTTCAAAAGGTGTTGCTCCAACTATGGCCAATGGATAGATAAGAAAAGGCAATAAGTACATAGTTTTGTCCAGAGATGCTTGCTATTTTACTGCCTTCCTACTCATCTGCACGCTGTCTTCAAGCCAACCTGTACAAGCAATCCTGTCAGATCTCACTACACAAAACATGCAACAGAGAGATATCTCATTCTATAAAGAACAAACACATCCCTCACACAAAATCTGGTTCTAACTATTCTAAAATCCTACTTTCTCAAAAAATGGATGGTCTAGAAGATTTAAGACATTATCTACAAATAAGCTTAACTGACTTAACTGACAGCAAACAGAAGCAACTGTGACCATAGCTTCTGCAATTCAGTCAGGTACAGTCAATCGGCAGTGCGTCATTACTCAGTCCCAAGGAGGTCACCTAGAAAAGACTTTCCTGGTCACCTCAAATTGCCTTTGTTACAGGACAGAACTGTGAGGCATCCACAGCAGTGGCTCTTTGTTGTGACAGAAGAAATTATTGGTAAAAGCCAGTTCATTGCTACTTTCTCTTCCTGGCATTATGAAGAGAACAAGGCATAGAGTGAAGTGCCTGGTAACTGTCGCCGTCAGCAGGTTTCTCAGACCTTGAAGTGTCCTCAAAAGCTAACGTATTGATGATGCGAGGCAGGTGCCACCAAGGGTGGTTGGAGGAAAAATCAGCTTGATATATACACACACAGACAGCTGATATCGACTCACTTTCCTTACACTGCTGCTAGCAATCCTGGAACAGCAGAGTCATGTGCAATGGAAACTGAGAAAACTGTAAGAGGTGGGGGTAGGAGAAGGCTTTGATACCAGAACAAAAAGAGCTGCCTTCATACCTGGGTGGAATCAGAAACTACCAAGTATTTCTTGCTTCGTACTCATGCTTCCTTATGTAGGAATTTGGGGAGTGGGCAGGCAAACGAGGATTAAAACAGTTGTGGGATGGCAAGATTGGTTTTACATTCCCATATGCAAACTACTTCATGACATGGATTGTATCATGACTGCTCTTCAGTTCCTGTATATGCACTGTTTGTTCCACACCTACTATGACTAAAAACATCTGGCAGTCCATTATTAATAACCCTAGTTAGCTTGCTTCATACTCTGTTGTACTAGGAGAATGCTACTGGGCTGCCTTTGTTTGATCTATGTTCAACACGAGCTGAGTGGATCTGAGCCATGTTAGCTGTGATAATATGTCACAAAGTTGTTGAAAGCCAGCAAAACTAGCTTCCAGTAGATCCAAAGAGGATATTTTATGTGTCGTAACATGGTGCTTTCTAAAACATGGCAAATTCTCCCTGGTTCTTACAGTTCTTGACCCAGGTTTTAGCTTTTGCTAAGCAGTCAAGCTTATTTACATTGTTTCCCTTAAGAATGACACAGTGAAGGTCATAGGGGGTCAGTCCCCTACTGACCCCCTATGACCTTCTCAGTTCCTAGATACACAAAGAAATCAAGCTATCTCCCCTCCTGCCAAGCCTGGCAAAAGCAATACTAAAAATGGAGATGCCCTGGAAGACATGCTTCTACTACAAATTTTACTACAAATTTCTGTGAAGTACATGAAAGCTTTGCCAAACCAAATGAGCTCACAGCCAAACTCCTTGGATTTCCTGGATCTGACTTTTCTCTGACCTTCCATTGCTGAGCGCCAAACTCTCAGGGCTGTTTATTGTGGTCTGTGCTGGATCTTCTCTAAAAGCTTCCTTCAGCAGTGGCGCCAAAAAGGAGAAGAAAAGGAAGCAGTGAAAATTGTTAGCATTGTGTAGTAAAATCCACTGGTCCTCCTGTGACACTTCTTTTAGTCTGTGCATCTAAATATAGCATCCAAATTTATTACCATGCCTGCTGCTAGACTTGGTTTAGATGAGCTAGAATGCTTCTGATAAGATTCCCCATGTCCCTGGAGATAATGTAGAATTGAATATGCACAGATAGATGCAAGCAACTGGCCAGGACACCTCAGAAAAGAGTTACAAAAGGGAAAAAGAGAAAAGACTTTGTAACCCACAGAAAGACTTTCTTCTATTAAGACTTTAAATATGCATAGATTTTGGTGAATAACAAACCATAACATTCTGAATGGATCCTTCACTAGATATCATCAGATGCATATGCAAACAGAGAATAAACTACAGAGGGGATGAAAATTGTTGTTTTCTTTTAAAAGATAGAAATAGGACCTTCTAAAAACATTGATATTAAGTGGCAACTTAAAATAACCTGGTTTACTATGATATTTTCAGTTTAATATAAACAAGCTCCTCAGTGCCCACACCTAACTTTTAAAAACTCAATTATAACTCTTCACCAAATAGAAGACGTTTACTTCTTGGGAGGACAGCAATGACCAATCTTGATAAAATAGTGAAGAGTAGAGACATCACACTGGCAACGAAAGTCCACATAGTTAAAGCAATTGTATTTCCCCATAGTAACCTATGGATGTGAGAGCTGGACCATAAGGAAGGCTGAGCAAAGGAAGATAAATGCTTTTGAACTGTGGTATTAGAGGAAAATTCTGAGAGTGCCTTGGACCGCAAGAAGATCCATACTCCAGGAGTGGAGATGGCCGACAGGGAGCTCTGGCGTGGGCTGGTCCATGAGGTCACAAAGAGTCAGAAGTGACTGAACGAATAAACAACAACAACAACAACAACCAAACAGAATGAAATTAATGCTAGCTGGTTTTGGGAGAAATAACCATGAAAGAAAGGCAGGTAGGCAGACTTCTAAGCCAGGCTAAAGCATCCATCTCAAAAAACCATGCTAGGCAGTAACCCCCATTAAGCACATTGGGGTTTACTATAATCTAAATAAAGTATGCAGATGTGTATCATATTTATTCTTTGAAGGCTATTAAATTGGTCATAGAGATTTGTCAATTCTGGGGGGGGGGTGATACATCAGCCCTCCTCTTTGTCACCATAATACTCATTTTATTCCCCCCCCCCCCCACCTTTATCTGTTTATTGTCATCTTTACCATTGCTTCCTAATCCTCCACTTCATTTCCAGAGTCCTACCAACTGCCATGGGGCAAGCAGAGGCGAGAACCTATTGAGAAAACAGAGTACACGCCAGCTTTATGGCTGACTATCATATCTGATGTTGAAGGGAGTGAGTCCCTGCCATCCTAAAATTCCTATCTGTACCAGATAGGTGAGGTGATTGCTTCTATTACATTTTTTCCATTGTTTGGTTTCATAAATATTGAGGAAATTACCTGGACTTTAGTGGGATTTGGGTTTTCTGTTTCTTCCCCATCTTTTTTACTTACAGAACAGTGAGGGTTGTACTGAGGGTGTTGTTGATCACCAGAACAATCTGGTAGTGTTTTTGTTCCCTTTCAGCTGTGACTAATGGCTGGCCTTTTAAAAATGTATATAATTTAGAAATAATGAGATTTCTCATACTTATGCTGCACTTGTTGATAGCTTTTTCCAGTACTTCAGACTGGCTGGTGATTGTATGAATATCACAACTCCCTCATAAGCATCATTTTCTTCAAAATCATTGTTATGTGTTCTGTGAAATATTTTTAAGCACAAACACTTCAGTTCGATTCTCCACATCTTGGGATGTGCTGATTGAAGCTATTGTCAATGAAAGATGGAGCCTAATTTTTGCTTATTATCCTTGCAAATCTTTCAAAGGACCAGTTAACTCTCCTTTGAATTGGACACTGAGATGGGTTTTGTGATGTAGGATAGTTGTTTTATTCTGTTGATCAGCCCACTTATCTTCTGCATACTGAGTATGGCACAATCTGTACTGCTTACTAAAACAATCTTGAAAGCAAGCATTTCAAGATTTAAAGAAGGGGCATGAGTTCTTAGTCAAGGGGATAGCACATGTGGCTGTAATTTCACTTGCTAATTTCATTATAGGATTTCTCGCTGCAAAGAGGCAGGCTGTTCTATGAAAAAAGGGAATCAATGAGGGTTACAACAAACAACACTGAAAGTGAAAATTTGTGCATATCCGGTTCTCTTTCTTATAACCATATGCCCTTTCTTGGAAACCCATCTGCAATCTTCTGGATGAAGTCCATAAGCTGCTTTCATCCAGCTTTTGTAATGTCCCTACCAGTACTATCCCTATCATAGGAAGTGTCAAACTTCAGATTACTGGATTCCAAGACTTCAAGGTACAAAGTTCAATTGGCTGAGAAGGAATGGGGTTCAAGATAGGTAGGGACTGAATTCCAAAGCAAGAGTTTAAGAACTCAAGCTACAGTCAGGCATGAAATTAACATACAAAATTGCATAGGTGGTGCTTATCCCATGAACAATTTGCTCAGGTTAAAGGGCAAGGTGTAGCACTAGGACTCAGTCTATAGAGTCTGATGATGAGCAATTTTTTTTTACAAATTTTATTTTTTAAAACACAAAAAATACATACTGTACACAGACAAAACATTTACAATTCCCACCACCAACACGAGGATTGTTTTCTTTTTACATATTCATTTCTTTGTGAGACAATCTTTATATCTTTATCTTTATCCATTTTTGATGATGGGCATTTAACTCATTGTACAGGCAGGCTAGACCGTGTTCTACAAGTTTTGAAGTAGTGTTGGAGGAAAGACACTTAAGTCTGACAGCTTCTAGGAACTTCTGCTGGAGATGTTCCCTCAACCCTGCCAAAGACCCAGGACTCATCCAGTGGATTCAAGTGTGCTCTGGTAAGCTTATCTGTCTGCCATGACAATTCTCCAGTTTGGGAGATTGTGGATAGACTATTGAAAGTTTTGTTTAAAAGTGATCTTCCACCCTATTGCAGGATGGGCATCAGCAGTGGACACTGCCAGCTGTGCTGGTTTATTAGGTTTTGATGCCAGCCCTGATTTCAAGTCAGATAAATATATTTTCCTCTGTATGTCATTGACTTGAATTCACTAAGGCAGGGGTGTCTAAAGTTTTTAAGCTAAGGGCCAGTTCAAGGTCCATCAGCCTGTTGGGGAGTCAAACTATTGTTTGAAAAAAACATGAATGCTTTCATATGCACACTTCATACATCTTCTTTGTAATGCAAAAAAGAGAAAAACATGAAAAATTAATATATAAAACAAAAAAACCCAACACTTTTAACCAACATAAATGTATCAATCTTTAAATGTGAAGTGTGGACCGGCTTTTGGCTGATGAGAGAGTTAAATGAATTAGGATTGGGGTTGTTGTATGTCTTTCGCGCTGTGTGGCCATGTTTCAGAAGTATTCTCTCCTGACATTTCGCCCACATCTATGGATTTTCTTGTAGAACGATTCTTGCCACACCCTGGACTCTACACAGATATATATTCTTTCCTTTCCTTACTTAGTTTATCCATACCTTACAACCTCTGAGGATGCCTGCCATAGATGTGGGCGAAACGTCAGGAGAGAATACTTCTGGAACATGGCCACACAGCCCGAAAGACATACAACAACCCTGTGATCCCGGCCATGAAAGACTTCGACAACACATTGAATTAGGATTGTTGTTGGGTGCCTTCAAGTCGTCTCAGACAGTGGCATATTTCACCTCAGTGTCTGGTGGCATCTCCTCTGGAGATTTGTCAGCAGATACATCATGTCCATCTGTTGGGGGGGGGGGCTTTGATTGTGTGTGGGGCTTATAGTTTCCACCTTTTTCTCCCCTTTTCTTTTCAAGAGAAGAGCTGCAGCAAAGGGCAGACATTTTGGAAAATACAGGGAGGCAAGACTGGACAAAGGCGAGGCAGAGAAGGGAGGGAAGCCAGGCAGGCACCTGCCCTTCCCAGCCATGCAGCAGCATAGCAGCAGCGAGCGCCTGGGGCAAGCAGGGCACCTTCCTCTGCAAAGAAATAAAGAAAAAGTTGCAGGGGAAAAGTGAGAGAGAGGCTGGAGCCAACTGAGAAGGTGACCCTTAATCGGGATGAGGGCCACTATTTCTGTTTCTCTTCTCCTAAGGAGCCCACCTTTTCCAGGGCTCTGATTCTCAAGAAGGAATGAATGAACAAATGAACAAAGAGAGGAAGAAAGGGAGGAAAGAAAGACGTCAAGGAAGGGAGGGAGGAAGGGAAGAAGCAGGGGAGGGAGACCTGGAGGGAGAGGGCCAGTGGAAATCTGAAAAAGGGGCTTGGACACACCTGCACTAAGGCTATGAGGCTCATGGTCAAGGCTTGAAGACTGGAGAATACACCCCCTTTTCATGCCCTAGATCAGGTGGAAGCTGGGTGGCAGAAGTTAGTGATAGCTGTTTTAAATGTGTTTGAGCATTTTCCATGTGTTTGTTGAAGTACTGATAGCAACTTCTCAATTTCACCCATCCTAATTTATTTCCACAAAAAACCAGGTGCTGTAGGCTATATTTCCAAAGAAAGAACTGGTAAAATCACTTCCAAATATGCTTTGTCTAAAAAAAAAAAATCTGTAAAATTAATGGGGTAAACTTAAGCAAACTTTAAGATATGTGTGCACACATATAAAGAGTCTATTCTCTCCTGATCCCCGCTGTCTTGAAATTTTCCCCCTCAAGTCTTCCCAGAAATCTATACAGTAGAACCCCGGTACTCCGAGTTAAACCGGCGGACCGCAACTCGGTCAACCGGATAACTCGGATTACCAGGCGGGACGAAGGCTGGACTGGGAGGCGCTGCAAACGCCTCCCGGTTCAGTCCTCGTCCCCATGGAGAGGCCTCTCCATGGGGAGGAAGGCTGGATTGGGAGCCGCTGTTTGCAGCGCCTCCCGGTTCAGCCCTCGTCCCCATGGAGAGGTCTCTCCATGGGGACGAAGGCTGGATCGGGAGCCGCTGTTTGCAGCGCCTCCCGGTTCAGCCCTCGTCCCCATGGAGAGGCCTCTCCATGGGGACGAAGGCTGGATCGGGAGCCGCTGTTTGCAGCGCCTCCCGGTTCAGCCCTCGCCCCCATGGAGAGGCCTCTCCATGGGGACGAAGGCTGGATTGGGAGCCGCTGTTTGCAGCGCCTCCCGGTTCAGCCCTCGCCCCCATGGAGAGGCCTCTCCATGGGGACGAAGGCTGGATTGGGAGCCGCTGTTTGCAGCGCCTCCCGGTTCAACCCTCACCCCCATGGAGAAGCCTCTCCATTGGGGCGAAGGCTGGATCGGGAGCCGCTGTTTGCAGCGTCTCCCGGTTCAGCCCTCGCCCCCCTGGAGAGGTCTCTCCATGGGGACGAAGGCTGGATCGGGAGCCGCTGTTTGCAGCGCCTCCCGGTTCAGTCCTCGTCCCCATGGAGAGGCCTCCCCGCAGTTGGGAGCACCCCCGCAACGAAGGGGCTCTCCTTCCCTTTGGCGGAGGCCTGGAGCCAGGGAAGTGACTCTCGCTTCCCTGCCTCCAAGCCTTCGCCAAAGGAAGAAAGCCCCTTCGTTCGGCGGGTGGGTGAATGGGGAGGGCCGCAAAAGCCCTCCCCGTTCACCCACCCACCCACCCCGCCCGTGCCTTGGCTCCTTCGTCCCGCCGGGGCGGCAACACCGGTGCCCGGCGAGGCGAAGGAGTCGGACCTGCGTGTTGCGAGGGAGATAACAAGCTACCTAGCAACACGCACAGGGTGCTCGCCCCTTGGGAGGTGCCTCCTGCGTGTTGCTAGGTAGCTTACTATCCCAAGGGGCGAGCGCCTGGTGCATGTTGCTAGGTAGCTTGCTATCTACCTAGCAACACGCACGCCAGCGAGCAGGTGAACGGGGAGGGCCTTTATGGCCCTCCCCATTCACCTGCTCGGATTGCACGGAGGCTCGAACGAGCGGGGCTCGAACGAGCGGGGTTTTACTGTATATCTATTTATCACATTTTTACAATTTTTCTTACCCTTTTTAATATATTTTTCAAACAATTTGCTTGTGAATAAAGTTTCTGTGCAACCTAATTTTCATAAAAATGAATGTAGCACTTTTGTTCACTTTGTGTGTGCATTAAAAACATTTAAATACATGGATTCCAAGAACAAAATGTGTTCATTTTGTGTTTAAGTTCAGATAGTGCAAACCTGGTTACATTCACACTGAAATGGAAACCAAACAAATTCATCACACTCCCCCAGCCTGAAGAGCACACACAAAACAATCTTGTTTGGAATATTTCTAGCAATATGAGATATGAATAGGAGAAAGGTTTATAAATACATGGCCATTCTCTATCTGCTGAAGACTCAACAAGTCTCATCTAAGCTTCCTGTTATCAGAGTGTCCTCTCTACATACTCTTTATTTATTTTTCTCTAACAGACTGATCCTATATATGTGTACTCAGAGGCACTACTTGGAGGCTTGGGATGGGGTGTCAAACTACTTTTCTTCAAGGTGACCTAAAATCACTTCACTCCCTCTCAATACACAGGTAGTGGTATACCAGAGTTCGTTAGAGCCTCTGAGAATGTACTTTTCCAGAAGCCACTAAGAGCAGAACTAAAATGAAAGTTACATAGAGATCTTAAGCCGTGTGTTACATTACCTAGTAACAACCACCACCATTGTTAAAGAAATCCTTCTATAGATTTTCTACAGAACTGCTATTCAACAAAGGTCCCCCTTCAATGCCAATGAAAAATGTATTGTTTATAAGTTTATTGCTTCCTATTAAACATATAATTTGACTATAAAAGCTGAAATTAAAATAAAAGAATGAAAGAGAAATTAGTAATTAAAGTCCACCTAGCTTTAATTACACCACTAACGTATGTTAAACAGCTAGTCAAAGGAAATTAATTATTTATCAATAATTGTGCTGCCCTGATCAACAGGAAGTAATAAAAGGGTAGAAGCTGCAAGCAAGAAAGTTTAAATTAAAAGTACAAGAGTCCTGAACAGCTTCAATGGCTCTTTGCATGACCATTCTGGACAAACTGGCACTGCAATGAAGTGTGGACAGTAACACTAAAAGTGCTGGTGCATGTTGTTGGGAATCTTTATAAAAGGTGAAAGAAGACATTCCAGACAACAGGAAAGCAGCCTCATTTAGCACTGCAAATCTATTCTTCCCCCCTCCTGAGACAGAAAAGTGAAAGCTAGTCCCAACAAATTTCACAGAGGACTGCACCTTTCGAATTTTTCCAATCATTTAACTCTTACATTTCTGTCTGCCTTCTAAATCTATTTTCAAAGTTTCCATAGTGGCTTGTGGTGAGAGGATGAATTAATTAGTAAGACTACCCTCCCATAGAGCTCTCATTGCAAAAGTCACCTTGGGGGAGGTAGAGAGCAGTCATGTGAACTGACTCTCAGGCAGCAAAGATAGTGAACTATACAGCCTATTGTTGAAAAATGGTGCAAAGTCCAGCTTGCTTTCCACACTATACTTAATACATAGGTTATGTTAGAAGGAACACAGTACTAAATGTAATATACTTTCAGATGAGTGTTTATAAGAAAACAGTATTTTTACCCTGAAAGAAGAAAAGAAGAACAAGCATTAAAGAGCTCTAGGTCTCTATCGTTTTTTTCTGGAAAAACGATGTATTATTGTTATTGTTATTGTTATTATTACAACAGCAGCAGCCACTTTCTTCTAGAGTGCTGCTACCTTTCTAGGAGTCTACCTTTTCCTTTGGAGCATTGCTACCATTCCATGTTTCATAAGCCAGAATGAGTCAAACCTGACAGGCTACACATATCTGGAGCAAGCATGGGCAGTCTTCTAATCTGCAGGATCACTTTCTTTTTAAACAGAACTTTTATATTGACAAAATATCACCTGGTAAAAAGACACATGCTCAGAATTAAAGAAGTCAAAGCCCATGAATTTGTTTTGAATACCAGAACTGAATGGAACTCACAGCCTTTCTGCACAAAAATCCATGACTTATTACCTCAAACTTTCTTCAGTTAAGCAATATACTTCTATTGTTATAGTAAACAACTGGGAATTGAAATTAGCTGTCGATGTACTCAAATTACCTGAGAGCTATCTGTATATCCTGCTTCACCTTTTTCTACTTGCCCCTTATCTATGGCAATGAGTTTAAAGCCCCCATTAGAGAGTCTTTTCCCCAACAGCCAGTCTGCTTATGTGTTGCATGCACAGTCACTTCATATGGAGTGATAATCAGACTTATCAGCTTTCATCATTCCTACCAAAAAGAAATGTACAGTACTACACTTAGGCATAAAACATGAAATGCAGAGATATAGGATAGGTGACACCTGGCTTGACAACCATAGATGTGGAAGGGATCTAGAAGTCTTGATAAGACTGCAACCTGAACATGAGTCAACAGTATGATGCAGTAGCTAGGAAAGCCAATGCAATTCTAGAGTTCAAATTTGTGTTCCTAGCTTGTGTTGGATGTGCTCTCACATTCATTGTGAGGCAGATGAATCACAGTATCATAAAATTCCAGAGCTGGCAGAGGACACAAGGGTCATTGTAATGGGAAAGCTAATTATAATGGGGATTTTGTCTAGGTTTAGTAATGTTGATATTATGGCAAGGGCAGGCAGGAGTTGGATACTTCTGATTGGTTGATGCATTACCAAGGTTACACAGCCTTTGCAGTAGAAAGTATCCATTTTAGAGTGGCTAGCAAGAAAAAGGGGCGGAGCTAGCTGGGAGGAAAAAGAGGGAACAGTTTGAAATTAGACAGTCTCTAGCCAGGGAGCTAGAGTGGAGAGGATCTTTGTTTAAGATCGAGGCTTCAGTTGTAGTACTGAAGGAAAAAGAGACTAATTTGAGTCTAAGTCTTCAGCCAAGTGAAGCTGAGAGACAGAGTGTCCTATGAGACTAAGTTTTCATTCAGATTATCGATGGAAAAGAGTGACTATAAGATATAAGTTATCCAGCTGGAGTGCTGAGGAGAAATATACATTAGAAAGAGAAGAAAGTTGCATAACCAAACTGAAATAAGTTAAACTGTTCTGGAAGTTATATAACAGTTTCATGTATTCAAAAGAGTAAAAGACAATAGCAATAATAACAAATGGAACTGAAGTGAAGTACTTTGTAACAAATACGCTTTATGTGCAAAAGATTTCATAAATAAACATAAATAAACAAATCAACTTATATATTTAAGTTTTGTGTCAAGTTACAGGACTGAAGTTACCTATCTGAAAGTCGTACCCTGTGAGGAGAAGTTGGAAGCTGCATATTGACTGCAGGATTAAGTTACTCATCAAAGAGATGTATACAAACATTTAAAAATTGAATCCTGTAGCAAACATATAAAATTAAAGGTGACACAGAGACAGTGATGGCATATTCAGGCGTGGACTGTAAGTCACAGAGTTTGTGAGAATTCCCCCCTTCTCCCCTTATCGGTTGAGGCTTGGATAAGCGAGGCTTGGATAAGTGAGACTCTACTGTACATCTTGAAATTCTTATTTCCAAAGGCAAACCAGAGCTCCCTTTTCTGAAACTGTGTTCTAAGAAGGATGTTGATTACATTCGGCAGATTAATGGATACCTCCAGCTGCTTCTGGAAAGCCCTCACTTCAATTCAATTTTGATACACAGAGCTAATGGAGTTAGGGATTCTCACCTCTTGCTTAAATTTTGCAAGTGTCTTAAGAGAAAAGATGCTAAAAAGAATACTTAACATCCAATAGTATATAGACCCTGCAAAAATGCCAGTTTGTACCCAGGTGGCATTCAAACCACAGATTTTACTTAGTAGACGTTAGTTATTCAAAACTGTATATCCCACTCTTCAACAACCTGCTTTGAAGGGTGTTTGCAGTTAGATGAAAGCAACTAGCACATCAGAAGAACAACACGATAATTAAATTAAAACAGCAGAAGCTGAAAATAAAGCAAAAGAAAACTAACATAATAACTTTACCTTTATACATACACACATCTCTATACATTAGTATCAAGAAGTTTCCCTAGGGAGAATGCATAGCATAAATGAGGCTCAACAACTGAATAGACCTTTTTTTAGTCAATGCCTCACCTCATTTCCAAAGGTCCAGGCAAGGTGGAAAAAAGCCTCTGACAACGATTTTAGCAGGCAGGAAAGGCAGGTAATTATATAGTGTTTTATAGGAAAGCAAGAACACTAAAATGTGCTCACAACACAGGAACCAGAGCCAAGAAAAAAATCACAGTAGACATGCTGACTGGAGGATTCTGGAAGTTGTAGTCCAAAGAAGGTTAGTTTTCCAAGCTTTGGATTTAGTAGTGACAGGGTATGTTTCCCTGGGATAGTGCCAGTTAGCAGCCAGAAGCAATTTATTCTGTACCTGCCCCAAGTCTCAGAATCATTCTGGATATGGAAACTATTGATGGGAACAAAAATGAGTGGAGTCCTGGAGAAGCCTCTTTTATGGCTTGAGAAATAGTTACGGTATTATTTTGGCAAGACCATGTATATAGCAAATCCAAGACTATTGAATACAGATAATTGTGCTAATTGCAGGGACAGAGCACTTGACCTGTTCCTTGCCACTTGCTTGTGGCCAGAATCACTGAATCCACTTCAGACAGCCATCTCCATGATGAATGGAAAAGGAGCATGATTTCATTGCCTGGCAGGCTGGAAAGGGAGAGAACAAGAGAGGGGTGTATGTTACACTATCTGCCACTATCATGGACTCTTTCTCAAGTGTACAAGACGATCTGACACCAGCACAGTCATGGGCTAAGGAGTGAGGGGCAAGAGGGATTGGAAGAGACGCTGCTCACAGAGCTTGGCTACAGCATCAGGCAATAGTACACGCACAAGGTGACATGAAGAAGCAAAAACACCAAAGGAAATTGAATTGTGCAAAAATAGGTTACAAGGTATTTAATCCCAAGAGCCCAAGTTTCTTCAGAACCTTCCCATAAAGGCCTTCTTGTAAGATCAAGTAGGGATGACAAGCAAGTATCATTCTTTTGGTGCTATATGGAAGCATTTCCACACTAGTTTTTACACCATTCTATATGCATCACTGAACAAACTCTGGGCTCTCCCCATTCTGCTTAGCAGAATTCTGTGAAATATAACCTATCAAAGTCCAGAAAGAAGTGAGGCTATTACAAATATACACACATACCCATTGCCTGAAAAACATAAACTGTCACACACTTTGTTAATTTGGAATAAAGTTTCAGTGCCATTATGAGATTAAACACAGTTGGCAGAACCCATTTCACCCTATGGTCAAACCAACGTTCTTTTTAGCTCACAGTGCAACGCCAGCAGTCAATCAGTCTTTCAAAGCAAGATCATCTGTTAAAATGCACTCAAATTGAAATCAACATAATTTTTTCTTAAAAACTAAAAAAAATGAATGCAAAACAGGAAAATATAAAAACCAAGCATCTTGCATCATTAGGAGACCTGCTAGACAGCACTGCCAGTTAGGGCATCAGATACTTTTAACAGAAGACTCTAGTTTGCCCTGCCAAGGCCAAAGAAATTAGTAGGAGACTCTTTTGAAATGCTAATGGGGCAGCTCACTCATTGTCAGCCCTCCCAGCTAGTCTGGAAGTTGAACAATGGGAGGCAGATCTATCCTTCCTGGCCCCAGCAGGAAGCCTGCAGTTACTGGGTTTTTTCCTTAACCTCTTCTAAGGTTAGTGAATTAACAAAAGGAAATGCTTGCCCAAAAACATTAATTATAACATGCAAGATTTCCAGGCAGAACACCTCAAGCAACAGGACAAAAGATGCTACAACAGTTACTTCGGGATTATGTGGAATATGACTTCCACAAAACAAGCAGACCTAAATTTTTGCATTTAGAAGGCAGGTTGGTAAGCAAGCTGGAATTCCAAAATGCCACCCCATTAAATCCCACAATTTATAACAGTGATTAGAAGAAGAAGAAAACAGGCTGTGGTAAAGATTTTACAAAAAATCATGGGGAGGGAGAAAACAGGGAATATCTGTCTGTCTATCCCTACTCTTTTCCTGCTCTTAAATGCAATAGAATATGTAAAGGGGTAGTTTCCTGCTTTGAGTAACACCATCATTATAGCAATGGATATTGCCAAGAAGTGACATCCTTAAATGTATCTCTCCAAAGGGGAAACCCCAAGCCAGAAATTGACTTTCCTTACTCTGTGCCCTTACATGCAACATGGGCTTGGAATGATGAAAAAGAGTGCTGGAGATATACATTTAAAAGACCAAAGAGGGAGATGCAGGTCCTTCAGCTTCCCACCCATAGCTTCGTAATCCCATGTGACCACTTGAAGACTATGCTTTGTGGTGTCATTGGTTCTTGCATGGACCAAAAAGAAGGGGTAACAGTCTGTAGGTTTGATAAGCCTTGATAGCTTCTGTGTTACATCAAGGATTTTGCCACAGGGAGATAGCACCCTTCTTGAATAATTATGACAGGGATTGGAATCCATGGCCCTTGCGGTCTCTTCCAACTCTAGTTATTCTGATCTTCTTTTTGATGGTGAGGACAACATTTGCCCTCCTCCAGTCTGCTGGGATTTTCTCCTGTTCCCCACGAATTCTCAAATATTATTGAAAGGGGTTCTGGTATTACCTCTATCAATTCTTTTAATATCCTTGGAGGTAGTTCATCTTGATCTGAAGACTTAAATTCAGTTAAGAGTAGCCAGGTATTTCTGTACTATCACTTTACCTATTTTGTGCTGTATTTGCCCTACTGCATAATCTCTTCTCAACTTGGCTTCCAGAGTGTAAGTAATGGATTTCGTCACAGGTATAAACATTATTGACATAAAATGCGCCTCCTCTTTTTCCTGTTTGGTCTATTTCTTAGAAATAAGCTATACATCTCTATTACTACATGTAAGTATAAATGCTTTAAATCAATAATAAATAAATTCTACATTCCAATCATGAGATTCATCCTATCAGGTTTCATTGATGCCGATTATATCATATTTGTTTTGCTGTTTTAAGAATTCATTGTGAATTTCCCATGCTGTGTGCATTAGTGTAGAGACATCTAAGACTTTAAAGCAATTCTCTCTTACTGCTTATTTAATGTATTTTTTTCCTTTCATCGTTGTGTTCTTCTACTATTTGCTCAGTTCTCTCTATAACATTTGGACTATTCTCTCCAGTACTTGATGAATTACTACCCTCAAGAATGCTGTTTCCCTCCATCATATAACTAAGCCCTCATGATAAGATTTGTGGGACTCTTAGCAAACACATTCCTGACAGCTGCTATGACATGTATCATATGCCAGAAGTCCATATTCATGAAACCGCAGACCATGATCCAAGAAGTCAAATTGTTCCTAGTGGCACCAGTTGTTTGTTTGTTTGTTTATTTATTTATTTATTTATTTATTTACAGTATTTATATTCCGCCCTTCTCAACCCAAAGGGGACTCAGGGCGGATCACATTATATACATAGAGGGCAAACATTCAATGCCCATATAGAACCGAGACAGAGACAGACGCAGAGGTAATTCACTTCCATGGTTTCTCTCTCCCTTTCTGAGTCATGTCCTTCAACTGGGAGAAGAGACAAAACATCAACCTGTGAACCAAAGTCCTTCAACTTCTGATCGAGGGCCTCAGAATCCCTTTTGATACTCTGAAGGCTATGCTTTGCAGTGTCATTACTTCTCATGTGAACCAAATGGATGAGTAACAGTCAGTGGGCTAGACAAGTCAAGTAAGCCTCTCTGTTGCATCATGGAATTTTGCCCCAGAGAGACAGCACACCTCTCAGGTCACTCCATCAGGCCTACAAACCACTGCTTCTGTTGATCTCAGCAGTGGGTCCCCTACCAGCACCACAGTGACCCCTGGGGATTGGTAGCAGCCACTGAGTATTTTGAATCTGAGGTCACTTGCACATTCTCTGAGCACTGACATTGTTGCTCTTGATCTTGTTCTAAAGATGTTTAACCCAACAGTCACAATCTGATGTCATGCTGTCTCTTCCACCACAGCCATGCAAAATCATGCCTTCCACCACTGCACCCTTTAGCCTTGCTTGTTATCCAAGCTACTGTTTGCCATGTACAGTAGAGTCTCACTTATCCAACATAAATGGGCCGGCAGAATGTTGGATAAGCGAATATGTTGGATAATAAGGAGGGATTAAGGAAAAGCCTATTAAACATCAAATTAGGTTATGATTTTACAAATTAAGCACCAAAACATAATGTTATACAACAAATTTGACAGAAAAAGTACTTCAATACATGGTAATGCTATGTAGTAATTATTGTATTTACGAATTTAGCACCAAAATATCATGATGTATTGAAAACATTGTCTACAAAAATTCGTTGGATAATCCAGAACGTTGGATAAGCGAGTGTTGGATAAGTGAGACTTGTAATTTGGTAATGGCTGATTCTATTCCAACTGCCTACACGGTTCTCTTAAGAACTTCCATGATCCCAATATGAGACTTCTTGCCAGAGTTCTGCTTATCAATATGGTGCCTGTGTCCTTGTTTTCCGTTTTCCCTGGTCTGCTTAGACATTTGCATCTTTGTTGTAACCTAAGCCTCCCTCTTCCATCCACATGACTACTGTCAGCCTTCAAATGCCCAATGAACCCAAATCATCAGATAATTATGATGAATCGGTTTATTAATTCTCAGTAAATAGGAATTTACTATAAATTGGTTTATTAATTTACTATGAATTGATTTAAGCTAATAAGGGGGGGGGGGGTCCCAAAGTGGTTTGCAAAGAAAATTATTTCTGTTCTCAGCATTACAATCTAAAAGCCCAAACACAAAAAGAAAAGGAACTAAGCGGTGAGGGGGGTTTATGTGTATGTTCCACACAAATAAGGGCACTGGTTGTTAATGGTGTGAGCAGATAGAGGAGGCATTTTCCCTACATGTGGCAGGATTCAGTGTTCTCGTCCTACTTGGATCCCAGGCTATCAGTACATACAGTGGGAATTTTATTACACAATAAACAGTGCAAGAAACCAGAAATGATTGCATCATATTCTTAAGTCAAATGTTGATGTCTTCAAATCTCTCCATCCTCATATAATTCAAAACTGAGGGCACCAAGGCTTCAACATCTGCTTATTTCTAAACTCTGCCCATACAACCTGCCTTTTATAGCCTCTTACTGGATGAAGAAATCTGGAGATTTCAAAAGCTTGCACATGTTTCGTGCCCTTTTGGTTGGCCTTGAAAACATACTACACTAATATGATTTTTGATTTTTTTTCTTATGGGTAACAAGGTTACCTTTTGCTCACTGTCACATTACTAAGCTAAGCACAAACAAACAGAAAAGGAGATATCAAATCAAAGGAGTACAAGAACAAATTAGATTAAATGTGGTTCACATCCAAGTGGTAATATGCAAAGCATAATGGGATGTACTGAATATCTCTATATACACTAAATGGTATATATCAATTATTATTAGTTATAGTTACCTAACCATTTAATGGTCTCTATTGAGCCTGAAATGAGAAAACTGGAAATAAATTCCAGCTGTGTATTGGAACTTCCTGTTGGTTTTTTTAAGCATGACAAAATGTAAAGCCTGTTATGAAAGATCCAGGAAAACCTCTGTAGCTTAAGCAATAAAGGAAAATGCTTTAAGTGTGTCATTGAACTATGCAAAATGCAAATGAATGCAAAATCCAATCACATGAATGCAAGGTCCAACTAGTACAGACACTCCCAACACAAAGCTTGTGATAGATAATGAACAGGCAGAGCAAGGAATAATGCTTCCTTTAATAAGAGAAACATGCCCAGGATTATGCCCAGGACAGTTACTATGAATTCCACACAGCCAATTTGTGGAGCAAGAGATAAGGGACACTCTAGAAGGTATCAGCCAATCTAAAATGGTGCAGCTTTGTGAACCTTTCCTCTTTAATGGGAATGTTTCTCCCAGAAACAAAAAAATAAAAAAAGAGATTGAAGAAATGATGGGAAAACATCATCTGAATTTTCTCACTACTCACTGCCTCATAAAATTCAGCACTAAGGTTTGGCAACTGCAGGAAAACGGCCCTGACTGGAGGCATCCTGGGCTCCGGGAAAGCAGAGTTAAGGTTTATAGAGGTTTACAGAGCTCCGCAATAACTATTTGTAAATAGTTAGCAGAAAAGCTATAATCAAGTTACATTACAATTGTAACTTAAGTAAACATAACTTTGTTTGCCTTGCAAGGTAGTTTTAAAGTTGGGCTTGTAGCTGAGGGAATGTGGTTTCATTAAACCACATAAGTGCAACTGCATAGCAAGGGAGTTCGTGCTCTGTCTCCTGCTGCTGGATGCAAAACTTTTAGATTTTTCAACAGTAAAACTAAATTAAAAACTAAACAAAGTATGAAATAGGAAGGTATAGTTAACTTTTTAAAAACCGCAGTAGCTAACTAAAATGGGGAACTCTTTATATTCCATCTATTACCAAGTACTTTTTAAAAGCCATTTTCCATTTTCTGAGCTTAGGCTAGGAATTGGCAACTTGTGGCCCTTTAGACATTACTTTACTGGTATTTCCCTCACCTTTGGCTATGCTGAATGGGGCAGATAGGATTTGCAACAACACACAGAAGGCCATAATCTGCACACCTTTGCTTTAGGCCATCTGTTTATCTCTGAGACTAACCTAATTCGTGGGATACCTGTGAAGACAAAATGGGTGAGAAGAACTATATATACTATCCTGAGCTCAAAAGAAGCAGAGCAAGATAAAAATATAACCAGTAAAATCCAGGCTCTTTGTCTGATTTTTTTTATTAAAGTACTAGCTGTGCCCGGCCACGCGTTGCTGTGGCTTAGTCTGGTGGTGTTGTTCAGTCTACATTAGGTTGTATTGATGCTGTGACCTCCACCTTCTTTATACTCACATTAGTAGTAGTATTTGAAATCTGTTACCTTCTTCGGTTTTTGTGTTGATTGATAATTGCTTGAGATCCCTGTTGTCTTTGGTTTGTTGTTAATTGTAATGTCTGATTCTGCTGAGTGTGGTTTATATTTTTATTGTGGTACAATAGTCTTTTTTTTTCTTTTGCCTGTGTAGGTGTTTATTATTATTGTTGTTGTAGTGGTCATGAAGGTTGGATAAGTTAGATGCTACTGTATTATTTTTTGGAGGCCCAGTGTAGCACTGACTGGCCTCTCAGCCTCAGTGCCTGGCTGTTTCTTGCCTGTGATGGTGTTGATTCTTGTTGTTGTTGTTGTTGTTGTCATTGTTATTATTGTAATTGTTTTTTTGGAGGCCAAGTGTGAATGTAGGGATTGGGGAGGTGGATGAGTTGTGTTGTCAAATTTTGTATTTGTTATAGTCACAATGCGTTGTTGTGATTTTTGTGGGTCCGGATTGTGGTTTTGTGGTGTGGTTGTGTTGTTACAAGTGAGAGGCAAGGCTTTTGTGTTGTGTTGCCAAGTTTTGTATTTCTGGGGCGTTTAGTTGTGTGCCAAGTTTTGTATTTCTGGGGCGTTTAGTTGTGTTGTTAAAGTCACGATGCATTGTTGCGAGTTTTGTGGGTCTGGATTGTGGTTTTGTGGTGTGGTTGTGTTGTTACAATCGGGAGGGAAGGCTTTTGTGTTGTGTTGCCAAGTTTCATATTTCTGGGGCGTTTAGTTGTGTTGTTATAGTCATGATGCGTTGTTGTGAGTTTTGTGGGTCCGGTGTGGTTTTGTGGTGTGGTTATGTTCTTACAACCGGGAGGCAAGGCTTTTGCATTGTTTTGCCAAGTTTTGTATTTCTGGGGCGTTTAGTTGTGTTGTTATAGTCACGATGCGTTGTTGTGAGTTTTGTGGGTCCGGATTGTGGTTTTGTGGTGTAGTTGTGTTGTTACAACTGGGAGGCAAGACTTTTGAGTTGTGTTGTCAAGTTTTGTATTTCTGGGGCGTGTAGTTGTGTGCCAAGTTTCGTATTTCTGGGGCGTTTAGTTGTGTTGTTATAGTCACGATTAATTGTTGTGAGTTTTGTGGGTCCGGATTGTGGTTTTGTGGTGTGGTTGTGTTGTTACAACCGGGAGGCAAGGCTTTTGCATTGTGTTGTTAAGTTTTATATTTCTGGGGCGTTTAGTTGTGTGCCAAGTTTCGTATTTCTGGGGCGTTTAGTTGTGTTGTTATAGTCACGATGCCTTGTTGTGAGTTTTGTGGGTCCTGTGTGGTTTTGTGGCGTGGTTGTGTTGTTACAACCTGGAGGGAAGGCTTTTGCGTTGTTTTGCCAAGTTTCGTATTTCTGGGGCGTTTAGTTGTGTTGTTACAGTCACGATGCGTTGTTGTGAGTTTTGTGGGTCCTGTGTGGTTTTGTGGTGTGGTTGTGTTGTTACAACTGGGAGGCAAGGCTTTTGCATTGTGTTGGCAAGTTTTGTATTTCTGGGGTGTTTAGTTGTGTTGTTATCGCATGATGCGTTGTTGTGAGTTTTGTGGGTCTGGATTGTGGTTTTGTGGTGTGGTTGTGTTGTTGTAACCTGGAGGCAAGCCTTTTGCATTGTGTTGCCAAATTTCGTATTTCTGGGATGTTTAGTTTTGTTGTTATAGTCACTGCGCAAACAACTTTATCATTTTATATATATAGATGAAGTTATGGAATACTCTGGGAGAGAGAAATGCTCCTTAAGAGCTACTGTTAGCTTCTTTAAAGTCCAGTTTCTATTGACATACTTTCTTGCATTTGGACTAATCTGTAATGCCAAAGGTCAGAAGGCATGATTAATTAGTGACTATGGGCTCTTCCACACAGACACAAAATGGAGCTTAAAACTGCCATGAAAAATGCTGGTTCTGGGCTGCATCGAGGCCACACAAAGGTCTCCTGAGCTGCCTCAGCAGTGAGATACTAGCCCAACAGGCCAGCCATGCAGAAGCCAGTTTGGCAAAGCAAGACATTGGCATGGTCTTCACCCTCCCTGTATCTTCTATTTTCCCCAGAGAAGCCCCCCTCCTGTTCTTCCCAGGTTCCTTTGCCAGTCACACGGTTCAGAACCAGAAAGAGGAGGCTGCTATCATGGAGTAGATGGTTTTTCTGTCTTCTCTGATTGAAAATCTGGGGTGCAGACTGCCACCACACTTCCCTGGGCTGCCTGAGATGGCTGTAGGCACAGTGATCCTACATGCTGCATAGGGATCCAGGATGGCTATCCCTCCTTCCCCAACACAGGGGTGTCCCCACTGTCCCAATCCTGCAGGATTTGGATCTCCTTGGTGGATTTTTTTTTTTTAAACTCGGGATTTGGTTGAATTAAGTGAATTACTCTGGGTTACATTGAATTAGTCAGCGTGCCTTATGTGAATAAATGCAGCATAATGCACATCCATATGCTGTTTTTTGGCATTGTAGACACGCCTATGTCTTAGAAGGAATTCAGGTAGAAAATGACTGTCAGGTAGAAAACACTGTCAGGTAGACATGACTGACAGTGTTTGGTACCACAGTAGAGCTGCCCAAGATGCTTCAAAAAGAGCTTTTATCATGCAAAGTCTCTGAAAAGAAGCAGTATCCTTCAGGATGGGCTGCTTTAACCCTTCACTATGGGCCTAACCTGGATTGTGGCCACAATGTTCAACTTCATTATTAAAAAAAATAATCTGCAAATAGATAAATTTAAAAATGGCAAAGTAGAATGACCATCGTACTCACATGAAGTATGTTCCAAGACTCCACATTGATACCTGAAAATGGATAACCTATAACGCATGTATACATCTTCAAATTTTAGTCAAAAATATCAACCCCAAAAAAGCAGGTCGACCTGTTTGTGGGACATGTGGTTTCCTGATGTGGTGCTGGTGCTTTCCCCTTGAGGAGATGATGATGATGACGATGACTATTATTATTGTTATTATTATTCCCCTCTACATGGAATGACCCTCAAATTATCCACAGGTCATATCAAACCCCAAAATTCTGCCCCCAAATTTCCCCCCCCCCATTTTATTCATGAGGTTGACTTATACATGAATACTCTAACACCAAAACATTTTGACTATATTTGGGCTGTAAGGGTATCATACAATTACACTGGAGAGGAGAATAATTTTAGCAGTATGTGTAAGTGAAACTGTGGGTATTAAATCAGCAGATAAGAGGGTCACATTGTACAAGCATAGGAGAGGAGAGTGATCCAGACTAAGCAAAAGGTTAAAGACCCATTCACAATCTAGAGTCCTCTACTGTTTACTTTAAATGAAGGGGAAAAGATACAGCTGGCGTCTTAGGAATCTTATGCCTTTGCTATGTAGCCTAATTCTGATCAGTCCAACAAGAGAACTTGTACATGTACCAAGTCTTTTACACACACACACACACACTTATAAATTTGAAATTTTAACAGAAAAAAATAAAGAAAACAGCAACGCCTGAACATACATAAAGCTAAACATACTTGAACAACATTTACATAACTGCCACATAATTTCTCTCACCAACATGCATCTCTACTCTAACAAAAATAATTCTAAAAGATAAACCTATATGCATAAATTAATTTTAAATAAAGAAGTCCTGCTTTCCTTTTGTTGATTTCTCTATAATGAAATTCATGACGGGTCCTATTACCAGGTGTGGTGGTCCTGCAAAAAGGCTTTAAAATGGAGATAAATTCATGAAGTAATCCAAGAAATTCTTAAGATAAGAATCAGCTTCAAGCCAGAATTCCTATTACCAGGGCCACTGGATAATCATATAAAAAGAAATATGTGAGGATGCTGTTTATGTCAACAGCATGAAGAATCTATGCTCAACAATGGAAAAAGATAGAAATATCAACTATAGAAGATTAGATAGTGAAGATGTGGAAGCTAATAGAAATTAACAGGCTAACAACTTTGTTGAAGGATAAATCACTCAAAACATGTTTAGAAGAATGGAAACCTTTCTATCAATATATATCTGAGGATGAGAAAAAGACTATGTACAGATTTGCAAATACAAACTGTTGGCATATTCATTTATTAATGTAAAAACAAGCAGAAGTAAATAACTTTTTGGATATAAGATGGAAGAAAAAAATACCAAATTATACAACAACGGACAAAAGGGATGCATATTCAAGTCTTGAATTAGTACCAGCAGTGAAATTGTTGAAAGGCTAAAAAGGCACTGGAGAAATGAGCTGAAGATACATCTCCTCAAATTGAAGTTACTATGTTGCGCCATGTAGTTACCCATAACAGTATCACTTATTGAAAATATATTCTGTTTTGAAATCTGTTGACAGGATAAAAACTGGAAAACCTCATCAATTAGGTGAGTTGCTGAAGTATCATCAGGGGTAACGTTTCCAGAATGTCTGAAAGCAATGTTGTTATATAGAGCTCCTCTCTCCATGGTTGGAAGAAATATCACTTTGAAATGTATTTTAGACCATTTATGGTACTATATACAGAGAATGCTTATGGAATAAGATTTCAGGATATGATCCACATAGACAGGTTCACTTGGGTCGCACCTACACTGAGGGTTTAGATTCTGTACAGTACAGTGGGCCCTTGGTATCTGCTATGGTTTGCTTCAAGGATAAAATCCATGGATGCGCAAGTACCACTATATGCAATGGCGTAGTATAATAGTGCACCTTATATAATATGGGGAAAATCAAGATTTGTTTTTGTGTATTCTTAAAAAATATTTTCAAGCCATGACTGTTTTAATCCATTGATACAGAATCAGTTGATACAAAGAATACTGAAAAATACATGATGATCTCCTGTACTGTTTTGCTTTCTGTCTGTGAAATAGCTATGTCTGTGTACTCAGGTTATTTTGCTCACCTATTTGGGTAACCACATTGTGTACTGGAAAGCATCCCCAAAAAGTATTTCAGAATACATTCATCGCTTTCTTGATTTTATTTTATTTACCATAATTATATACCGCCTTTCTCACCCTGGAGGGGACTCAAGGCAGCCTTACAACAGGCAGCAATTCGATGCCATACATATATGTATCAAATAAATAATTACAATTAAAACCAAACAATGAATACAAGGATTATTAAAACATCAATAAAAAACAAACCATCAAAAACATAATCCAAGGACATTCCATTTGTCAATCACATTGATTGGTGGTCAATTACTACACTGCTCCAATTACTTGTCAAAAGCTTGGTCCCAAAGCCACGTCTTAAGTTTTTTCTTTCTGAATGTCAGGAGAGAAGGGGCTGATTTCTTAAGGTATCACACAAGACTTTTCATTACTACAACAGTTTAATAATACTACTATCCCTCTGCAATTTCATTTGCAGTCTCTCCTATATATACCTAAACTATCTCAACTACTCTGCAAGATTATCTTACTCAACACACTATGAACTGTACCACCAATTTGATGTCTAACAGTGGAGATAAAGATGATACTGTTCTCACCTGCTGGTACAGGTATAAACATCAAGAAAAACTCCATTCTGAACCAAAGCAAGAAATACAGGGTGTAACAATTACTTACCCACTGCATTGTGGTTAATAATTGATGTCCAGAAGGCCTTTCATAACTGACTCCACCATGAGCCAATGCCTCTGTCATTAGTGTGGTCTGGATTTTCATATTATCTCTATGCCAATGATTTCTAAGGAAGCTGTACTAGATCACTAGGTTTCAAGGTTGCAATTTCACAACCTCCTGGGACTCTACTGTTTCTTTTAGCTCAGGCAGAGAAACACCTGGCCTATAAATCAAGGAAAGGTATAAGAATGAGCTACTAGCAATTAACAATCCTGACAGCATGAAATACCAGGATTAATTTGCTCGGGAACAATCATCATGGTGGCAGGAAGTTATCTAAGATCCTAGTGTGGCAGGAAGGGCCTAAATATTGCAAAGACACCAGGTTGCTATCAGTTAACTAACAACTTTAAGGCACAATACACACAGAGTGTGGCAGGATGGACTAGCTATTTCCCTCAGGGTACTGGATATGAATCCTTTAAAGCACAATTCTCAGCTTTTAGATAACCAGGAACTGAATTTATAAGTTCTTTGAGGGCCTGCTTTAGATCTGTAAAGCAACAACTTCTATAGTCGAAATTGTATATTATTGCAATAAAGAGAGGCACATAAAAAACCTTTGGAGATGCAGAAGCTGATAGCAGCCTCAAATGGGGGAAGATGTTTTGCTGTGGGGTGAATATCTAGTGTGGGAAATGCATATTTGGGATTCCTAAGCATTTACCGTGCCAGCTGGAATGTCTAGGGTGGTTGGACAGAACACTTGGATAAGCTAAGGTATGAGAACCAGTGCATTGTTTAGATGCTGCTGGACTGCAACTCCCATGCTCTTCATCACTGGCTATGTTGCTTAGGGCTGAGAGGAGTTGCCGCCCATAAGCATATAGATGACTTCAGTTTGCCCAACTCTGCTGTAAGAGACAAATCCTCTTTTAATAGATTATGAAACTCAATCCAAAAAAAGGAATTAATCACACAAAAACAGCTTTCTGGATTCAGATTCTTTCCCTGACCTGAGAAGTACACAGTGCTGAATGATGTGGATGAGCCTTTGGATTGTGATACTCATTTGATGCAATTAATCCTTACAACGCCTTTGTTCAGTACAGTGCAGATAGAAGTGCACATTTCTCACTTCTTCTAGACCAGGCCTGCACAACATGTGGCCCTCCAGGTGCTTTGGTCTCCATCTTCCAGAATTCATGGTCATTGGAACAGCTGGCGAGAGCTTCTGGGAGTTAGAAGTCCAAAAACCTGGAGGGTTGCAGGTTGTGCAGCCTACTCTAGACACTGTTGTGCATGATAACATATAAACTGTGCCCATATTTGGGGGGGGGGGGGGGGGAGAGCAGGGTATAAACCATAAAAAAACCTATGGAATATCTTCAGACTAGACACTGACTATTAATATTAAGACACTGTCATAAGAGTCAGTCGGTTTTTGGACAACACAGTTAATACTTCTCTGAGAATACAGCAGAGTCTCACTTATCCAACACTCGCTTATCCAATGTTCTGGATTATCCAACACATTTTTGTAGTCAATGTTTTCAATATATCGTGATATTTTGGTGCTGAATTCATACATACAGTAATTACAACATGGCATTACTGCATATTGAACTACTTTTTCTGCCAAATTTGTTGTCTAACATGATGTTTTGGTGCTTCATTTGTAAAATCATAACCTAATTTGATGTTTAATAGGCTTTTCCTTAATCCCTCCTTATTATCCAACATATTCGCTTATCCAACAATCTGCCAGCCCGTTTATGTTGGATAAGTGAGACTCTACTGTAGTACAAATATAAATAAGCAAGAGGAACTTTAAAGTACTGCAATAGTTCCACTAGCTCTATTCTGGACAGAAGGCTAGCTCATAAAACCAAAAGTTCCACTATGTTGCTTCAACTCTTGTCAGCCACCACTTACAAACAAATCCCACGTCTTTTCCCTATCCATTCACATCATCCTCCAACTTTACTATAGTTCTCTGGGGGGAAACTTGGCTGATCTTTTTAAAGTAATGGGTTAAAAACATGCTAAATCAGGGAACACCATTGAGAATCAGCAGCTGCCTCTGTGTTTCAGCTGCAAAATTCTGGGTGGAAAAGATTCTCCAGTGGATGCTTAGAGCGAACACTTTTTTTTTCTTGGCATGGAATCCCATTGAGGCAGGGCCAAAGAGGATGGGAACTCCAGGCACACTGCTTGATAGTGCCAACATTTCCAGCACATTGGTTCAGTTTAGGACACCTGCCACTCCACAGTCCAGAGGGACCTTATGTTCTCACTGGCTGACTGGGAGCAGTGCTGCTATCCCATGGGGACACCTTTGCTCTGAATACTTTTGCCTTGTGACTCTGACACCAGCCAAGCAACATGCCAGAGAGACACATAGTTTCCTTGCATCTGGTCATATGGGCTGAATAAAAAGGGAAGTTAGGGAAGCAAAAAGGGAAAGGGCAACTAATCAGAGCTATGGTTCTCAAACCTTTTACCCCTGTAACCTCTTTGACATCTATATGTGGACATGCCTGTTTCCAACATAATACAGAAATAAAGGAACCAAGAAAGCCAATAGAAAAAAAAGGGGAGGGGCTCTTATGCCTTGCAACTCAGTCTTGGGATAAATGATTTGGAAGGGGATAGCCAATAGACTTTCCCTCTGCATGTGTAAGGATGGCGGGTCACAACCATTGTGTCTGTTGGAACAGACACAAGAGGAGCATAGAAAAGTAGTCAGTATGAGGGGAAAGAAAGTTTGTGCCAGAGTCTTGCATGCACTCTCAGGGCTCCTACCTAGTTCTCATGCTCTTTCCTCCGCACAAACCTCCCCCCCCCTTACCTACTGGTTTCCTTGGCTCCTTCCTCTCACTCTTCTCCAGCATTAATCCCCTTCCTGCTTATTATACTCTAAGATAGATGTGATCCCTGCTGTCTCTCTGCTATATCACTTTTCTTCCCTTCCTCCTCATCCTCCCATTCCATACAGATATGTGGCCCATAGCCTTCTCTCCCCTGCCTCACCCTCCCACTTTTTATATTTGTCTCTTGCTCCCCTGTCTTATCCATTTTTCTCCCTATCATCTGAGTGAGACATCAAGGAGGTATTGCACCCCTAACTTTCATGAATGTTAAAGTCTGCAATAATGTAATGTCTGAAAAATTTATTGCACCCATCCTTGAGCAACTATCATGCTCCTTTCCAAAGGCCACAACCCACAGTTTGAGAACCATTGCACACTAGAAGGTCCCCAAGAGAAGGACCTAAAAGCACAACTAACCCAGCCCTTTTTGATCCCATCCATTTAAATGAAAAACTCAAATCTCCCACTGAACTCAAATGAAGTTTTTAAAAACATAACCACTATTGGTTGAATCTATAATTCAGAATCAAAGACATAGGTGAAATTAGGATTGCGACACTGAATATGGGGCGAGGGCTGCTAGTCAGCACTTCCGCTACAGTGGAAGCCGGACTGTAATCACCCAAACAGCTGTACATCCTTCCCATTTTGTCTGGCACCTTTCTTCCCTCCTCTCAGCAAGTACTCAGCCACGCATGCTCCAAAATCTCTCCCACGATTTCAAGATTCAGGGTTACTTGAGGATCCAGCTGTTTGGGGAAAGAAGTGCACAAGAGAGAGCAGTTTTCAGAGAGTAAGGAGAGCAGGTGAGAGCAATATGCAACTGCATTCCACATCAAAGCTAGGAAGCCAGGCTGTGGCACAGCTGGTTAAGTAGCCAGCTGCAATAAATCACTCTGACCAAGAGGTCGTGAGTTCAAGGCCAGCCAGTGCCGGGGTGAGCACCCGATAATTAAAATAAAAAATAGCCCCTGCTCATTGTTGACCTAAGCAACCGAAAGATAGTTGCATCTATCAAGTAGGAATTTACCTAAACGGTTTGGGACCCGCCTACCTTTGTGACCGCATCTCCCCCTATGAACCCACTCGTCCTCTTCGTTCATCCGGTAGGGCCCTTCTATCATTCCCGCCACCATCCCAGGCTCGGCTGGCAGGGATGAGGGAGCGGGCCTTTTCTATTGTTGCTCCCCGGATCTGGAATTCCCTTCCGGAGGAGATCCGGCAAGCACCCACCCTGGCTTCCTTCAAAAAGCTGCTTAAAACCTGACTCTTCCGCTGCGCCTTTGGATAACCGAGCCCATAGCTATAGTAGTTGCACAGGCCATCTCTTTGACTTGAAATACTGCACTTTATTCCTCTGCCCCAAAGCATCTTAGAATATAACATTGCACTTTAGTTCTAGTGGCCCCTCCAGGCCATCCTCTCCTCCATCCCAGTGGTCTTTTCTTCTTCTTCTTCTTCTCTGATTCATATGTTATTTGAGTGATTATATTGCTTCTGTTTATGTGATTGTTTTAGTCAATTGTTATGTTTTTATTATTCTTATAGCGTTTTATAGTGTTTTCAGTGTTTTATTGTACAATGTTTTATGCTGATTTTATATTGGAAACCGCCCTGAGTCCCTTTCGGGACAGAGGGCAGTATACAAATAAACTTTTACTTACTACTTACTTACTAGGTACTGCTCTGCGGGGAGGCGAATTTAACTAATTTACAACACCATAAAAAACTCATCCAGCTCCCGTTTGAAATGAGGAAGTATCCATCAAGATGCCACAGTGGAAGATGAAGCAGCTGCTCCCCCTGTGGCTGGAATTGAACATACCTTCAGGAAGCTGGAAGCTGGAGAATGTTAAATCGCCTCTGCGTCTCTGTCTCTATGTTTATATGGCATTGAATGTTTGCCATTATATGTGCACATTGTGATCCACCCTAAGTCCCCTTCGGGGTGAGAAGGGCGGAATATAAATACTGTAAATAAATACATAAATAAATAAGAGTTACCTTTGGGACTTCAGCATTCAGAATCATGAAAGCAGTGAGGCCACTGACATTTCCTGGGAAATTCTCAAATAGTTATCCCAAAACTTGGAAGTTATCTTCCAAGCTCTGATGTGTATTTATATCTTCTCCTTCCCCGTCTCTTAGAAACACACAGATATTATATCCCATCCCACCAAAACATTATTTAGGAGTCACATTCACTTGATTCTGTTCACTCTTAGGAGGAAGACAGACAAGGCATTCAAAGTATGGTAGAAATTCTGTGCCCTAGAAAATGCCTCAGAGTGCTGTTGAAACCACTTCCCATCACACTTAGGAAAGCAGACCTTCAAGTCCTAACGCTGATCAATAAGACAGAGTTGGGGCTTGGGCTTCACCAAAGGAGTTCACCTACTTTTATTTCAGAGGATGACATTTCAAGACTGAAACATGAAGACAGGCTGTTTTCTTTCTCAGCTGAAATGAAACCCCCCTCAGAGACCTCCAGGGCAGCTTACCCTCAAACTGACCCCAAGCAACCTTCTCTCCTAGAATCCATGATGGTTTCATAACCACCAATTAGAGCCCTGCCTTGGTTGGCTCAAAAGAAAGAAGAGCTTTGAAAGGTTGGGGGTTTTTTTGGGGGGAGGGGGGTAAAGAACTCAACTATTTACAATATCTCTGTTAAAATAAAATTACTTAAATTACAATGTTGTCTGAATTTAATACAACCGAACATGCTCTTATTTACATATTTTTAAAATGCACAATGTCCATCTATCAAGCAGCTTAAATATAAGGCTGTTCTTATGCTTAAAAACAAATGAATCACAGTTTAATGTATCTGATTTTTGAGGTTAAATTTAACTTAAACACTAACGTTAGTGTTTAGGTCTGGCCCAAACTACATGTCCGAATGTATCTCCTCCTATGAGCCAGCAAGGTCCCTAAGATCATCTGGTGAGGCCCTGCTCTCGATCCCACCTGCCTCACAGGCCCGGCTGGTGGGAACGAGGGATAGGGCCTTCTCGGTAGTGGCTCCCCGGCTGTGGAATGCCCTCCCCAGTAGTGTTCGACAAGCCCCAACTCTCCTAGGTTTCAGGAAAGCAGTGAAGACGTGGCTATGTGCTCAAGCGTTCGAGGAGTAAATATCTGAAGTGATATGGCTTGAATCAAGGTGTACGTGAAAGGTGTCAGTGGACAAATCTAACTACATATGCATTTTAAAATTTTATAATTCATGTTTTAATAGAGTGTAATAGAGTTTTTAATTGATGTTTAATTGTTGTAATGTTTATTGATTTTGTTATTGTTTTATTGAATGTGTTCTGGGCAATGTAAAATGCTGACTGTTGTAAGCCGCCCTGAGTCCCTATGGGTGAGAAGGGCGGGGTAAAAGTGATGTAAATAAATGAATAAACATTAAATTACTAAACATACTAACTACTAAGAAAATCATACTGAGCTCCATCGGATTTACATCTAAATAAACATACAGTAAGTCAAATATGGGACTGTTAGTAGGATTCATATTAGATACAATTATTAAGTTACAAGAAGTGCTAAGATCTAGCACTTTGAGTCTCTTTGTGGAAAGAAAAAAGCAGGGTATAAATAAACATAAACAACAATACAACAACAACAACAAGAAGAAGTTCTCAATCAAATACGTTCTGAATTTGTTGGGCTCATAGACAGCATGGACCCAGTTAGGGAAGGCTGAACTAGAACATTTCATTGCAACATAACCCATAACCCAGGGAGTTCAAGACAACTAATTGTATAAGCCTATTTTATGTCCTTCAACTGCTTCAATTCTGCAATGTGTTCAGTTTTCAAATGATGTAATAAGATGTATGATTCTATTAACAAAACAGCATGAACATTTACTTTCTATTTTATTAGAAAACACTTTTTGCCTAGTAGCTACTAGTCCCTTGCTCATAAGAAATTGTAGACACTTATAGCACTCTTATATTTGAGCATTTGCCTAGTTATCACTGGCAACCAGGCAATTTCCCCAGGTGACTGAACAGACAGGTTAAGAGGGGACTAAACATGCTACTGTCCTTCACTGGCCAAATCAATTTATGTGTTGGCAGTGTAGTAAATGAAGCCCCTCTCTCCACAGACAACCAAAAAATCCAAGCAGGCTGGTAAGGGACAGGCAGAGTTCTTGGTCTCTCTTTCACCAGCATACTTCACTTCCAGAAGTACAGAGGATTGCAGCCTTAGCTTGCAAGTAAGCAACCTTGCTTTGCAGGCTTGCCTATCTACAGACAGACAAAGGAAAATCTTTTGCCTGTCTCTAAAGAGATATAATCTTGCAACAGATGCCAGCTGCATAATCAATGGTCTCTCTCATACTACAGCCTGGATTTTTCTGGTGTAGCAAATTTATGTAAGGGTTCGACAACCTCAGTACATCCATGGAAAAAATAGATTCCTATACACAGTTAATTAGTGTATCAGTGAAAATGCTGAGCTGAAACTCTCATCCCTGACATGCTAGTTTCTATTATTATCTTGAAGAAGCGGCAGTCTTCTGAGCCTGTATCTCCAACAACATAATTTGGAAGTATTTTGTAAACAGAACGCATGAACCTTAGTCCCCGGCATGTCGAGTTTAATAAATATTAGGTAGCAGATCCTATCTCAAAGGCTTTGCCCAAGACCCTGAAGAGTTGCAGCCAATTGGAGTTTGTAATCCTCCATCTATACTTTCTGCAGTCTCTTTCCTTACACTGCAGGATGAGAAATGGAAGTTTGGAGATACGGTGTACCTTATAATTTGGGGCCAGTCTGGCATGGAAATCACAGCAGCAATACTGCTCCTGATCTTGTACAGAATTTAAGATGCCAAGCAGACAACTGATTAAAGCAGTATGCAGTACAGACCTTCTAGCGTAGATGTATGGAGGAGACCCAACCAAACAGGGCAAAAAAGGCAGGCTAGTTGTATGTACAATTCCAACTGAAATGAAATAGCCCTGTAGTTATAAAAATATAGGTAGATGACACAGAGAGATAAAGAAAAAGATGGACAGACAGATAGTTGTAGCCATGACCCCTTGTAACAACAGCAGCAAGAAATCTGATTTTGCTTTTAATTATTTTCCTCTTCAATGCAGAAGGGCTAATTTTCAGTAGCAGAGCAAATGGTTAACACACAACCAATTTCGGTCTCTGGCATCTGCAAAGGTCTCTACGTTGCTGCCAATCAATACAGACTATACTTGTGTAGATGAAGTAATGGTCTGTCTTGTGTTATGGCTACTACCTATGTTCCTAGATTGCTGAACCAGTCACCTAGGTCTCTTCCAGCTGCCAGATTCTCCATGAAATATGGAGCATGATTTGGAAAGAATAACTCAGACCCTATTTCTTTTGTATTGAGATATCATTGGGAAAACCAGTGAACTCATAATGTGACTGTCTTCAGTCCAGCTCACTGTTTTCCTGGTGAAAATTCTTAATGGCTTGGGATAGAAGGGTTTTGCTTCTGTAAAGCACTTTTGTCTTCTGAAACCGAGAAGATAATTAGACTGCCAGTTGGCACCTATCTGAAGTACTGGCATGGGCAAGCATGTATCAATAAAAGAGGAATTCCCTATCTCAATCACTGATCTCAATCCATACCTTGGAAGAGCTGGAGAGCTACGCTGTTGATAAACATTTGTCAGAGGCCATTTCCTCTCTTATTGCTTTTATTTCTGTATGAACTAGAAGGGATAGCCTTAGATTCAGGCTTTGGAAAGAGGGAATGTTTGGCAGGGCACAGAGCAATCAGGACAACCAAAGAAGGAAAAAAGCAGGGCAGAGAAGATTATTGGGCTTCCTTAGGCAAGCAGCCCATACTGTAAAAGGAATGGGAATACCACTGAACAGTTTAGCTCTGGCTGCGTTAAAATGAATGTGAATCTGCAAGCACAGAGAGGAAGAGAAAAGGCAAAGAGAGATCCCTTTTGGGCTGCCCCTGAGATGTTTAGAGGAGCATCTGTACGAATTCAGAGCTTGTTTTGCCCACCATCTTGCCCTCTTGGCAAAGGTGGAAGGATCTGCAAAGTTCTAATGAATCTGCTAAACACAAAAAAGGCTAAAGCAAGGGTCCCAGATTGCCAGGAGGGAAACCTCTCAATATTAGCCAGTATTTTGATCCCTCCAATGAAGCATTCAGTGCTCACAGAAGTCACTTTGGGATGACAATCCCCAAACCAATATATTCACCAACCTTGCTAACTGGAGATTCTGAAAGTTTCTGCCCAAAAAGGAAACTTTCCCAAATGACTATATAACATTACAACATATGCATGGCACACAGCCATAATGAAAAACAGGAAGCTGAACATTCTCATGGTAGGACATACATGGCAACAAGGTGGGACATCTGAACCACAGTAGTAATGCCACGGCTCCAGAAAGAGCTAGAGAAAGCAGTAACTCGATACTCTCACAACGTCCATGCAAATGTGTCCTCTTTTATACACACTTGTCACCACAAGGTCTCAACTTCTCCAAACAGCAAGGGGAAGGAGTAGTTGCAGTGAATTCCACAAACATTATGTCAGCTTTGGAAAGAATGGGAAACAGTATAAGGAAGATCAGGTCCTAATATGCAAATCTCTCCTCCAGGTCTGGTAAGGGAAAGGCTCAATTCTCCGTAGCATTGAGTCTTTGCCTGCTACTACAAAGCAATTGATTCTGGGTGAAAGTTCAGAGGTTTTGCGTTAGCAGAGTGCTAATATTTTACCAGGATGTAATAGGACTGCAACTAGTCTCACATGACTATGCCATTCAGCGCATGCCTGACCTTGTCCCTGCTTGCCCTCACTCATTCATATATACACACCCAAGCTCCTAGAGCTTTTTGATTGAAGGGAAATGGAAACCTCCCTCTACTTGGCTATATCCTCAAAATTGTCTTTTTTTCCCTAGGGCCTTACAATGGGTCCTACCATAATAAAGAAAGAGATACAGCTTCAACCAGGTATCTTGGAAAACATCTACTAAAATAAAGCAGATTAGTGAGCTGCAAAAAAAAAAAGCATTCCATCCATCTCAGAGTCATATTCTACTTAGTCTCAAATTCATATTCTCCATTTCAGTCTGATAGCTTGTCTAGAGCTGGATAAAAACAAAGCAATGGCCAATCAAGTATTCTCGAATTATTGCCCTATCTAATGTAAGTTAAATCAGAACTTGAATGTGCTACAAGTTTGCTTACATTACTAATAGGCTGTAAGTAAGATCATTACTGCTTTGTATTTCAACTGGGATGTAAATAACTATAACTATAATAATCACATGTAAATCGTTTGTTTTGTTTTTTTGTGTCAGGAGCGACTCAAGAAACTGCAAGTGGCTTCTGGTGTGAGAGAATTGGCCATCTGCAAGGACATTGCCCAGGGGTCGCCTTAGATATTTGATGTTTTACCATTCTTGTGGGAGACTTCTTTCATGTCCCTACATGGGGAGCTGGAGCTGACAGAGAGAGCTCACCCGCTCTCTCCAGATTCAAACCACCAACCTGTCAGTCAGCAGTCCTGCTGGCACAAGGGTTTAACCCATTGTACCATCGGGGGCTACCATAAATAGTTAATGAGGTTCAAACAAGAGTATGTAACTTAAGGCATATCTACACTGTAGAATTAACGTAGTTTGACACTACTTTCACTGCCATGGCTCTATGCTATGGCATTATGGAAGTGCAGATTTGCAAGGTTTTTAGCCTTCTTTTCCAAAGAGTGCTAGGGCCTTGTCAAACTGCAAATCCCAGAATCCCATAGCATTGCGACGTGACAATTGAAGTGGTGTCAAAATGCACCTTATATTATATTTCAAAAATGAAACAAGCAGGAGTTGGAGTTATCTTACAGGTGTGACTCATAACATATTTCAGTTTCTCTCAGAAGTAACTTTTTAAGGCATTATTTGAAGCAATGACAGGAATTTTCCAAGCTTTACACCATTCTCTTCTCAATCCCAAGTTTCTTTCTCTTGAGAAATGAATAAAAACAAATAGAAAATTAATGAGCAACAAAACAATTTAACAAGTAACTTTTTCAACACCACAACAAGTAATTACAACAAACCATGCAACTTGAAAAAGCTCTGATATTTCTTGCCATAGTGTGATGGGGAAGAAATGCCTGGCCTGATTAATGATGACCCAAAAGTGACCTATCTTGGGATTTTTTGGCAGTATTTGTTCAGAGGGAAGTTGTATTTGCCCTCCTTGGAGACGAGAGAGTGTGACTTTCCCAAGCGACCCAGTGGGTTTCCATGGCCGATTCATAACCCTTGTCTCCAGAGTCACAGTCAAATGCTCAACCCACTACACCACAAAGCTCTTAGTTCACAAAGATATTAAAATAAAGACAGGCGCTCCTCCTATCACTGACTTTTAAAAATGCAAAGTGTTTTTCCTCATTGATATGAATAGGAGCAATGTCGCTAATGCAGTCTGAGTCTAAGGAAAGGTAAAGACGGCAACCCTAGGTGGGAAAGCAAGATGAAAAACAAACTCTGTGATTAATCGCTTATAAGAAAAACCACTCTGGAAAACACAATTGTGCTTCCACTTTGATAAAGAGGTCTTTGAAAGCACTGGCTTCCCACGCTTAATATAAAAAAGAAAGAAAGACGTTGGCAAGACGTTGAAGTGAACATCGTCTCGCGCGTGGGATGAGAGGCAACAAAGATCATCTGCAAATTCCAAAGACTTTGGTGGACTTATTTTAGATTGACACGCTGCTATAACTACAAAATTGGGCACTTCCCTAGCCTAATGAATGCATATAACAACAGGGGCACCGAAGATAAGCATGCAGAAGGGTTATGAGAAGTATTTATAGCACCTTTTCAGATTTTATGACAGCTTGTTTGACTTTCACTGCAAGAAAACTGAACATCCACAGGCTGCACTGGGCCTCTGATATATCACATTTAAATGATCACATCCCTACTTTTACTCCACCAAGCACCAGAGAGGAGCAGCTTTCCATGTGGCTCTTTCTGTGATCTCTCTCTGAGAGATTGGGATTGCTGTAAACATTGAAATATCTTCAGTGACACTGTGTGAAGAGGATGTTCGAACCACTGCTAAGCTGCCACTGAAGTATTATGCATTTTTTCCCAGCCAGGTTGCTGAGAGGTAAAGGGGATATTTGCAAAGCGCTGCCAAGGCCAGGAGGCCTAACATCCAACAGGACTCTTCAGAAAAGGCCTTTCCTGCTTCCAAGCGAATGCTTCTCCTAGCATGCAACAAAACCAAGACCAGCTTCTTTAAAAAGAGCAGGGGCTTATTATATTTAGATTACTGGTGTGCCTTGCATGGGAGCTGCACAATGGGAAGGCGGCCATGCTAGTTGCCATGACAACAGCATCACTGCTCCTCCAGACCACGACAAAGAATTGTCAAGGAAAGTAAGCCATAGAAGCAAGTACTGGGAAAGGAAAGTCATGGAGATTCACCTAAGCCTAGGCTGAGGGTGCATCTGTAGAATTAATGCATGTTGACGCCACTTTCACTGCCATGGCTCAATGCTATGGCATCATGGGGGCTTTAGATTTACAAGTTCTTCAGCCTTCCCTGACAAAGTGCTGGTGCTTCACCAAACTACAAATGTGATATTGAGGGAGGGCAGGATACGATTTTATACAATGAGTTCCTCAGAGGAAAGCTGGGGTACCATTGCAGTAAATAATATGTATAAATATAGTGCAGTATGGCCTACTGGTTTGAACATTGGATTACAATCAGGTTTGAATACCAGTTTGATCATGGAAACACACCTGGGCAAGTCGCACACCCTCAGCCTTAGAGGAAGGCAAGGCAAATGTCTATCTGAACAGATTCTGCCAATAAAGTTCTGTGATAGGTTCACCTTAGGACCACCATAAGTTGAAAATGATCTAAACGCAAACAACAAAACCAAATGTGGTGCCAGTGAGTAGCCAAGGGTTTCCCTCCATTCTCATTACATAGACCTTTCATTTGCACTAGTTGTGAATTGTTAAAGTCCATGACCTGAATATTGGATAATGAGCACAATCTTTCAATGTGGCAACTGGGCTGAGTTGAGCTCGGCAACAAATGAATTATGTCTTTCACTGTTTCCATTCTATAGGCAAACCCTTGTGGGAAATTACTCTTAAGAAAAACAGTAGTGACTCCTGTATCCATGGGGTATATGTTGCTGAACTTCCATGGAAACAGGAAATGGTGATAATAGTGAACCCTACTAAAAATGAATGACTTGTATTGAAAGGAACCATCAAGTGACTTAAACAATTTATTGAGAGGTATCCTCTCTAGAAATTTGCTCACTCCTCCAGGATGACTCTATGTAAACTTCTAGCAGAACATACCATAGAAGCACCCAGAGCACCTAGAAAACTCCTAGATGACACATATTGTCAGATGGAGGTAGATGAACTGAAGGTACTCTCTACAACCCAGACACATCCCTTCAGAAGAGTCTGTTCATTCCTATACCCAAAGGAATTAACCACTTGCTGGGTTTCAAACAGAGACTAAGTTAAATAACAAACAAACCAGAGATACCAATACTGCCCTCAGGAAATCTGCCATAGCTAGATGTCAGTTCATTGCACTGAACAGCACAAAAGCAGCCAGCTAAGTGATACTGAGATTTGTTTTTCTATATGCTCACCATTATCTCTGCCTTTTCTGGCAGATGAACAACTCCCCTTGGGATAAGGAAGACAACATCACTTTATAATAGATAAACTATTTTGCCCAGTATATTTTGGTATTGCACCCTCAATAACAGCATGGCCTGCCATTCTGCAAGCTATCTTGAGTCCTTGTTTGGTAGAAAAGGTAGCATCAAAAATGAATATAATACCATCAATTTGCTTATTTGAATTCTCACTAAGGATGAAAGAACCACCCATATATGGGTTCAAATCCGATCTTGTGAGTTTTTGACTGGATATTGCATAAGAAAGTCAAGCAAAATTTTCCCCAATGAAATGTAGCCTAAAGAGAACCAAGGGAAGGTGTTCATGAAACTTGGAGGTGGGGGAGACACCTTAATGCTAGGCATATTGTTGGAATAAACCAAAACCCCTGGTATAGTAAATGTAGAATTTAGCGAATAATGAGATGCACCATTTGTTGGGTGGGTTGTGTGTACTGGGGGAATGGGAGAATGGGGGGGGACACACAATTATTCTTAGTGCTGCAGGTCCTGGCAACCGTCCAATCCTGAAGAACCCTCACACTGGCAAGGGTACTCAACAACTGTATGCCAACTTGGGGCCATATCACTACCAACACAACCCTGTATCATTGAAAGGCATCCTGTCAGATGACAGAAACCAAGCTGCATTCCATTCTCTTCCTAAGACACAACTTCAGAAACTGGCACTGGCCCTCTCCACTCCACACGGCAGTACAGCTTGCAGGACAAATCAGACTAATGATATCAGAAGTCCATTCTTCCTCCTCATGCTCTTGATCACCCTTTTAAAAGTAGAATTCTTACAACATACTTGTGCCTTCTTTCCACAGCATGGACTTTGATTGGATCCTAGCATGCCAAGTGACCTGCAAACCCTGCTTGTCCTGAGAAGCTCTCGGCCTTTCAATTAGCCCTCCTGACCTCTGAAATCCTCAGCCTCACTAAGCAGCCATGCATTAAATCCCGGATCCAAGAGTGGAAATAGACTTTGTAAAAGGCTTACGGCCCTATTTATTGCACCATAAGCATGACGGGTTCTGATGGCATGGCATAACACTGCAGAAGCTTACTTTCTCATCATCCTCTGTGTCCAGACAGTCCTGGTGTCTGAAGAAGTAAGGTGGTAAACTCTCAGAGTGTATCTGTCATGGTCAATACGAGGGGCTGAAAAGAAAGCAGCCTCAGGAAGCCAAGAGCTAAGGCAAGAACAGTAGGGAGCCTGTGGCCTATTGGCTATCCGCAACCACAACTTTGCCTCCTTACCTTCCCCAGAGATTTAATAAAAGCTGCCACAACTCTTTCCCCACTACTCAAAATGCCATAAAAATCTGAACAGTAGTTTGCCTTTTAAACACACAAACTCAAAACACAGAAAAACAGTCTTAGCAAAAACTAGAAATTACAACCAGAAGTGAGTTCCAGCCATGATTCTTAGCTGATCTAGCCCACTAGGGGCAGGGCATGGGAGTGAAAACTGACCCCTGCTGCAGCTGCCTACCTTTGATCTTAGGAATCATGACCATAACACACTTTTGTTGTATTGTGCCTTCAAGCTGTTTCCAACTTAGGACAATATAACATTACACTGTTTCAGTGCCATTATTCCATTTTAACTACTATGACAGCCTCCTATGTAACCTTGGGATTCAGAGTATGGGGAGATCCCTTTAAGTTTTTCAGCCAGCGAGCTCGTTTGCTTCATTAAACTACAAAGCCCAAAATTCCACAGGAGGCAGCCATAGCAGTTAAAGTGGAATAATAGCACTACAACAATGTGATGTGGTATTATCCTTACAGAAACCCTGGGGTTTTCTTGGAAAGGTTTATTCAGGTGGGGCTTGCCTTTGCCTACATTTGAAACTGAAAGAGTATAACTTGCCCATTAGGTTTCCATGGTTGAGGTTGGAATTTGAACTCCAGTTTCCCAGTGGACGGGTCCAACGCTCAGACCACAAGCTACACTGGTTCTCAATCCTAATACTCAGATCTTTTTGTTTGAAAAAAGATGCCAGCCAAGGTTATCCCCCCACCCCTCCCCAATATTTGGACTTTCAGCATTGTTGGACTACCACTTCCATTAACCCTAGCCAGTATAATCAATGGTAAAAGATAATGGCAGCTGAAGCACCTGCACCATCTAGAGTACAGATATAGTACAGCAGTATCTAGAGAGCACCATGTTTCCCCTCCTTGATCTAAAGAAACTCAGAAGGCCTTCCAAGGCAAGAGCATTCTCTACCTGCTCAGGCTAATTTCTGTCTATTTTTGCTAGATGTGTTTCAATCTTGGCCCCTGATATTAAAAATAGATGTTATGGTGGAGTCATGGTACAAAGTAAATTCTGTCCTAGGTGGGCATCATCCAACCCTTAATCCTGGTTTTTGTACTGTAATCATTTTATATTGGTACCAGTGGCAAAAAAAAGCCCCAGAATTTTCTCTGAAAACAAGGCATGTAGGGAAGGAGATGTCTGTATAAAGCAGAATTACAGATTTATATTATTGAAAATCTAAGCAATGAAGCAGCAAATTGAGCAGGGTGGCAATGGCAAGGTGCAGCACCCAGTGGATGGGGGGGGGGGGGGAGGCAGCGAGACACTAACTACCTCCTACTCCTTGGAAATTGCCAACCCTTATTCTATACAATGTGCCACAATGTTAAATGCCATGTTCAGGAGATCCACTTGTGTTTAAATAGGAAAGGGAATGACACAGACTTAATGGTCACTTCCAGGCAGTGAAATCACGTGTGTAAGGAGTTCATTCCAATGTGTTCTTCATTGTTGGTGAGAGGAGAAAGTGGCTGGGGGGAAACTAATAAATTGCCACCACAAACAAAAAGAAGCAAAAAAATAAATAAATAAAGCACAACCTTAGGTTACTGCACCTGATAGTTCTCAACATCCATCAGTTTGAATGTGCCCAGATTTGTATGAAATCCTCTGCATACTTTGCAAAACACAGCAGTGCAGCTCAACAGCAATGGTACACTACACTGTTAGGGGGTGAATAAATTAGAAAACAAGCATGGAAGAACCTCAATAGAAAGGCAAAACAGCACACGGTGTGGCAATTCTTTACGTTAGGAGTGGGAAGGAAAGAAGGGAGAAGAGAGTGTGAGAGAGGGGAAGAGAGAACACTCCACATGGGGCCCACAAGCTATGCAGAATCAAAACTCTGAGCATATTTTCCTTTCGTAACAAACCAATGCCTTTAAAAGGCAACAATGGAGAAATCACAGAGCTAAACAGTCAAGTAACCAAGGGATCCTCAGCATCCCTGTGGAAAATTGAGAGCAAGGCTTATCCTGTGCATGTTCCAGCCGGCCAGAGACCAAATCACAAGACCAATCAGCTAGCACTTTGTACAGTTTAAATGAATAACAGGGACTAAATTGGGAACGCCGAAGTATCTGTGCCACAAAAGAGGGTATCTCTCTCTCTATATATATACACACACACATTTAGAGAGATAGGTGGAGAGCTTCAGGCAGCCAATGGTGTGCCTCTTGGCAGTCGCTCTTACTGCCCTGGCACGTATGCACAATCAAATGAGGCTTCTCTCCAGAGAAAACAGCTAGCCATAGGTCTTGGACCAAAATTGAGAGCATATGGGTCAAATCCCAATCAGCATCAGCCCACTGCAGTAGATTGCTTCCACAGGGGATTTAGTGCATACCTCAGTTTCTAAAGAAATCGATTAAATACAAACAGTCCTAAGAGCAAAAGAAACCAGATAATAAAAGAAAGACATACTGCATGCTTAAAAAGAAAAAGGATCAGCGTGATGAACAAAAGGCCCCAGACATCACAGACCTTTACCAACAGGTATTTTACAACAAATAAAATCTCTGCTCCAAGAAATTTCCCAAGAAAAGTCACCCCCCCCCCCCACTTCAGCTAGTGAAGAAGGCTCCTTGCATGGTTTTACTCACTTGCTGTAAACTTCTGACAAGTGTGTAGATCCCACCCCTCTATTACCGCACTTGCATTCTCTTCACATTTTCCAAGTGGTAACAAAATAATTCCATTTCAGTGAGGTCCTGGATCCACTTTAGGTTTGAGTCTGAACTTCAAAGAATATTTCTGAGTTGCTGAACCTACACCTTAGATAACTTCTTGAAAAGTTCAGATCAACAACATAGAGCAGATTCATGACCCTACGGACAAGGCAACCAGCGGATATGGTTAGTCTGATCTCTAATGGAACCGCTAAAGACTTGTGAATACCATTAATGCAATTCATTTTTTGAGAAATGAGAATAAAACAAAACTACCTTATCAGGATTTGGAATGCATATCTGTGGCTTTGAAAGTGATGAGATATTTCCCAACAACAGTTTCTCATTGGGGGAAAGGAGCTCGATGGGAACAATGAGAGATGCAGTACTACAATGAGCCCTTGGAATCTACTGGGCTTTGGTGACAAGATCCCTCATGGATATCAAAATCTGTGGATGTTGAAATCCCATTATGTGCAATAATGTAGTAAAATGGTATCCCTTGTATAAAATGGGGAGGGAATCAAGATTTGTTTTGGGAATTTTGGGGGAGATGATATATTTTCAAGTGATTGATGGTTGAATTTATATATATGGAAGGCTAACTATATACGTCTGGAGGGCCCCAAATTTGGGAAATCTACTTGCAGAACAACTGGCAAAGGGAAGCAAACCCTAAGAAGCAATCACAATTTCTCCTACTCTTTGGGTCTCAAAATCAGTGTGAGATGGCATAACAACTCATTCTTTCACAGTGCCTTAAATCATGGAGGTAGGTTCACTCTCTTTGTATACTAATCCCTGGAGGGTGGGAAGAGGAAGAGAGTAAAAATCTGTTTACTCTGGGTTTCTGCTGTTGGTGGAAGCAAAGATAATTTTTTAAGATAAACAATAAAGAGAGAAAAGGGAGACCAAGAAGGAATCAATTCCAAGGTGAGAAGTAATAAGAAAAAGAGGGGGCAGACAAAAGGAAAAAAGAATGGACCTTTGGGTTGCTTAGAAGAAAGAAAAGGGTAAATGTCACTGTTCCATTTGAGCACCAAACACAACGTTTGATGAGAAGGCATTACAGTAGCATGAAGGTGGCTATTCCTGCAGCCACAAATGTTTGTAACCTTGATGACTCACACTGCCTTAACCATGAAGAATTACCACACACAGAGAAACATATTACACCCCAGAAATTCTTCTCCAATTCAGAGGCACTGTGTAGACAGAGACACCCTCATTGGTTACTGAAAATGTGGTGGAAAGGAGTATGCCGGGGGCAGGCCTGTAGCGAGGGGGGGGGGGGTTAGGGGTTCAACCCCCCCCCCCCCGAAATTTTTCAGGTTAAGAAAAAAAACCTGGTTTACTCATGAATTTTAACTGGTTAACCAAATCCCCATGCTAAGTCTATGAGACATAAAACATTAAGAGTCCCTCCAGGCACTATCTCAAGCAGATATTGACAGGTCTGAACCCCAGGGGGGGGGGGCGCGGGGGGGTCAGGTGTTCAACCCCCCCCCCCCCCCGAAATTTTCAAAATCCCTCCTGAAATTTTTTTCTGGCTACGGCCCTGGCCGGGGGCAGATAAGTGTCAATAGAATCAAACCATACTTTTTCCTGAATCAGGGAGAAACAACATGGTTATCCTGAGCCAATCCATGAGGAATCAGAAAGATCAGGGGTTTACTTGAACATTCTCCAGGACTCACAAAAGCAAGTGGCAACTGCACAGCATGATCCCGTGACTAAGTACTCTATGCATAATTTGGTAGAACCTGACTGCCTTCTTGGGAAGAAGTAAAAACAAGCACTCTTAAGGGCTCCCTACTTTTGCATTGAAGAAACTTAATCACTGGATGCAACCACCCACATCACAATGTCAAGGACAGGAATGCTGAGTTTACATGCCTACTCAGTTTGACTGCCTGGATAACCAGGAAACAGATCACTATATTTCAGCTAACCCACCCTGAAAGCTGAAAGTATAAAGCACTCCCATGTGACACAAAAATGCAGTATTCCCCAGTGTAGCTTCTTGCTAAAATCCTCCAATGACAGTTTCCTTATCGTCTTGAGTAAAAATTGTTTCAGGGCATTCCAGCTGTAGCTGCTTCTGCATGAGAGTGAGGAAAGATGAACAATGAAACCTTCTTGTGGGTGAAATCTGTGTCACAACTAAAACAGGAACTAGCAAGCCTGGGATCAGGTTACCCGAGAAGCTGCCTCCTTCCAGCTATATCTATCTAGACCTCCTTCAAAAGCCTTCTTCCCAATGCCACACAAAAAAATGAAGGAGGCGACTGCTAAGGGAAAAGTATCTCACATACATACATACACAAACAAACACAGAGAGAAGTTTGCTTAGTACTCTGTTGTCATTCCAGGACAAGCAGAAGATTTTAATTTCACTAGTAGTTTTTATCTTTAAAAACTATTAGTACCTTATCACTGCTACATTCATGCTTTGGTGCTAGAGATATTCTTTATTTTAATTCAAATTGTAATTGATTTCTGGGTTGGGTTATAATGTATTTTAATGTTTATGGGTCTAATTGTTATTCTTCACTGCCTTACAATGTCACTTCTTGGATGCGGGATAGAAATTACTGCTGTTTTATGCCTTCAAATCATTTCTGATTCATAGCAACTCTAAGGTGAATCTATGATGAGGTTTTCTTGGCATGATTTGTTCAGAGAGGGTTTGCCTTTGCCTTTCTCTGAGGCTGAAAGAGAGTGTGAATTGCCCAACGTCATCCAATGCATTTCCATAGATGAGCAAAGATTCAAATTCAAAGATTTAGAATCCTGGGGCATTGTGGGTGTACTAGCTTAGTGAGACATTAGCACTCTTTGGCAGAGAAGGTAAAATACCTTACAAAACTACAACTCCCCTGATTCCATAACACTGAGCCATGGCAGTTAAAGTGATGTAACTGCATTACTTCTACAGTGTAAATGTATCCTAGATGCCCACACCGCACAATGATAGCAGTTGACACCAAAGCTCCATTATATGGAATCCTGAGATTTATAGTTGTGCCACAAGAGCTCTCTGACAGAGAAGGGTAAATATCTCACAAAACTAGAAATCTCAGAATTCAATAGCATTTGAGCCATTGCAGTTAAAGTGGTGACAAATTGCTATAATTCTGCAGTGCAGACACAAACCTAATCTAACACTCGAACCATTACCTCATGCTGGCCCCAAAGATACAGTTAACATTTTAATAAACCGTATCAACTTTCTAAGATTTGTTTTAGTTTTTTGAAGGTGACGCTCACTTGTTGTCTCCTCTAAACCATTCCGCCAAATAGCTGAAGGACACAATGGTTGCAGTTAGCCATCCCTAACTAATACAAATAGCACTCATTGGTTTCTATTTCTTTCTATGACATGCTTTTAAAGGGCAAACTGCAGTCCACTCCCCTTTCCATTAAATGAACTAAACATATTTTTAATGTACTCAGTGTCCCAAATATCAGGGCACAGAAGGGCATTCGCCTTGCTTCATTTTCTTCCTGTCCCCAAATGTCACACCTGCTGGTTTTTCCTTGTACCCTGAAATCCATCACTCTGATGAATTCACCACCGCTGCTCCCATTCCAAACCTGGCTGAATACAGTACCTGCTCATGGAAAGGAAGGACAGTGTTAATCATATGATAGAGATTTAAAGAATTTGTTCTTTTAACACAAGCTCCCCTATTCTTAAAAACACTTTCCCAAACCAACATTGCTTTTTATGAGGTTCCAGGTTCATTTAGATTTCTTTGGAGAATGAGGGCTCTGTAAAATTATGTTTCACACTTCCAATAGTCTTTTATTATTATATGCATTTCAGCCCCATCTTTGAATTCTAATCAGTGTTAGTGTTACATAAAAAAGAATAAGTCCAAGTAAATCATGGGCAGGCTTTCTAAAGTGCTCAAACCTCTGATGATGAATCTTGGAGTACTCTGGAAAATTAAAGCACTAAGCCACTTAGGTTTCAAAATAAGAGTAATGCCAACAGAATCCTTCAAATGCAGCTCATGTGAATTCGCTGGTTAAGTGTACCAAACTTAATTCTTGAACTAGCAACCTGAGCTAAAACCAAACTGGAACAAGTTCCACTAGTTAAAGTTGCAAACAAAGTAAATGAATGGTCTCACTGAGACCACCTAATTTGAAGAGAAGGAAAGAGAGAAGCAAATGTTTATTGTTTAATTTCAATCTCAATTTGCTTAATATATACTTTAGGCCCTGTAGAGTATATCATGACACCTTAAGTATCATTTTGAGTCAAAAGGTAGGACAGGCTTTCGCAATTCTGTCTGATCAGAAGCCTCCAGCTTAATATTTGAGATCTGCTATCCAAAGCTGCAAAGGGCATAAAATGACATTAACTGTAAGGAGAAGGCAATACATGATAATATCCTTCCCCAGTTCGGCAATCTGTCAAATGTGCTGGAGTATAACCCCCATCCATTGCTACCTTTAGAACAGCTGCACTACATCACCAACCACTTCAGAGAGCTATTCCATGTAAACAGTGGTGTCAGGGGAAAACACTGAAACATCAAGATAGTTAATAAAACTGTTCAATCTATCCAATTTTGAAGATGATTTGTTTTTGGCTGTGTTATAAATGCTGGTGTTTGACCTGAACTAGAAAACACAGAATAATATATAGTCTGCTGGCTACTACAGTCTAGCAATATTGACTGCAGTAGACATCAGTCTTGGCTAACATAACCATTTCAGAGGGAAGCTGGAATTGCAGTCCTGGATGGCTGCTCATTCTGTATTTACACACCTAGAAAGAATGCTGGGTAATGTCTATTGATAGGATCTGCACGACATTACAAGTGGTGCCTTTGGTTTGGTCAGGTAGTGAGTCTTTTTACAAAAGAAATTATTTGCCCATAGGGAGCCAATTACAGTAATCAAGACCACAATGATTAACTTGGAGGAATTTGCCCTCACAACTGGAACACATTCACCTGGTATATTTCCAATGCAGCCTGAAAGTTCTTTCTTCCTTTTGCTTTCATGGCAGGATGCTTAAATTCCAGGTGTATCAGCATTTCCCAGCACCCCCACTCCCACCACTAAAGGTCAGATTTCAAATTCAATCAGTGACAGCTGAAATTACTCTTCCTCAGCATAAAAGCCCACTGAGAGACAAAACCCAAAGCGACATCCTTCTAGCTTTACACAGTTAAAGCATGTGCACCGGAACGGCATTTGCACAGTTAAAGCTTGTATGCCAATTACGATCGTTCCTGGAGAAATCAGACCTGGCCATTGTAGTACATGCATTGGTTACATCCCATTTGGACTACTGTAATGAGCTCTACATGGGTCTGCCCTTGAAAAGTGTTTGGAAACTTCAATTTATGCAGAAGACGGCAACCAGGCTCCTACAAGGAGCTGATCTCAGAAAACATAGCACCCCTCTGAGACAACTCCTCTGGCTGCCAATTTGTTTCTGGGCCCAATTCAAGGTGCTGGTTTTAACCTATAAAGCCCTACATGGTTTTGGTCCAGGCTATTTGAGACACCGTGTCCCTTTATACAATCCAGTCAGAGAGCTAAGGTCCAGCAGGGAGACCTTGGTATCAACTCAGGCACCTTCTGGCATGCACTTTAAGAGGACCAGGGAGGGCTCATTTTGGGGGGTGGCCCCTATGCTATAGAACACATTGTCTGAAGCATTAAGATTGGTCCCTTCTTTAATGGCATTCCGGAAGGGTGTGAAGAAGTTCCTTTTTGAGAAAGCATTTAATTAAACCAAGTAAGTGGTAGTGGAGGCTCTGGGTTTTTATCTTGGTTTTTATGTTCATACGGTTTTAATTGTGTTTGCTGTTTCAAATATTGATATTTTAATTGGTGGTTTTAACTTTGTATTGTATGTTTTGTTCTGTTGTTGTCGCCTTGGGCCTGTGCTCAGAGAAAGGCGGGATATAAATTTATCAAATAATAAATAAATACCTTGAACTTTAAAATTATATCCCAGTCCTAAAACCAGCCCCGCGAAAGGATTTTTAAGAAAAAAATGTGTCCTTATCAGGTCAATGGAAGATCAGTGGTCTAAAGAGCCTAGTGCTATCTTTTGATCCAACTAGTTGGGTTGTCTCATCTCAGGATGTGTGACTTATGTGGTAACTGTGTTACCCCTTTTCCTTCCATCCAAATGCACGGCTATGTGCCAACCACAAAACTTAGAAGATGTTTACTCCTCCGGACTATAACCCTCACAATGACTCAATCAGCAAGGCTACTTATGTTTCTGGAAGATATAACTCCAAAAGTAACTTTTCCAAGCTCTAATTGCTATTGTGTCATTTACATCATACACCATACACTATCATGGAGTTGTGGTTAAGACAAATTTACCTGGACACCTACCTAGTATATGAGGCAATCCTGTTGCTGAATCCACTATAATACCACCCTAGAGTTTTCATGTCTGTGATACAAACAACATTAAGTACAAGAATCTACAAACATCTCTATTCAGTGCTCTGATATTATTCAGGGATTAATTTTGAAAGTTGATAAATCAAATAATTGTGCTCTCTTTATGCAAAAAAAAAAACCTACCTAATCCTTACAACTCTAGACAACTAGCAATATTCCTCAACTTTCTTGTGACCCAGCCACTAGAACAACAGTGGAGTTTGAGAAACAGCAGCGTGATTAATACATTTGAATCTCAGGTCCTAATTACTTCATTACCAGGATTCTATCTACCTTAAAGTAGAGACACAATGCAGCCAAACCTCCATATTCACTGGGGTTAAGGGCACAGGAACCCTGTGAAAGTAAAAAACCACAACTAAGGAAATCGCTATTTTTTAATCCAAAAAAAATACCTTTCTAGGGATTTCTAGATCTGTCATTATAACACTATGGAAAACTTTCACTGAAATTGAATTGCTTTGGAGAACCTTGGGATATCTAGAGGGAACATCTTTAATCAAATCTGTAAATAAACTGCAAATGTGGACACACGATTGTACTCTCCAGAAGAGAGCAGCTACTCCATTATAGTTGGAGCAGTGGCATTCGGGTAGCTGACTCTCACATGACATTCTAATGCCATTATCCAAGAAAATGTTCTCTAGACAAAAACAAAGATGGTAGACTGAGAGAAAAGAAGACTACAAGCCTTCCTCAATCAGACAGGCATAGAACAACAAGGTCAATTAAGAGTTCTTCTAGTGCTCCACAAATGTCAACAAAGTGTATGAAGGCCTTCTTGAGATATTACTATTCAGTTCCCTATGTGTGTCTAGTCAGAAAGGGGCACTATTAAGTATAGTGGTGCTAATTCTGAAGGAGGTATCCTCATTTGGATATCAAAAGGAAAGAAATTTCTTCCATTTTAACTGCTGGTGGGTGTCTTTAGAGATAAATATGCACCTGGTGATATATAAAGGTTGAAGCAGGTATCCACCAGTATGAAAACTAACATTTTGAACATGGATATCCTTTACTCTCAAATTTGTAATTCTCTTTCTCTTCTCAATGTAGATTTTGCTTTTCTTAAATGGAAATTATGCAGGGATTCTAACCCAGATCCATAACTGCATAACTATGCCTCAGGTTTTGCAATGTAACAATCTCTGCTTTCAATAATTGTAATGCTCACCATAGTTAATACTAGGGGTGTGCCATTCAGCTAAACCCCATGCCGTTTTCGCTGTTCGGATTTCTGTAGCCCCCTGATCCATTTTTGGGGACCTCCTGAATTCAGGCAGGCAGAATTCCATTTTTCAATCCGGCAGCTGAAAGATCCAGGAAGATCCAGCCCATTCACGGCAATGGGAGAACTTCTCAGGCTCCCCTTTCAGTCATTTTTAGAGCATCGGTCTTAAGAAATCACTATTTCTGGCATTGTTTCTCCTCAGATACTTCGATAAGAACTGGGTTCAAGGCATCGGATTTAAGAAACCACCTTTTCTGACAATGTTTTCCTTTATATCCTTCAATAAGACCTGAATTTAAGGCAGGGGTCCCCAAACTTTTAAAGCAGAGGACCGGTCCACAATCCTTCAGACTGTTGAGGGGCCGAATTATCATTTGAAAAAAAAAATACAAACAAATCCCTATGCATACTGCACATGTCTTATTTGCAGGGCAACAACAACAACAAAAACGAAAGAACAATACAATATTTAAAAATGAAAACAATTTTAACCAACATAAACCTATTAGGATTTCAATAGAAAGTGTGGGCCTGCTACTGGCCAATGAGATAGTCAAGTTAATTAGGATTGTTGTTGTTGTTGTGTGCCTTCAAGTCATGTCAGAATTTGGCCGAGCCTAAGTCTAAAATTAATTATTTATTTACTGCGTTTATTTACTACATTTATATCCCACCCTTCTCAGAGCAGCTGTATGTACATACAATATATTATATTATTAGCATAACACAATATTAGCATTATATATTACTATATTGAACTATACCACTATACTATTATATAATATGTAATATATAACATATAATTAATATTATTATATGGTATTACTTTTAGTATTATATTGTATAACATAAGATTATTATCAATATTATATGTATATACAATATATTATATTATTAAAACTGATATAAAAATATTATATTATAAAACTGAGGGCGGGGGCCAGGTAAATGACCTTGGAGGGCTGAATCCGGCCCCCCCGGCCTTAGTTTGGGGACCCCTGGTTTAAGGCATCAGACTTAAAATACCACCCTTTCTGGGATCCGTTCTCCTCAGATCCTTCAATAACGCCTGGGTTTAAGGCACCAGACTGAAGAAACCACTTTTTTTTGGCATTGTTTCTCCTCAAAACCCTTTCAGTGAAACTGAGTTAAGGCACCCTTTTTAAACACTTATTTCAGTAGGAGCTATACCACCTGAAGGAGTATTCTTAAAATATATATATAAATTACATCCGCATTTTATGGTGGCTTTAGAAATGGCAAGATACCTCTACCCCACATTTGAAGCTTGTGTTGAGTGAAAGGAACCATTGGTGGCAGTTTCTTAAGTATGAAAAAAGCAAATGCTTATTTATTATTTGAGTCAAAAAGCAAAGCAAGCAATGCAGAGTTGCGAGCAGCACTGAGAATTTAGATAACCAGGGACTGCAGCATGATCTGTCTCTCTCAGAAGCCTGCTTGCAACAGAAAAATGGAGGCCCAGCTTGGCTAAAGACACTTCACGGCGTTCTTCTGTTCTGACTGGCTCAACAGACAGAGCTCACAGAAAAACCTTATGCAGGGTGAGGCTGCCTCTCTGCGCTCCAAGTGTAGCCAAATGAAACCAAAAGTAGCCGTAGTCGGTAGCCCCGTGGACTGTTGCGGCCACATTTTTTAATGTGAGCATAATATATTACCAGGTTTCAGTATTGTTAATTTGTCTGTTAATTGTGCTATCTTTTGTTTGTTTCTATGGTCTCATTTTTCTTTCTTGTATTTTATGTTATTGTTATAAACCACCTTGAGGGCACTTATGGAGGTGCTCAAAGGCAGTATGTAAATGTCTTTATAAATAAACACTTAAATTTTTAAAAAGAGATAATTATGCAGAGTTATATTTAAAAATAGCTTGACTAAACCCTGGGCAAGTTCACCAAGAAATAAGCCAATGTTATTCAACAGAGAGAGGTTATTTCATTTGGCCATCAACTGAGTTTATTTGCACCTCATTGATTCCGCATAGGACTGCAACTTGCAACTCTTTTACAGTCCTGACTACATTTACTCAGAGGTCAATTGAACAGACTTTAGTGAAATCATTTTTAAGTGACTAGGCTTAAGAATAAAGACTGTAGTAGGGAAGAAGCAAGCAATAGGACCACAGAACCAGCAGAATCTACTACTATCCCAAATATGAAAGAGGATCTGAGTTTTCTAACCCAAGAGGGTTGCTTGCAAAAGATTCATCTTTCCCAGGCTGTTCATTGGTTGTGCTACGGCAGGCAGTACATTCATAACTTTCCAGGCTAGAGAAGGGGGGTGAATGGAAAAACATCTTAATTAAAAGTAACTGGGCCTGCACTCATGTTACTGCCAATGCTGGAGGCTCCAATTTTAGGCTAAGCCATCTTTTATTGCTTCCCTGAGCACCAAATGAAAAGGAAACACATCACACTGCCCAGATACAGAAAGAATGAAGGAGAAAAAGTACTTTAGCAACCCAGAGCTTTCACCCCATCTCACATTACAATAAGATAGGAACTGGGAGATGTATAACTACCACCATTGTTTAGATTTCTGTTATTCAAAATAGGCCACACATAATACCCATTCCCATACATCCTTCTGCAATGATCACATCAGATACGGGCATTCACTTCTTGCTAGACTTCCTTCCAACCAAGTGTCTACTCTCTTGGTCACTGGAAAAACAGCTTTGTGAAAACACAGGGATGGCTGAGAAATCAATTGGCTTCACATTTGAATTTGAATTCAATTTGCATTTGAATTCAAATTACCCAATAAACATCTCGCATACACAAAACTGAAAATCATTGACTGTATACTCTGGTGGGAAAGCTCTGGTGAACATTCTGACTCTTACAAAAAGGTAAGAAAGCCACTTTGAGTCTCTGTATGGAGAGAAAAAGCAGGAGATAAAGGGGGGGGCATACTTGGTGTGACTTAGAGCAAACTGACAAATGTGTTTTGGTACAAGATTGTTACCCTTTGGGCACTAGCTCCCAGTATCCCCATGTTAGCTGGGGAATGCTGGAAGCTATGGGTGGAGGGAGAATTTTGATCAAACTCTGGCCTCCCTGGACAACCCGGCAGAAAAGGACATTTTTTTTGTCTGTTGTATCCAGCTTATGGAATAACTCTCCATCTATCAAGCGACCCCAACAGTGCATTTCAAGCTTTTGCTGCTTGGTTTATAATCGTATACATCATGTTTCAGATGGCATATTTTATTGTATTACAGCTTTTGTGCTCTATATGAATTACTGTTTCTTATAAAATACGTCGTTATTGTTAGGCCGTTGTTGTTGTGGCAAGGTATCTATTGCTTGCTGTGCAGACAAAGTCAGGATATATATGTGTCCTTATGAATAAAATAATGCTGCGAGGCTATCTGCCTCTGAATAATGGAGGATCCATCTATTATGACTACCAGAAATGCATGAATCAACATGAATTTATCTTCTTGTTTCTAAACCCATCTCAGCTAGTAGCAACTCAGTATGAATGAAAGGGCCTGTGAGTACAATCCCGGATTAATATGAAGGGGGCTTGAAATGATTTATGGGCCTTAGGTAATGCATGATCTCTTTTATCTACAAAATTAACCCTTTGGCAATATATTCATGGCTTTTCTTAGTCTGTAGCACTCCCCTCTGACACAGCTATTTCACATCTGTGCGTTATACAAACTGGTGGCCAAAACCCCAATGCAAATACAAAACCATCAAGATGGTCCAATATAGTCTAGGAAACAGTTGCAGGGGCAAAAAAGCTTTTCTGAACATCCTTCAAAAATGAATGTGCTTGAATACTCACAACCAGCTGCTTATAAATCTGGATAATGGGTTTTCTCAATGAGATAATACTCACAATAACCCCTTTGTGTAGGTTTCACATTATTGACAGGGACCCTAGTGTCCTTAGAATTAAGGGAAATTCACACCCATGAATGCCTACCATTCAAAGCAGTACCGCAAGCCAACTCTAGAAATTGTTGCTTGGCTAATGTCTTGCATGGCTTAAAACCACCATTTCCTTGTTTTCTGGTCACTAGTAACCAGAAAGATCACTTTATTCTGCAAAGATGAGCCTTAGGACCTCATCACATTAGGAAATATTCCACTTCCGAGACTGTTTGAGAATGATTTCCATGACATTTGCCCCATTTTATTAGTAATCCGTCGAAATCTGTCTGCAAAACATCATAGAAATGTAGTATTTCCAGATGGGATTGTAATAATAGTATTTGAAGTACTATGCAGTTTTCCATTGCTGGAGTGCTGTTTTTCTATGTGATTGGGAAATCAGTATGCATTCCATCAGCAATGATAGAACTTGAAATTTGGGGATGTGTTGGTGGGAGAAGTCTCATGACCCCGGACTGATCATGATGGAAGCGGCCACCATTTCTGTTTAGGAAGTTGAAGTAGAAAGCTCTCTGGGACTAAAGAAATCAAGAATGGCTGCTTTACCTCATTATGTTTTTTAAAAGTTTAGAATGCCTTTACTGTGGGGATGCTAGTATGTTTGCAAAATCTCACAAGAGCGGTAGTTCAGGACTTGGAGGCTACGCAGATTTAGAATTGGGTTTTTTTTTTTTAAAAGAGTGTCATAAGGAGTCTTTCGAATGGATTGGGAGAAGCCAGGCTTCCAAGGTGTGATGGGACAAAATGCAGCATTTTCTGAAGGTAAGAACCATAGTATTTGGGTGTGATGGAGTCAGTATGTATTCCGTCTGCATTCAGTATGCATTCAGTCAGAAAAAAACTATGGGATACATACTGATAGAAATTGCGTATTTCCTAGGGCCCTTCCACACAGCCATATAACACAGAATATCAAGGCAGATAATCCACAATATCTACTTTGAACTGGGTTATCTGAGTTCACATAGCCATATAATCCAGTTCAAAGCAGATAATGTGAGATTTTATACAGCTGTGTGGAGGGGGTCCTAATGTGATGAGGTTCCAAGTGTTAACAGTATTGTTGCTACTCTTCTGACCTAAAGCACAGAAGAAGAAACATCGAATTATATTCTTTTAGTAAACTGCCACTGTCTATGTTTGGCACTTTTTGTCAACCAGCTTCTAGTCAATAGTGTCAGTGTTGTAGTTGATTCACCTGACAGCTGTCTCACTAAAAAGCCAGGGAGAAGAAAAATCCAAAAATACTAAATTTGAAATATTAATCCTTTGAATACCCCAGCTGCAAGAAGGTCTCGCTTGATTGGGTCTATGGAAGAAAACTCATGGCTTCTGCCCACACTAAATAAACAGAGGATTCAAATCTATACAGCTGTCAAGCATTAAATTCACACCTCTTTTAGTAGGGTCCATGTTGAAAAGACTACTAGATCATGTTTCAGTTACAATATAATGCCATACAAAGTACATAATTTCAACATTATGCCTAAATCTTGTACACACTTAGAGAAGAAATCCTACTATGTTCAATGGAATTTAATCTTGGCATGCTAAGTTTTCTGCTGGTAGGTCATTTGAGAACACACAGGAAGCTCAAACATACTTTCCTCTATTCTCATTTTGATGTGGCACAATTAGATCTCTATATTTATTATACTTAATGTTAAATTAATTACTTTGTTTCATTTTGTTGCTGGCATCTGAAAACATGATATTCCACATTAAGAAAAGATGTGTGTGCATCTTGAACTTATCTGTTAACTTATGGAAACCCCATGAATTTCATAGGGATTTTTTAAACAAGAAATACTCAGAAGTGGTTTTGCTGGGTTCTTCCTCTGAAATATACCCAACAAAATCTCATATTTGTTGGTAGTTTCCTATCCAAATACTAACCAGGGCTGACCATATTTAACTTCCAAAATTAGATAGGACCTGCTGTCTTTAGGGCATTTATTCTCAGAAGTAAGTCCCGCTGCATTCAACAGAGCTCTGTCAGAAAAATAAGGAAGAAATCGGGAAGGTCTACCACATACCAAAGGACTGGAAGCGTAAGGCCCTGAAAAAGATGAGGAAATGTTTCAACAGGCAGCTTCAAAACATTGGGTCAATATGAGATAAGAAAACCTGGGTACATTTGAGAAAACCTGGGATGCTTTTTCTGAGCATTATACGTGGAGTCTACATGCCATTTGCTCTACACCAGGTTGTAAAGCAATATGAATGATTACTCAAAATTGTAATTAGTAGTGTTTGTAAAGTATGTTTATAATGTGAGATATGTACACCTGGGGTTGTTTTCTTATTTTTTTATTCTTGTTTTGTGTTTCATCTCCACTGTGTATATGACTTTAGTAAGGAATGGGAGGAAAACGAAAACTCAATTTAGGGACAAACGTTCAACAGAGCAGGATTTTTCATGCATGTATATATTTTTAATGATCAATAAAACATCAAGAGCATCAACAACAGTTACAGAAAGTTCACTATCTTCATCCCACAGAGTACCTTCAAATGACAAAGGCAGATGCTGGCTGAAACATGGATGTGATCATATCTCTGATGAACTTGAACACGCTGGTTTTGACAACTTCACCAAACATTTCTTCATGTCTGGAAAATCTGAAACAGGTCTTTTCATACTACACAAATACACAGTGCCATGATTCCACTTTAATCACCACGGCTGCAGCCCTTGATATACAAAGGTTTGTCATTTGGTGAGGCACTGTAGCTTCCTGGCTGAGAACTGTAAGTACATCTCCTTAAATTGCAGATTCCAGGATTCCACAGGATGTTGCCATGGCACTTAAAGTGGAATCATAATGTTATAATCATCCATGTAAATGAAAAACCCCAAACCATTCCCTTCTCTCCATTCAATCACAGAGCCATAGATAGAGGAAACTCACCTAAACAAAATATAGCTCTCCGCTTCTTACCAAACAGGGAAGTGATGTTAGCATAGATATTCTAAAACACCTGTATACTATTATTCTGTAAAAGAAATAAGCTCTATTTTGTCAGGAATAATACCGTACTTCTGCCTTAATCAACTGGAGGAAATAAAATCATTCCAACAGTGAGAGCCTACACAAGCCAAAAGGAGCATTTACACAGATCTATGAAACAGCTGGAAATGTGTGCATACCATCAGAGAGAAAACAAACAATTTTGTTTTGGTCAATAATAGTTTACGTCTCCAACCGTTAATTAATTGAGCTGTTAGCAAGTCTCTGGGAAAACAGAGAGGAAATACTGCCCAGGGAAGCTCCAAGTGGCGGCCTGTGATACCATTCTTATTTTTCCTTCAACAAATGAAAAATGGAAGAGCCAAGCCGCTTCCTCGCTCTTCAGGGGAGACTGAAGTCTCTGGCTCTTATCTCCTCAGCAGCGTATACCAGGAATTCCTGAGACTTTGCAACACCTGATGAATTAGCAACAATGATCACAAACTCCAAATGAAAAGCCCAGAATGCACTGTGCTGGTGTAAATCATACATTTCACACTGCTGCACAATAAGCCCCTTTTGATGAACCATCCAAGCTGCAGAAGAAAAGGCTCTTAATATCTAACTGTTGCAATGCAGTCATTTTCAGAAACATCCTTTCGCTCCATGCAAGACAGCTATCAAGGTGAAGTTAAGGCAGAAACTGGTCACCTGTCCTATTTCTCAGCACCTTGGTCTACTCTCCTGCAGTGCTGCTTCAAAGACAGGAAAGAGGGGGCAGCCCCAAATCCTGCAGGAGTCTCCATTAAAAGACATGAATGATATTCATTATCTCATCACATTCTGACACTTTAGCTTCTTAGGATAATGTGATCTGCGGCTATGACACACCGGGGGACAAGGCAGGATTTGCTTGCCGAAGCAGCTTCACTGGAAACTCAGAGGCAGCCCAGTGATAAGGAGAGGATAGTATAGTATAGTATAGTAGTAACAACAGGGAGGGAGGAAAGTCACAAGCCAAGCCTAGGAACCACCTCACTATTGCCAAGCGAAGCATGTGACAGTGGCCCAAGCTGGCGCCTTCTCTACCATTTCGTCAGAGGTCAAGGTACAAGTGCAAAGCACATTTACAACCTGAATCATTTTTCCAAAGAAATCACATGCCAGGCTCAGTTCTACTCCAGACTTTAACCCTTGAACATAGGCAGAGAAAGAGAAGAGAACTAATTAAAAGGTTTTTAAAAAAGAATTTTCAAGTAATGAGCAATGTTAAATGTTTATATACATAGTAGATTATGCATTAACCAAAACTCATGCAACTGGCAAAATTTTAAGTAGAATTGCATACTGTATTCACAAATCTGTTTTTATAATACAGTAAAACTGTGATACATTATGCTTATTTGTCCTAATTTGCTTTTAATGACTGTACTTCAATGCTAATATCTAGTCAATCCAAAGTGCATAGTATGATATATTATTGAGTATAGTATTAGGGCAATTTTTGGTAGCACCCAGAAAGTACATTCCAATAGGTGCTAGTTAACTGGGAGCAATAACTATATTAGCAATAATGCAACCAGCAACACAGACTGTCTCAACTATGGGTTGCTGTGAGTCTTTTGGGCTGTATGACACACCTCACAACCTCTGAGGTTGCCTGCCACAGATAAGGGCAAAACGTCAGGAGAGAAAGCTTCTGGAACATGGCTATACAGCCCAAAAGACTCACAGCAACCCAGTGATTCCGGCCATGAAAGCACTCGACAATACACCGTCTCAACTATGTCAATCACAGATTTTCAGGAAATTTCCACTCACTGGGCCTTTCAAACCCAATATACAATGCTCAACTTTCTCTTCACATAACTATGCCTGGAAAATCTTGTATTTCAAAAGGCCAGATATATCTCAGTCCTCCAGAGTAGTGCACATCATGAAACCATAATATTTCATAAGACTTCAGAAGGCACCCAGGGTGCTTTATGCAATCTTATAAACCTTTTATTTTTGTCTCAATGTGTTTTCCACTGTTCCCTTCAGGCTTCCTAGTCAGCATTATGTAAATACACTGTGCAAGGCAGAAAATACAAACGCCTGTTTGCAAAACATCTTTGCCCTTTCTGCTTTCATCCCAGCTGTCCACATCTCCCATTGAGCCCCCTCCCCGCACACCAAGGTTGTCCCGAGGCAAACTGGAGTGGAGGGGGCCGAGCCTGGTCTGGAGCAGGTCCAGCCCGGTTTCATCCGGCCCATAAACACCCTTCCGCTGGGAACGGCTCGGACCCAGCGAGCCCAGGAGGCGGGGGCTTGTTTGGGACCCAAACAAAGCCGATTTGCCTGTTTCGGGCACAAAATAAATCAAAGCATGAACGAGTGGCATGCGCCACATCCCAAATTAAAGCCGCTGTTGAGTAATCTGTGCAAAAGAAACGGAGAGCAAGTGCGGAAGAGGGAGGCTGGGGTGGGCAATGCCCCCCATGGAAAAGTCTTGGCAGCCGCCGCCGTGGGCTCAGGGCTTGAGTGATGGATGCCTGGTGGCTTCGGGCAGGCTTTTCCTCCCCGGGAAAGGAATGCCTCCCGCGGCCGCCTTCCCAAGCAGCACGGGCTCGTGACCAGGCCGGCGCTGCCAAGAGAGCCGCCACCTGATTGGAGCCCGCCCAGCGCTGGTCCCGAAGGGGCTGGCCTTCCCCGAGGGGCTCGCCGGGAGACTGGCTCGCCTGCCCCTCTTTCCCCCGGGTAGAGAGGCAGCAATAACACGCACAGGACCCCCCCCCCCCCCCCACAAAGCACCCTAATTGGTTTTGAGCCTGCAAAGGAGGCACGCATTTCCAAAGTTGCTTCTTGGGAGTCCTTCTCCTCTTCACTTACTAGCCTGGAGCCCTCGGTGGCGCAATGGCTGAAAACCTTGTGCCGGCAGGACTGCTGACCGACAGGTCGGCGGTTCGAATCCGGAGAGCGGGTTGAGCTCTCTCTGTCCGCTCCAGCTCCCCATGCGGGGACATGAGGGAAGCCTCCCACTGGATGGTAAAACATCAAGCATCCAGGTGTCCCCTGGGTAACGTCCTTGCAGACGGCCAATTCTCTCACACCAGAAGCGACTCGTTTCTCAAGGCGCTCCTGACACGAAAAACCTTACTAGCCCTTAGAATCCTAGAATTCGAAGAGACCACAAAGGCCATCCAGTCTAACCCCCTGCCATGCAAAGCTGATGGTTAATAAGCACCCAGGACTCTCCCCCATCCAAAAAAAACCCACTCTACATCTGTTTTGAGCCTGCAACTGGGTCCAAAAATGGGCAGAAATGTCCAGTGTTCTTTTCAGGAAGCTATAAGGAAACCCTCTTTCCCCATCTCCTTCCTAAGCTTTTTTTTTCCCCCAATCGTGTCAGAAGCGATTTGAGGATACACTGCAAGTCGCTTCTGATGTAAGAGAATTAGCGGTCTACAGAGACGTTACCCAGGGGACGCCCGGATGTGTTACTACTGGGAGGCTTCTCTCATGTCCTCGTATGCTAGAGCTGACAGACGGGAGCTCACCCCATCTCGCGAAGTCGAACCGGCAGCCTTCAGGTCAGCAACCCAACCTTCAGGTCAGCAGTTCACAAGGGTTTAACCCAGGCATGGCCAAACGTCCGCCCTCCGGGTGTTTTGGATTCCAACGCCCACAATTCCTACCGGCTGTTAGGAATTGTGGGAGTTGAAGTCCAAAACACCCGGAGGGCTGAAGTTTGCCCATGCCTGGGTTAACCCATTGCGCCACCGCGGCTCCTATCAAAGCTGAAGGCAGAGAACCCGCAAAAGCGCAGGACTCGCACCCAGGACCCAACATCTGCTTTGAGGTCCCGGAGGGGGGCAGAGGCACCCGGGAGGCCTCCCTGAAGGAAGGGCTCCTCTCCTCGGCGCTCCTGGCGGCCCCACGAAGAGGCTGAACTCCGGCCTCTGAGGAAGGCGACGGAGCGGGAGCGGGGGGCGCAGTGAAGCCCCTCCCGCGCCCTCCTGCTCCCCAACATCCAGGGGAAGCAGGCGCCACGGGCGGACGGGAGGCGACCCCGAAAGGCGCCGGGAGCTGGAGGCAGAGGCAGCGTGACCCGGCTCGGCTCCACGTGCGCCGCGTGGAAAGGGAAGCGTTCCGTTCCCGGGCCGGCCGGCCGGCTGCCTCTCGCCTTTCCCGCTTCCGCGCGTGGGAACCGCTCCCCTCCCTCCCCCCTGAAGGCGAGGAGAGAAGCAGAAGCCTCCGGGTCCCACGTGTCTCCAGATATGTCAGCTCCGTTCAAGCCCGAGGCACACACAGGAGGGACACGCTCGCCGGTCTGGTTCAACAGGAAGCCGGGCTCGCCAGGCAGGGGGGTAGCCCTTGAGAAGCCCGTCTTCTCCGGAGGTCTGGATGGAGAAATGGATAGATGGATGGGAAGCCACGTTGCCGCGCGGGGCCGCAGACACATATCCTGACCGGAGGATGCGGGGCGCCTTTCCTTCCTTCCCTCCCTCCCTCCCTCCTTGCCTGCCTACCTGGCTGTCGGTGAGATAGTTGAAGACGAAGGAGGAGAGCTCCTCGTCCAGAAGCGCGCTGCAGTCCGGCTCCGCCATGTTCCCGCTTCTTCCTCCCTCCTCCTCCTCCTTCTCCGGCGGCGGCGGCACCCAGCAGCAGCATGCGGCAACAGCCCTCGCCTCAGAGCCAGCCAGCCAGCCAGCCAGGAACCAGCCCAGCCAAGCCGGCGAGGAGCAGAGCGGGAGGCGGGGCCCGGAGCCCGCCGGAGGGGAGGGGGAGGGGCCACGCGGGGAGAGGGCGGGGCCTCGGGGAGGGGAGGGGCCTCCGCGGGGGCGCGGCGGAGGATGGGCTCGCGGGAGGAGGGACGGCCAGGAAGGCGCTCCCACTGCGTCTGAACTGTGGGGCTCATCCTGCGCGACTTGCACTGCCCTGGCTCAGTGCTTTTGGAGTTGCACTTCGGTGAGGCAGAGAAGGCTCAAGACCTTGTGAAGCCACAACTCCCATGAAGCCATAGCGTTGAGCCTGGCCAGTTCAAGTGGGGCCAAACTGCTCTAGTGTGCCTCCTCACACTAGAGCTTGGATCCACTTTAGGGAGGGGGCTTTTCAACAGACAGGTCCTGGGCCTCACTTAACTATAAACCCCAGAATTCTGCAGGAGGCAGAAAACGGATTTAAAGTGGATTCATGCTGTAGTGTGATGAGGCACGAAAGGTGATCACGTCATTATCATCAGGAGCCCACGGTGGCTTAGTGAGTTAAAGCCCTGTGCTGGCAGGACTTATTTATTTATTTATTTATTTATTTACAGTATTTATATTCCACCCTTCTCACCCCGAAGGGGACTCAGGGCGGATCACATTATATACATATAGGGCAAACATTCAATGCCCATATACACATAGAACCGAGACAGAGACAGACTCAGAGGCAATTTAACCTTCTCCTGAGGGGATGTTCGATTCTGGCCACAGCGGGGAGCAGCTGCTTCATCATCCACTGTGACAGCACTTCCTCATTCCAATGTCGTAAATTAGTTAAATTTGCCTCCCCACTTTATAAGTGGTACCTTATTTCCTATTTGATAGATGCAACTATCTTTCGGGTTGCTAGGTCAGCAAAGAGCAAGGGCTATTTTTCTTTTTTAATTGACGGGTGCTCACCCCGCCACGGGCTGGCCTCGAACTCATGACCTTATGGTCAGAGTGATTTATTGCAGCAGGCTGCTCACCAGCCTGCGCCACAGCCCGGCTTGATGACTTGAAGGTTGGGTTGCTGACCAGAAGGTTGCTGTTTCAAATCCAACCCCGAGAGAGCGCATATGAGCTCCCTCTATCAGCTCCATGCGGAGGCATGAGGGAAGCATCCCACAAGGATGGTCAAAACATCCAAAATATCCGGGCATCCCCTGGACAACGTCCAATTCTCTCACACCAGAAGCAACTTGCAGTTTCTCAAGTCACTCCTGACACACACACAAAAAATCATTATCATCAAACTGTGTTCTATTGAGGGTGGGCATTTTGGGTAACAAATTGAATCACAGAGTTGGAAGATATCACCTCCAATGCCCTGCCATGCAGCACAAGCAAAATCAAAGCACCCCCAGCTGAAGACCTTGTAAAAATTCAATTCCCAGGAGCCAATAGTTCGGATATCAGCCAGCACGCCAATGCCTTAAATCAAGAAATAGTCTTCTAAGATCTACAGAGATACTCGCAGGAACACCTCAGCAAGCCAGAGTCCAAAAGTGGCAGGTTAAAACCCAGAACCTCAAGCCATGGCCAATATCGAATGAGACTCCCTCCTGGGCACACAGAAGATTGGGTGACTTGGAAGGTGCTGAACAGACTGCGCTCTGACACCACGAGGTGCAGAGCCAACCTTAAGAAATGGGGCCACAAAGTGGAGTCTACCACATGCAAGTGTGGAGAAGAGCAAACCACAAAACACCTACTACAATGCAGTCTGAGCCCTGCTACATGCACAATGGAGGACCTTCTTATAACAACACCAGAAGGCCAGCTACTGGTCAAAGGACATTTATTATCATGCCAAGTTTTTAACTTTGTGTTTTTAAATACATTATAACTGTATCCTCAGTTCGCTTCTGACATGATAAATAAATAGTAATTGATCCATGGTGGTCAACAACTTATTACAGTATTATTATTTCTCCTCCTAATACAAAGTTACATTATCAAAGTCAGTGGTGGATGGCCTGAAAGGTCTCCCTGACCAGATCTAGGGTGTATCTCCACTATAGAATTATTGCTGTTTCTCTCCCTTTTAATTGCCATGGTATAGAATCTTGCAGTTTGGTGAGGTGCCAGAACTCCATGACAGAGAAGGCTTAAAACCACAACTCCCATGATTTCATAGTGTAATGCAAGTGTATATTGGGGAGTCAGGGCAGTTCAAGTGGGGTCAAACTGGATTCATTCAGCAGTGCAGATGCACCCTAGGCCTCCTGGGGTGGCAGGGGTGCAGGCTGGTGAGTTGCTTCCTCTCCCACAGCAGTACTGTTTTGGAAGCTGCTTTGCATCCCACCTTGGGAGAAAGGTGACTTACAAATTCGGTAAATAATGATACTGAGTTCTCCCTCTCCCCAATATACACTTGCATTGCACTGTCGGAGGTGGAGGGCCTTCAAAGTCTCTGGCCCACAGACTTCCAGAACCATGCCAAGATGGGGTACATCTACACTGTAGAATCATACACTTTGACATGACTTTATGCTTAATGCTATGAAATTGTGGGAGTTGTAGTTTTACAAGGTCTTTAGCCTTCTCTGCCAACAAATGCTGGTGCCTCGCTAAAGTATAAATCCCAGGATTCTATTGCAATGAGCCACAGCATTAAAGTGGTGTCAAATTGCATTAATTCTACAATGTAAATGCACCCCCAGCACAAGTTGGCTACAGTTGCAAGCTGGTAAAGGGCGATGGCTTTTCGCAGGCCCTCCAAAGAAATTGGTTTTCCTGCTGCATGTTTTCCAGATTTCAGGTTTCCCTTTGTCCTGTAGACAGGCTATGTGAAGCATGGAGGAGAACTGGAGCATCCGGTCTTTAAATTTGTTCTATGTTCAAATCCCTCCCCCTCCCAAAAAAATTCCTCTGAGCTATCTTCCCCACTGAAAATACTGTGTTGCAGCTTTTAACCGATTCTTTCAGTTTCCCTTGACTTTTTACAGAGGAAGCAGAACTGAGGCATCTTCTATGCGATACGTGCAACAGTCAATGAAAAGCTAGTCATCAGTTTGGCAAGTCAATCCTGCCTTGTAATGCTGCTCTTAGAGTAAGACTTTGGGGCAGCGGTTTGGGTTTCCTCTTCAGACTGAGCAAGAGGAAACCCAAATGCATCAAGGCTGGCAGACCACATTTTGAAGCTAGTGATGTAACACATAGACCAAAAGTCTGCATGCAAATATGCAGTCTTCATGAGCCGACATGGGTTGGGTCAACAATTTTGTTTTCTTTTCACAATACCTATATATAGAGATATGGATACGCCCTTGGTATCTACTGAGGTTTGGTTTCAGGACCTGCCAGTGTTATCAAAATCCGTGGATGCTCAAATCTATTATACAAGTGGTGTCCCTTATATAATATGACAAAATCAAGGTTTGCTTTGGGGATTTTTCTCTATCTTTTTGGAATATTTTCAAGCCATGGGTGGTTGAATCCATGGTTGCAGAATCTATGGATATGAATGGCCAATTCTACATCTTTCCTTGATTTTTCCCCAGCATCTCTCACTATCCCTGCTGTCAAATGAGCTAATTCCCACCTAAAAGCAGATGGGTAACTCAGCTTCACAATCTACTAAAGCAGAGGTTTGAGTCCCAAGAGCCAAAGACAAACATCTGTCCAAAGCAGTCAGGTGTGATACTGTCCTTCTCGTGGTGTAGCATTATCAGAAGATGCCAATGCACATGGGAAGGAACATGGGGGTAGCCCTGCTGGGTATATTGTTCACAGAGAAGGTGGAAAAGCAAAATCCACAGGTACAAGCAGCACAGACTTTCCATTACCCTTGCACAATACCTTCTCCTAGTAACTCATTTTGAAAAGCCTGCTGAGCTGACACATTGCGGTTCTTAGACATGGAATGTGAGCAGCAACTCTCTTTTCAATCAATATGTTAGACAAGAACATGAAAGAGAAATACGAAAAATAAGAAAAAATAAGGAAAGATCCATTAGTAGATGCTGCTTCAGGGAAACATCCAAATTGTGCTCCATTGAAAACTGGAAAGTATGTGATGAGGGTGCCCTGGTTGGCATTTCAGCCCTGGTCCAAGCTATGCTCTACCACTGTATGAGAGGCAGCACTGAATGGCAGGTGAGGGAGTGAACCCATCCCCAATTCAAACTTCAGTATGGTTACAAATTCACTGGGAAGCCTTTAGCAAGCTGCTTTTACTATTATTAACCATTCAACATAGCTGTTGTCAGGATTGCTCAGCTAATGTATGGATTTTTAATGTTAACCATTAACAAAATACAGTATGATCCCTGTATCCACAGAAGAAACATTCCAAGGCCAGTGGATACCTGAGACCATGATTAATACCAAGACTATATTTTGACTATACTTGAGCTGGAAGCATGCCATAGAATTGCTCTTGAGGACTAGAGAAGTCCACAAACACTTACGAGGGATATTATATTTTGGAAGCTGTGCAAGTAAAATTGTGGATATGGAGTCCATAGATCAGGTTGGAATAGTATATATACAGACATCTAGTGGGAAATCAGTTTTCTTCCCACTCTAGTCATCTTAATTTTCTTACCCACCTTCTGTTCAGTCACCCCTAAAGGTTCATGTCAGTTACAAAAAGGCACATCCCTCTTCTTACCATTGCTTGTTTGTTCAAACTTTCCCAAACATCTTTCTGATTTCAGGGACTCTGCTCATTGTACAGAGCAGTAAATAACATGCAGGGCCATAAATGCTGACAGGGTTGGTCCTTAATTCTGAAGAGGCCAGATTTTACTGCGCCTTGAGCTATGTTGGCAGCAAGCCAGGAGTCCAATGCTTTGCTCCTTGTTGACATATAAATGCACATCCTCATTAGGCTTCCTTTTAGAGGGGCCTGTTGTTGTGTTGGTAACTTACTGGAGAACGGCTGCTGAATATTATTTACACCTGAGCAGAAACAGGCTGTGCGCTCAACTGCCAAAAACAAACCCTATGCTTACTTGGGGCTTGTGTTTTATTTGCTAGCTGCTGCCTGTGATGCTGCAAACACTTTCATGTTTCAGACACAGTTTATCCTCATGTTTTATTGCACATAGATTAAAGTTTCTTCTGAAGGGGTTAATGATGGGACTGAAACCCTCTTTACATTGTGCCCATTTGCTTATCTAAAGCAATTAAAATGGAAGGAGCAGCCTGAATAATTTAATTCAAGCAGCTGAATAATTTAATTAGTCAATATATAATTGTTCTGAGCAGTGGCACACGCAAGCAATTGCAGATGCCTCTGCAAACCTATCAGACTGCCTTTATGATAATGATCTGAAGAAAGGTATTATGCTGCTAAGAGATATGTACTAATTTGTATTGTGGTTCCAAGATCTTCAGTGGGGAGTGAATTGAAATTGTTTATTGTCCGAATCCATTAACAATGGAATCCCAGTGTTTATGTACACTCTCCTTAGCTGTCTTAGATCTGTTTTTAGTAGCTCTTTAAAACTTTTATTGACCATATTTTTTGCATAACGGGAATGCATTCTCTACCACATTTTGAAAAAAAACCCTTTTCATTTAAGAATGTAATCACGGGGCTTTAAGGAATATTATGTCCTCTGTTGTAAGATAAAGTATAATGCACTACCAGCACAGAACAACTATAAGCAAAGCAGAACTAGAAAAAACAACTTACCTGAGCAAAAAGAAAAGAAAACCCTCAGTAAAAGAATCCAGAGTGAGGTAAGCCACATGGTACAAGAGAAGATAATAAACTCTTCAAGTGATTATCTGATAAGTTGACCTATAGGAAAATTACTGTGGCAATCAGAGAAGAAAAAGGCATTCACTACATTTCCCAAAGTATTGCCTTTCTAGTAAATGGTAGCAATACCCTATTTCATCTCCAGTTATGTCAAAGGGTAGTGAAATGCAATCTGGAAAGCAAAAGTTGGCAGTGAGGGGATCCATTTTTTTTGTCTCTATAAGCCAAAGTTGAGGACTCGGGTTAAAATCATATGCTTCTTCATAACTTTATCCAAGTAAAGTACTTGCCCCTGCCATTCTCCCGGAATTTTATACTTCTGACACTTGAAGGCCTAATTCTGATTACTATTCTCCTTTTATAAATGGTATTTCAACCCCCTTTGTTGCTGCAATTTAATAATTCTTTACCCTTTGTGCTGGACTAATTATTCAGAATTTTAAAAATATTATTGCATCCTTTCATGACCTCTTTGTTTTTAAAAAAACTGGCCCAGACAGAATTGTATGCATCATAGTTCATTCTGTTTAGTCAACTCGGGGTGATAGCATTTTATATGTTCTAAAATATATTTAGTTAAAAATATTCCTCTGAAGCTCAATTCTAGCCATTTCACTGCAGTACAAGAAGGTCTTGTGCCAATGTGTTAAAGAGGTGGCTTTTAAATACTGAAAGAGGTTAAGGTCTTCAACTAGATGTCAGACAAGCATATGGTTTTGATGTGCTGTAATGTAGAGATACGCTGTAGGGATGCTTATTTGAGGCAGGTGGTCCTGCACCTGAAACTATTCTTTGTAGGGTGGACAGCCAATATGGGGAACCTTTTAATTTGGGAAACGGTGGGTAGACAGGGCAAGATGTGATTCTTGTCCTTTTGGACATTTAGCCACCAAACTGACAAGTCTATATATATCTATGCAAAAGTAAAACCTAATATAACAACTGCCCTATCTGCAAAGCCCAGCTCAGTTCTATGTATCTTATCTCAAAGCACTGTAACAGAAAAAGAAGCTTGGGGCAAGAAGGTAACTGCTGTGGCAACATGTAGCCTACAGGCAAGTAGGTTTTTCTTCCCAAGAATACAAGATATGCCTCCCATGATACCAATCTCAGTACTCAGATTCCTGGGGCACTGCTTAACTGTGCTTTTTTCAACCACCATCATTACAAACAGTAATATCTAAAATTGCTGCAAAATAAAGTAAACTTAACACCCTTCAAAATGTGAACCTGGTCATATAAACCAAGTTTAAATCAACATGCTCCTAAATTATTTCATTTCGAGCTTTGCCAGGCAAAAGAGAAATAAGCCTTGCACTTGGGGGATGTAGTATTCCACTGCCTCTTTATACCTGTTTCATAAACAAAATGGCAAATTCCAGGATAATTCCTAGCTCATAAGACATATGATTAATGGATGGTCTCTTAGATATGTCCATAAAGTCAATATGGTATATTTAAGGTCCAGGCATATATTCTCATTGCCCTAGGCTCATCAATATGTGAACTGCTGTCATCTTCATGTACTTAGGCAATCTGTATCTGGGTGTTGAGTGATTTCAGCTACTGCACGAACCATGAGTCAGGTGTGCTTAGCTTTCCAAAAGGCCAAATCAGTCTCAGAAGAGTAGAAGGCAAAATCAGAGATTTATTAAAAATGGGCAAAGAGGATATCAGCAGAGAAAGCACTCCAAAGTACTGACATACTTCAGTTGTGAACACAGAGCAGTTTTATTTCATTTGACAGCTATTCAACAAACCTGTGCCAGCTCCTGATTGGCTCAGACATTGTCCAGCTAGGATCCACTTCCTGGTTGACTGAGGATCCCCTTCTGGTTGGCTTTTTGATGGTGGAAAATTTAATAAACTGTCATTGAAGCATTTGAAGTGTTAGTCCATTTATTGATCTGCCCCTGAGAGGGACATGATCTGATAGGAATGTGGTGTGGCATTGGGTAATGGGCTCATGATGAGCCTAATGGTTTGGCTCTGGTGAACACAATGGGTTTAGTCCAAAGTACACAATGAGTGCTTGTAGAGGCTGGCTCAAGGCACAAGAGATAATTCCAACAGATAGCTCCAATTTTATCAATAGGAACAAGAAATGGAATAATAGAATCATAGAGTTGGAAGAAACCTCTTGGGCCATCCAGTCCAACCCCCTGCCAAGAAGCAGGAAAATCGCATTCAAAGCACTTAATTCATGTGCTGTCCTCACATCTCCCAGTTCATTGTGAGGGAATTATGGAAATTAAAGGAAGGAGTCTGGGTGTGTTCAGACAGTATTTCAAAGGCAATTCATACAAAAGGTTACTATAAGGCAAGGGCGTGCACACTCGCTACATGTTCCCCTGGAGCTGTGTTATATATATTTTAATTATATATACTCCACCCCCCTCTATATATAGAGCAACGCACTCTCAGAAGAGGCCACAAGGGAAGCATCTAGACCAAAAAAAATCTGAAAACCTCAATGGCGGAGCAGGCAGACGACAACATGGTACATATTGCAACAGCTGTGAAGGCAGAAGAAGGCTGCAACAGATGAGAAACCACCATAATCGTGTTAACCATGCCAGTGGATTTGCACCTCATTCTGTGAAAAATGTGTGTTGATTGTCTGTGCACTGACCTCCATGCATAAAAAAACCTCACCCACAGACATCTTCCAAGAAAAATAAAACAAAACCAATAAAAGTCCAATGGCGATCAGCAAGTGGCAAGAGGAGCAGGACTGTGAAATCTGGAAGTGCCTAGTCACAGACTGGCACATGGGTGATGGATTCAGTCATTCTACCTCAAGATCTGAGGCAGTTGAATAGTCCGGCAGCTGTATCCACAACTAAGCAACCCTTTATAGGATCCACCCTGCTTACCCCATATAGGTAGGTGGCTAGAAAGGTGTCCTAAACATAGTCTGCCTCTCTTATCCCTGACTGGATTGCTACGTCCAGAGAGGTCACCACCTTGAACCAAAAAAAGAACAATTAACTTTGGAACATACAATGTACGGACACTGTTGGACAACACAGACAACAAATGCCCTAAATACAGAAATTGTATTATTGCAAGGGAGCTGAGACACTTTAACATCGACATAGCTGCACTTTAAGAGACCCAGAGAGCAGGAGAGGGGCAGCTGAAGGAAGAATAAGGAGGTTACACCTTCTTTTGGATGATGCTGCCTGAAGAAGAATGAGTTGGCTTTGCTATCAGAAACAACCTCAATGCAGATGAAGTTATCAAGGAAACATTTGACTGTCAGCTGGATTTCATTTTGTTGGAGATACCTAAGGAGGACAAAATAATCCTCCCCGGTGGTTTTAATGCGAGAGTTGGACAAGACTTTGACCTGTGGCCAGGGACCATAGGAAAAGATGTGGTTGGAAACAGCAACCCAAATGGCATCCTGCTTCTGGACAAATGTGCAGAACACAACCTTGTCATCACAAACACACTCTCTGCCAGAAAAACAAGCTTAAGACATCATGGAAACACCCCCAGTCAAAACACTGGCACCTCTTAGAGTTTTTAATGATATGTGCCAGAGGCCACTGTGATGTGCTTCTGATAAGAGCCATGACAGATGCTGATGAGTGCTGGACATACCACAGGTTAATCCGATCCATGGTGGCTGTCAAGCTTGCCCCCAAACACAGACTTCCAAGGAAGAAAGATAAGGCATAAAATAAACACCCAAGCCCTTCAGGAGCCCTCCAAACGAGCCCATCTCCAACCAACACTCAAGGACCATCCACCCATAGAACACTCTGAAAATGTTGAGGAACATTGGAATAAAATGAAGACCTCCATCATCACAGCCTGTGAAGAAACCATTGATACCAAACTAAGAAACATCAAGATTGGTTTGATAAAAATAATAACGAGATCCAACAATTAATTGATAAGAAAAGGAAAGCCTTCCAGATATGGCAGAGAGACACCAACTGCACTGCTAAGAAAAAGATCTATGCCAGTGCAAAAGCTGAGGTCCAAAGAAGGACCAGAGGACTCAATAACATCTGGTGGAGAAAAAAGGCTCAAGAAATCCAACACTTTGCAGATGCACAGGTATTCTTTAATACCACGAAGGTCATCTATGGACCAAGAAATCATGGCATACACCCTCTACGCTCATCAGATGGAAGAAAACTTCTGAAGGATAAAAGAAAATCACACTACATTGGAAAGAGCATTACCACACCCTCCTTAGCCACAGCTCCAACATGGCTGAAGAGGTTCTCTTGCAAATCCCGCAACAACAAACCAGGGATGAGCATGCAGTACTGTCTAATTTGGAGGAAGTCAGCAAAGTCATCAGCCAACTAAAATACAACAAAGCCAGCGAACTTTATGGGATCCCTGCTGAAATCTTTAAAGAGGGTGGACCTGAGCTTACACAACAACTCCACAAGCTCACTGAGAAAGTGTGAGTGACCAAGAAAATTCCAGCAGACTTCAAAGAGGCCACCATCATCAACCTTTTCAAAAGAGGGGAAAGAACAAACTGTGGAAACTATCGAGGTATCTCCCTTCTAACCTTGTTGGGAAAAGCCTCACAAAATTCCTTGCAAACCACCTTCTACCTATTTCAGAAGACATCTTCCCAGAATCCCAGAACGGCTTCCACCCCTCCAGAGGAACAGTGGACATGATCTTCACTGCACGACAGTGTCAAGAAAAATGCAGGGAACAAAATCAACCTCTGTACATGGCATTTATTGACCTTGCAAAGGCATTCGACACAGTGAATCGCAATGCTCTCTGAACCATCCTCCAAAAAGTTGAATATCCTGACAAATTTGTGAACATCCTGCAGCTCCTTCATGATGACATGATGGCAACAGTCTTTGACAGCAGTGGCTCCCAAAGTGACCCAGAGAGAGTTTGAGGATTGGGATATTCGTATATCTGCGAAACGTGGACCATCTACAAATGTCATACTCAACTTCTGGAATGATTCCATCAATGCTGCCTCCAAAAAAAATCCTTCAAATCCCTTGGGAAGACAGGCAGACAAATGTCAGCATGCTAGAAGAAGCAAAGACCACCAGGACTGAAGTGATGATCCTCTGCCACCAACTTCACTGGACTGGCCACATTGTCTGAATGCCTCATCACTGACTCCCAAAGCAGTTACTATACTCCCAATTCAAGAATGGAAAACGGAATATTGGTTGACAAGAAAAAAAAATTAAAGATGGGCTTAAAGTCAGCCTTAAAAACTGTGTCATGGACACAGAGAACTGGGAACTGGCCCTTGAATGTTCAAACTGGAGGTCAGCTGTTAACAAATGTTCTGTGGAATTCGAAGAGCATGAATGGGGGGCAAAAGGAAGGCACGTCAAGCTGACAGGGACCGCCTTCCACCTGGAAATTGATATCCTCACTGTGGAAGAACATGCAGATCAAGAACAAGTCTCCACAGTCACCTACGGACCCACCGCCAAGACACAACACTTGGAAGACAATCATTTTCAGACACGAGTGATCACCAATGATGATGATGATAATAATGATAATGATACTTTAATACATTTCATAATTTGAGGTCTGGTTTTTCAACATCATGGAGAGTGAGCTAAGTATTCTGTTATGATGTTATTACAAAAGTGTGAATGGCTAAATGAGGATTTTAAAAAAAGGTTTGCACCTTTCTCCTTCAGTGGAACTTGTGAGAACATCCCTGAACCCTGAAATGCAAGGCTTTAAAGGTCAACACCAGCATATTGAATTCAGTAAGCATACCTGAAGCTGGTGCAGAAATATGCTTTATTGATGCCATATATATTATCAATGACCTAGCTACTTCTCAAAATATTTTCCCCACAGTATACTGCAGTTTCTACAGCTCCTGAAACATTGCTCATGTAGAGTTAATACAGTGGACAACTTCACAGGGATGCAGAATATGTAGCTCTCCATATAATGTTGGGCTGCAACTCCCATCAGTCCCAACTACCATAGCCAATGGTGTGGAATTATGGAGCTGAAGTTCAATAATATATAGATACATATATTCTCCATCCTTCCCAGGCTCCTACTAGAAAATACTTTCTGCTGTAGCCATAATCTATAGCTTCAGATACAGTGGAAGAACCAGATTACAAAGGTAATAAACCTATGAAACCCCACTATGAAACTTCACAGTCAAAGACCCCTGCTTCTCCTCTCCCTTTCCCTATGATCTCATAAAACTGGACATCTATTATTACTTCAGTTTTCTGACCAATGTCACTCAACATGTTCATATCCAGTCTGAGTGAAACTGTTATTCATCAAGTACTGAGATTACAAGACCTGGTCTTATGTAAGATGAGACCAAACTGGGTGTAGTGAGTGTTTCAATGTCATGGCACCTCACTCCAAATCTTCCTTAATCCTATTTACATAGATTAGAAAAGTGAAACATGAGAATTGAACCAAGTGGACCTGGGAGCCACCACTACAATCCTCTGACCTTTAATAAGTTTAATAAGAGAAAACACTCAAGAGCATTACTATTAATATATGCTGCATTATTCAGATATATCACCAACCCTACCCCAGGATCAACCATGTTGAAGATCAGGTCACTGACAAATATAATGACATCAACGGCACACTGTTTTCCTTGTCAGGGTTTTGGTGCAGAGCATGAGTCAGTGACCTACAGCTTTCTTTCCATAAAGACATAAAAAAGTCAAAATGGCAGTAGTACTGGGATTTGATAGTGGGCAGAGCAAGAAGTCATTCAGCAATTTTTCCTTAAGTAAGGCACTGGAGGTGGTGTACAGGTAAGTCTCAATTAACGTCAGGTTTGCTATCCTGGATTTGTGATGTAAAATGAAGCTGATGTAAATGGAGGGGTGCCAGTTCTATATGAAATCATTGAAGACCAGAGGGAAGTGTTCTGTCAGCTGATGCAGCCATAAGGTTCATGAGTTTGCTTAACCTATCAACCATTATTTTTTAAAACATGCATAAAAGATCAGAGTTTACTTTTTTCACACTAGAGAAATGACTTCTTTCCAGATGATAAGATTCCTGTTATTCACACCAACACAGAAGTCCCCTACCAGCCATTTCAAGATTCTAGTTTCTTTGCACTCCCCCCTCCAAGACCCTCTTCTAAGCAGAGAAAGAAACACCTCCCAACAAGGCAAGGTCCCATATTCTTCTTCACCCATACACTCTTATTCTGAGCCAACAAAAGAAACCCCTTCTTCCAGCAATGCCAAAACCACAGGTGCTTCCTCCTCTTTGTACTGTGGACAAGACTGAATCCTAGTCAAGGAGAAAGATGGGGTATACATCAAATTAATGCATCAGTTATTTATTTTTATTATTTCTGGGGAAATGGTATATAATCAGCCCTCAACATTCACTGGGGTGGGGAAAGCACAGGTCCCCTGTGAAAGTGAAAGACCATGAATAAAGAAATTGCTATTGTTTTTACCTGGGAGAACACCTCTATAAGCATTTCTAGGTCTTCCAGCACAACTTAGATTGTGTGATTTTAATTGATATTGTAATAATTGATATTTTTAATTGCTTGGATTTTAATGTATTTGTTTATTTTATAATATGTAAATATAGGACATTGAATTGTAAGGCTGCTTTGAGTCCCCTTTCGGGGTGAGAAGGGCGGGGTACAAATGCAGTAAATAAATAATAAATAAATAACTCTATGATAAATGTATATTATGTTGTTATTGTTGTTCTTGTTGTTCTTGTGTGCTTTCAAGTTGTTTCCAACTTATGATGAGCCTAACTGAACCTATCACAGAGTTTTCTGAGGCTAAGAGTCTGTGACATGCCCAACATCACACTGGATTTTCACAACTGAGATTGGATTCTTGTTCTTCAGCATTGTAGACCAACACTCAAATTACTACACCATAGTGCAAATAGAAGTCCTTTCTACACTGCCATACAACCCATATTATCAAAGCAGATAATCCACATTATCTGCTTTGAAATGGATTATCTGAGTCTACACTGCCATGTAACCCAGTTCAAAGCAGATAATCTGGATTTTATATGGCCTTAGTTGTTGTTTTGATCCACCAAAGAAAACCAGGCCATGGTCATCTACAGTAGCTTACCAGATACTTATTCAGTCACCTATATTTGTTGACTGCCTGAAACAGCTCAAAATTGGAGTGAAAGTGGAGCTGTGTGGACATTTTGGTGAACCAGAATGTGGCTGCTGGCGAGCAAGTCTTTCAGGCATGGCTTACACAAAATTTCTTTTTAAAAAGCTGAACCAAAAGGGGAAAGTAAAATATATTAAAATAATTATTTATTAATATAGGACTATAATCCCCATCCTTAAAGTTCACATGCAATTAGATCCCCCAAAGTGAAAGGAGAAAGATTTAGGAAAGGAAAGTGACTGGGACCCCATCTACACTAACCATTTAATGCAATTCAAGGCTAGCTTCAAACAGTGGTGACCAATGAACTCCCACTAAAGTGCATGAAATAAAGCCCTTGATGTGCATCAGTGCTCTAAAGTTTGTGCCATCACCATCCTGCCCTTAAGCTGGTTCCAGAATTTCCTGTGTAATTATATGCACAGCAAAACCACTTTCTTCAGTAACCAGTTTGAAACTGCATTTAATGGCTAGTGTAGATTGGACCTGTAATTCACTCAAGTCTAAACTGAGGATGCAGTTGCACTACAGAATTCATGCAGTTTGCCACCACTTTGCCTGGCATGGCTCGATTTTATGAAATTATGGGAGTTGTAGTTTTACAGTGGTCTTTAGCCTTCTCTTCCAACTACTTCTGGTGCTTCACCAACTCTTAGGTTTCCATAGCATTCAGTCATAACAGTTAAAGTAGGGTTATTTGTACAGTGTAGATGCACCCTAAGTCTTTTCTATTTTAAAAAGTAGACTGCTTCCATTATTATTATTATTATTATTATTATTATTATTATTATTATTATTATTATTATTATTATTTGTCAGAATTGTGAAAGAAAAGTAGAGCCTCTTTAAGCTAAATGGCATCACGGTGCATTTGTTGAATCTCCAAATAAATAATAGCAAAATGCCTCCAAACAGTTCATGAAGCAGAATTTCACCATTGTATACTTTCTCATATTGTTATTTTTAAACTGAACTAAAAACAGCTAAGGTGTTCTTGATGAAAAATGTAACTAAATATAAAAATATATAAGAACAAGCCAAAATTGTAATATTATTTGACAGAAAAAAATGGGATTGTTTTCCAAAAATGTTATAATATAGCGAGAGCAATGATATTTGACAGCTGACTGGTGCATTGCAAGTCATATCTATCCATCAGCATACAGGCACTATAAGTGTAAAATATAGTGCTTTTTAAGGAAGAAAAAGCCAATGATCAGATGAGGGGTGGCAGGATTACGCTCTGGAAAAATCCACACCACTTTATCTTCTTTGATGCAGCAAGAGTCAAAACAGAGTTTCTCTCCCTATTTCCCCTTTCTGTAGTGCAATTTACTAGAGGAGACAAGAGAGACAGCAGAATTAGGAATGAAAATGGGAAGTAGACAGCATTTCTTGTCTGTTGCAGAGCTGGAGAATTTATCAATCTGTAAATGTTTCCTAGGCTGATGCATGGCAATACTAGCAATACTAGTTGAAGAGAATATGATTTCTTATGATGGTTTTGAATGCCAGCTAAAAAACAGATTCAATTAACACACATTCTAACTGGACACTAAACTAAGTCAGTTTTTTATACTGAGGATTCCCTTCCCCAATTTGCATTCAATTCAACTGAATCATAAACTTGTCTGTTTATAAACAAGCCTTGTGGCGATGATATGAACTCTGGCTAAGATCTGGATCTACCTGACATCATATGCCATGGTTTTGCAATTTGCCAGTAACATGTAAAGCAGAAGCACAGTGGGTCAAAAGAAATGAAGCACTGTTCCAACTTATAAAGAGTGGCCTTAACTCTTTGACCTCATTTAATATCTTACTTGAGTTTAACTACCATATTTTCCAGCATATAAGATGACTGGGGGTATAAGACAACCCTCAACTTTTCCAGTTAAAATATAGAGTTTGGGATATACTTGTCATATATGCCTACTCTTCCAATGCACACCAAATAAAAAGACTACCAGAGCGGTAGTGCAAACACCGCCTCTTTCACCCGTCTGGCCCACCCTTGTATTCTATTATTATACCTCCTTCTCTGCCTCATGTGCACCACCACCACTTCACTGCAGTCCCCAGAAGTGAGATCTGAGAGGCAGAGAAGGAAGTATGGTAATAGGATACAAGGGAGGACCAGACCGGTGTTTTTCTGGGCACAGTGCTGCTCCATCTCTTTTTTTCCATAATCCGGGTGTCCCGGTTGCCTGCAGCTTGCTCCACTCTTCACTTACACCTTCCCGGTGAAGTGCCCCCTCACCTCGTCATTGGGACCGCGTTAAGTCACTTCCACGAATCCTGGTGAGTGGATTTTCTTCTATCGTACTTGTACAGCACCACCCCTGCTGCTTTCATATGGTCGCTGCATATGGCAGGAATGCAACCGTGATCATTTTTGAGCTCCCCCCACCATATGTGGCAACCACAGATTCTCCAGTCCGGCTCAGAAGTTTCAGCATCTGCCCTATAAGATGACACCCAGCATATAAAATGGCCCCCGATTTTTGAGAAGATTTTCCTGGGTTAAAAATTAGTCTTATATGCCAGAAAATGCTGTATATTGTTTTTGAGGGTGCATCTGTGGTGTAAGATTAATGCAATGCTTACTTGCCAAACAGTGCTGGCATCTCACCAAATTACAAATCTAAGGATTTCACCGCATCAAGCCAGGGCAGTTAAAGTGATGTTAAACTGTATTAATACAGCCTAAATTATCAAGGTGCTTACTTTTTCACTGAAATGTGGAAATAATAAAGATCTGCCCAGGGCCGGCCCTAGGTAATTTTCAAGTGTAAGCAAACAGAATTTTGATGCCCCCCTCCAAAAACCAATCACTGAAAAATAAAAGCATTGGATAAGTGAAAATGTTGAATAATAAGGAGGGATTAAGGAAAAGCCTAAGGAAACAAAACAGGAAACAATCAGTGCCAGCTAACACCTCCCAACCAAGGATGCCCCTAGGGAGGAAGCAGCCAGGCTTTGAATCTGCAAGGCCATTAAATGCTAATCAAGTTGGCCAATTGCAACATCCACACTAGCCTCAAATGGACAAGAGCTCTTTCTCCCACCCTGGACTTTCCACAGATATATAAACCCCACTTACCTAGCTTCCAGCAAGCCTCAGAACCTCTGAGGATGTCTGCCATAGATGTGGGTGAAACATCAGGAGAGAATGAGTCTGGAACATGGCCAGGCAGCCCGGAGACCTGGCCTTGAGGGTGAAGGCCAGAACAGGCTGTGGCCGCAGCTGCAGAAGCAGGAAGGCCTCTTACCTGCCAGGGCCTCTGGCAACCTGTTCCAAGGCAGGCGGCAGGACTGAGCGGTAAACCAGCGCCGGCCGCAACAAGGGAAGGAACAGTGAGATGGGCAGCTGCTTGCACCATGCGGCCACTTGACCCCGCCTCGTAACCTTCAAAGATACAGGGTGGGGCCAAGCGGCCACATGGCACATGCACAGTGGTCAGAGAGGGTGCCCCTCCCATCTTGCTGTTTGGACTGTGCTCTGGTGGATGGGCGAGCCTGCTACCCCTTAAAGTACAGGGAAGCGATCCTGGCCCGCCCCTGAGGGCTGTCTCCTCCCTGCCAAAGACACCTTCCCAAGTCTCCTTGGGCGGTGCCTCAACGGTTGGGTGGAGATGCCTCAACAGTTGCTGAAGGCGCCATCCTCCAGCCTCAGCTGTACCCCATAGAGGATGGCATCTTCAGCAACTGCCTAATTTGCCTTGCGGTTGAACCGTCCCTGGATGTGCCATACGCATGATGTTAAATGTGAGGAATTATTTAGCATGCATGATTTTTATTCTTTCAAGTGAAGGACAGGGGCAGGATGGGTGGCGGTGGGAAGGTGGAGTAACCCTTGCGACATGCACCATATTTCCAATCCAAACATCCAGACACACAATCCTGACAAAAGCTGATAGTATCCCAGGATAGAATGTTCAAGGAGTGCTGTTTCTTTCTTAGTCAACTTGCTTCTATAGCAGACTTTTCTGAGGAAATGAGGATAGAATTCGTTGAGTTTAAACAAGGTTGTCAGTTGGGAAACATGGAAACAATGAGTGCGTATTACAACAATTAACTGTGGAGTTATCTTTTAAATACAATTTTCATTCCAAATTCACTGGAATATGAGTCACAAATAATACCCAATTACCTTTACACTTACGTTGTTTCATGACTTTACAGAACTCACAAAAATGGTCAAACTGGACTAAGGAATTTAGCATTTTCTTATTTTGATAATTGTTTTCTGGTGCTTTAATTAAGTGCTTTCAAACTCACACTTATGAGTTACAATTTTAGGAGAACTGAAGCAATGCGCTTGGCTTGAGACAAGGTGTTTATAGTTGAGCAGTGCCAGGAAACCTAGGAAGGTGCTATAAAGATGTCTTGGTGAAAGGACAGAGTTATTTCCTGGCTTCTGAAAAATAAAAGGATAATGATTTTTTTTAATGTATGAATACTTTTGCTGCAAATTGTCTGATACAGCTGGCTGCCGCAAGTATCTTTCTGGTGTGCGGATCCTATGCAGAGTCCAAAGACATCTGTAAGACATACTGGCTCAAGTGTCAACTGGTCTTTTATATTTTACAGAAAATGTTCACAGCCTTTTCCTTGGCCATAATTTTATATGGTTCTGAGTCATGGATTACAACCAGAGCCATTTCCAAGAGATTAAATGGCTTTACAGCCAGCTGCTGTGATGTGATCTAGGCCCAGAGAGACTGGGTATAAAGTTACCAATTTAAAGTACAACAGGAAAAGTCTGCCCGTGTCCTTTGAAAATGGCACAGTTAAGAGACCATCTAATGTCACTAGGCCACTGGTCAGGAGGAGTCTCAGAGTTTATCTCTACCCTTTGCTTGCAGAAGCTTGAATGAGTGACACAGAAAAGAGAGCCAATGAAAAAATGCCCAGCAGGAGACACCCTCAAATGCGCTGTAAACTCTGCAGCTCAGTTTCAGATTGCAGATGTCTCCGATACTTGTAACATAGATGTTGTAACAACAGAGATGACATGTGGTGAAAGGCAAAATGTTTCAATGCCAATTCAAAATTACAAAATCCTTTCTCCCCACTTCCAGCATCCAAATTCCAATTTTCTCATTCTTGCTGAAATTGTCAGTGACCAAAAATTCCCCTTTGCTTCACTACTCTGACAGTCTTTAGAAATGATTGTGTAGTGTTGCACAAACCTTGCTCAATCTGACAAAATCTTCCATGAATTCCTGGAATTCAACAATAGTTGATGGTTGTATTTTCAGAAGATTAGCAAGGAGTGAGTTGCTGAGCTTATAAAGCACCCTGTACCATGGCTATGAGCATATGTTGTCGCTGTTGCTGTTGTTATATGATTTCAAGTAAACTCTGATTTGTGACAACCTCATCTTTGGGTTTTCTTGGTAAGTTTCATCCAAAGGTCTTCCTCTAAAGGTTTTATCACATAAGGCTGGAAAATTACAATTACAACAGGTAATGCCATCTTTGGCTGGTACTTGTCACAGTACATCATGTCTCTCCTGTTGCTGTTAGTGGTGTTGTGTATCTTTTCATTGATGGAAAAACATGTCAATGGATCCCAATATTGCAGCTGTTCCAACACTGTTTCTGGTACAATGAGTACCTTCCACTGCAATTCAGATATTTTGTCAGTCACATGGCATGACTGGACTTGATTCTCCTCCTATCTCCCTTGCTTTTTCAAAGCAGAGTGAGATTGCTTTTACTTCATTTTTCTTTTCATATATGTGTGTGTGAATGAATCTATCTATCTTCTGATCATTTTACCATAAAAGTGCAATTACTGAAAAGTATTTTTTTTTTAAAAAAAAAACCTAAAAGGTATGCATGCATCAGGTAGGATATGTACAGGTAGGAAAGCAGAGTTAATGAAGCAGTGCTGAAAAGTTATTGTGGGAATGTGCATTACCAATTGGAGAGAACTGTGATAGTGATCATTTCCATATCGGTATATTTCCATTTGCTTAAACAATGAGTTTTCTGTGAGACATCAGACTGTTGTGTTAAGGTCCTAAGTCTGAGAGAATGAATTGCCAAAGTCACCCCCAGTGTGTTTCCATGGCAGGGGGGGGGGGGGGGTCAAACCCTGATTTCCAGAATCATATTTCAGTGCTGAAGCCACTACTCTACACTGCTTCTGTGTACATACATTGTTGTTGCTATTGGCAGAAGTTAATCATAGAGTTGCACTAGAGATTCCTAAAGGGAACATTTTAATCAAATCTGTGAATAACCAAATCTGCAAAAGTCAAACCTGCAAATGTGTAGGTTCAATTGTATAAACATGATTTAATTTTTATGGCAGGCCCTTTCATCTACTGCTGAGCTTTCTCATCCCGCACACCGCCCAATTACTGAGGGAGAGCTGGCCTCCCTTAGAAGCTTGTTATATGATCCTGGTCATAAATGACCAGTCCACCTCCATGACGAGACCTAACACATTTAACATGCAAGACCTCAATCCTGATATCAAAGGAATCAGACACTGTCTGGTTCTTTTCCATGTTTTGTACGTGTAGACAAACTCCCCTTGTTTGACTGTGTTCATTGTCCCAGGGCCAGAGAGGCCATAAAAGTATTTAGCTCCTTGCTTTGTATTTTTTAAAAATCTGAGATGAAATCTGGGAGGCTTAGGTTGCCTCTAATTAGGGGGAGACGCGTGGCTTCGTCTCAGGAGTTGGCTGTGTCCTTGTCTGACTCTGAGCCACTGACGCTCCTCTTTCATTTCTACTTTCTATCTCTCACCTAATCCCCCTCTAAAGTGATTTGTTCCTTTCAAGAAGATCTAGGTAGATAGAGCTGGAAAGCTATTTGCTTTTAAGTGACCAAACATAGCTGCATCCCAGACTACCTTGCTCACACATTCACTCAGTCTCTCACCCTCCAAATGAACTTTGCTTGCTGAGCTGCACTCCACCACTGCAGGCTATTACACTCAGCTTACGTTGTCTGTCATATTGTATTGATGTCACTGTGTTGTACGGCTAAATGTGCTGCCTTGCTGTATTTGATCCTGCTGCCTGTCCTCTTCCCTTCCAGCACAAGACCTTGGCTTCTCATGCAATCAGTTCATTTCACCATCTGGGCTTGGCAGCTAATATAAGATAATGCTCTTCTGGCACTATGTGTGCGAAGTGTTTGTGTGTGTGTATGTATGCACATGTATACACACATTTGTATGCTATCTTTACAGATTACTTAATTTTCATTTCTCTCCATCATGGATTTGTCAGTTCTCTTTATTATACTATCTACTGTAAATATTCACATATAAGACTAGGATTTTTGGTCAAAACTTCAATGCAAAAACTTAGGTTGCCTTATCCATGGGTCAATGTAAGCTCTCTACCTTAACTCTTATCAGAAGGAACTATTCCCCTCTCTGTATGGAAAAAAGGGAGATCTTAGTCCCTTCCAGAACCTAAAAGAATCACCCACCTGTACTGTTCTCTCTACCATAGTCCCATTTGTGGCATTTTGAATCCAGAAAGGGGAGGGGGCACTGGGGGTGACTAAGCTGGAGTGGTGCTGACACTTTCCCATTGCTACAGAATAACCTTCAAAATACCCTTCAGGTTACCTTAACTATGAAGCATATTAAATCTGGGTTATGGAATGTAATCTTGAAACACTGAAAATGTAGTAGATATATTTCTAGTATAGCACCCTTCTTATATACTTGCTGGAGTAAAAACTGGAGAGGATTCCTGATTCTTTCATGATTGTATAAAAGAAGGGATTTCAACAGGTGTTGTTACAAGTTACTGGGAGAGCAAGACCTGGTGAAATTCCCTCTTCTACACAACCATTCAAGGTACAGAAGCCACCTCCTATTTTCAATCTGGCAATCTGAGTGGGACCTAACTTGAAGGCATGCAGCAATCTCTAAGGCACAAAGCCATACTGCTGCAAAAATCTCTGAACTCCCCAAACTCCAGGGATCTAAACTCAAATTTCAGTCCTTCACCCCTCTTCCTTCTAGGGTAAATATTGTCCTCCCTTTTGATATATCACATGAAGTACTGAAACCGTTCACCGATCTTCAAAGTCAACATGACTCCAAAGTAAATGGTGCTATCACATTTCTAACTTCCTTGAATGAGACTTCAAAACTTCATTATACCATGCAGGGATCTTGGTTTCATGATTCATATAGAAATCATTCAGCATCACAATTCCTGTAGAGTACTCAATGACTTCTAACTAATAAGAGTAACAAAAACATTGCTTCACTCTCTGTTCTGTGGATGTTTAGCATTGCATTCTCAGTGCAGGTGTCCGCAGCAGGAAAGAGGGTCATGCATCTATTTGGAGAATACCATAAGTGAGTATAAACAATGTGCAGTCATGTTCAAATAAAAATGCTTTGGGTCATGCTGAGACATTCTGAGGGGTATTTCCATCAACATAACAAGTTTGATATTTGTTGCTCTGGTCTGTTATCTGATAATGCCATCTGAAATCACCAGAGAACTTTTAAAAGGGACTCAGCTTCTCCAGTTTTTAATAGGACATTTGCCATCCGTCGTAGCAAGCCTATAATCAGCAATCTGTGTTTTAATGTACTCATCAAAACACAGAACAGTCAGCATGTTGTAGTGGTTTGAGTGTTGAATTCTGGAGACCAAGGGTGGAAAGAGTAGAGACCAAGAGCATGGAAACTGTTACGCCATGCCATGGAAACCAATTGGGTGACCTTGGACAAGGCACACTCTCTCAGCTTCTGGGGAAGGCAAAGACATATCTCTGAATAAACCTTGACCGGAAAACCTCATTATATCATACAGTTACCATAAGCCAGTAACAAGGTGGTTGTGGCAGAAGGGAGGAGGAAAAAGAAACCAGTGAGTAAAGCTGATCATTATTGCTTTTTTATTACCTGTTGCTTCACCAAGCTGAAACTAGGCATATCATCCTTTCACAGGGTCTGCAAGAAGGAGAGGAAGGAGTGAGCTTTCACTGTCGCAATCTTGTTTAGAGAGTCCACAGCTTTAATGACATATTATTGACCTGGTGTCAGCCATTTTGTAAGCCTTCTTGCCTCAAGAGTGGGATCAGAATGCTTAAAACAGCCAGAGCAATTTTGAAGACAAACAAAACACGGCACAGTCCTAGCTGCCCTCCAAAAATTTAGAGGGCATGAAGACAGCCTGATCTCATGAGGTGGTGAGGCGGGAGGTTAAAGAACCCCAGGAAATGCCATATATGGGCAGAGATGGCGACGGCTAGCGAGCCGGGTGCATAAGCTCACAGAAACATGTGATTTCTGGGAAATCACGTGTTTCTGAAGAAATGAAAGCTAAGAATAAACAAACTGCGCGTGCGCACGCAGGTGCTCTGAGTGATTGTGAACACGACACAGAAAGAGTGCGCCCGGGCCGCTGGTCAGCGCTGATTGGATGCAAGTCGAGCCGCGTCACAACTCTAAGCCAATGAATTTGCTTGTGGGCGGGCATAACCCGAACCCTGTAATGTGTATAAATATTTACTCAGCCCACCGCTGGGGGTTCTCCCTGGGAAAGCACCGTGTTGTGCTAGGGGGAACCCCAGCGGCCGCTTGCCAATAAACTGTTTTTTCTTGGAAAGACTCCAGTTGTCAGTCTTCAATTCCTCCCACTGCGCTCGCAAGGACCGTAGCACAAAGGTTCCGCTACAGTGGGAGATCCAGAGGTGACATATGGCTATAGACAGTCCTGTTGCACATACCCATGATCCTACACTCCTGCATGCCTTTCTTCAAAGGTAAATTCTGGTCTTTCCCATCACATCATTCAAATTCAGGAGCTAGACATCAGGAGGAGTCACAAGGTCCCCACTTCTTCCTCAGGGCCTGGGCTGGGCATGCAGTCTCTGGTTGTGTTGAAAAAAAAGAGTAGTTCAGCGGAAGACCAAGGACAGGTGAAGGCTAAATGAAGAGAAGTAAGGGAAGAAGGATAACAGCAGCAGCAGCAAACGCAACAGCAACAACAACTTAACATTTCCCCAATTTGGGAGTCAAGGCAGTTTTGTTGTTCTGTCTCTTCAAGTTGCTTCCAGCTTATGGTAACCATAACGAAGGGTTTTCATGGTGAGCTTTGCTCAGATGGATTTGTTTTTGTCTTTTTCTGAGGCAGAGAAAGTGTGGCATATTCAAGGTCAACCAGTGGGTTTAGGTTGAAAATAAATTCATACCCTGGTCTCCAGAATCATAATCTAGTGCTCAAACCATTACACCATGATGGCTCCAAAGTGACTTAAAAGAGTTGAAATAAACATATCTAAAAATGGAAAGCATGCAAAACCTAAAAAGCAATCAAACCATCTTAAAAATGACACCAGTTAGAACAAAATAACAAAAAATAAAAGTTGAACACATTATACATGGTTCTTTTCTCCTAAAAAAAATCCATGCTTAAAGTGCCTACCAGAATAAAAAGGATTTTAATCACTTGCAGAAAGATAAGGAGGGTGCCAGTCTAGCCTCTTGGGGAAGGAGGTTCCAGAAACTAGGAGCCACCACTGAGAAGGCCCTCTCACCACGTTCTCATCAAATGAGATGGTGGGACAAAGAGAAGGGTCTTCCCAGGTGAGCTCAAGACACAAGCAAGTTCATAGGAGACAGCATGGTCCTTCAAATAACCTATATATAAATCATAGAAGTATTTATAAGACACAACCAGCACTTTGAATTTTACTCTGATATAGATGGCTAGATAGTAGAACTGCTGGAGCAAGGGAGTCGGGTGCCTCCTGTAATCTGCTCCAGTTAGCAATCTGGCAGAAGTTCTCTGGACCAGCTAAAGTTTTCAAACACTATTCAAGGGCAGCCCCACACAGAATACATAACAGTACTACAAATGGGTTGTAATCAGGGGCGGTCCTAGGTAATTTCACCTTGTAAGCGAACCTAGTGGCTGCGCCCCCCCCCCTCCGAAATTGCATCCCCCACCCCCAAGGCCCCACACATACCTCGTTTGGTGGCGGAGGCGGCAGCGGCAGGGAGGACCATCACCTCCCTCCCAGGCAAAGGCCTCAACTGAGGCCTAGCTCTTCTCACAAGGCCTTCAGCGTTCACTGTGGAGGGAGGCAATGGTCCCCACCGCCACCTCCCCCCTCGGCGAATGCGGAAGGCCTCATCTGAGGCCTTCTGCGTTCGCCGAGGGCAGAGGCGGCAGCGGACAACCATAAGGAGGATAGAAGTGTTGGCCCCATTTCCTGAATCACCCCCTTCCTCAGCCTCTGCCCCTAATATACTACTGTCTGGGGATGATGGGAGTCAAAACCCTAGTCCAGTACCTCCTTCTTCCTCCTCCTCCTCGCCTCCCTCCTCAGCGAAAGTTGAAGCCTTTGCCGAGGAGGGAGGTGATGGTCCCCGCCGCCGCTGCCTGCCTCCTCGGCGAATGCAGAAGGCCTATCTGAGGCCTAGCTTTTCTCGTGAGACCTTGTGAGTCCTCGCGAGACCTCGCGAGAAGAGCTAGGCCTCAGATGAGGCCTTCCGCATTCGCTGAGGAGGGAGACGGCGGCGAATTTCGCATTTCGCCGAGGAGGGAGGCGATGGTCCCCGCCACCACCTCCTCCCTCGGCAAATGCGGAAGGCCTATCTGAGGCCTAGCTCTTTTCGCGAGGTCTCGCAAGGACTCACGAGACCTCGCGAGAAAAGCTAGGCCTCAGATAGGCCTTCTGCATTCACCAAGGAGGGAGGCAGCAGCTGGGGGGACCATTGCCTCCCTCCTCGGTGAAAGTTGAGGCCTTCGCCAAGGAGGGAGGCGATGGTCCCCGCCGCTGCCACCGCCTCCCTCCTCGGTAAATTTACATAGGTGCACTGTCGAAGTCTTGACAGCGCCCCCCCCTTGACGTGTGCCCAACTTAATCGGCCACTTAATCGGCCTCCATGTTGGACCGGGCCTGGTTGTAATGTTATCATGACCAGGTTTGGAGTCATAAGCCTTAACTGTGCAAATGTACTTCTTGTCACTAGAAGTGAAAGCAGTTAGAGATAAGCAATCAAATACCCAGAAGCTGCAGAACTGAAATAATCAGGCTACAGGCATCTTGTCATGAGAACAATCAGAGGATTTTGTAACAATGTGGAATTATAGTCATATCAGATGCCTTCCAGTTATGTCAAATGTGTGCATTGATGTGTCTGTGCGGCTGTCTCAGTACTTTTGTCTTTGATGTTATTTCTATCCGTGGCATTAAGATTCCAGGACACACCTCACATGCACACACAGATGGTCCCCAAGCTATCGTATCACTGTATAAACTCTAATTTCTTCATGCAAGGGGATTTTCCCTATCCAATTTATGAGTGTGCAGGAGTATTCCCCCTATGAAAATTTGTAGTTTGAGGTGTGTTCTCCCTTACAAGCAAATTCTTTCCATTTAATGAAGCAATCAATTGAGCTTCGTTATTTTCCAAATCGTAAAATTATATTATTAGACCACACAATTGGGCACATATTTTTGTAGGAATTGGCATTGTCTTCTGTACAGTGTTTCAGACCAGGTTTCAGAAATCTGCTTAGTAATCATCTATCTGGTTACATCCACTTTGCTCTTTTTCCCTCCTCGCTTTGCAAAATCAGCATGCAATAACTTAATTTGTTATACTTTTTCCACATTTAGCAAGAGAAAGCCATTTGTAGATTCCAAGGGAATAGACATATTTGTCTGGAATAACAGTATGCAAGGGGGTCTTGTAGCATCTTTGCAACTTTGTAGAACTAGCTTTTGTGGATTATGGGTGCATCTGCACTGTAAAATGAATGCTATGTGACATCATTCTAACCGGCATAAGTCAATGCTATGAAATGATAGGAGCTGTACTCTTGCAAGGTCTTTATTTTTCTCTGCCAAAGAGTCCTGGTGCCTTATCAAACTACACCTCTCCTCCTCCACTGCAGTTAAAATGAAGTCAAATTGCATTCATTCTATGGTGTAGGTGTACCCTAAGTTGTCTTCTTCTGATGCATGTACAGATTATACACATTTGCATCCAAATATGCATCCATGCTACCCCACTGAATAAGCCCAACACATTTTATGATATCTTCTATTTGGAGGTTCTTGTTGTCATACAGGGTATAAAAAATTCTTTATACATGTTATAGAAATATTATAAATCCCCAGGGCTACACTCATGCGGCTTACATCTTCCTCTAGGCAAAGTGAGCACTGTCTTGGTGTGTCTTTCTTCCCAAAATGCTACGATTGCTGCTTTCCTTCACCTCCTTCTGTTTATCTGAATGTGTATATCTTAGAGATCGAGGCCTCTGAGCTTTTCTGTGTATCCTCAATTGTTGTCAGATGAGTGAAAAGGAAAATAGAGTGAATAGCAATAGACTGAGTTAAACGTGACATAAGAGCATTTTGATCTTGACATTGACAGGGTCATTAATAGCCATCTTGCCTTTTCCCCATTCAAATTGGAGGTAGACTCTGTGTGCCATTGTATTGAACTGCTGCAGCTCCATACAAACACTTACAAAGGTGATGGCTTATCACCTGAACACAAGCAATTTGAATTATGTCCGCAATAATGTACACAAGAGCAGTGTGTACTGGCAATCATATAATCATGCTCTGATGCCATCCATAGGGACTTAGTGGCAAGTCATTAGAATAACACTTTTGCATTAATGCAAATAGCCAATTCCACTTCTTTGGGTTTCTGATCCTCTGGGTGACCAGCAAAAAGTGGGCTATCCAGCAGCTCTATCTGCAAGGACTTCTGCAATTTATTGTGTGCTCCCTAGAATGCCTTCCCATTTATTTAAAATGAATACACTATGCTTGGATAATTGCTTTCCTGCTCAAAGTGCATCTTAGCAACAGAAATTGCCGCAGTTTCCAGACACCAGCTGTAGGAATGTCATTTGAATGCCATGGCTGGCCCATAAGGAGCAGTGACCAAGGGCTAGTTTGGACACACAAGTTTTTGACATCTGGCTCCTTCCCCCTGTCCCACTCCACCCTTGTGTGAAATGCACTATAGAAAGAAATAACGGGCCTGGATCCCTAAGAAAAGTCAGGTGTGTGAACACAATTGCCTACTATCATATGGCAATAGCCCTTCCAGTGAGGGTGAAGGAGAAGTAGGGATGAGATTAACTCTTCTGAAAATCTAACTTCATTAGTCTCCTCTTTCCACCAATTGTCATCTGGCAGCAAGCTTAGGCCAGCTGGCTTGTTTCATTCAGCTGTGGTCTTTCCATCAGCTTTAAGCAAAGGACAAAATAAATGTAGGGCCACTCCATTGGCCCAGCCATGAAACCAGTATCCTTTGGCTTCTTCATCTGTGAACTGTTTCCACTCTAGCTGGCAGATTTTATTACAATTTATTTATTACAATATTTATATCCCGCCCTTCTCACCTAACAGGGGACTCAGGTGAGCTCCTCCACACCGCCACCTTCCTCCCATCCCTGACAGAAGACCAAGTCTAGTGTGTGTCCCGCACTGTGGGTAGGACCAGTTACTAATTGGGACAGCCCCATGGTTGCCATGGCGGCCATGAAGTCCTGAGCCACACCTGAGAGGTTGGTCTCGGCATGGACATTGAAGTCCCCCAGCACTATGAGCCGCCGGGATGCCAACACCAGGCCCGAGACCACCTCAGCTAGCTCAGGCAGGGAGACTGTAGTGCAGCGGGGTGGTCGGTACACTAACAGAATCCCTAATCTGTCCTGGTCTCCCACCCTCAGGTGGACACATTCAAACATGGTCAACTGCGTGACGGGGCACCTGGTCAGGGGGATGGAATCCTTACAGACCACCGCGACCCCACCTCCCCTCTCTCCAGATCTCAGCTGATGCTGTACGGAGTAACCAGGCGGGCAGAGCTGGGTGAGATTAACTCCTCCCATCTCATCCAGCCAGGTCTCCGTAACACATGCCAGGTCTACATGCTCATCCAAGATGAGATCTTGGATGAAAGATGTCTTCCCGTTCACTAACCTGCCATTTTTTAAACTAAGAATTTGCTGCTCCACTTTCTGAGGAGGAGGGGATAAAGAGTGGGGTATATATGATTAAAACAACACCATCAATTGATGTTGTACTGTAACATCCATCCCCCCTTGATGGACTGTCACCCTGTCATGGTGAGGAGGCTTGCATGTAACCATCAGAGTCATGTACTCCCAGGAGGGGGCACAGTGGAGGATCAAGACCAAGACCATCTGAATACCTCAATGGCAGAACAGGCAGACAACAACATGGTACATGTTACAATGGCTGTGAAGGTGGAAGAAGTCTGCAAGAGATGAGAGCCATTGTTGTGTTAACCATGTCGCTGGATGGGACCCTTATTCTGTGAAGACTGTGTGTTGATTGGTTGTGCACTGACCTCCACACATAAAAACACAAATGCACAGGTATCTTCCAAGAAAAATAAAACAAAACCAACGAAAGTACCATGGCGATCAGTGGCTGGTGACAGGAGCAGGACTGTGAAATCTGGAAGCCCCTAGTCACAGACTGGCACATGGGCAGTGGATATGGATTCAGTCATTCTACCTCAAAACCTGAGGCAGTTGAGTAGTCTGGCAGTTGTATCCATGACTTAGCAACCCTTTTTAGGATTCACTTTGCTCATCCCACATGGGGAGGGGGCTAGAAAAGGTGCCTTAAACATAATCTGCCTCTCTCATCTCTGACTGGATTGCTGCATCCTTATGGGTCACCACTTTACAACCAAAATGAAAAATGAACTTTGAAACATGGAATGTACAGACATTGTCAGACAATACAGACAGTGAATGCCCTAAACGCAGGACTGCAAATAGGTTAATCCAATCCAGAATGGCCATCAAAATCACCCCCAAATGCAGACTCCAAAGAAGAAGGATAAGGCATAAAATGAACACCCAAGCCCTTCAAGAGCCCTCCAAACAGGCACTTTTCCAAACAACGGTCAAGGATGAAAATGTTGAGGAACATTGGAATAAACTGAAGACCAACATCATCACCATTGAATATCAAACTAGGAGACATCAAGATTGATTTGATGAAAATGATAACAAGATCTAATAGTTAATTGATAAGAAAAAGAAAGCCTTTCAAACATGGCAAAGAGACACCAACTGTGCTGCTAAGAAAAATATCTATGCCAGTGCAAAGGCTGAGGTCCAAAGACAGACTACAAACAGAGGCACAACTATGTGGCCCAAATGATTCATTGGAACCTAGGCCTGAAGTACCACCTCCCAGCAGCAAAGAACTGGTGGGATCACAAACCTGCAAAAGTATTGGAAAATGAGCACACAAAGATACTGTGGGACTTCCAAATCCAGACTGACAAAGTTCTGGAACAAAACACACACCACACATCACAGTTGTGGAAAAGAAAAAGGTTTGGATCATTGATGTTGCCATCCCAGGTGACAGTCGCATTGACGAAAAACAACAGGAAAAACTCAGCCGCTATCAGGACCCCAAGATTGAACTTCAAAGACTCTGGCAGAAACCAGTGCAGGTGGTCCCGGTGGTGATCGGCACACTGGATGCCGTGCCAAAAGATCTCAGCCGGCATTTGGAAACAATAAACATTGACAAAATTATGATCTGCCAACTGCAAATGGCCACCCTGTTGGGATCTGCGCACATCATCCGAAAATACATCACACAGCCCTAGACACTTGGGAAGTGTTCGACTTGTGATTTTCTGATATGAAATCCAGCATATCTGTCTTGTTTGCTGTGTCATAATAATAAAAATAAAATAAAATAATAATAATAATAATAATAATAATAATAATAGCAACATCTTAGCTGCTTCTCCTCGTGACTCAAGGTAGGTTACAACATAGTGAAAAACACATAATCATTGTAAACATTCTATAAAATGCACATATTAAAACATATTTCTATAAAATATGCCTCCAAATTCATGATTAAAAATGACTGAATAGGTCTGCCAGAAGAATAGGTCTTCAGATGTGTTTTAAATTCCGACAGTACATTTAGCTGTCAAAGCTCTTCTGGCAGGTTGTTCCACAGTCTTGGGGCAGCCAATGAAAAGTCCTCTGGGTGACGGTTGCCAGTTGGGTTCTAACTGGTTGGAATATCCGCATTCCAGAGGACCTAAGTATTCAGGGCGGATTGTATGGGGAAAGGCGATCCTATGGGTAAACTGGACCCAAACCATGTAGAGTTTTAAAAGTCAACATCAACATTTTGTATTTTGCCTGGAAAATAATTGGGAGCCATATATGCATATTTGACTATTGAAACAAATTCAAAATAATAGTTTAAAAACTACATGTATGAATAATCTTCTCTTTCTTGATATTATTATCAACTCTTGTAACAGTTACATAACAGCATGTGTGTAATATTTGCTTATTTCTTGTGGCACAAATAATGAAGTTTATCATATGTGGTTCTTTCATGAAGCAAGTTTGGTCATTTCATGGACAAGAATACTTAAAGTTGGTTTTGCCAGTTTCTTCCTTTGAAATATAGTATTACTATCCTAATATGTATTGCAGAGAGGGAATTGCATCCTATTGTATTATATATGTCACTTCAGAAGTAAATGTCACTGAATTCAATTTGACAGTTTGCAGTCAATGGCATAGTGTGAGAGAATGGCAAAACTTATAGTTGAACTTACAGTCCTCTGACCTCAGTTTGAACTGACTCCCAATGTCACCTCCCTGGAACCTGGAAGCAGCCTGGTTAAGATTTATACCATTCTTGATGGCTCTTGACCCCTATTAATTTTTGTCTTTAGCACCCTGTGCAAAAACACATACACACACATATATTTACACACACACACATTGGGGTTGTCTAAAGGCTCAGATTGAGGGCCATAAAATATATTGGAAGAGGGTGTTAGATAAGGCAAGCACTCGGCATGTTCCCACCTGGGTTCATTTAGTCAGTTCCGAGCAGAACATACTATGCCTTTATTTCATGGCAACCTTCCAGTGCAAGCCGGGTTAAGACTGCTGTACAGCTTTGGAAAATATGTCATGTTTCAACACAAATGTCTGTTGCAATGCTTGACTGCCTTGTATGAGCAGACCCCCTAATGTTCTACAACTACCTCACGCAGAGTGGAATTGCTCTGTCTGGATACAAGAGATGGCTCAAGCTGCCTCCCTAAATAAAGTCACACTTCCCTCTCTGGGTAAATGGTTTTTCCAATTGATTTTAGTGATTTTCCTGCCTTTTGATATGTGAACCCAGCAGACAATTTAGACCAGAGTCATTAAAAGTCCTCCTCAGCTGTGCACACTTCTCTACCTGCTGCCCATTCTTCACTCAGTGTGCCCAATTATGGATGTGGGGGCAAAAAAGCTTCTGGTCCCCTAATAAGTACCGTAATTGATGTATTAGGACAATATAGAGGATGTTGCATCTCAGGAAACCATAGTGTCTGCTGCCTCTAGTCTTTGCACAGTCTGAGTTTTTAAAAACATTTCTTTTTTCCAATCACATGTACTCATATTAATATGTCTGCCTCTTATGCACATATATGCAATTTGGGCAAACCTACTATGAACTATTCATCATGCCATCTTATTACCAATGTAATAATTCCTAAACAGTCCTGATGGAAACCTTTTCATTATGAGATACCCACTGAACATCATGTTTAATAGGTATCTCATAATGGCTCATTATTATCCCATTTACTGCAATAATTTGATTAGCATTAAAAATGAGATTTAAAACCAACATGAACAAAGTTTTAACAATGGTGCAGTTGCAGAATTACTGAAACAAAGTGTAAACCCACTACTCCTTGAACACACTCCTCATGCCTATTCTTATGATTTTGGGCATTTTACCTTTTTATTATATGTCTTAAAATCTGACATTCATCATGATTAATACGATTTGAATGCAATTTCCTGCTTCTTGGCAGGGGGTTGGACTGGATGGCCCATGAAGTCTTTTCCAGCTCTATTATTCTATGATTCTATGATTCTAATGGCCATACTGATGGAGAGTTCTGGGAGTTATCATTTCTGATCTCTGGAAAGGGCTGGCAGAGCAAGGGAGACTGTTGCAACTCTTCTCACTGTTTATACATTTGAAGAGAATAGGAGAGCAGGCAGGAACAAGCAAGGAGTAGCAGTTGGAGCAAGGAGTTTCTCATGAGCCTCAGCCCTGTTTACAAGCAAAGTGTTAATGAACAGTCTGAGTCCAAGCCAAAGAGTCCAACCAAAAAATAAAAACAACAGGGAAACACACCAGGGAAGCTAATATTTATTTATTTATTTATTTCCAATATTTATATCCCGCCCTTCTCACCCGAAGGGACTCAGGGCGGCTTACAACATTGGCACAATTAGATGCCTATACAAAATCAATCAACAATACATAAAATCAGTTAAAACTATTAAATACGATATAAAATTACAGTATATAAATTTAAAAATACCTATGCTCAGATCCGTTCATCCAAAAACCTCGTGCTTTATCCATAAGTCAGTCCGTGTCATCTTTATTGTTTATTCATTAAAAGCCTGGGCACATAGCCATGTTTTTAGGGCTCTTCTAAAGCCCAAAAGAGTTGGAACTTGTCTAATATCTCTGGGGAGGGTGTTCCACAGCCGGGGAGCCACCATCAAGAAGGCCCTGTCCCTCGTTCCCACCAGCCGAGCTTGCGAGGCAGGCCGGACTGAGAGCAGGGCCTCTCCAGATGATCTTAAGGATCTTGCTGGCTCATAGGAAGAGATACATTCAGACAAGTAGATTGGGCCAGAACTGTTTAGGGCTTTATAGGTCAAAACTAGCACTTTGAATTGGGCTCAGTAGCATATCGGCAGCCAGTGGAGCTGGCTTAACAGGGGGGTAGTACGCTCCCTGTAAGCTGCCCCAGTTATTAATGTGGCTGCCGCCCATTGTACTAATTGGAGCTTCCGGGCCGTCTCCAAAGGCAGTCCCACGTAGAGAGCATTGCAGTAGTCCAAATGGGATGTAACTGTGGCCAAGTCAGACTTCCCAAGGTACAGGCGCAGCTGGCGAACAAGTCTTAGTTGTGCAAATGCTCCCCTGGCCACCACAAAGACCTGGGGTTCCAGGCTCAGCAATGAGTCCAGGAAAACACCCAGACTGTGGACCTGTGTCTTCAGGGGGAGTGCGACCCCGTCTAACACAGGCTGTAACTCTATACCCTGTTTGGCCCTGTGACTGACCTCTGTCTTGTCTGGATTCAATTTCAATTTGTTCACCCTCATCCAGTCCGACACAGCGGCCGGACACCGGTGCAGGACTTGAACAGCCTCCTTAGTGACAGGTGGGAAGGAGTGACAGAGCTGGACGTCATCTGCGTACAGATGACACCGGACCCCGAAACTCCATATGATCTCTCCCAGCGGCTTCAGGTATATGTTGAACAGCATGGGGGACAATACTGACCCCTGCGGGACCCCACAAGACAATGGTTGTGGGGCCGAGCAGGTGTCCCTCAGTGACATCATCTGGGAACGACCCTCCAGGAAGGACCGGAGCCACTGGAAGACAGTACCTCCAAGCCCCATTCCAGCAAGGTGTCCCAGAAGGATACCATGATCAACGGTATTGAAGGCTGCTGAGAGGTCCAGCAGAACCAACAGGGACACACTCCCCCTGTCCAGTTCCCGGCATAGATCATTGACTAAGGTGACCAAGGCTGTCTCGGTACCATGCCCCGGCCTTCAACCAGACTGTGCCGGATCCAGAAAATCGGTGTCTACCAAGAATGCCTGGAGTTGTGTGGCCACTACACGTTCCACAACCTTGCCCAAAAAGGGGAGATTGGAAATAGGCCGATAGCTGTCCAATTGAGTGGGATCCAGTGATGGCTTCTTCAACAGCGGTTTGATCAAAGCTAATTTAAGGCTCGCTGGAAAAATGCCTTCCCGAAGGGAGGCATTCACCACCACCTTCACCCACTCAGCCAATCCCCCTCTGGCTTCTCTCACCAGCCAGGATGGGCAGGGGTCTAGGATGAATGTGGTTGCCCTCACCTCTCCAAGCACCTTGTCCATGTCCTCAGGCTGAACCAATTGAAAAGAATCCATCAAAATAGGACAAGCAGGTGCTTGTGCTACATCCTCAGAGACTGCCGTTAATATGGTGTCAAAACCAGAGCGGATCAAAGCGACTTTGTCCGCAAGGAACCGAGCAAATGCTTCATAGCGGGCTGCCGAGTTGTCAAGGATCCTGCCGGACGGTTCTTTGAGGATGCAATATTTGCTCCAAAGACAACATTCTTTGCAGCATCTATTTCCGCAGCATATGCCCTAAGATAGAAGCACAGCCGTGTTCGGTTTGACTCGTTCGACTTTGAACGCCACACGCCCTCTAGTCCCCTCTTCTTTTGCTTCATCGCTGCCAATTCCTCAGTAAACCAAGGAGATGGTTTAGCTCGGGTACTCGAGAGGGGATGTTCTGGAGTGATCGTGTCTATAGCCCTGGCAGCCTCCTTGTTCCAGAGATCAACAAGAGCATTGACAGAGTCACCAGCCGAGGTGGCGGGAAACACCCCAAGAGCAGTCAGGAATCCATCTGGATCCCTAAGCCTCCTGGGGTGGACCATTTTAGTAGGTCCTCCACCCCTGTGGAGGTTGGGGACGCAGTAAGTCTAAACGTGACCAGGTGATGGTTGGTCCACGGCAACAGAGCGAAGGTGAGTTCCTCCACACCGCCACCTTCTCCCATCCCTGGCAGAAAACCAAGTCAAGTGTGTGCCCAGCTCTGTGGGTAGGACCCGATACTAGTTGGGATAGCTCCATAGTTGCCATGGTGGCCATGAAGTCCTGAGCCACCCCAGAGAGAGTGGTCTCAGCATGGACATTGAAGTCCTCCAGTACAATGAGCCATTGGGACTCCAATGCCAGGTCTGAGACCACCCCCGCTAGCTCAGGCAGGGAGACTGTAGTGCAGCAGGGTGGACGGTACACTAACAGAATCCCTAAACTGTCCTGGCCCCCTACCCTGAGATGAGCACATTCGAACAAGGTTGACTGTGGGATAGGGCACCTGGTCAGGGGGATGAACTCCTTATAGACCACTGCAACCCCTCCTCCCCATCCTCCAGATCTTGGTTGGTGCTGCACGGTATAACCTGGTGGACAAAGCTGGGTGAGATTAACTCCCCCAACCTCATCCAACCAGGTCTCCGTTATGCACACCAGGTCTTCCCGCTCCTCCAGGATAAGATCCTGGATGATCGCAGCTTTACTGTTAACAGACCTGGCATTCAGCAGCAGCACCTTCAGATCGGAGGGACCGCCAACCTGGACACCCATATTTACTATGTCGGGAGGCCGTTTTAAATCTACAAGAACTCTATTTCTAACTCTAGGCCAAATTAAATTATGCATCCCTTTCCCGTATCTCCCCCTCCCCTGGATTACTTCAATCCCCCCCCCCCCGGCTGTTAGATACATACCCTCTCCCAACATGGTTGCCTGTTTCAAGGGTCCAAAGCTGGATCCAATAGTGTCTAGAGTCCAAAGTCAATCCAAAATCCAAAGAGCCAGAGTTCAAGAGTAAGTCCAAAGATCATGAATCCAAGGCAGTCAACAGTTTGTGGTAACAGCTCCAACACTGACATTGCTGCCAGCAACAAGGTGCCATATTTGAGCTAGGTTCTCAGGTATTACCTACTGCTAACTCATTTCTCTGCTAATGTAGAGGACCTGCAAGGCTGGGCCTTCTCTCTTTGCAGGTACACAAAAGCTGGAATACTTAACCTTTCATCTGCCTACTCAGAGGAGCTTACTTGTACTTGCTCTCAGGCTGAGAAGTGGTAGCTAGCTACCTCCATAGACTCTCCTTCTCAGCTTGGCTGAGAGGGCTGATAGGCACTGATGGCCATTGATGGGCTCCAACACTTACCCTTCAACTAGCATCTCCTCACCCTTGCTATCCAACCTATCTATGACACAGTTTACAATGAATCTCTATGCTGAATGCAGGCCTAATGATGTTGATTTTTGCCCTAATAACAGCCCCAAGTAAGCATGCCAAATGTTTAGAAATCAGTAGGTGAAGCTGCTCTAACCACCATATTTCCAGGTATACCACATTGAACAGGTGACAATGTCTTGAAAAGCAGCAAAACAGCCTCCAAAACTCTGCCTTTCTTTCAGCACTTGATAGCCACCAGGCAATCTCTATTCAATAGGAAAACCCATATCTAGATTCTCTCTCTCTCCCCCCCCCCCCCCCCCCCCCCCGGTGATGCACAAAAGTTTAAGCAGCTGGGATCATTCTATTGGGGGCGGGGGCAGAGAGGCACATCACTATATCCCATCTTTTACTACTGGTTCCATATTCTAAGATGTACCCTGTCAACATCTATTCCCCAAGTTATTGTAACTTTGACAGCTATCAGGCAGCACTGGAGTGGAAGCATGATGCTATAGTATGACATCCTTTTAAGCAGCCCTGTCTACCCAAAGCATAAACACAGTATTGAGGGAGAATATATGTACTATATATGGACAACTCAAGCCTGGAGAAAGCCTTTCCGAAATCTACCAGAAAATAATGTAATTGCAAAACCTAGCAACATTCTAAAAGCTTATGTCATGGTATCAATATGTTTTTTAAGCCCACATTGTAGCCTTAATTCAAATACATTTGTTGGCCGTGTGAGGTGGGGGAAGAAATAGAATAGCCTCTTGACTAGATATTATAATTATTGACTGTGATTTTTCTACTTGGTTAATTGAGTGTATATGCGAGACAACCAAACCTACTAGTTACCAATGATGTTTTGTAATCCAGCAATTGCAAGCCACCCCAATCTGTATGCAGAAAACAACTCATCTTCTGTTTCTTCCCATCTTTGCTCCCTCTCTGAGACCTTAAGGAGAGCTAGGCTGTGTAAGCGGTAGATTCCAGGAGCCTGACAAGGTTGCTGCCAGCCAAATGGGTCAGAAGCAGATGGGTTTACACAGCAATAACTTCCTAGAGGTTGTAGTCTAAAGTAATCATCAGGGACCAGAGATATTAGAAGGAGGTACTTTTTCAAACTCAAGGGATCAAAATTCAAAATGGCGATAAGATAAAGGAAGCAGGAGGCTTGGACAGTGTCCTCCCTTAACCAATAAATGATGCAAATTCGAAGCTCTGATGTCAAGCCTTCCAGAGAATCATAGAATTGCAATAGATCACAAGGACCATCCATTCCGAATCCTTCTGCTATGTAGGAAAACATAATCAAAGAACTCCCAACAGATGGCCAACCAGAGAAGACTCCACCACACTCTGAGGCAGCATATTCCACTGTCAAACCAAACGTTCTTCCTAATGTTTAGGTGAAATCTCTTTTCCTGTAGTTTGAATCCATCGCTCCATGTCCTAGTCATAGGAACAGTAAAAAGAAGCTTGCTCCTCACTTCTCGAGACCACAGCAACTGCTACAAATTACAGAACTGAAGCAAATGTATCCCAAATGACACACTTTATATGTTGCAGCAGTTTGGTGGAGGATGGACCAAGGACGATGGGATTTGCAGTACCCTCACCCAATTCACCTCCCACGGACCACTGTGATACCCATGAAAGACGAAACTGTACCATACTTGACACACAGGTGCAATGTGACTCAATTTATGTCCTGGTGTGGTTTGCAAGAGAATGCACCAAGGATGATGGGATTTCCAGTACCTTCATCCAATTCACCTCCCACAGACCACTGTGATGCCCATGAATGATGAAACTGTACCAAACTTGACATATAGGTGCAATGTGGCCCACTTTACGTCCTCCTGTCATATGAGGGAACAACGGACCAGGGAAGATGGGATTTCTAGTACCTTCACTCACTTCCTCAGACCACTGCAACCCACACCAATGACTGATCAAGATCAAACTTGGCACACATACCCCCCATCACACACTTTATGTCCTGCTACGGTTTGAGGAACAATGGACCATGGATGATGGGATTTACAGTACCTTCACTCACTTCCCCAGACCACTGCGACCCCCACAAATGTCTGATCAAGACCAAACTTGACACATCGAGTCCCCATGACCTACTTTACATCCTGGAGCTGTTTGGAGGGGGATGGACCATGGACTTGCATATGGGAGTTGTAGTTCACCCACACCAACTAAAGCCAACTGACACTGGATCGAGACTAAACTTGGAACAAAGGCAAACAATTCCATTCTCAAATAACCCGGGCACTGCCGGGTCCCCAAGCTAGTATATAATAAAAGTGAACCGTCGACTCCCAATCCACACAAGGATCTAAAGGGGGTCATGGAGGTTCTGTCTGGCAAGTTTGGTCCAGATCCGTCACTGGTGGGCATTGCGGTGATTTGTGGGAGTCGAAGCGGTTGAAAGTACTGCAAGTCCCATCATCCGTGGCCCATCATCCCCCAAATGGCACCAGGACATAGAATGGGTCCTAGGGGTTATGTGTGTCAAGTTTGGTCCAGGTCCGTCCTTCCTGGTGGTCCCACAGATCTGCAGCAATGGGCCTATTCATAATATCCAAAATAGCTCAATGCCCTCTACTAATAACCCGGGCACCGCCGGGTCCCCAAGCTAGTATAGAATAAAGCCAAACAAAAATTAACCAAAAGTTTAACTAAAAGTGATATATATTTATGTTTGTGTGTATGTGTGTATGTGCCGTCCGCCGGACAATAAAAAGCTATAAAACTGAAACGTGCTGTCCTTTATCCGGGCGAACTGCAAATCCCTATAAGCTGTCCTATAGATATTGAACGACTGAGTCTGGATAACTTCAAAAAAGGATGTTTATTCATACAAGGTTGTAAACCTGGCACAGATCTTAAAGTTGCAGAAAATGAAACAAATTTCTATAGGTTTTAGTCACAGAATTATCCCTGGTTCCAGAAGGCAAAGGTGATTATAAAACCACTATACCCTAATCACGCTGCCTATATTAGAAGGAGAAACTCTTTCCTTCCCTATCTTTACAGCAAAGATTAGTTCTAGAAGCGATGGAATAACTCTGCTCCTCTAACTAGATTTCTTATTCCAGATCAATATAATTCAATACTTATCTAATTTGGATAGGCTTAGATTGGCCTGGTTTTGAGGATGATTTGTCCCAGTTAGCTTTGCACAGCTCCAGCACGTTGGAAGACTATAGCCAGAATGAAGCTCTAAAATGGAGACTAGACCCTGGTAAAAAGGGCGGTCCTAAGATGTTGCACTCTTTGACCAATCACTGCAAAGAAAACTGCAGCCAGCTCTTGCAGATTCCAAGCCACTTTTCCTAGGCTTTTGCAGCCAGAGGCTGAAACAGAATGCAAAGGAGGGAAAACAAACAAACGACCAATAGGTAAGGCAAACCATCGTCCTGGGGGACGGAACACTCCCCGCTAAATTCCCAGGATGTGGGAATTTACCAATCAAAAACATACAAACACCTTTGTATACACAACAATACAACAGTATAAAACTTTAAACATCTCCAATAAGCAACACGAGGTCACTAATTGGTCTGTCCAGGACAGACATTTTGTCCTTACTATGAGTCTTTACTTGAACTTTTCTAACCTTACCGTCAGGGCAAGGAAAGGTCTTTAGTGTAATGCCCATAGGCCAGGCATAGCGGGGCAAGTCTTTGTCCTTTAGCAACACAAGGTTTCCCACCTTGGCATTGTCCTTTGGGGTTTGCCAGAATCTTCTGGTTGGAAGCTGGCTTAAGTATTCGGCCTTCCACCTCTTCCAGAAGTGGTTGGCTAAGGTCTGCACATGCAAAATTGGTGCCACAGTCCGACCAAATTGACTTAATTGGCCCTCTGAGGGCTACAAACTTTTTCAAGGCATTTATGAATGATGAAGTGTCCATTCCCTCTGCAACCTCTATATGGACAGCTCGTACTGACAAACAAGTAAACAAAACCGCACATCTTTTGTTATTTACAACACCACCCCTGGTTTTTCTGGTAACAATTTCCCAAGGACCAAACACATCGATTCCCACATGGGAAAAGGGTGGGTCTGTCAAAGTCCTACCCTGAGGTAGTTCTGCCATCAACTGACTTTGACAGTTTCGTCTGAGTCGCCGACATTTGACACATTTGAAAATAACACTGCTGACCAAACTTTTAGCATTTACCACCCACAGACCTTCATTTCTAAGGGCTGCCTCAGTTAGAGTTCTACCCTGATGATGGATTTTCTCATGGTAGTGACGAACCAACAACAAAGCAATATGGCTATTGGGGGGTACAATGATGGGGTTCTTTGTACACACTTTGAGTTTAGCCTTAGCTAACCTCTCACCCACTCTTAAAATGCCCTCTTTATCCAGAAATGGGTTTAACTCACGCAAGAAACTCCGGCTGGGGGTGTCAAGCCCTTGTTCTAACCTGGCTATTTCTAGACTAAACTCATGCCTCTGAACTGACCTGAATATTACTCCCTTAGCCTTCAACATGTCCTGAACTTGCAAAGGCTGACTATCTTTGCAGACTAAGCGATGTATAAGCCTAGCAACTGCTCTCTGAAGACTGTGCCACTCTGAAAAATGCTCAAAGCGGTGTAGTTCCAGGTAAGATCTTTGGCCTGTCTTGATTTCTGTGGTTGATTTGCAGGCTTTCACCTCTGCACTTCGTGAGACTTGAGCATTCATAATGTCCGAAAACCTTTGCTCATCTTTCGAGAGCGCTGTGGCTTCGTCTCTCTCAGAGACTTTGAAGATGGAGGAATACTCTGGAGTTATTGCTTGGCAGTAGACTGAGATGTGACTTAGGCAACTGCGCACAAGTGTAGGACGTCCACCTTTAAGCATCTGTGCTTGATTGGAGTCCAACGACGATGGTGGGTGCATCTTGTTTATGCACACTGGGCCTGTAACTGTCCAGCCTAGTGGTAGCAGCTGAGCAATGGGCGCCCCTGGAGGTCCCTTAACTTGGTCGTTCACATAGAACAAGTTCGGACAGTCCGCACCAAGCAGAAGGGCAATGTCCACATCTGGACGGAAAGCTGGTATGGCATTCTTTAATCGTCGCAAATGTGGATGAGCCTCCACAACTTCTCTAGTTACAATTTGTTTTTTGTTCCGAGGGATGGAGGAACACTCAATCAGGTCTGGCAACTTGAACTGCCTCTTCTGGTCGCAAGAGGAGACAACAAAGCCAGATGCTATGCGACCCTGCAACTTCTTTTTTCCTGCACACGTAGTCATAGTGTAGTCAACCATCTTGGTTTTAAGGTCAAACATGCGGAAGAACTCTGGAGTAGCCAGGGAGGCGTCGCTCTGTGAATCCAGGGCCACATAGAGTCTCTTTCTAAGCCAAGGGCTCTTGGCTGGATATACATCCGCTAGGCAGATAGGATGACAAACTCTGTACTGGTGCGAGTCAGAACACAGCTCTGTACAGGCGACTGCTGAAACCTCCACCTGCATCTCTGGTACGACTGGCTTGTCGGTGTCTTCGACTGCTGTCCTTTCCTTTGGTGAAATGTCCCCTTTGGTGTGGGAGACACCATTGGAGTTGTGCATTGCGGTGCAATGCTTGACGCTGTTGCATTTCTCGCACTTGACGTTTTCTTTGCAGTTGGATGCAAAGTGCGGAGTTGCTCCACAGCATCTAAAGCAGATTCCCTGCTTTTGAACTAGCTGTTGCCTTTCTTTGTATGTCTTCCTACTAAACTCCCTGCAGTTGGCCAAGCTGTGAGGCTTTTGGTGAATAGGGCAAAGCAACTCTTTTACCTCTGACCTGGGTTCGTCAGTCTTGTGTTGAGTTTCGACTGCCTTTACGCTGACAGGTCTATTGGCCTCTCTAGGTGGTTTCTTGTCCACTTCAGGCGCCTTCCCTGTATGGATCCCTTGATATAAGGTGGGCAGGCCCGTCTGTGGATCATTCCTTTCCCTGGCCGCTCTGGTGATGAACTGGACCAGATGGGGAAACGGTGGGTACGCCTGAGAATGGGCCTCCTTGTAGTTAAAAACCTGTTTCCCCCAGTCTTCCTGCAGGGCAAGGGGAAGTTTGTCCAGAATCTGCCGCTGGGACAGATGCTGATCGAGGCACTGCAGTCCAGGCAACTCTGGATTCTCCTTGGCCGACTCTAACTCTGCAAGAAGATCACTGAGGTCCCACAAGAGCTTGCAGTCCTTGAGCTTTAAGGTTGGGAACCTTTGCAGCTTGTCCATTAGAGATGCTTCAATCTCCGTGCTAGCTCCATACCGCTGGTCTAATCTGTCCCAGGCCTTTTCCAAGGCTTTGTTGGGATCAGCTACGTGGGCTGAATATATTCTCTTAACTTGAGAAGATGATGCTGGACCCAACCAGGCGCCTAGCAGGGTCAGCTCTTCTTCAGGCAACAACTTTAAGTCTCTAATTGCCCTCTTGAAGGTAACCTTCCAGAGAAGGAACTCTTCAGGCTTGTCTGAAAACTTTTCAACTCCCTTGTCTTTGAGGTCTCTTTTGGGACTTCTAAGGATCGAGACGAGTTGGGATTCTGGCGTCGACGGGAACAAGTGTGGCGTTGGCTGCTGTGGGGAGAAATCCCACCATACTCCTTGCGTCGACCTTTGGTCTTTTGGAGGGATGACATCGTCTGTAGATGGACCGATGGTTCCCTTTGGACTTGCTTGTAGGGCCCAATTGGTGGTAGGCTTTGATGGTTTGGCTGACTGTTCAGGAATCTTAGTAGGAGGCACAGGCAACCTGAGCAAAGACGAGCTCCCCGCTATGATGCTCTGAACTTTAGGCAACCCGAAGGCAACTTTAGGGCCCTGTTCTGACCGAAGAGAGAAGTCTTCATGTTCCTCGTCAGAAAGCTGGCTGTTTAAACTATTAAGGTGCACAAGCACCTTGGAGGAAGGGTCCTGCATTGGCAACTGACTTACATTTTCTTCTGTGAGTGGCTCAATTAGGGCCTTGGCCAAAGTCTCAGCCCTTACCCTTTTGGCAGTAGCATCCATCCTTATTCTAAGCATTTCTATTTCACCTTGCCTTTGGGCCTGTTCCATTTGCATTTCGCTTTGTCTACGGGCCTGTTCTATTTGCAGTCGTTGCTCTTCTTCTTTAAAGGGAAGGGTGAGATCAGCTGCCTTAGCATCAGCCTCCGCCCCCGCTACCTTGCTCTTTAGCTCTAGACGTGCAGCCTCCTTAATGTGCAAGGCAGCTAGGGAAGAGATGGCACTCCCAGCAGCAGAAGACTTGCTAGAGTGGCTATGTTTAGATGATGCACACTCCCTTAGTTTAGATACCTGGCTAGAGCGGTTAGACTTAAGACTAAGTGCCACAGCAGGTGATTTTAAAAGATTGGTCTCATGGCTGCATAAGGAAGACTGATTTCCTTTTGGCTCAGACCTTAGATTAACAGGTGGAGAACTAAATTCCAAGGCATCTAGAATTGCCCTCACCTTATTTTCTTTCTCATTAGTGTCAGCTAAGACACTCACTATTTCTAACTCTGAATCCTTGGCGTTAATGCGCTCAAGGACCTGGACTATCTTAGACACCAAACCCCTCCAGAGACCGAAGGTCTCTTCAAGGTCTGTCTGTAATATGGATGGCACCCTTGTAATACCCAAGCTCTCAATTCTGACCATCAATGTTACAATTCGCTCCCATGCCGAACCTAACCTCACATGGAGGAGCTCCTTTTCGTCTATTAGATGGGCTAGCATTTTGGCTGAAGGGTGCTTTATCCTTTGGGGCCTTTCATTCCTACTTTCAGCCTCAGAAGGAGGTACGCCATCTGTATCATCTTGAAATTGCATAGACATTATGTATTCTTAATAGCAAGTAAATTTACAACAAAAGCAAATACAATATATAATACAATGCACAACACTTAACCATAGCAATATATATCACTAAGTAACTATACTTTACAAAGATTGTGACCTTTGGCGCCAGATTTTGGTGGGCAAGCTGCAAAATGTCAACTGACAGCAACTTGCCACTTGATACCTCCCTTGCCCGAGTGACGTAAACTGCCAAAATGGCGACTTCGCCAAATTTTCAAGCACCTCGTGCTCTGCGGCTCGAGGCCTGCCGCCGAAGGAGCACCGAGGCTGGCTTTGGAAAGGAGGAGAGAAGAGACGCCTCCTCCCCGCTGTGAAGGGAGGTCACCACCGCAGGTCGATGAAACGGGTCACCACCGCAGGACGATGAAGCAGGTCACCACCGCAGGACGATGAGGCAGGTCACCACCGCAGGACGATGAGGCAGGTCACCACCGCAGGACGATGAGGCAGGTCACCACCGCAGGACGATGAGGCAGGTCACCACCGCAGGACGATGAGGCAGGTCACCACCGCAGGACGATGAGGCAGGTCACCACCGCAGGACGATGAGGCAGGTCACCACCGCAGGACGATGAGGCAGGTCACCACCGCAGGACGATGAGGCAGGTCACCACCGCAGGACGATGAGGCAGGTCACCACCGCAGGACGATGAGGCAGGTCACCACCGCCGGACCATGAGGCAGGTCACCACCGCAGGACGATGAGGCAGGTCACCACCGCCGGACCATGAGGCAGGTCGAAGCCGGCCGAGTGCTCCGGCCGAACTCGCAGCAGCGTTGCCAGGCCTGTCCAGGTTCTAGCCTGGTTCTGGTGGGCTTCACGCCTCAGAGCCAGCCAAAGAACTGTCGCTGGTGCTCCGCGGCTCGAGGTCTACCGCCGAGGGAGCCCTGGACGTTGCTGGGAACTGCACAGCCTGTGCAAACCCAGAAAGCCACTGGGCCACGTGCGCACACGCGAGCCAAATAGCAAGGAAATAGAGCCCCACTATTTGACTCCTTCGGGTCTGAGAGCGGGCTCCACTGCCTCAGACGCTGGTAGAGTCTTTAGGTATGCAGACTGAGCTCAGGCGGAAAAGCCGCAGCCTATACTAAAACTTCCTAAACTATAAAAAACTATAGGCTGTGCAAGCTAGCTCAAGCGGAAAAACCGCTGATCTACCTCAAAACTGTGCCGTCCGCCGGACAATAAAAAGCTATAAAACTGAAACGTGCTGTCCTTTATCCGGGCGAACTGCAAATCCCTATAAGCTGTCCTATAGATATTGAACGACTGAGTCTGGATAACTTCAAAAAAGGATGTTTATTCATACAAGGTTGTAAACCTGGCACAGATCTTAAAGTTGCAGAAAATGAAACAAATTTCTATAGGTTTTAGTCACAGAATTATCCCTGGTTCCAGAAGGCAAAGGTGATTATAAAACCACTATACCCTAATCACGCTGCCTATATTAGAAGGAGAAACTCTTTCCTTCCCTATCTTTACAGCAAAGATTAGTTCTAGAAGCGATGGAATAACTCTGCTCCTCTAACTAGATTTCTTATTCCAGATCAATATAATTCAATACTTATCTAATTTGGATAGGCTTAGATTGGCCTGGTTTTGAGGATGATTTGTCCCAGTTAGCTTTGCACAGCTCCAGCACGTTGGAAGACTATAGCCAGAATGAAGCTCTAAAATGGAGACTAGACCCTGGTAAAAAGGGCGGTCCTAAGATGTTGCACTCTTTGACCAATCACTGCAAAGAAAACTGCAGCCAGCTCTTGCAGATTCCAAGCCACTTTTCCTAGGCTTTTGCAGCCAGAGGCTGAAACAGAATGCAAAGGAGGGAAAACAAACAAACGACCAATAGGTAAGGCAAACCATCGTCCTGGGGGACGGAACAGTGTATCTTAGAGAGTTATCCTTTGCTCCACTTCCAAAGCTGAAGTCTCCCAGCTCATGCTGGAGGAGAGGATGGTTGCAATTTTGACAGTCTTTTCACCCCAGGGATTTTTTTTTTTAAATCCCTTTCTATTTACACTACTTCTGATCCTGGTGGTATCATAGTAGCGATAGCCACCATGACTAGTAGACTTTGATATGGCGAATAGTCATAAATATAATTTTATCCAAAAACTTTTAACAGCTGAGAAGTTCTACTAAATATGCTGATAGACCTTGGTTTCTTTTGCACGTTTCCAAGATTTAGAGGCAGATAAATTATATATTCTCTACAGGTTTATAGAGGTCAGAAGTCAGCTCCTTTGTGATTGGCCTATCATTAGGCAACTAATGAGTGATCAGGGAATTCAGAGAAAGGACATTAATATTTCTTCAGGACTGGCAATCTTTTCCCCATGCTTATGGAAAGTGACATTATTTTAGCAATGCAAAAGAAATAATTTGTAGCAGGATTGGATTTTAAGGCAGAGAGCTTAGGGTTTTAGTTGCAGCTGAATAAAGAAAAATGAGAGCAGTTGGAGAGCAGTTTCTCCAGTAATCTAGAGCACCATGGTGTTTGTGTTGCCAGATATTAAACAAATAGTAAACAAACTGTAAGTAGACACATATTATAACTTTTTTTTCACCCAAAGGAAATGAAAACCTTTAGAATTGTACCAGACTTCTCACCTCAAAGGGAAGTAGGGGATATTTAGATATGAACTCTGGAATAGTTTGCATGTCCCGGAATAAAACTCAGCAGTATGTTCTGCAGAGGAAATGGTGTGAGAAAAGGGCTATCGTTCTACCTCCAAAACTATAAAGATTTCAGAGTGATGTACTATCACAGTGCATTCTATGTTAATCTCTCAGGTACCACTCTGTTCCTTTCACCACATTCCCTCTTCTTTGTCAGTATCCCTCCCCAAGTCCTCCTCTCTGTTTCCTGTTGGTCTGATTTCTTCCATCAAACTCCTCACTTTTTAGACATTTATAAATATTTTACTGCATGACACAAGCCGTGTCAGAAGTTAGCTTCTAAGGCAATCTCATTCTGCCATTCAACACAAAACAGCGTGAGTGGGTGAACATTGGCACGGTGGGTTCGGGTGGAATTGTTGTGGATGACTCATCCAAATGCAGCGTTTTGTTCCAGAAAGAGCATTGCTGCAGTATGTGGCCATGTCTGTATAATAATCCATGTTTTTCCTTGTTGATGCAGCACCAGGTTATCAAAATGTGAGACAATTCCACACCTAATTTGCATGGATAATGATGATGAATATATACACAGGCAAAAGTATTTCCATAAGCAGAGAGCCGGTGGAATCTGGCTTATGACTGGCACAGGAATATGCAGAAATCCCAAGTTGTTGATGTTTTAAAGATGGTGCGACTCCCCCTACCAGTTCAGAGCATGATTCTAGGTATTTACTTTATAACAACAAGGACATGTGTGATGTATATACATGCAAGAAGCAAAAAAAAAAAAAATCAAACAGAATCAAAAATTGAAAATGACTATTCTGTGTCCTTCTGTCCAAGACATGAATCTTCCTCTGTCTGAGAGATGGCAATTATAAGTGGGAGGGGTTAAATGAGGAAATAGCTGGCAGGCAATCGAGTACAAAAAAAATCAGTAAGGTGAAATTTGCTAATATTTAAGTCATTCTTAAATGTAACATAAACTAAGCTGTCTAACTAGTTTATAAGCCATATATTTTCAACAGTCTGCTTTGCAGTTATTGTTTCCCTTCAAAGGTTAGAAAATCAGAAACCCCACTGTGCAAAAAGCTTCTAAAGCAATGATTATCAAATATAAAGGTCATGATCCTGTCACTTCACTATTTTTAATGGAAGAGGGAGCCACCATGGTGTAGTGGTTTGAGTTTTGGACTACGAATCTGGATTCAGATTCCTGCACAGCCATGAAAACCATTGGGTCACACTCTCTCAGCCTCAAAAGAAGCAAATGACAATTTTTTCTAAACAAATCATGGCAGGAAAATGCTGCTAAATTTGTTGTAAGGTTTACATAGGTCCGAAACTACTTGAAGATAAACAACAACAACAACAAAAGTTCCTGCTTTCATTTATTTCATTGAAAATAATATGACTTAAACAGCTTAGAGTTCTGGCTGGATCATACCCATTCAGAGAAATAGATATTCCAGTTGTGAAGTTTAAAAAGACAGCTATGTGAACTCAGGACTCTAATGATCATATAGAAGACACACCGCATACTATGATTCTAAGTAAGGGAATTGTTCCAAAAAGATAGTCATACAATTGGTTTTGTTTGCGAGAAAGATACCGAAATCCCTCTCAGATACTGGCCTAAATCTATTTGCTTGCTCTAGCTAGATGAGACTCATTGAATCAATTGGATTTATATTTTCATTGGCTTACCATTCTTCAGCTGATTAAGTGGATCAACATTGTTAGGAGCTAACAAGTGTGCATATATAGGCCACTGTTTTTCTCATAAGCAGACATGGCTAGAATCCCGTACAATGGTGTGAATGATGAGGCTGGGCAAAGCAAGCAATCCTAACACAAAAATTATATGTTCAGATACAGTAGAGTCTCACTTATCCAGCATTTGTTTATCCAACGTTCTGGATTATCCAACACAGTTTACTTCCCGCCCCAATCCACAGCTGTTTCTCTAGGCAGCAAAGATTGAACTTTTTATGGATTTGATTTCCAACAGTGTTGCTACTGTAAGTTCATTTTATGCAATTTTATCTTTATTTGTAGTCAATATGTTAGTAGCCAATGTTTTTTTAGTCAATGTTTACAATATATTGTGATGTTTTGGTGCCAAATTCATAAATACAGTAATTACTACATAACATTACCGTATTTTGGACTGCTTTTTCTGTTGATTTGTTGTAAAACATCATGTTTTTGGTGCTTAATTTGTAAAATCATAATGTAATTTGACGTTTAATAGGCTTTTCCTTAATCCTTCCTTATTATCCAACATTTTTGCTTATCCAACATTCTGCCGGCCCATTTATGTTGGATAAGTGAGACTCTAATGTAGCTGCTTCCTAACCCAAACTGATCAAATGGCATTGTGCACCTTTATGTAGAAAGGTAGTGCAAAAAGTTTACAGATGAAATATTGCAATGTCTTTCCTGCTGAAAATATTTGAACGGCATAAAGTGACTGCAAGACAAAATCCTGATTTGGAAACACCCACTTGCAGAATCAGTGGGGAGTGTCATGTTTCCCTTTGTTAAAACTCAACACAAACAATGTTTTGTTGGAATGAGAATGGCTGCAGTTTTATTGGTACAAATAACAAAAGGAGGCAGCAGTCAAAAACGAAGCAATCAAAATGCTATAAAAGCACACAATTGCAAAACATGTAAAATAAATAATATAAATTATGAGCCCCAAGGCCACAAAAACATTAAATGAACACAACAGCACCGACAGAACAAAAATTATATACATAGGTATAAAAAAAGCTCATGCACAAATACCAGAATACAAATACCTACATTTTTTACCTCATCAATTTTTGGCTATGTCAACTTTGAGTATAATATGATTGTTTCTGTTCTGCAGCATGTTGTGTCATACCTTTAATGGTGACAGCTGAAGAAGCTTGTCCTACTAATCCAGATATTGATTGGCCTACCTCCTGACTGATGTGAATCAACTCATTCAGCCTGCTTGTTGAGCAGACTTGAAATGACTGGCATGGGGTATCACTCATGGCAAGTGCCACTGGGTGGTTCCTTTCCCAGGTGGCTGTGAGATGTAGTCAGGTACATGCAAAAAATGCATGGCCCTATTTGCCTACAGCCCAATGGCATTTAAAGGGACCTTCCCATATGACAGGTACACAAGCCCAGTCGCCTCTCATACTAGATTTGGCCCTCATTCCAAAATCTCCCTGACAATTGTTAGAAAAGGATAATAGTAACAATCAAATAGGAGCCAAACCTGTACATGGATAACTGAAGGAGGATAAACAGTGACAAGGATCAAGGCCAACTGGTTGTCAGTGCAGAACAGGGAATGCTCAAATGCAGTGCTGGATTAAGAACAAATGAAACCCTGTGCTAGTTCAGTTATGAGTCCCTTCCTTACTTGTGCCCTGAAGGAGGTAGGCCCAGTAGAACTAGGACCTCAGCATACTGATGCCCCCCTCTCTTTTGTCCCATTTTGCAGGCTATCACCAGCAAAACAGAATGCGCTTATGGTGCCTCACAGCGAGTCACGCACCCTCACTCCTTCCCCTATCACATGGGGGAAGGATGGCAGATCACGACAAGGCATGTTGGCACCCTGTCCCTTCCCCCATCAGACGGGAAAGTGTGACAAGGCACATTGGTGTGATCGAGGTGACCACCCTCCCCCCAGGACTTTGTAAAAGATAGTTCAAAAATCAAGACTTTATGTTCTATATTCCATATATTTATAGTAGAAGGTGATTGAGACTTTTTACTGGAGTTTACTGTGGATTATCCCTGCACTCTGAGGCAAGAGATAACAACTTCATGAATTGTAAAATCATGCTGCTAAAACTCCACTTTTATGAATTTCCATGCTGGGTTCTCCAGATGTTATGAACTTCGTTCTTATCAAATATTTTCAATTGTTTATATCATTCATGATTCCCCTTTATGCAATGTAACTCACTTTTATGGATTCTCCCTTATTTCCATGAAATCTATCTGTCTGCCTATATGTATTTGTACTCTTTGGGATCCCCGGAAAATATGTATTCTTCCCAGCAGGGTTTATATTCCAACTTTATTTTATTTTTCATTTTATTTCATATAATTGCCAAGTCATGAAATCAAATAGGAAATATTTTGAACTCAACCTGAACCCCAGAACCTATCCCATTTCCTATGACCCAGGCTTCCCTTCCCAAAAACAAAAGGATAATCTGCCACCGCTTAACCCAATCAAATTCAGATTGCATGGACAATATAGGGCTTGAGTCGCCGAATTCGGAGTGTTGTCCTAAAGGTGATTTGCCTCAAGGCAAACATTGTCATATCTCATCCAAAGGAAAATCCAGGACACCTCAGGAAGGCGCCCTGCAGAGCCTGTCAATTATGGCTCATCACCACCCATCTACTTCCACCTCTGACACCCCAAGGCATATCTAAAATCTGTATACGTGACAGAAACCCGGACATCCTTGATTGCTGCCATTAATCCCTTTAGAAATCGGTCTGGCAGGAATTAATCCGATCTTTCCTGCCCTGTCACTTCATTGTTTCAATAACTCCCGCCTTCTCCTTCCTGATTGGCTCGGGTAGAGACAAAAAGCAGCTCCCTATTGGGCCAACAGAGCAAGGCGGGAAATGAAAGCCCGCCTCGTTCAACCTTCTAGCCTATCAGCGATCAGATGGGCGGGGGAGCGGGGCGGGAAATTCAAAGGGCTGTCAGACTGAAATTTTGTATAAATATGGCTTTATTTTGATTATGTGGTACCCTAGTAGACTGAATGATCACTACTAGAGTCCTTTTCAGCTGAATCGCTCAATAAAGACTCCTTGGCGGATTTTCCTTCAACTTTGGCGGACCTTCTTCATTTCAGCTTCAGGTTGTATTGCGGCTCATATTTTCCTATTGGCTCCGCCAAGGTCCGTTCTCTCAGGACCGGATCGGCTCTCTCCTTAAGGGCCCGATCCCCTAAAACGCGGTCGACAACATTGGTGCCTTGACGTTTTCTGCATTAGACCTCCCTAAAAACTGTGGGTAGCTCAGTTGGAGCTATCCATAACATGGAAGACTCACCTTCTTGCAACACTTCTTCGCTGATTCACCCATCGATGGGGCAGGGTCACGATCTGCGCCATCTGATGGCATTCATCAGGATCTGTGGCCAAAGAGGAATCCTAAGATGCAGGGCCGTAGCCAGAAAAAAATTTCGGGAGGGGTTTAAAAAATTTCGGGGGGGGGGGGGTTGAACCCCTAGCACATACTCCTCCCCGCTACAAACCTGTCAATATCTGCTTGAGATAGTGCCTGGAGGGACTCTTAATGTTTTGCATCTCATAGACTTAGCATGGGGATTTGGTTAACCAGTTAAAATTCATGAGTAAACGAGAATTTTTTTTATAACTTGAAAAATTTTGGGGGGGGGGGTTTGAACCCCTAACCCCCCCCCACCTCGCTACAGGCCTGCTAAGATGGTAAGGGGCCAAAAGACCCCCATGTGATGAGGTGGCTACACTGCCTGCTTTTTGCACACTCCCATAGACTATCAACTATACTGTTATGTCTGAACTCACTCCAAAACAGAATGCCTTCAAATTTAGAATTGCATCACCTAAGCAAACTCCATTGTAAAAAAAATTTGACAGGAAGATGGAACCCCCCCCCCCCCCCCCCCGTGGTTAAGCACACTTAAACGCAATGGTATATCTGGCACTACATAAATGGGTTGGGGGTGGACCAGAGTTAAACCTCTGTCCATTCCCAAGCTCCAACTCCACTCATTCCTCAGAGCTATGTCTATTTGGCTGGGCTTTCCTCTCTTTCCCAAGAGGAATAATAGAATCATAGAGTTGGAAGAGACCATATGGACAATCTCGTCCAACCCCCTGCCATGCAGGAAAAGCACAATCAAAGGAAGGGCCAGTCAAACAGACACAGACCTGATGGGTATAGGAATGCATCTGGAAAACATGACAGCCACTTATACCACTCGGGCCCACCACCATAAGCCTCAGACTGGTTTTCCTAGTGAACTAGGGAACCTTTTTTTTTTTTTTTTGAAGTTGACTAAATTAGGTTAAAATATTCTAGTGGTGGCATAAAGTTCTAGAGCACTGGTTCTCAACCAGAAATCCCAGCCAGTTTACCAGCTGTTAGGATTTCTGGGAGTTGAAGGCCAAAAACAAATGGGCTGAGAACCACTGGTCTAGAGATACAAGCCTTTCATAGAATACAATCTGCAATTTTAATTTCATCACCAAGTGTTCCATCCCATCCTAGCTATCCTGCCTAGCTAGATGCATTATGAGATGAGGATGCTGTTGAATTCATTACTTGCTAAAGGCTCTGTAAATAAAGCATCATTTTAAAACAGCAGAGAAGCAACTGAAATGGGTGCTGCTTAAATGTTCCCTTAGAGTCAGTGCCTTTTATGATCTGAGTTGCTATATTTTGTACCAGCTGGGGTTTTGCAAAGGCAGCTCCAAAGAGCTCATATTCCAATATTATGGTTATAAAGAAGTGAAACATCTATAGCAAACTTTGTATCTCAGATGAAAAGCTACCATCTCTGTATCTTTGCAGAGGTGGAAATAGACAGGGATCTTTAAGCAAAGACTATCATCTAAGAATCCAGTTATAGCCTAAAGCCTAAAATCACTTCAGTGTTTTGATAACTGAAGTTTTTATAGTCCTTAGCACGACACCAAAAGAGGCTTTTGCCTCTACAGTGCTCATCCTTAGGAATTAATAGGTTCCCATTAGTTTCTTCTCCCTCTTTAACAGCTGAGATTCAGGTCCAAGACAGAAGTAAAGAGAAATTATTATTTTGGGCCTGGAGGGATGATGATTCAAGTATGAAAACATTATTTAAGTTTTTTATGTTTGATTTCTTATGCCAACTTAAAAATCAGTTCAAGGTATGTGTTATGGGATTGAATCTGCCATTATAGTTATGGGGAGAGGACATGGTGATTATGAAGCACTTACAAAAAAAATTCTACGCGAAAACTGTAATATTCATCCAGCAATAGACTAGAAGCATAGTTTGCAAAATAAATGGGAAAACATGGTGGATGCTGGGATTTCCAAATTAACTATTTGCCAGAATTAAAAAAACAAAAAAACAAGGTCCAGTCTCAATAATCCCAATGTCTACTTTTCAAAATGCTAACTCACACCTCCATAGGTACACTCCTTCTAAGTCCAGAATTTTCAAGCAAAGATCCGACAAACATTCTCAACCTGTACTTCCTCCATCAAACCTATATACCCATTTCTAATGTGACTTGGCTATTCTGTGGTACTGCACATATCATTAATGTTATGGATCTTTCTGGAAGGTGGGGGGAGAGAGAGAGAGTCAACCTTAGTTTTCTTCTTTCACTTGGCTGTTGTTAGGTTGTCTACCCTCTGCTTTGCATCCCATAGCCAGTAAATGGCCATGGTAGTAACTGTGAGAAGAGGAGGAGAAGCTTGGAGCTGTGTATGTGGAGACTTATGCTTCATATGCTCCAATTTAGAGTTACAGTCAGTAATAATAATATTATCCTGCTTTTCTCCCACAAAGATACCCGAAGTGGCTTCAAACATATTAAATATAGTACAAACCAACAGCAATTAAAACACATATATAAATATATAAAACAATCAATAAACATAAATACATTTTTAAAAACAATATATGTTAATGAGTCTTATCAGATCATATCAGATCTTCATTCCTGCACTCGACACCAAGGCATCAGAGAGAGCCAGCATTCACCGGCTGATTGAGAGCTTCCTGTACAAGCTGCAGTCTGAGTTCCCCTCCACGGTCAGCACTGTCTATCGGACAGGGGAGAAGCTCTCTGGCAACGCCAGGGGACTTTCAGAACCGGCCTGGTGCCTCTTCTGCCTCTGTTCGCTGGACACAAATGTTGGTAAGGGATGGCCTGGGAAGCAGCAGGAATAACGGCATTCTTGGAAGAATGGTATTAAGTAACTATATGTTTTAAGCTTGACGAATGTATTTTATGGATTATTGTTAATGGTTTTAGATGTGTTGCTGTTTTTATTGATCTGTTTGGCATTGAATTTTGCCAGTTCTTGTAAGCCGCCCTGAGTCCCCTCAGGTGAGAAGGGCGGGGTAGAAATGTTGTAAGTAAGTAAGTATTGCACTTCACTCCAGTCAATAAACATTTTAACCTTCCAGGCACTTCAGTCTAGGTTTCTTCACTGAAGGCTTGCCTGAACAGAAAGGTATTTAACTGCTTTTTGAAGGAAAAAAGAGAGGATGCTGTTTTAATTTCCTTGGGGAGCGTATTCTAAAGGCTTGGCTGGCCACCAAGAAGGCCCTCTCTCTCATTATTGCCGACTGCATTTGGGATGGTGGCAGAAGCAAGGCTTCACCTGACAATCTTAGGGATCAGGCAGGTTGGTATGCAAAGATGCGGTCAGATAAGTAAGTTGGACCTGAACCATTTAGGACTTTAAAGGTCAAAACCAGCATCTTGAATTAGGTTCAAAAACAAATTGGCAGCCAGTGAAGGTGCTGTAACAGAGGGCATGTGCGCTCCCTGGGTCCAGCACCTGTGAGTAGCCTGGCTGCAAGATACAGTATCTGTATCTTCCTACCAACATACTATTAACCAGATTAACAGCTTTGAAGGTGATTTCCTTATATTTACCTTCTACTTCTCTATGAATATTTTGTAAAAAAAAATTGTAGAAAGAAAACAGACTGAATGCAGAACTGACCCTATGAAAGGGGTGTGTCAACAGTTTAGGTTACCAGCTTGAAATGTGAAAATGGTTGTGTGAAGAGGGAATTTGAGCACATGCCAGGAACTGCTGAAATTCTATGTTTCCTACAACTACTAAAAGGAGAGGATCCCCTCCAGTTTTCACTTTGACAACCCTAAACCAGCATCCAATCATTCCTGTGAGCTCAGTTCCACAACAGCGGCTGAGAGCCAAAGGGCTACTAAATAGGCTTAGGCCACTGGGCATGTTCATTGCTCCTGCTCCTCCCATGAAGGATGCTGCCATTTGAAAAGGTCTAACTCTCTTGAGTACATAGAACCACTTGCATTGTGAAGTTTCAGTTTGGTTGGCTGACTCTTCATTGAATCACGTGAGCTTCATATCATTTTCTTCTAGGTGTTAGGCCAGGCAAGAGGAAACCTGAGATTTGAGAGCCAAGCTTCATGTCTGAACCATGACTAATGGGTTCTATTTAGAGCAGGATGGGGATGATGAACAAATAGCTTCTGACATTATGTTTTTATGCTTAGGTTTTCATGTACCATGTTGAAGAGGGACCATTATATGGCTGTAGGTCAATCTTGTCTATATATATGAGTGATCACCATACTGGAAAGTATAAAAACAGCACTGTGATGTCTCTGTCCTGTGTCCTCGTGGTATTGGTGTGTGATTTCAGCTACCACAAAAACCATGAGTGCCCAGTGTGTCTAGCTCCCAGAAGGCCGAATGAGACACAGATGGGTGGAAGGCAAAATCAGAGGTTTTATCTCACTGGCCAAAGAAGATGTCAGCAGAGAAGGCACTCCAAAGAACCGACATACCATAATTGCAAATACTGAGCATATTTATTACATTTTGGCAGCCATTTAAGACTCCCGGCTAGGTCCTCATCAGTTCAAGAAGTGTTTGGCTAGGATCTGCTCTGTGGTTGGTCCAGGATTCCCTTAGACATCATTATTGATCAGTCCCTACTGTGGCAGGAAATGAAAATAATCTATAATTGGTTTAATTTGAAGAGTCTACCCATTTTTTGATCTGCCCCTGAAAAGGCTGTGATTGGAAAGGAATGTGGTATGGTAATTGAAAATGGGCTTAATGTCCTGATTCCGATGGATACAATGGGTTTTTCTTGGCATGTTTACATGTCTACCACATATGGTAGAAAGACTTGGAGTCTGATTTTTCAATAACTGTATTTCCCACCTGTGAATGTGTTGTGGGCCTGTGTGCAGGTCCTTCTATCTAAACTACTCATGGACTTGTCCCCACAGGACCCATAGCCCATTAGACCCACACCTTTCACAAAGATGGAGGCCTAATGGGCTATCAAATTAATTCAGAATATAGCAGGGTTTTTCTGCTTTGTCTCGAATTAATTCTTTTTTACTGGAGGCATCATTCGGATGCCTCCAATAAAAGCGTGACAGGGCCCGGGATATAGACCCTGTTTGGATGTGCCCTTAGATGCAGTTCTGCATACAATCATCAACCCCAAAAGTTATTATTCCAACCTTCATTTGTAGCCTTTAGAATTACTTCCTGTGAAATCTGAATATTTATCTTTTTATTCAGTATTTTTGTTGCTGACTGAATGAACTGTGCATAGGTCCTCACTTCTGTTTCTATATTTTCATTAGCCATTACAACCCTGGCCACATAGCAAAATGCTGAGATATCATTGTATATGTTCATGGCTTTTCTATTTTTCTGTCTTTTCTCAGCTCTTTTACAGTTCTTCCAGTTGGTGCTTGGCCTGAAGTTTTACAGGGCTTTTGGGAGTTATTTTTAGCATCTGGAATTAAAAGAGAGACTAAAGCTCTCATGCTGTCAATCTCCCAGGAAGCAAAGCAGGGTTGTTTACTACAGGATATGATTCCAGGGCTTTGTCCGGTTCTCTTTCAGATGACACCATTGATGAAGCTTCTATCCCTTCCTTTGGGAGAATGAAAAACTTACTCTGGGCATTTTTACAAGAGAAATTTCCCTTGTATCACTCTTGGAGAAGGTTTTTGTTAAAGCCATTAAGTATGATTGTATCTTCTCATATTATAAAGCCATCTTTTTCCTCCTACAAATATCTTCTTAGCAGGAGCCATTCTTCACAGCAGGCCATTCAAAGGAGATGGCTCTGGGACAAAATAAGCAAGTTCTTCGGCTCTTTCTCTTGTTCTTTAATTTCATTTCTATTTTAAGACTTGCTCTTTGCTACAGTAATCAGACCAGGCAAGCATCATCCCACAGCTCTTACCTCATTATTCACAAGGCTCCTATCATGGCTTTGTGTGTTCTGTAATTCCAAGAACTTTAAAAATATTTGGCAATCATTGCACCAATGGGTTCTTTTCACACAATGACATACTCTCCAACTGTCCTGCCTTCGCAGTGCTGTTTAATCCTCCTTTGTCCCCTCTTCCTATTTTGTTTTCAGCTTACCTCAGCTCCTGCAAACTGAGTTCAAAGTGCAAAAGTAGGTTGTCCTCTATTAGCAGAGAGGAAATGAAAGAAGAAGACAGAACCTTGTCCTTCCCAGTAAGTTCAGAACACGCAGATTACTGCAACCTCTTCAAACTTGTGAATTCTTTCTCTTGAATGATATCATTAGCATATTCTGAATTTGCTTTATCCACATGTGTTTTGATTTTCACCAAGAAATGTTGGAAGGTATGGAGTTGGTACATACAGTAGAGTCTCACTTATCCAAGCTAAATGGGCCGGCAGAACCTTGGATAAGCAAATATCTTGGATAATAAGGAGGGATTAAGGAAAAGCCTATTAAATATCAAATTAGGTTATGATTTTATAAATTAAGCACCAAAACATCATGTTATACAACAAATTTGACAGGAAAAAGTAGTTCAATAAGCAGTAATGTTATGTTGTAATTACTGTATTTACGAATTTAGCCCCAAAATATCACGATATATTGAAAACATTGACTACAAAAATGGCTTGGATTATCCAGAGGCTTGGATAAGCAAGTCTTGGATAAGTGAGACTCTACTATATATTGTCCTTTAGACCAGGGCTTCTTAAACCTTTTCTTTTTCATGGCCCCTTTTTGCCCAAGAAATTTTTGCATGACTTCAGGTAAACAGGTACATAAAATAGCTATAAAAATCAAACATTTACTTATAATCAATCAGGATCACTACTCATTTTTTCTAACAAATGTCTATAAATGGGTGGTATTCAGAAACCCTTCACTGTTGACAATTTTTTTCATGACTCCAACATTGAGCTAAGGGGACACCATTTGGGTTCAAGATGTTTACTTCAAGAAGCAGTGCTTTAGACAATGAAATGAGATTTTTGCCCAGAAGGCAAAAAGGACATGCTATCTCCAAATGCAAAAGTTTCCATTGCAATTAAAATGGGCAAGTCCTGAGTATTGCATACTACTAGCTTGTGGGAATGAGACAGCCAGTAGATAAACTAAATCCCTTATCACAAAATAATCACATCAACCTATTTGAAATGAAACAGATTTGATGAATAATTAAATACCAATATCATATTTAATAAATGCCATGAAAACATTTTGTGGGAAGAGGGAAATTAAGCTCACTCACTTCCGTCAATCACAGAAGGAGCAGAGGCGGGACATTTCTTCTCCTTCCTCCTTCCAAAAAAAGAAGAAGAAAAGAATTGGTTCTTTCCAACTACCCACTGCTTTAGCACAGCCAAACTTAAAGGAGTCACATTCTTAGCCAGAGCTTTGGAATGTGGTTGGTTGGTGGTGGTTACTTCTTTGATAATTGATAACATCCCTTCACTGGAATTGCACTGTAGCTTGTGTCCACTGAAAAAATAAAGATGAGAAACCATGAGAAAGCAAAAATGACAATTTCAGATTTTGAGGTATTTTGGATTTTGGAATGCTAAATCTTCTTCCCCTTTGTTTTATCCTTCACACAGTGTTGTTACTGGTACAATAGCTTCTGGTATGAGAGAATTAGCCATCTGCAAGGACGTTGTTCACACCAGAAGTGACTTGCAGTTCCCCAAGTCACCCTTGACACGAAAAAAACCCTGGTACAGTGGATCTGAGAGAACTAAGACTAGTGTTTCAAACGCTGGGCTTGGAACAGGGAGACCTAAATCTCTCTTTGGAATTTACAGGACGATTGGGCCATTGCTCCCTCTCAACAAACCTGCCTTAAACTCTTTTTGTTTCTTGCATTCTTTTGCTCACACCACTCACTCTCTGACCCCTTCTATAGTTTCTCATGTTCCACATAAGACCCTCACAAACCCTTATCTCTTACCTCTTGCACTTCACCACTCACATCACCTACCCTCCTTTTCCCCCAGGTCCTCCTTTCAGCTCAACTCACACAACCCTCAATCACCAGGGCTTTCTGCCCCTTCCCTTCTGCAAAACAATTCACTGAACAGTGCCTTTGCATTTTGCCTCCTGTCTTGGTTCCAATAAGGGCTGGATACCTACTTCTTTATAAATGAAAACTTGGAAACCAGGCCAGTTAATGATCCAAATGATCAACAGGTGGTATGGCTAGAATCCAGGTAAAAACCAGTCAAATCAAGGGTATGGAAAGCCTACTTCAGACATTCATATCTGAGCCTAGGATGATAATATCTGACATAATGAGAAGAATGGGGGAGAACAGGGGTGTCCTAGCTGATTGCATCAAATAGTTCCCATACTGGGACTTTCCTCATTGCCTTTGCTGCCCAGAAGAATAGAATAGCAATGGAAATCAAGTTTAGCACTAATTTAGAATGCATTCAGTGTTCATTTGTGGCGGAACCTGTACAAATTATCAAGAACTGGGAGCACTTCAAACCCTAAACACAGTTAAAAACAGATTAAGGACTCAACATGGATGCAGCCTCAGGCAGCCTATGACAAGACACAGGAGTAACTCGGGAACTATTATCTGTGTTCCAGTAACTAGGCTTTGTTCTTCCCCCCACAACAATCATCTCTAAATTAAATTGAAAGGTAAAGCAATGCATCCATCCATATTTAATTGGATTGTAAATCTGTATCTTGAACAGATCCATTTATTCATTTATATTTACTTGGCAATAAATGTATGCTTAGTATTTAAAAGACATATTTCTCTCTCAGCAAATAGAACTGACTTGGATGCAGAGATCTACAGATAGATCCATAGGAGTAGCCCTGAGAAGGAAAGAGAGTTTCCAATGAACTAGAAAATTGAAGCTATCCTCCAACATGCCTGCCATGTGGGGGCATAACCATGATGTAGTAGTTAGAAGATTGGTCTGGGAATCGGGTTATCTAGTTTCAAAGGCCAACTGATCCATGACACTCATTTGGTGACCTTAGGTCAGTTATTCTCAGAGAATGAGAGTAACCACTTACTTTTGGAGGGAGGAAAAAGGATGTAACCATTACATTTTTTTCAAAGCAATGCAATAAATAAGCACAATGTTACTTAACTAGTAATTGTTTCAAGTTATTTTCAAAAGTTTCCTTTGTAGACATTTTAAGATTAAGGCTAGCATTCACAATCACAGCTACAAATGTGTAGCATAGAATTACATAACCATAACTGTTTTGTATTCATGATCTCTACATATTCAATAGTATAGGCAATACCTAGAGATTGCAAAAGTGTCCCCAATCCTGGTTTACTGGGCATTGCTGTTGTGAACGATGAGGATCTGTTCTCCAGTTGATTAGGGCACAGTAGACCCAATTTCAAATCTTCCCATGAATGGTCTCTACCGTGTTTCCCCGAAAATATGACAGTGTCTTATATTAATTTTTGCTCCCAAAAATGTGCTAGGTCTTATTTTCAGGGGATGTCTTATTTTTCAATGAAGAAGAATTCACATTTATTGTTGAACAAAAAAATTGAACATTTATTACATACTATATAGTAGTTGTCATCACAAACTAACATAACAGGACAAACTGAATCCTATCAAGAATTTCTTGTTACTACCATTATTTCCATGTACACCTGGTATGTACATTTACCAATTCTGCATGCTCTGGTGTTCATGCCAGGCATGCTTCCAAACAAAAACTTTGCTAGGTCTTACTAGGCCTTATATTTAGTAATTCAGCAAAACCTCTACTAGGTCTTATTCTTCGGGGATGTCTTATTTTCGGGGAAACAGGGTAGTGAGACAGAAGTAGTATCTCTCTTATAATTTCCTCTTGGACCAGAGATCATTGGCAGGTAGTGCTGCATCCCGACCACTATCACGCACAGTAGCTGATGCCAATAAGTCAAGATGGGGGTGTATAGGACAGGAGACACAACTTACTTGTCCAAACATATCTCCCGCTATGACCCACCTCATAATTTAAGATCTTCGGGGGAGGCCCTGCTCTCGATCCCACCAGCCTCGCAAGCATGGCTGGCGAGGATGAGAGACAGGGCCTTTTCAGTGGTTGCTTCCTCCCTGGGGGCATCCTTGGTTGGGAGGTGTTAGCTGGCCCTGATTGTTTCCTGTCTGGATTACCCGGAACCGATCGGTGGAACTCCCTGCTGCAGGTCAGATTAAGCTGAATGCAGATGGCCGCCCGGGTTCAACCACAACTTCTCTGCCTGAATCAGTCTGCAGTGCCTTTCCTGTGCTGTAGCAGGAAAGGGAAGGCGGCATCTCTGGCCCTCTAGGTGTTTTGAACTTTAACTCCCACAATTCCTAACATCTGGAGGGCCAGAGTTTTCCCAGGCCTCTACGCTGTATATATAATGCAGCCCAACACAGCTTTAACTGCCATGGCTCAATGCTTTGTGTTCCTGGGAGTTGTAGTTTTACAAGGTCTTTTAGCCTTCTCTAGACTGGTGTCTCACAGAACTATGAATCCCATGATTCCATAGCCTAGAACCATGGCAGTTGAAGTCTTCTCTGCCAAAGAAAGTTAATGTCTCAGCAAACTACAACTCCCAGGATTCAATTGAGCATTGGGCCATGGCAGTTAAAGTGGTGTCAGACCAGGATCACTGGGTTGCTGTGAGTTTTCCAGGATGTATGGCCCATGTCGCAAAAGCATTCTCTCCTGACATTTCACCCGCATCTATGGCAGGCATCCTCAGAGGTTGGAAACTAGTCAAGTGAGGTTTATATATCTGCTGAAGGTCCAGGGTGGGAGAAAGAAAGATCTACAGCAATCCAACAGATACACTGCTTTCTCAAAATGTTAACCCCCCCCCCCCCCAATAGTGGTCTTTGTATTGACTCTTGTTTTCTAAAGTTTAAATTTGTATTTATTTTACTCTTGGTAACTGAAGGTGTTATATACATCTTAGGACCTAAGTACCCTAAAAGTATCAACTCCCATCTGATTTTGGAAGCTAAACAGAGTCAGCCATAGTTAGTACAGTAGAGTCTCGCTTATCCAACCTTCACTTATCCAACATTCTGGATTATCCAACGCAGTCGACCTCTCGCCTGGATCCACATTTATTTCTTTAGGCAGCAAGGACTGAAGTTTTTACAGATTTAACTTCCGACAATGTTCTTACTGCAAGTTTATGTTATGCAATTCTATCTTTATTTGCAGTCAATTTGTTAATAATAATAGCCAATGTTTTTTGGTCAATGTTTTCAATACATTGCAATGTTTGGTGCTAAATTCGTAAATATAGTAATTCCTATATAACATTACCATGTATTGAACTGCTTTTTCTGTTGATTTGTTGTAAAACATGTTTTGGTGCTTAATTTGTAAAATCATAATGTTATTTGATATTTAATAGGCTTTTCCTTAATCCCTCCTTATTATCCAACATTTTTGCTTATCCAACGCTTTTAGTTTTCAGTGATTGGTTTGGGGAGGGGCGCCAAAATTCTGTTCACTTACCCTTGAAAATTACCTAGGGCCGGCCCTGAATACAGTGTATAAATCTGGAAAAGGCTACAATACTATCAGTTCACAGGTGGTAATTCAGGGAAAGGGGTAGAGGTCTTTTCCTCTTTAGAAGCAGCAGTGTTGTCTCAGAGTCATTATTTTAATTATCTTCAACAGAACACAAACTACACAAAGCATCTTTTAATGATATGAAGTGTTCTCCCAAAGTGGGAACCTAAATGTAACAGCAGAAAATTGGTGTTGGATTCCCAGTCTATGAAGGCAAAATGAAAAAATGTGAGAGTAAATCATCCATTTTCACCTTTCAGAATGAAATCATCTGAAACACTGGGATGTTCAGAATCATAGAATTGGAGGATATCTGGAAGGTACAATGCCCATCTAGTTTAACCCCCTGCCATGCAAGAATACACAGCCAAAGTACACCTAAGAAAAGGCCATCCAAGTCTGTTTAGAGTCCTTCAAAGAAGGATAGTCCCTCTCCCTACCCCTCGAGTCTGTTACAGCCTATTCCATTGTTTAACCATCCTTCCTACAGTTTAGGTGGAATCCCTTGTAATTTGAGTCCATTGGTTCATGTTCTGGTTTCAGTAGAAAAAAACTTGGTCCAGCTTATACATGGAAGACCTTCAGATATGATCATGATATCACCTGTTAATCATCCTCTCACCAAGCTAAACAGGCCAAAATCCTTAAGTGGTTCCCTAAAAGGTTTGATTTCCAGATGTTTGATCATCTTGGCCACCCTCCTTATGAACACATTCTAGCTTATCCTTCTTGAACTATCATGCCCCAAACTGGATACAGCCTTTCAGGTGAGATCTGACTAAAGTACATAAGAATGGTATTAGTATTTCCCTTGACCAGTACCAGTGTGTTAAGGTAGGCCAGTTTGGATTGCTTGAGCCATTATCACATGGAAGACTCCTAACTAATGTATTTGTCCATTATTTTATTTTGTGTATTGTTGGAATGTTTTAAGTTTATGTTAAATATGTTGTTGTTGTTCGGGCTTATCCCTGTTGTGAGCTGCCCCAAGTCCCTTCGGGGAGATGGGGCGGGATATAAAAAATAAAGTTTATTTTATTATATTTTTATTATAACTGAACCTTTCCCAGCCTGGATGGTCTCTGGTGGGCCAAATACTACATTTCAGCTTAACATACTTCACAAGATTCCTGTTAAGATGGATGCCACTAATGGGATGTAAGTATCATCAATAACAATATAAAAAGGGAAAACATTAGCAAGGTTCTTCAGTTTTGCATTGGAAGATCCTTTTCCTTTTGAACACTTCATAACATTTGAGATACACCCAAGTAACTGTTGGGGATATTAATTCCTGGATCGCTCCAACAGCAAAGCTTTGTTTTATTTCCTGATCACAGGGGATTTGTTTTGTGTACAGCTGTTAACTTCAAAAAATCCAGGCATTTTCATGTTGTTGATAGACTGAATAAATCCATATCAAATGAGCAGTAGATAAATGATGAAGCAGAATTAGCTTCCCAAAGATCTCTAGTGTAAATAAAATAAGATTGTTTAATCAAACAATGATCTAAGGTTTTAATACTCTAGCTTTCCATTGGTAACAGATGTTAACCTCCTCTCCACTCAAGAAATCCTTCACCAAAACAGCAGTTCACCAGAGAGTCCAGCTATTCAGACAGCTGGTGTGAAAACATAAACTTTGCATTTGTAGAATTAACCAACTTACTGTGCAAACAATCAAAACTGTAAATTACTAGTTAATGAAGCAGCCAGGCATGGTTTTAAAAAGCATATCTTGTGGCTGTTTCTTTGTGTGTACCAATATAAAAGGCTATGTTTACCTGTATTTTGTTCTTCCCAGTGTCACTTGTGAATGTTACTTACTAATATACCAAGAGGGGAAGAGTGTTTTGAATCCTATGTGCATTCTTGTATTTCCCATGCTCAAATTCTAGCTCTCCAGACATATCTGTCTGAGCACATGCCTTGTGCCCTTCCTGATTTGGTACTCCTGACACCTCTTCCATTCACTCATGCAGAAGATTAGCCACATCCCTCCTGCTGTTCTCAGTGATCAGCTGGAGTCCCCTCAACCAGCTCCAGACTTCTTTTCTCTGCAGGCTGCTTGGTACACTCAAAATTGAAACTTGAAAGGATACAACAACAAGAACAAGGAATGTGGAGTGAAGGAATACACCACATGAGAAGAAATAAAATCTTGCAACAGCAATAACAGTCTATTCTAAACTGAATAATCCATGTAAGGATGAAACTTTTACATCAGAGTTTCAGGCTCACATCATATTTTGCTTTGTCAAGATGAATGGTCAAAGACGAGGAAGGCGAACTTCGGCAGGCTTTGATTCTGGACCCTTTAGGATGATTTGGATTGACACCTGTCACAAGGACAAGAAGGTATCCAAAGTGCCATCTACATTGTCATGCAATGCAGTTTGAAACTGCGTCATAGGGTCAGTGTAGACAAATATAATGCAGTTCAATACAGCTACACTGAAAAAGAGCAATGGGAAATAGTGTCTCTCTTGGAGGAGGTGAGAACTAGTAGGAAAGAGTCTGAATCTTTCCTCTTGAGGGACAGGTTAGTATAGCAAGTATAGATTGTGCTTCATCTAGCCATGTTCCTAGTAGATATACCTACATTTTTAGATCATTTATACCCCACTCTTCAGGCAAAAAGGTATCCAGGATGGCTTACACATAATTAATTTGCTGGTTTGGAGGTTCTAGCAGGGGAGCACAGCTATAATATACCCTTTCTTTTTTCAAAGGATGATATTGCCACTTCATGCAGTACCTCTACATCCTACTTCCCCAGGCATCACCAGCAGGGACTGTTTTGTCCACAGTGACTGTGACACTCAACAAGGGAGTTGCTCTGTACTTAACATATCCTTCTGTGGGGATGACACCAGTCCTAACACCACTGGCTGTTTTCAAGATTGTGTTACGATCAGAGTTTGGAATTTGAAGATATGTGTTACTTGCAGTAATAACATTTCAGACCCACATCTTCACCATAATACTCATTATTTTGGAGAGACCAAAATTGCAGATAGATACAATCAATTGTTCTAGCAGCTTTCTTCCCTTTAGAAGCAGATCTGAGAAGAGAAGACTGAGAGATGACAAGATAGTTATCTTTAACTTTCAGAAGGGATGCCTGGTAGAAGATAGGGAAGGCTTGTTTTCTACTGCTCCTGAGACTAGAACATGAGCAACTGGACTCAAATTACAAGAAAAAGGCTTACACTGAAACACTGGAAAACATTTTTTGTTTTTACTCTAAAAGTGATTTGTTTGTGGAATAGATTGCCTCAGCAGCAAATTCTCCATCTTTAAAGACTTTTAAACAGAGGTTTAAACAGAGGTTTAAACAGAGGTTTCAGGAATTTTTGATTATGTATTCCTGCATGGTGGAGCTGGGATAGATGCTCCATGTGGTCCCTCCCAACTTAAACTCTATGATGCTAGGAAGGGTCTTTGTTGTTGAAACAATTCACTCCATAATGCTTTGGTGTACAACAGGGATAGCTTGCACCCATACACTGTCACTGTGGAAATCCATCTTCTCTGGAATTACTGGACTCAAAATCGACAGAAAATCTTGAGGAGGAAGACAGAGGATGCTCTTAGTCAACATGTCATAACACCTAGCACCACTTTTCCATTGCTTGCTTATTTTTAGTGAAGTAATAAGAACAATCAGTTGGGTCAGCTGCCACGCCAAATGACAACAATTTCATCTACTGGGGAAAATAATTCAATTTTCCAAGTAACACAGTACAGTAGGCCTTCTGTATCAATGAATTCCACCATCTACAACTTGATTTTTTTTTTAAATTGATCGAAAAGCAAACCTTGGTTTGCCATTTTTATAGGGGACATTAGTTGACTACACTGTTGTATGCAATATCTATTAAAGAAAACACCATGCTTGAGGGGAAACATCGAGGCTATGTAACAAATGAGCAATTAGTGTGCATTTGCTGCACTATAAGTACCTGGAAAAGTGGCTGCCCCATGCTTAATCAGCTCTAAAGCAACAGTAGTTCCACAAGGTATTCTACAATCACTGGCTCTCACAAACCATGCAGCAAGGCTGATATTAATACTACATGATTGAGCCAAGTGAATATCTTAATTCTTTAATCATCAAGTATGTTTTCTCTCAGGAGATCCAGCCTCCCTCTGGCTCTAAATACTCCTCTGCACCATTTGGTACTTGCTTGAAGTTCTTTGGTGCTGCTGATGCATCTCCCTTATAAAACGTTTTTTCTAGGAATGACCCAAGAGCCTGGAGGGTACATCATCCTCTCTGCCTGTGCAGCTGACCCAGCACTGAACTGGGTCAGCAGAGAAATTGCACACCAGTTGCTAGAGGCTATGGCCTCCTCTGGAAAGCTGGTGCAAAAGTGACTCCTCCAGATCCTGACGCTTTATTATGCCGACACAAATTGGTTGACAACTAACTTCCCTGCTGGCTGGGGCTGGGCTGGGAGTGCACATTGAAACCCTTGCTGCCTGATGGATTCTGATAAACCAGAAAGAGAGTACACTCGAAAAGTAAGCTGCCTGTGCTTTTTCAGAAGTACTTTGAAAAACACAAAGACCCTTTCAAGTAGGCAGAAAGAGCAAAAAGGGCTTGCCTGGGGGAAACCAAGTTCTATTTACCATCAACAACTTTTCCAAAGGTTTTCAGACCAATGCAATGAGCAGGAATGTTAACTCCCTGTTGGTTATTGCTCTGCTTGTGTATTGCATCACTGCCTCCAGGCTGTAATTCCTGCAGTTGCTTCGTGAATTGCTGCAGTTACGTCTTGTCATGTTTGCTTGGGGTTGTCTTCTCTATCTCAAACCTTGTGTACATGTATCACCTTCTTTTTCCAACCCAGTTGGGTTTTGAAATGTTAGAGATATGATGAATCTTTCCAGAAGTTTAATGAATGAGTAAGACAGAAGCTGAACAGCAAACAGCCCCATACCCACCCATATGTACCGGCACATAAAATGCATGTATATATGTAGGTTGGTTTATACCACCAAGGTTCATACATGGCTTGATGGACCTGGACCAAACTTGGCACACATATCTTTCATTAACCAACATAAAATAATTGAGGCATTTGAATTAAATCACCACTTTCAGGCCCAGAGCAAAGGAAAGGAAAGAAAAATGGATTGGATTGCCTAGGTGAAGTGATCCTCTGTCATGTGACTGGGAAAGAAAGGAAGTTAAATGGGTTGGCTGCTGCTTGGTGACATAAGAGGAAAGGAGAGGGGGGAGGGAGGAAAGAAGCAAGGAAGGACGGAAGGAAGGAAGGGAAGGGGCAAAGAAGGAAAAGAAAGAAAGGGAGAAGGAAGGGAGTGATGAGGAAGAAAGAACAATAAAGAAAAACAAAGAAAAGTGGAAATGGTATGACGGGAGGAAAAAAGAGAAATGGGGAAGAGAAAGGAAGGGATGAAAGAAAGGATGAAGGAAGTTATGGAAGAAAGAAAGAGAAAAGAAAGAAAGAAGAGGGGGAAGGTATAAATGGAAAGCAAGGGGAAAGGAAAGAAAGGAAGAAAAGAGAGAGGGAGAATATGAGGGAAATAGAGAAAGAAAAGAAAGAGCTACAAAGAGATCCAATCCACAGTTGCCAGAGTGTTTTCATGGAGACATTGTGAGGTAGGCCTTCTCAGCACTAGAGAAGGAAGAATGAAAGCAGGCAGCAGCCCCACCAATGCATGGATAATGCCAGAGAAAATCAGGTAGATGCATAAAAAATAATAGCAGGAAAATAGGTACTAGAAACAGGATCAAAGAATCTTCAGAGTTGAGAAAGGGCCAATTAGGCCATCTAGCTCAAATACAGTAGAGTCTCACTAATCCAAGCCTCGCTTATCCAAGCCTCTGGATAATCCAAGCCATTTTTGTAGTCAATGTTTTCAATATATCGTGATATTTTGGTGCTAAATTCGTAAATACAGTAATTACAACATAACATTACTGCGCATTGAACTACTTTTTCTGTCAAATTTGTTATATAACATGAAGTTTTGGTGCTTAATTTGTAAAATCATAACCTAATTTGATGTTTAATAGGCTTTTCCTTAACCCCTCCTTATTATCCAAGATATTCGCTTATCCAAGCTTCTGCCGGCCCGTTTAGCTTGGATAAGTGAGACTCTACTGTATATGATATTCATTCAATCTTCTCTGACATTGTTTCTCCATGTCCCAAAACATCCCAGATACAAAGGAGTAAAGCTGCATACTTGCAAAATCATAAGGAGATACACTTCCTCTTACTTGTAGTCATTTGTTCCTAACCAACAAGGATGACCTAGTCAATAGGATGGAGCAGGGTAGATAACATGTTTGTTGGGAACTACTACATAGTTAAGGGGAAGCCAAATGTAGTTAGAAAACTCAGGATTTTAAGAAAGTTAATTTCTATCAGTTTAGGAAAATATTGGGTGAGATCTCATTGTCAGAAACACTCAAAGGGAAGATATCCCATGATACATGGGGCTTTCTGAAAGGTGAAATATTGATGGCACAGTTGCTTAAGCTGGCTATCTTCATCCTGGAAAAAACAGAGAGGTGACATGATAGACATCTTTACATCTTTAAACAGAGGCTGGATGACCATCTTTCAGAATCTCTTCAGATATTTGGACTAGACTACCTTTGCAATTCCTTCCAGTTTTATGACTGTGGTTCTACTTTAGTTGCTGCAAACTTGAGTTCAAAGAGCAGAAGCAGTTAGTATTTGATTAACTCATCTAGGAGAGGAGGGGAAGAATCTGGCCCTTCCTACACTTAGTACATAAATATCTAGTCCAAATTATAGGCCAAAATTAAGAGGTTGATTCTTTAGAGAATACTCAACCCACAGGTTTGATTAGTCACAATCTGCCAAATATGTAAAATCGCTTACCTGCATATTATCAGGCCTTGAGTTCAACTGATTGATCTTTGCAACATTAGTTACTGATCAGACATTGGTTCAGCACTTTCACAGAATCATCTGAATTTGATGAAAAGGAGAAGCAGAACTGGGTATTTTAAAATATGTATATACAAGGACCAAGATCCTAGATCAGCTACATAGGACATTATCCCATGGGGATGTGGAATGGAGTCATATATCCATGGTGTCATGTTCTGTTGCATTAGAAATCAAATTGTATTGTTTCTCAGAACCCATCGCACTTTGTTCTTTCTTGCCTTTTCTCCCTAAATGATCAATATTCAGATTTATCACATGGGTGAGTGCAGTTCCTGCCCACTCATTTTTAAAAGAAAAAAACTTTGGGGAGTACTAGAATTTCCCTTCCAATCTTGTGACTCTTGAGGAGAGAGGAGGCATTGATCTGCATCTCTCCTTCTCTGGGCTCCTCTCCTTCCTCTAAATCTCACAAGCTAGCCATAGCAGAATTTGGAAAGCCAAGATTACTATGAAGGAGAAATGACAGGAAAAACAAAGTGGTGATATTTAGAAATTTCAATATTTTTAATGATTGAATTTTTTTTTTAATTACCATGTCAATTTTTAAACATGTCAATGCTTGGTAGACCACCCATAGAAATGCCCCTTACTTCATGTAACTGAAGCAGGCCAACACAGGCAAATGTGACAAATCCCATCCCATATGTTTTTCCCCGTTTTCTCCAGTTTCATAATCATTCCTGACGTCAAAAGATAATCTCTGCCCGTGTCCCTTTCCGTGTCTCCCTCCACGGTTTCCTGACAGTGTTGAATTACATTTCTGACAAAGCATGATGGACTCAGGGAGGTTCCCCCTGCATTGTGGGATGGGCCATGTCATACATAGTTTCTTTACTGTTTAAAAAGTGTTTAGAAATGAGGGGATGGCCAAAAGTATGGGTAGCTCCGTTAGAACTACCCAAAAGGTGCCTTACCTCCCAACATTGGTGAAGAAACATCTCACCAATGCTTCCTCATCAATGACAGTCAATGGGGTGGAGCCACAGCCAGAATCATGTGATGGTGCTTGGCAGGCCCTGTCCCCAAAGATGAGCAAAGATGCAAACAAACAAACAAACAAACCAACCAACCAACTAACCAACAACAGTGTGATGAGGTGGTATAACTTAACTACAGAGAATTGAACAAGTTTGTAATGGTAGAGACATTCCATTTGCTATAAAAATGGAGACTAAAATGTTAATATAAATCTGCAGCAGATATTTAAATGTATTGATATGGTTTTAAGGGGATTGAAAGGTCAACTTTTCCCCTATTACTAGAAGGACATTATGCAGATACCAGGTGAGCTTTTTTTAATGAAACTGTACCATACAGAGAGCCAGCACTGAAGAACCACATTGCATGTTGATCCCTGGACAATTTTGTTCAGCTGTTTTCTGGAACTGTTGGGCAGCATGGACGACAAAGCAGAGCTCCACTGTCTTGCTTTATTTGATATAATAAAGATCAAAATGCCAATATGAACAGTTTCTGCAGCACCTAATGCCCTGTCACTATACCTCGGGTGCCTAATCTCAAAGGGAATATCATACTCCAGGTACTTAATGCCCCATCTTACTCATTTTGATTGTGACACTATGAAGCATCTTCTGGATTTGTCAATTTTATTAATATAACTAGCTTGGAGGCCCGGCGTTGCCCGGGTCATTTGAGAAAAGCATTGTTTGCCTGTGTTCCAAGTGTAGGCTATATCCAATGTCAGGTGGGTTCAGTGGGTGCGGGTGAGCTCCAACTTCCATATGGAAGTCCCATCGTCCAGTGTCCATCCCTGTCCAAATACAGCCAGTATGTAGAGTAGGTCATGGGGGCTCCATGTACCATGTTTGATCTTGATCAGTCATTTGTGTGGGTCACGGTGCTGTCAGGAAGTGAGTGAAGGTATTGGAAGTCCCATTGTCCATGGTCCATCGTCCTCCAAACTGCACCTGGGTGTAGAGTGAGTCCTGGGTGTTGTCTGTGTGAAGTTTGGTCTTGATGAGACATTGATGGGGGTGACAGTGGTCTCGGGAAGTGAGTGAACATACTGCAAGTCCCATCATCCAAGGTCCAAGCTCTTTCAAACCTCACCAAGATGTAGAGCGGGCCATGGTGGCTGTATGTGCCAAGTTTGGTCTTGATCAGTCATTGGTGGGGGTCACAGTAGTCCCAGGAAGTGAGTGAAGATAGTGCAAGTCCCATCATCCACAGTCCCTCCTCCCCAAACTGCACCAGGATGTAAAGTGGGCTATCCTGTACGTGCGTGTCAAGTTTGATACAGTTTTGTCATTCATGGGCATCACAGTGGTTTCTGGGAGGTGAATTGGATGAAGGTACTGCAAATCCCATAATCCTTGGTCCATCCTCTGTCAAAGTGCTGCAGCATGTGAAGTGTGTCATTTGTGATATGTGTGCCTGGTTTGGTTCAGTTCTGTGATTTGTGGCAGTTGCGGTGGTGTGAAGAAGTGAGGGAAGGTACTGCAAATTCCATCATCCTTGGTCCATCCTGCCCCAATATACATCAGGATGTAAAGGGGGCCAGAGGGGTTCTGTGTGGCAAGTTTGGTCCATTTCCATCATTGGTGGGCATTGCAGTAGTGTGGGGAAGTGAAAGTGTTTGAAAGTAGTGCAAATCCCATCCTCCATGGCCCATCATCCCCCAAACGGCACCAGGACATAAAATGTGTCATAGGGGTTATGTGTGCCAAGTTTGGGCCACGTCAGTGATTCCTGGCAGTCACAGTGGCCTGTGAAAGTGGCGGCCAATCAGAAAGCTGCCACATACTCGCAAACAAACATTGACTTATATTATATACTAGCTTGGGGGCCCGGCGGTGACCGGGTTATTTGAGAAAGGAATTGTTTGCCTTTGTTCCAAGTTTAGTCTCAATCCAGTGTCAGTTGGCTTTAGTTGGTATGGGTGAACTACAACTCCCATATGCAAGTCCATGGTCCATCCCCCTCCAAACAGCTCCAGGATGTAAAGCAGGTCATGGGGACTCGATGTGTCAAGTTTGGTCTTGATCAGATATTGGTGGGGGTCGCAGTGGTCTGGGGAAGTGAGTGAAGATACTGTCAATCCCATCATCCATGGTCTGTTGTTCCCTCAAATGATAGGAGGACGTAAAGTGGGCCATATTGCACCTATATGTCAAGTTTGGTACAGTTTCATCATTCATGGGCATCACAGTGGTCTGTGGGAGGTGAATTGGATGAAAGTACTGGAAATCCCATCATCCTTGGTGCATTCTTCTGCAAACAACACCAGGACATAAATTGTGTGACATTGCACCTGTGTGTCAAGTATGGTACAGTTTCGTCTTTCATGGGTATCACAGTGCTCCGTGGGAGGTGAATCGGGTGAGGGTACTGCAAATCCCATCATCCATGGTCCATGCTGCACCACACCGGATCAGGACGTAAAGGGGGCCAAATTGCACCTGTGTATCAAGTTTGGTACAGTTTTGTCATTCATGGGAATCACAGTGGCCTGTGGGAGGTGAATTGGATGAAGGTACTGCAACTCTCATCGTCCTTGGTCTGTCCTCCCCCAAACTGCTGCAACATATAAAGTGTGTCATTTGGGATATATATACCAGATTTGGTTCAGTTCTGTCATTTGTAGCAGTTGCTGTGGTCTCAAGAAGAGAGTGAAGGTACTACATGTCCCATCTGTGTGCCAAGTTTGGTCCAGTTCAGTCACTGGTGGGCATCGCAGTGGCCTGTGGGAATCGTAGTGATTGAAAGTACTACATATCCCATCACCCATGGTCCATCATCCCGCAAACGGCACCAGGACATAAAGCGCATCATGGGGTAGGCTCTCTGGAATTGTGGGAGTTGGAGTCCAAAACAGCTGGAGGGCCCAAGTTGGCCCATGCCTGGTTTAAAGGCTTCCATAGAATCCTGGAGTTAGAAGGGGTGCCCAAAGGCCATCTAGTTGAACCCCCTTCTGCCATAGAGTCCTAGATTTGAAAGGGGTCTCTGAAGGTCATCCAGTCCAGCCCCTTCTGCTGTAAAGGAAGACACCATCCAAGCCCTCCCGACAGATGGCCATCCAGTCACAAATACGATTGGGAGATATAGAGAGTCCTAGATTTGAAAGGGGTCTCTGAAGGTCATCCAGTCCAGCCCCTTCTGCTGTAAAGGAAGACACAATCCAAACCCTCCTGACAGATGGCCATCCAGTCATACATACGATTGGGAGATAGATAGAGTCCTAGATTTGAAAGGGGTCTTTGAAGGTCATCCAATCCAGCCCCATCTGCCACAAAGGAAGAGTCCATTCAAGCCCTCCTGACAGATGGCCATCCAGTCATACATACGATTGGGAGATAGATAAGAGTCCTAGATTTGAAAGGGGTCTTTGAAGGTCATCCAATCCAGCCCCATCTGCCACAAAGGAAGAGTCCATTCAAGCCCTCCTGACAGAAGGTCATTCCAACCATATATACAATTGAGACATTTATTTATTTATTTATTTATTTATTTCTGATACTTCTCCCCCACCTTTCTGCAATGGACCCAAAGTGGCTTGCAAGGTCATTAAGCCACGTGCTAACATCCACCATATAAATAAAACATAAAAGTAACGTCAAGCAATAGTAGTATAAATAAGACATAGCTGTGTTCAGTGGGGGCAGGTGAACTACAACTCCCATATGCAAGTCCATCATCCATGCTCCATCCCACCCCAAACAGTGCCCGGGTGTATAGTAGGCCATGGGGACTGTATGTGTCAGGCCTGTTAGAGTGAGTAGGCCAAAGCCTGCTCTGTGGTAGTTTTTTGCCTCAGTAAAAACTGGGGGGGGGGGGGAGTAAACCATCCTTAAAAGGAAAGATTTAAAAGATAGTCATTATTTTCTCTTTAGTGTGCTGTGAATAATACTATGTCCCAATGAGCCAGGGAAAACCTGTCTTCTTTGGAACAGTATTAAGGGGTGAAGATGGCCCCCTCCTTTGGGCCTAGCCGGGCCTAGCAGCCTGTCAGTAGAAGCGCTGAAGGAGGTGAGGTGAGGGAGTAGAGTTTTCATAAACATACCCACAAACATTGTTGAAAAGGAAGCATTAAAACATAAATATTTTCCATCATTAGTTGGATTCAGAATGCTGTGAATGTGTGAGTGAACTGTAATTCTTAGAACCAAAGTTTTTTATTATCAGTATGACAGTTGGGCATGTTGGGTCTATGTGGTCCAGATCCGTTGTCAGTAGGTTCATGGATTGTAGGGGTTATGTGTGTCAAGTTTGGTCCAGCTCCGGCCTTCCTGGTGGTCCCAGTGGTGTTTTGGATTACCAAAGTGTAGGCCGAAAGCTGTTAACTGTACAAAAGCTAGCGTCGTTCTGAGGAGAGAAGTAGGCCGAACGAAGCCAGTTGGTAGTAGTTTTTGCCTCAGCAGTCACAGTGGCCTGTGAAAGTGGAGGCCAATCAGAAAGCTGGGCCATATTCCGGCCGGCCAATCAGAAAGCTGATCCATATTCCGCCAGGCCAATCAAAACGCAAGCACATATTCCGCCAGGCCAATCAAAACGCTGATACATACAAACACTGACTTTTATTATATATATAGATATAGATATAGATTACACATCGGCAGTTTGAGTGTTGGACTGGGACTCTAAAAGATCTGTCTTAGACATAAAAAAATGCACTGGTGATTCCAGGTAAGCCACACTCTCTCAGCTCAGAGGAAGGCAATGAAAAACCTCCTCTGAATAAATCTTGCAAAGAAAACACTTTGGAAGAGGGACCATATGTCAGAGCAGATTTGAAGGCAATGCAAACAGTTATATCTTCCCAGGCTAGAAGACAGGGACTTGTTCATGATTGGCTGACTCAAGTGGATTGTTAAGTAAACTTTTTCCCCCGTTTCAACATGACATGGTTGCTGCAATTTACCAAAACATGGGACACAACAGAGGCCCTGTGAGTAATATGATCCTTCTCCCATAATGTGGGCCCATACTTTGCATCATTTCAACAGGTTCATTTGGAAAAAAAACCCTTAAAGTCTGTGTCGTAACAACCTTTGTACCTATTTAACAGATGCTAGTACTATCAAGCGCAATCTCAATGAGCAATCTTTGCAGAGGTGTAGGACTTGTACAGCCTGCAGCTGAAACTCAGTTGAAAAGAAACTTCCTGGTTCTTGCCTCTTCTCAGAGAGAATGAACTTGGGAGTCCTCAGATTGGTGTGTCAGTTTCCCAAGTGGCAAGTCAATGAACTCCATGCTACACCATCAGCCTGCACCAAGGCAAATGAGAGGCAGGGGAATCAGGGTAAATAACAGCAACAACAAATAATTTATTACCCAGCTCCCCTTGCAGATCGAGGCGGGGTACAAACATCTAAGTAGAACAAAGCACTATTAAAATACGTATAACAAATACACGCAGGTAAAATGCAACTGAAAAATTACTGATAAAATGCAGATTAAAATTCACAAGCTAAAATTGACTAGGTGGGCCTGCTGGATCCTTTTGGATCCTTGCAGCCCAGAAGGAACATTTGTTTTTGAGCAGCTCCAAATTCTGTATTTTTGATCAATGAGAGCAGTGAGACCAGCACCAGCCATACTCAACTGCAGACTGATGGCAAGCATTTGGCATTGGGCAAAGTGGTCTCAAAGTACATACCAAAGGTTGTATGGTCCTGCTTCCATTTCCACAGGACCAGACAACTGAGTTGAAGAATGTGTGTGTGTTTGTGAGTGAGAGAGAGAGAGAGAGAGAGAGAAAGGAAGAGGGAGAGAGAGTGAGGGCCTTCTTAGGCAAGGAATTGTGCCAGTTCCTTTCTTTGAAATTTAGCATCTGGTAAATTTCTATTTTAACTACTACCCAGGTCTTAGCTTGCAAGATCAGAAGGGGGTTGCCTTTGAAGACTGTTCAGAGGCTTCAAGTGGTCCAAAGGGCGGTAGCCAGATTTCTTGCTGGAATGGCGTACAGGGAGTATACAATCCCACTGTTGCGTCAGCTCCACTGGCTGCCAGTCTGCTACCAAGCACAATCCAAAGTGCTGGCTTTAGCCTACAAAGCCCTAAATGGTTCCGGCCCTTCTTACCTGTCCAAATGCATCTCCCTCAGTGAACCATCTTGGAAGTTAAGATTTTCTGGGGAGGCCCTGCTCTCGGTCTCATCTGCTTTGCAGGTGCGGCTGGTGAGGATGAGAGACAGGGTCTTCTCAGTGGTGGCCCCTCGGCTTTGGAACTCCCTCCCCAGTGAAATTAGATCAGTGCTCTCCTTCCTGGCCTTCAGAAAGAACGTAAAGACATGGTTATAGGACCAAGCCTTTGGACAATAAAATAATGCAGCAGAAGAATTGAATAGGAAATATGTGCAATTCACAATTGGAATGGCTTCGAATTATATTCTGGATTATGTGATTTCAATATTCATATTAAAATGTTTTAATTCTATTTTAATTATTCAAATATTTGTTTAGGTTTTATGTTAATATGATTTTGATATCATGCTTTGGTTTTGTATGTATGTTGGCATTGAATCTTGCCATTATTTCATGCTTTGAGTCCCCCATGGGCGAGAGAAGCAGTATATAAATGCAGTAAATAAATAAATAAATTGAATGCCTTTAGGGCAGATCTTTCCAAACTGTGTGTCACGACATATTAGTTTGTCAGCTGCAGTATGCAGATACAAAAATCTTGAAAATGTATGTTATATAGATATAGGGTTTTCATTAGAAAGATTGTAACTGCATATATTTCTGTATTACAATTTATGTATGCACCTGTATCTCTTATAAGAGATTGGGTTAACCTCTGATTTGCTAGTAAAACTGAATTACTGTGTCATGAAATTAAGCAAGTCTATAAACTATGTCGCCAACATGAAATGTTTGGAAAGCTCTGCTTTAAGATGTTTCAGACCAAAACACATGAGGCAGGCATTAATCAGAAGACTGGAGGGGAGAAGTTATATAAGCCAGCCCATCCTCGAACTGCTTAACAATACAGAACACGGTTCCATTTTGTTCTCTGAAAAATCTGGTGATCTAGCAGGGAGGTGGTGATAGTGAACAAAATTTTGCTGGAGTCCAAACCAGTTTTCAGTGGATTAGCCAATCTAAGGTAGCCAAAACTCTATAAATATTGGCCCTTCTGGTCTACTAATACCCTTTTTGAACAATAAAATATTCCTGAGTTCCAGTATGTTCTTAAAACTTTGGCTAAGCTTTCATCATGCCTCCAGGTTTGCTCTATAGTTCTGGCGAACTTGTTGGGTTTGATTTCTTGTTTGCTTCTTCAACTAGACTTCTTGTTCATCCATTAGACCTTCTGATAATGGATGTGTCCTGATTCCCAACTTTTAAAATCATTCCTATACTTTTCACAGATTAATAGAATAATAGAGCTGGAAGGTACATAAGAACTGTCTAATCCAACTCCCTACCTTACAGGAATACAAAACTGCATAACTCCTGAGAAATGCCCCATCCATCTTATGCTTAAAGACCTCCAAAGAATGAGAGTCCCTTGGTAGTATTCAATACTGGTTTTATTGCATGTGTGAGTGTATGTGCCTTCAGGTCATCTGTCAACTTAGGTGGTCCCATTAATTTCCTAGGGTTTTCATAGGCAAGGAATATTTAAAGGTGGTTTTGCCAGTTTCTTCCTCTTAAATACAGCCTTCAATATATGCTATTGGTTGACTGTCTCGCATACCACCCTGAAATTATCAGGTGTGGGCGAGAGATCCATATTTTAAGAAATAAATAGATGAGTGTGGCATTGAAAGTTACAGGGATGGAGAAGGATGGCTTTTACCTCCCATTGAAAAGATTAATGTCAATGGCTATTCAGTTCTGTCATTTGTTGAGAAAGCGTGGAGTGTTATTACGTTTCTTTTGTCACTGTAACACACGCAGGTGCCTAATGAAATGAGAAAGAAAATCCTGCATTTGGAAGCTGATCGGGCTGCTTGAAGTCTCAACTCTCTTCCCACAGGAGCTCAGAGCTTCAGAATAATCCCCAACCTCACTGCAAACACATTTCTTTCTGCCCGTTGGTTCCCATGTATTTGGTGGCATAGCTATGGGTGCCAGAATCTTTGCTTAGTTCCAGCATTCATGGTTTACATCTGTGCCTAGGAAAACATAATGATGGTGAATGTAGGCAACGGAAACAGAAGCAGCAGTCACAGAAATGGGACAGCTGCCATGCCAGTAGGGACTGGGTGCTGGGCATTGTGTGGTTAGGAGAGAACTCCTGTTAGATGCCCTCAAGCTCCATTTCCATGCACCCTGTATGGCAGCACCTGAAGGCAAAAAACAATATTTGCTCCTTTACACAGTCCTAACGTCTGCAAACAGCATCACAAGTTCGCTGGCTGTACTTCTAAAGGGAGCACTTTTTATGAGAGGGTATTCGGATTCTTCTGAGAAATGATGCAATAAATGCCAAAGGCAAAATGGCAAAATTTCAAGAGGTGGGAAAATCTATCTACTTCCGTCTTTAAAGAACACTATGTGTGCATGTGTTATGCAGTACTGTGTGACAATGTCCTGGCTTTGTTGTTCAGACCTTCTTGTGACTGTTCTCACAGTATGGCTGTTGATCCAATAAGATGTATTTCAGGCCTAGATGGATTTATTGATACCTTTGTGTTCTTCCATACTCTCTTACTCCAACATTATTCACTTTTTCTCACCACTCCTCAGTTTGAACATTTACTTTCTTAGGATCTAGCTGACAATCTAGGTTTCATTGTTTGGGTTCTGAAATTCTTACTTTGAGACATGCATCCAAACCAGTCACTTGAACCCAATTGAGCATTTGTTTTTCATTCTTTACACAGAAGAAAGTTCAGATGTGTTTACTCATGCATTAAAAATATTTACATTACCATTCTGTAACAATCCATGGCTCACAAATTCTTTTTTGATGTTCACAGGTGAATATTTCCATTACTCAAACAGGAGAAAAAGAGATGTTCTCATAGTCCATTAACTGTTTATTGTGTGCAGACCTGCCTACATGGAAAAATAAATTGTACTGACCTTTTGGCAGTCACAATACACACAGCACACACACCTCTAAGCAGTGAAAGCATTTCTTTTAGGCTTTCAAGAAAATCTGGTCTGTTGTTATTTTTTGCTCCTTGTGTACAATCTAGAGCAAGGTGGCTTTAGGAGAGTAAAGCAGGACAGATTGCTGGGTAGCAAGCATCACTGTTTTTAAAAACTCCTCTACGTGCTACTGGTTGAAATATGTGCTTTATGATATTAAAGATGCCTTTATTTTTGTGCTGGAAAGTGGCATAGTGGGGAGGGAGGCAATGGCAAATTACTTCCTCTGAAGTGAGTTGCCATTGCCTTTTCTTCTCTTTTATTTTTGTTCTGGAAGTAGTGGAGGTTGGGAAGGCCCCTGACTCTTCCTTTCTGTTTGGATCCACTGCTGCCTTCCTAGCCAAAGAGCTTTGTGACAGAGCCACACTGTGGAAATTCCCTGTTCAGAATGTGGTGTCCAGCAGTGAGATCAACGATGAGGGAGTTGGTCAGGCTGTTCCTTGCTATTGATCCGTATAGCTAGGCACCTGACATCCAAGCAAGCAACTCCAGAGTAGAGTAGGGCTCTATTGGGAAGTTGTTTGGTCAGGGAGCAGCAGTGGGCAAATCACTCTGAAGGAGAAGGAGAAATAAAAATGGTGCTGATTCAAATGCAAGGTGTGGACAGCAATACAATTTCAGTGCAGTATATTACAGGTATGTGTGGCACTAATGGGGTGAATCTGGGGCAGCTCTAGGCCTGATTAATCTGAATTGCAGTTGGATTACTTTGGTGGTGTAGATAAGCCCTTAGAAAGAGAAGATACACAAGCAGCATTACACAACCTCTTTCAGAAAGCAGTCCTTCTCCCTCACCCATCTGCTTCTTTGACAGAGCCTCATGTAATAGTAAGATTCAGAGCAATGCTGATCAGTTAAGCAGACAAACAGGCAGTGATTCATCAGAGGAAATAATGAAACTCTGAGTTAATCAATCATGGAGCTATTCAGTCCTTGATTTTTAGATGTCACAAGGAGCAAAACAGGCAGTACCAATGTGAATTATGCAAAGGATTATAAAAAATCAAAAAAGTCAAAAGGACCCTAGCAAACCAAGGCAACATTGATTTCTCTTTCTAGGAATCTTACCTACCTATAGACTGCACAGCACAACACAGCACAAAACCTAGCTACTGGAGAGCACTTTGCACAATTGTAGTTAGTGGGCTGGGCTAGTCTTTTTGGCCATGTAATACCCAAGAAGATACAACTCTTAACTAGGACGTATAGAGAAGCAAGATATTAATAAAGAACTTCCTGATTTCTCCATCACTCATTTCTTCCATCCAATCTGAAACTTCTTGTGGTAAGCACTGACTCAGAGGCACAGGATCTCTCACAGTTTTGCTAAAAATTGATCATCTTTCAAACAAACAGCACAAAATGTTAACAAAAGAAAGAAAGCTTTCTCTTGAACTTTTTTTTTTCAAATATGAACTTTGTAATATAAGAAAACCTATTGCAAAGATGCTAATTTGGCACTATAATCATTCCTCTTTATTCATTGATTCTGCATCCATGGATTATATCATGCACAGTAAATCTTGATTTTTCTATTTTACGTAAGGGACAGCATTTTGTATATATAGGGACTTGAGCATCCACAGATTTGGTATCCACGGTGCTCCTGGAACCAAACCCAGCGGAGTACCACTATAAAAAGAATTATTATCTTGATTTATGGGTCAACAACCCATGAAGTGGAGCCAATACTCTGCTTGGTGTATCTGGAACCAATTTTTATATAATTGACTAAACATGTGAATAAATGGCAACTATTTTTTTAAAAGAAATCCAAATGACCTAGCCTATGTCAGCACTCAAGATTAGCAGTATCATGTTTTCCCACTGTTTTAACTTTGTAAAACATCAAACAAAGCAGGAGTAAAATCTGCCAGGCTTCTAATTCAATCCAACAATATCTTTGTCCCCAAAAGTCTTTCAATCTTTTTGGGCTCAGAGCCCATCCGTATGTACAACCTGCAATATTTTAAACTTTGTGATAATTTCATGTTTCCAAAATTTTCTCTCTCGAAATGACAAGACAAAAGTGGAGAAGAGAAGGTCTCTTATGCCATTGGCATTCACATAGATGAAGTGATTTGGGTTTTTTTTCCCCCCTCCAAGGTCTAGTTTCCTGGCATGTACCTGGACTTACAATGTCTCAGTAAGTGTATCTGAGAGATTACTAAATTTATATCCCCTCAAGCTAAAAGATCAGCAAGTTCAGACTGGGGAAAATATACTAGCTTGTTCTACATCTTCCAGTTACTTCCATTTCTCAGTGTTTGCTGCTTGCAACTTTATCTTCCAATGATTCTACATCCCTATCTTTGCTCTTGCTTCTTTCAGTAGGTACTTAGATCTACAGCTGCTGGATTTCCACAGCAGAACAACAGCTTACAGATGTCTAAATGCCTAATCAGGTAGCAAAGCTGAAGAATGGCAAGTGTTATGTAATTAATGAATATTGTCTTCTATAGATGATTTCTTGGATGATTCTGTGGATTGAGCACAGGAAACCCATCCAAAAAATTTAAGCATTTAGATTTAGATTATGTCTGCACAGGTCAAATAATATAGACTCACCTCTCAGCTGTTTCAGGAAATCCCCGCAATGCATGACCCCTTGAGCTACTGTTAATGTAGCTCAAGGGGACACAGGATTTGCTCCAGAGCTTCCAGGAAATGTATGTAGAACAAGCCCTATGAGGAGCGGCTTAAAGAGCTGGGCATGTTTAGCCTGCAAAAGAAAAGGCTGAGAGGAGACATGATAAGGGCCATGTATAAATATGTGAGAGGAAGTCATAGGGAGGAGGGAGCAAGCTTGTTTTCTGCTGCCCTGGAGATTATGATGCGGAACAATGGCTTTAAACTACTGGAACGGAGATTTCACCTGAACATCAGGAAGAACTTCCTCACTGTGAGAGCTGTTCGGCAGTGGAACTCTTTCCTCTGGAGTGTGGTGGAGGCTTTTAAGCAGAGGCTGGATGGCCATCTGTCTGGGGTGCTTTGAATGCGATTTCCTGCTTCTTGGCAGGGGGTTGGACTGGATGGCCCATGAGGTTTCTTCCAACTCTATTATTCTATGATTCTATGATTCTATAAGCTCTGTGGTGATCCCAGAATTATGGAAGTATGGACAGCTCAATCTACTGTCCACTCATCCAGTGGACTCATTGATGCATTGTGGGCTGCAAGCAGCTCCTTTGCTGCGAACTTTTCTACTGGCAAGCTTGCACAATTGTCTCATGGCCCTGCCAGCAAACTTCTGGCAGGTAACTGTTTGTGGCTGGCAATGCAATGGCAGTAGTCCCAATGTGCTCTCAGGACAGTCAGCTATCTGGACATCCAAAGGTCTCTGGTTAAAATCCTGGGCTGCATCAGGGGAGCTCAGGAGTGATTTACCCTGAGCTACTCTGGATGAGTGTAAACATGGTATAATGATACATCTGGGCTGGCAAAACAAGGCTAATGTCCCAGACCATGAAGTAGTTTTGGATTGTGAACCAACATGCCATTTTGGGACTTATGATCTCCAAAGTATAATATTTTCTAATTTCAAACAGGATACAGAAGGTGGAGCCCAATGGTTTTTCCTGTCTGCCTGGGTTTGTGTCTGTGAGATTCCATGGGGATCTTAGTTAAGCTTTTTGCTGTAGAAAGGGCGATCTTTCTTACTATCTTATTCTCAATCATTAAAAATAAATATGAAATGACATAGTCTTTATTTTCTTTAAAAGACAAGCACCTAGAATAATGATAGAGCAAGCAGCATTGGCAATAGATTTTCAATACTTTGCTAGAGCTACCAGATAAAAAATTGATAAGAGGAAGTAGAAAGCACAGACTTTATGTACATTGTTAAAATTCTCCTTTTACACAGTTCAAACAAGGCTTAGTTTGCTTGCAATGTAAACAGAATCATTTTCTTCATGAGTCTTATTCAAAGGGTTTGGTTTACTATTTAATTAGTATGTAGAATAGAAGCCAAGCTCTCACTATAAATATGAGGAAGATGTGAATGAAATGTCACTGAGGAATCGTTCCTGGCTGAGGACATTATCTGTGGATGCATACACATACATGAATATATGAGGGGCAATCTGGCAGCATTCAATTGTGCTAACCAGGACCCAGCATCAAGTCATCAGCTATCTGGCCTGTGTGTGCCTGGTTATGACTAGAGAGACTTGGGTTCAACTTTGCACTCAGCCTTGCCTAACTTTCAGGTTGTTGTGTGGATAAAATGGAAGTAGCATAAATTATTAGGGACAGGTGAGAAATTCAGTCAGATCACATTACAATATGAATTTATGTCATTTTTATTTCCCAGTCCTGATTTGGACCTCTTCACATGGAGCTAAATAGTCCCATTTTGCTGCTTTTGGCCGGGGCCTGGACGGGGACTGCCGAATATAATCAGATAATACTTGGCAGGCCCCGTCCACATTCCTCTCGAAGTGGAGGGGAAGCATCAGAAGCCACTTCCTCCACCATGAGGAGGAAAGTGTTTTTTGGGTTGATGTGTCGGAGCAACACGCATTTTCCTCCCCTTTTCCCCATATGATGGAAGAAAGGGTGGCAGGGCAATGCACATTGCCATGTATTGCTGCCCTTTCTCCCATATGATGGAGACAGGGTGCCAATATGCCCTGTCCCTTTCCGCCATATGATAAGAGAAGGACAAAGGGCACATAGAGCATCACGAGGTCCCTGTGCACCTTCCCTTTCACTGGCAACTGCCGGCGCAATGGCACGGCCCCCCTGGGCCATGTGAAGAGGTCCTATGAATCAGAACACATTAAGATAAATTTTATAAAGTACTTTAGCAGGCTGGAGAATGATCAAAGGACAACATAAATAAATATGTTGAAGCAAATTGGACAGTAAACATAGAAGAAACAGACAGAGAATTACTAGAGGCACCCATCAGAAAAGAAGAAATAAAGCAGGTCAATAGAAAATTAAAAAATTGGAAAGCACCCAGACCAGATGGGCTGGACCCAGAATATTATAAAACATTTGAGGCAATGATAACTCCAAAACTACTAGAATTATATAATGCAATAATGAATGGAGAAAAAATACTGGAATTGTGGAGGCAATCATTAACAATATTAATACAAATTTGGCAGACCCTAGCTCTTTTGGATCAATATCATTAGTCAATCAAGAAGCTAAAATCCTAACATTAATTATTACTAATAGGATGAGTAATTGTACGTGTAAATACATAAAACAAGATCAACGTGGGTTTGTAAAAAGGAGACAAATGCACAACCTGATATTGTGATGTCTCATGGGCCTTGTAGTCCCGTTCCTAGTACCATTGTGGCAGACGAAGAGGAAAACATGGGATTTCCACCGGTTCAGCCAGAATCGGAGCCCCTGCACCTGGAGGATGTTTGCCCTCAAGAAGTCAGCCAAACAAGCCTTGGGCAGAATTCTCCCCCGTTTTCCCGGAGAGACAATTATAATAGAGATAGAGGAGCTAGGGAGGCGAATCGCCGGAGTGCCAGAATCGCAGCCAAACTATTAGCTGATTAGGTCTGCTTCCCTTGGGAAATTCTAAGGAGTCATGCATCTGGACACAGTTTGGGTTTCACTTCTTGTTCTCCAGGGAAAGTGTTCCTTGGCGGGAAAACAAGATCCTATATAGGTGTTTTGCCGCAAGGGGAACCTTGCGGAGTCAATTCGTCAGCTCGAGGAGTGAGATCGTGTGTGGACTCCAGATCCTTGTTTCCCGGACCAAGTTCCAAGCCTGCCTTGCTTCACGTTTGACCGCGGACCTCGCCACGGACCTTGTTCTTGTTTCTTGTTGCCTCGTATCAAGTCTTGTTTCGCCAAGAATCTAGTTTGTTTTCCAGCCCTGTTGTCAAGCTTCAATGGACTAAAAGACCTTGTCATCTCCCCACACTATTGCTTGGCAAAGTGTGTGTTTCGGTTAATGGATTATAACTTTGGACTCTAATATCTCATATTGGACATTATTTTCCTGGACTATATTTGACCTTTCCTGAAAGGTCTTCTTCTGAACTTCATTCTTCACTTGTTTTTATTGACTTTATATATTCCTAAAATAAAGATATTAGATAGAATCTGGCCTCTGCGCATGGTTATTGGTGTTCTGTAGCCTGGGTCCTGACAGATATGTAGTGTAATAAATAAAATACAGATAATAGAAGGTGGAAAAAGTAAAGTTGAGATTTTAGCATTAGATATATTCAGAGCCTTTGATAGTGTGGAAAGGCCAACTATCCAAACAATTATGAACAAATTTGGAATAGGAAACAGGATTAAAAATAGAATGAACCAAATGTATTTGGATAATTATACAAAGATAATAATAAATGATGGAGTCACCAGAGAGATAAAAATAACAAGAGACAGAAAGCAAGGATGTCCTATGTTTCCCATTTTATTTGTGATGGTAATGGAACTATTGGCCAATGTAATAATGAAAGATAATGAATTAGAAAGTAAAGAAACAAAGTTAGAAAAAAATAGATTATTTATGGATGATATGTTGTTAACAACAAAGGAGATAATGAAGAAAATGGAGATAATTAAGAAACACTAACAGAATTTGAATGGGTAACTGGACTGAAGATAAACTGGAATAAATCATAAGCACTGCTATTTAACTATACTAAGCAGGAAGAAGATTTTTAAAAGCAAAGGGACATAAAATATATGAAAATATGTGTGATAGAGAATATAAAATACCTTGGAATAACTATAACCTAATATATGAAAATTATAGGTTATAAAACCTATAACTTTTATATAATCTAAAAGTTATAGAAAGAAAAAAACTTAGAATAACTAAGGAAAGATTTAGAGAGGGATATAACAATTTACAATTATCATGGTTTGGTAGAATAGCATTAGTAAAAATGAAAGATCTATCTAAAATAATTGTTTTATTCAGAATGATTCCATTAAACATTTTGGAAAAAGAAATAAACAAATGGCAACAAATGATAAATAAATATTGTAATAATGGGGAAAAGAACAGATTAAACAAACAACTCTGGTACAAATACCAAAAAGAAGGAGGATTGGGCTTACTGAATATAAAATATGAGGTAAACCAATTAAGATATGTAGTAGAAAAGATGATTGATAGAGAGGGTTTAGAATGGATGGAATCAGGGAATAAGAATCAAATGGAGAAAAGACAATATATTTTAAAGGAAATTTTAAAGAAAGAGACGAAACAGATTGGAACTATACTATTAAAAACATAATGGAAATATGGAATAAACATAAGGAAGAACTAGTTTGTAAGAATTCTGTATTAATATACCATAATAATGGAAAGGAGCTAAAGGAAATATTAGATAAAGAGTTTGAAAAAAGGGAACTAAAAAGAGTAGGAAATTGGATAGAAGAAAAATTAAAAGAGAAGAAGGGAAAGATAAGAGGGGGGGAAATAGACATGCTATTAACAGCAGCTAGATTATTAATAGCAAAATATTGGAAAGGAGAAATGACAATACATATGATGAATGGTATAAAGAAGTCTGGAGAATGGTGTTGAATGATAAACTAACATCAAATTTAAAAGTAAAGAAGGGACTATGGAAAAAATGACTTTGAAATTATCTGGAGAAGATTTTTAGAAAAAGTATTGGAAAAGGAAGATGGGAATTTACCTGCACATGAAGAATTGAATTTTTGGTGGGATTTTAGAAGAAGAAATGGCTCTGGAGAAGGGGAGCACAGGGGTGAAAGAAAATAAAAGAGGGGAGAAAAAAGTATAGTTTTAAGAATGGTGAACTTATGTTTCATATAGGTCTATATAATTGTTAACTCTTAATTTTTTAAAATACAACACATTAAGATGCCAAAATCCACATGGTTATCAAGTTTGTTGTGCAGTTTGTCCAAGCAAGAGAAATCTTACAAAAATATAAACCCTTGGTAAATCTGCCACTGCTCATTTTGTTTGCCCATATGAAACAGGCCATACAAAATGCATAGACTGGAGAAAATGGCAGGAGTTTGCTTTCTTAATTTGCAAACTTTTTGTGGGAAAATGCACACAAATATGCACAATTAAAAAAAGTAAATACATCTACAGATTCAACACCCATAGTTTTACTTATGGGGACCTGGCTGGTGGAGACAAGGTAGTCGCCCCCACTTCTGGAACTCTCTCCCGAAGGATCCCCACGTTCTCCTCTTTCAGGAAACAATTAAAAATGTACCTATGCTCCCAGGCTTGTGGAGAATCAAACATTTGAATATCTGGCTCCCACACAATGAATGGTTGACTTGAGTTATCCACACAAAAATACCTCCCTCTCCTGGGAAGTGTTTATATGGTATGGTAACTCAAAGCAATCCCTGAGTTATAAACATTCGACTTACAAACAACTCATACAACCTCATCACATTGATGAGATCATGTAGTACGATTTCCTAGCCTCCATGGCAAATCACCCACAGCAACGTGTTCCCATCAAACGTGTGGAAGCATTGCTACATGGCTTCCCCCCGCACTAGCCCACTCCCATGTTCTGGGTGCAACGCCATAGGACGCTTGTGCCCCAGTTGATTAATGGAGCCGTGCCAGAAGTGAACCTGCGTCATGTGATGGGTGGCATAGGGCTCCATGGATCAACTGGTGCACATATGACACAAATTATAGTCCATGGTTAAGAATGAGGGTGAGAAAATAGGAAGTGAGGGAAATCTGCCCTAGGAAAGGAAATTCACTTCTGAAAGGGTTATTATGCAGAAAAGGTGTCTCCATTTAAGCTTTCACATCAATCCCTGTTTCACAATAAGCCAGTTTTTTCAAAATCCAGTTATCACAGGGACAGAAAATGAGGTGAAATCTTCTGAACATGGGCACAGACAGGAAAACAAGAACCACAGAGGTGTCAGTCCTTCCCTATGCTATATATATATGTGTGTGTGTGTGTGTGTGTGTGTATGTATGTGTGTGTGTGTGTGTGTATATATATATATATATTGGCTGGAGTTATACTTTGAAATGTACCGGTTCCGACTTACATACAAATTCAACTTAAAATCAAGCCTACAGAACGAATCTTGTTCATAACTTGTGAGTTGCCTGTATATAGAGATACAGATGTACACTTGGTATCCACTGGGGTGTGATTTCAGGACCTGCCACATATAACAAAATCTGTGGATGCAGAAATCAATCTTGTCCTAACTGGGGGACTGCCTGTATAGGATTTGCTACTATCCATACTTGCAGGTATTCATGGAGACTCTTGGAACATGTCTCCTGCAGATATAATGGCTGTATTGTCCAAGAAAACAGCAAGTATTTTGGATAAATGTATAGTATTAAATCTTGGTGTTTGGACATATTTTAAAATTATAATCTAATATAAAACACAGACACCGTAATCTGACAATGGAAAAAAGAGAATGAGAACAAAGAAAGTCAGGGAGATTTCCCCTCCCCACAACATTTTGTTGAGATACTTGTAGGAAAGGTAGGATATCATTGTTGTTATTGTTGTTGCCATTATTGTTTAAGTTGTTTCTTGAGTTTTGGCAACTAAGGTGAATCTGTCAAAGGAGGCTTTGGGGAGGGAGATTTTTTCAAGGGGGTTGATTTTGCCTCCCTCTGAGGCTGAGAGAGTGCAACTTGCTCAGAGTCACTGAGTGGGTTCCATGGTTAAACGGGGATTTCAACCCTGTTCTGCAGAGTCGCAGTTCAATGTTCAAACCATGACACCACATTAGCGCTCTCAACTCACGATCTATATATATAAATGAGTGATGGCATCACGGCGACCAACAAAACAACAAAACTACAGGCCCCCCAACCTCGAAATTTAACAACACAACCCATCATCCACGCCTCTAGGTTGATACAACAAAAAGAAAAGAATAATAACGTCCTAGTTAGAGGAAAATGAATAATTGTTTTTATCCAATTGCTGCCAGTTAGAGGACTAATCTCTGCCCACTTGGTCTCCTAGCAACCAACTCAGCCGAGGGGACAGGCAGACTTAGGCCTCAGGCCTCTTCCACAGATTATCTAATTTGCACTGGATTATATGGCAATGTAGACTCAATGCCCTTCCACACAGCTATATAACCCATTTATAATCTTATATTATCTGCTTTGCGCTGGATTATCTTGACTCCACACTACCATATAATCTACTTCAGTGTGCATTTTATACAGCTGTGAAGAAGGGGCCTCATATAATCCAGTTCTAAGCAGATAATATAAGATTATCAATATACAGTAGAGTCTCACTTATCCAACATAAACAGGCCGGCAGGATAAGTGAATATGTTGGATAATAAGAAGGGATTCAGGAAAAGCCAGTTAAACATCAAATTAAGTAATCGTTATACAAATTAAGCACCAAAACATCATATTATACAACAAATTTGACAGAAAAAGTAGTTCCATGCTCAGTAATGCTATGTAGTAATTACAGTAGAGTCTCACTTATCCAACACTCGCTTATCCAACGTTCTGAATTATCCAACGCATTTTTGTAGTCAATGTTTTCAATATATCGTGATATTTTGGTGCTAAATTCATAAATACAGTAATTACTACATAGCATTACTGCATATTGAACTACTTATTCTGCCAAATTTGTTGTCTAACATGATGTTTTGGTGCTTCATTTGTAAAATCATCACCTAATTTGATGTTTAATAGACTTTTCCTTAATGCCTCCTTATTATCCAACATATTCGCTTATCCAACATTCTGCCAGCCCGTTTATGTTGGATAAGTGAGACTCTACTGTACAGTATTTACAAATTTACCACTAAAATAGCACAATGAATTTAAAACACTGACTACAAAAACATTGATTACCTAAAGGCAGACTGCGTTGATAATCCAGAACATTGTATAAGTGAATGTTGGATAAGTGAGATTCTACTTTAATATGAAATAATTACTGGGATAGAATAATGCAAAGCAATATAATCTCTAAAACCAGGACAGTAAATAAAGAGCAACACTCTGAAAACAGGGAAATTGGAAATTCCACAAAGGAAACAATCAGAGCCAGCTAACACCTCCCAAGAAAGGATTCTTCCAGAAAGGAAGCTGAGAAGGGAGTGAAGCACTGTGTATTACCAAAATCATTATTATTACTATCATTACTATTATTATTATTATTATTATTATTATTATTATTATTATTATGTTGCAGTCAACCGTGAAAATGAATACAATCTGGCTCCAAGTATTCAAAAACACTAGAATCAGAATATATAAAAATTAATGTGGTATAATAAAACAGAACAATACATTCTCTAAAATCAGAACACTAAATAAAGAACAACACTCTGAAAATGGGAATTCCACACAGGAAACAATCAGGGCCAGCTAACACCTCACCAGCTAACACCTAGAATCTCACCTCAGGGGAGAAATCACCGAAGAAGAATTCAAACGAATAGCCAACTCCTGTAGGGAAAAGGTTCGCAAGGCTAAAGCACAAAATGAGCTCAGGCTTGCCAGGGACATTAAAAACAATAAAAAAAGGCTTTTTGCTTACGTCGGTAGAAAAAGGAAGAACAAGGAGGCGATAGGGCCTCTGCAAGGAGAAGATGAGGTGATGGTGACACGGGACAGGGAAAAGGCAGAACTACTTAATGCCTTCTTTGCCTCGGTCTTCTCACAAAAAGAAAGCCATCTTCAACCTCAGCAACATGGAATGGATGAAGGATTAGGGGAAATCCAACCCCAAACAGGGAAACAAGTTGTCCAGGAACACCTGGCTGCTCTAAATGAATTCAAGTCCCCAGGGCCAGATCAACTACATCCAAGAGTATTGAAGGAACTGGCTGAAGTTATTTCAGAACCACTGGCAATCATCTTTGAGAGTTTTTGGAGAATGGGAGAAGTCCCTATCTTCAAGAAGGGAAAAAAGGATGACCCAAACAATTACCTTCTGGTTAGCCTCACATCGATACAGGGCAAGATTCTGGAAAAGATAATTAAGGAAGTGGTCTGCAAAGACTTAGAAACAAATGCAGTCATTGCTAATAGTCAACATGGATTTACCAAAAACAAGTCATGCCAGACTAATCTGATCTCTTTTTTCGATAGACTTACGAGTTGGGTCGATACAGGGAATGCCGTGGATGTAGCGTACCTGAATTTTAGTAAGGCCTTCGACAAAGTCCCCCGTGATCTTCTGGCAAACAAACTAGTAAAAATGTGGGCTAGACAAAACTACAGTTAGGTGGATCTGTAATTGGTTAAGCGAATGAACCCAAAGGGTGCTCACCAATGCATCATCTTCATCTTGGAAAGAAGTGATGAGTGGAGTGCCACAGGGTTCCATCCTGGGCCCGGTTCTGTTCAACATCTTTATTAACGACTTAGACAAAGGGTTAGAAGGCATGATCATCAAGTTTGCAGATGACACCAAACTGGGAGGGATAGCTAACACTCCAGAAGAATAGGCCGAAATGAACAAAATGAAGTTCAACAGGGACAAATGCAAGATACTTCACTTTGACAGAAAAAATGGAATGCAGAAATACAGAATGGGGGACAGCAGCACGTGTGAAAAAAGACCTTCGAGTCCTCGTGGACAACAAGTTAAACATGAACCAACAATGTGATGCAGCAGCTAAAAAAGCCAATGGGATTCTGGCCTGCATCAATAGGAGCACAGTGTCTAGATCCAGGGAAGTCATGTTACCCCTCTATTCTGCCTTGGTCAGACCACACCTGGAATACTGTGTCCAATTCTGGGCAAGGCAATTGAAGGGAGATGTTGACAAGCTGGAATGTGTCCAGAAGTGGGCAACTAAAACAATCAAGGGTCTGGAGAACAAGCCCTATGAGGAGAGGCTTAAAGAGCTGGGCATGTTTAGCCTGCAGAAGAGAAGGCTGAGAGGAGACATGATAGCCATCTATAAATATGTGAGAGGAAGTCATAGGGAGGAGGGAGCAAGCTTGTTTTCTGCTACCCTGGAGACTAGGACGCAGAACAATGGCTTTAAACTATAGGAAAGGAGATTCCACCTGAACATCAGGAAGAACTTCCTCACCGTGAGAGCTGTTTGGCAGTGAAACTCTTTCCCCCAGAGTGTGGTGGAGGCTCCTTCTTTGGAGGCTTTTAAGCAGAGGTTGGATGGCCATCTGTCGGGGGTGCTTTGAATGCGATTTCCTGCTTCTTGGCAGGGGGTTGGACTAGATGACCCATGAGGTCTCTTCCAACTCTATTATTCTATGATTCTATCCTATGATTCTAAGATCACTCTTATGTTGATCTCTTGTATCAGAGTTTTCCTGGCAAGATTGCTTTCGAAGGGGATTCTTTATTTTCTTCCTCTACGACTGAAAGAGTACCCAGGATCACTCAGTGGGTTTACTTGTCTGAATGGGAATTTGAACACTGCTCTCTAAGGATTCCAGTCCAACACTGTGCCCCCTACTTCACACTGGCTATCTGAGCCCATTTATAGATCTGCACCAATTGCATCTGTGGTTATACTGCATTTGGCAATAGCAATTGGATTTAGGCCCTTCTTTCCTTTGGTGGAGAGGGAGAACACAGAATGTGTTCCCAAATATGATTTTTTTTTTGTTCATTTTGCAATCACATTGTTTTGTCACAAGGTTTGGGAAAGTTACTTTTTAGCCTAGAATTCCCAAGCACTCCCTCTACCAGCCAGCAGGATAAGTTCTGTCTACTCATGGAATTTTACATAGAGATCAATTGCTGCTAGCCCATATTTTCCCACCATATTTTCCCATGCGAAAATTCTACAATGTCCTTCAATTGCCAACACTAGTTTTTGTTTCAAAGTGCCATTGTTTCTAAAGCTGTTCTTTCTTTTAAGGAAAGCTTCCGCTAAATTGGATTTTTTTGCAGCTATGTTGGTTGAGGGATTTGGGGAATTAGCATCCAAGCTCTGCATGATTCATTTTTAGTGAGTCGTAGCTTTGCTACATGGAAGTCCACTCCAACCCCACCCATGCTCCTACTAGCCAACTTCCAAGCTCCGTAAATTTTCATTGACTACATGAAGTGATGAGTTGCAAGAAAAGGGCAGTGCTTTTCGTTTGGAAAGACAAGGGCATTTCCCAGTCATGACACACTGTCTTCCTCTTTTTTAGAAACCTTGGAAGTCCCACAGCTTATTCACATATTCTCTATTTCCTAATTTGCACAGTTTGCCTTTTAAGAGGCTGGCTTGCCCCCACTGCCTGGCCCCAGCTCAAACTCAAGTGACTTATTGCTCTTGTTGGCTGTCCAAAGCCTGGCAGATTTTTCTCTGTACAGCTGGCTGCTCTATAAAAAAGGAAAGCCATGAGTAATGTATCTGCTAGGAATGAAAATTCCCAGGAAAAGTGAGAAGCATCTTGCAGATGTTTGATTGCCTGAAGGTGCAAAAAGCAATTTAGTTAGCATCTGTGGCATTCACAACAGGTTCTGCGGGTCCAGACATAAAGAATGCAAATCAGGAAAAAGAAAAGTTTGAGCGTTGCAGCAATGTGGAATGTGCCAAAGGAAAGGTACAGGTAGATACCGCTACTATTGTTCTGAGTAGCTGGCATCAGAAAGCTGGTTTGCTGGGCTCATGTTCAACAAGCAGTATTGGCCTAGCCATATAAGCAAGATGGAACTGCATCACACGTTACATTTCCTGCAGGGAGAAAATCACATCGGTGAAAGGAAAAAGCAATGAATGATTATGTGTGAGAATCCCAGAAGAATCTTTTCTGGTGCAGTTTTGGAAGCTGTACAACACATTGATCTTCAGACACATAGTGTTTGCAGTAAAAGTGATGCTCATAAGATAGACACTTGTATGATCAGCAGCGTTTCTGTAGCAAAAGTGACACTTGTAAGCTGTCCACCCATCCTAAGCTGATGTCTATAGAAGACAGCTGGGGAAAGAATGATCAAGATGGTTAAACTGAATGCTTAGAGCTTTCTGAACTCATACATAGTGTTTATTTATATATATATAAAGATGTAATGTACATTTGTAAAACTGAGTAAACAACAAAACCACTGAACCAAATCACACCAGATTTGGCCACAAAAGACATAGCCATCCAATCTATGTTTTTCAAACAAAAAACCCTAGAAAAATAAAGTTCAAATTAGAGGATGAGGATGAGCCATTTTTAACCCTGGCTGCCGGTCAGAAGAGTAGGCCAGTTTGAAGACGTCAATGAACCACCTTTGGAGGGGTCTGAGATGTAGTCTGGCAAATGGAGTGACCAGGACAGTGGAAGCCATGTGGCCCAGAAGCACCTGGATCTATCAGGCCTGTACCCTTCGACTGGATTTGCAGATGGCGATCTCGTGTTGCAAAGCCAGAAAGCTGTCTGGTGGTAGGAACGCTGTTTGTGATGCAGAGTTGAAGAGGCGTCTGTGAACTTTATCTTTCTCAACAGGATGAGAGTTGACTTCTCTGCATTCAGCTGAAGGCCCAGTGAGTCCAGTAACTGGAGCATGAGGGTCATGTGGAGCTCCAACACAGCAGGGCTGGAGGTGACAAGAAGGCAATCATCCAGATATGGGAAGACAACAATTCCCTGCTTTCTGAGGTGGGCTGTAACCACCTCTATGACTTTGGTAAAAACCTTCAGTACCATCACCAAGCTGAACGGATGAATTGGTAGGTTTGGTCGAGGATTTTGAAGGAGAGTTAACGTATGTGGGGTCTTTGGACTGAAATGTGGAAGTAGGCATCTCAGAGGTCTATGGATGCGACGTAGTCTCCACAGTGTAGTAGCGGGAGAATAGAGGACACGGTGACCATCCAGAACTTTGTGGACCGGATGAAAGAGTTCAGAGCCCTGAGATCTAGGATCGGGCGGAGGCCTCCCCCTTTTTTTTGGAATGGTAAAATACCTGGAGAAGAAACCGTGAATGTCCTGCTCTGAAGGAGAAGGCCGAATGGCTCCCTTTGAGAGAAGCGTGTTCACTTTGTCGAGAATTTCGGGGAATGGCTCGGTAAGCAAAACATGCCCTGTTGGAGGCAGCTCTTCGAACTCTAACGCATAGCCATCTTGGACAATCTGAAAAACCCAGGCATCAGAGGTGATACTCTGCCAAGTATTTGTGAAGAAGGACAGATGGTTTCCAAATTGAGGAGACTGGCGATAATGTGAGGTTAAGGTTTGGAGACCAGGTGGAGTGGTGAAGGCGACAGTGGTAGGCGATGGGGAGGTGGTATTGAGAAGTACACCGTCAAACCCGGTGGCAGGCCTGGTTGTTGTTGGAAGGAGTGCGACCCCTGTGTTTGGGAGGATGTTGGTGGCAACATTGTTGATGTTGCTGGTTCTGCTGTAGCAGCCTTGAGGTGTGTCTGTAGCCCTGTGGTTGGAAGGGCTTATGAGAGTAACTACAGAACCATTGGTGGTACCAGCAGATCCTCTGGGCATGGGGTTGCTGTACCCTGCACTTGGCCGCTAAAATTTTAAAGTCTTGGTTGAACTTTAGTTATCGTCCGTGCCAGCATTAAAAAGGCCAAGTGCATCGAAGGGAAGGTCTTTGATAACTTGCCTGGATGAAGAGGATAGACTGGATGATCTCAGCTAGGAGTGGCATTGAATGGCAAAGTTGTGAGGTGTCACGACCCAGGCTGCAGAGGCACCAATAACCATACACAGAGGCCAGAATCTAACTAATATCTTTATTGAAGGAATATATAAAGTTAATAAAAACAAGTGTAGAAAATAGTCCAGAATTAGACCCTTCAGGAAAGGTCAGAATTAGTCCAAAAAAGCAATGTCCAATAAGAAATATTAAGGTCCAAAGTTGTAATCCAATAACCGAAACACTCACTTTGCCAAGCAAAGTGAGGGGAGATGACAAGGTCCTTTAGTCCATAAAACTTGAGCGTGGCTAGGAAATAACTTGATACTTGAAACAAGGCTTGAACGTGGAACAAGGTAACTAAGAACAAGAACAAGGTCCGTGGAATAACTTGGTAAAATCCGTGAAACAAGGCAAGGATTAGTCCTGGGAAACAAGGCAAAGTCCGTAGGTAAACAAGGCTGGGAAGCAAGGCGTAGGCTGGATAGCAAGGCAAGGCTTGAGCTGAAGCGAGGCTTGAATCGGAGCGCGCTGTCCAAACACAACTCGCTCCGCAGGCTGACGAATTGACTCCGCGAAGTTGCTACGCGGGCAAAACACCTATATAGAGTCCAACTTTCTCACCAGAGCGGTTCTCTGGGAATCAGAAACGAAAGCTAAACTCTGAGACCAGATGTTAAACTCCTTAAAGATTCTCACGAGAACCAATGTTAATTGGCAACATTCTTAGCTGCTATCCTCGCACTCCTGCGCGAAGCTGAATCCAAACTTCTCTGTTGTTTACAAAACTCCCGGCGCAAGAACACGGGAGAAGTAGGCTCTGGGGTTGTTTGACATACTTCTGGGGCACAACTTTCTTGCAGGTGCAAGGTTTCCAGATCTGCCTGGGAAGTATCTGGCTGAGAGGAATCCAGTTCAGACTGGGAAGGTAAAAAACCCAAGTTTTCATCTTCATCAGGGATTACAATGTCCTGAGCAGGACTACAAGGCCCATGGTTCATCACACTATCCCCCTCCTCAGGGCCCCTCCCAAACTGGGGTCCTCTCCCCGAGGCGCGAGGTCGCGGTTTGGTGGGATAGGTCAGATGGAAGCGACGGGTTAGATCAGGAGCATGGACTGTGGAGGCGTCTTCCCAAGAGCGCTCCTCAGGCCCAAAACCCACCCAGTCAATGAGATATTGTAGGCGGCGGCGATGAAAGCGAGAATCCAAAATGTCCTCAACCTCGAACTCCTCCTCCCCATTCATCAAAACAGGAGGGGGGGCCGGTTGGTCTGTATCAGGACGCACACCATCCGCCGGAAGGAGCAGGGAACGGTGAAACACTGGGTGAATGCGCATTGAACGCGGAAGTTGGAGTTTGAAAGTCACGGGGTTTAATTGCGCCACCACTGGATAGGGGCCAATGAAGCGGGCATCTAACTTCCGGCATGGGCGGTGGGAGGGCAGAAAGCGAGTGGACAGAAAAACCCGATCTCCTACCTTGATTTCGGGGCCCGGCTGGCGGTGTTTGTCAGCGTGGCGTTTATAGTCCTCCTTGGCTTGGTCCAGTTGCTGGAGCAAAAGTTGTTGCACCGCTGTGAGTTCCTGCAGCCAATCCTCTGCTGCGGGAACTTCTGAAGTTTCAATGACAGGGGGAAAGAAACGTGGATGGAAACCGTAGTTTGCAAAAAACGGCGTTTCTTTTGTAGAAGCTTGAACTCCATTATTGTAGGCAAACTCAGACAGTGGTAACAGAGAAGCCCAATTGTCCTGTTGGTAGTTTACATAGCAGCGAAGATACTGCTCCAAAGTGGCATTAGTGCGCTCCGTTTGCCCATCTGTTTGGGGATGATGAGCTGAAGATAAGCGAGAGTCTATGCCCAGTAGTTTTTGTAGTGCCTTCCAAAAACGAGAGGTGAATTGAGATCCACGGTCTGTGACTAAACTCTTGGGCAATCCATGTAGTCTGAAAACATGCTGAAGGAATAGATCCGCAGTTTCTTTGGCCGTGGGGAGGCCTTCGCAGGGAATGAAATGGGCTAACTTGGTGAATAGGTCCACCACCACTAAGATCGTGGTGAATCCACAGGAAGGTGGTAGGTCAGTGATGAAATCCGCGGAAATTATTTCCCATGGGCGAGATGGGGTAGGAAGGGGGTGTAAAAGCCCTGAGGGCTTCTCCCTTCGTATCTTGGAGCGCTGGCATACTGGGCAGGTGTTGACATATTTTTCCACATCCTTGCGGATCTTGGGCCACCAAAAATCTCTTAGGATCAAATGCATGGTTTTAAATAGTCCGAAGTGTCCTGCTGGTTTGCAGTCATGACACAGACGAAGCGCTTTTTCCCTGCCCGGTCCGGGTGGGATATAAACATGATTTCTATAGCAGAGCAGCCCATCTTTAAGCGAAAAGGGAAAATGCAGACCTTGGCGAAGTTGGTCCTGCGCCCAGGCATCTGCTTGCTGACTAGCCCTGATTTCTTGAGCACAGATGGGTCCTGGAGTAGGGGAAGTTGAACCAATGGGACTGGATTTGGTGTTCCCCACTGTGAGCGTGGCAAAGTTCTCAGGTTGTAGCAGTTGGGATTCAAAGGTCTCCTTGCGTCCTGCAGCGTATTCCGGTTTACGTGACAGGGCGTCTGCTTGCTTGGTTTGAGCTGGGGTCACATAATGGATCTGGAAGTTGAAACGTTCAAAGAATAAAGCCCAACGTTGCTGCCTCTGATTTAGTTTGCGGGCAGTTCTTAGATGTTCTAGATTACGATGATCAGTGTGGACTTCAATGGGGAATTTGGCCCCTTCTAGCCAATGTCTCCAAGTTTCAAAGGCTGCCTTTATGGCCAGTAGTTCTTTTTCCCAAATGGTGTAATTCCTCTCTGGTGTGGTTAGTTGACGAGAATAAAAGGCACAGGGATGGAGGTGTTCTCCCACCGGTTGTAAGAGTACAGCCCCAATTGCCACATCAGAGGCGTCCGCTTGCACCACAAAAGGGGTTCCAGGATTTGGGTGCTGTAGAATTGGCTGGGAGGTGAATAGTTTCTTCAGTTGCTGGAACCCTTTCTCTGCTTGATCAGTCCAGCGGAAAGGCTGCTTCCCACGGATGCAGCTAGTGATGGGGTCGGACCAGCGGGCAAAATCTGGAATGAACTTGCGGTAGTAGTTCGCGAACCCCAAGAAACGCTGCACCTCTTTCTTGTTAGTTGGCGCCCGCCATTCCAATACTGCTGAAACTTTGGCTGGATCCATGGAAAGCCCTAGAGGCGAGATGCGGTAGCCAAGGAAATCTACCTCTTGTAGATCAAAAGCGCATTTTTCTAGCTTGGCATAAAGTCCGTGATCCCGCAATCGTTGCAACACCATTTTGACGTGGTTCTCATGTTCTGATTGTGATCTGGAAAACACCAAAAAATCGTCCAGGTAGATTATCAAGAATCTGTCTAGATAGTCCTGAAAAATATCGTTGACAAAATGCTGGAACGTTGCGGGGGCTCCGCATAAACCGAAATTCATAACTCGGGACTCGAATAATCCGAATTTAGTCTGGAAGGCGGTTTTCCACTCGTCCCCTTCTCTGATGCGAACTAGATTATAAGCCCCCCGAAGATCCAGCTTGGTGTAGACCTTGGCTCCTCGAAGTCGGTCCAGTAGATCCGAGATTAAGGGCAGGGGATAGCTGTTCCGCTTGGTGATATTGTTCAATGCTCTGTAGTCCACCACCAAGCGTAATTCCCCTGACTTCTTCTTCACAAACATCACTGGGGAGGCGGCTGGGGATTGAGAGGGTCTGATGAACCCCTTGCGAAGGTTTGTCTCTAAGAATTCCCTGAGAGCTTCTTGCTCTGGTTCAGTCAGGGAGTAGAGATGCCCTCGCGGGATCGGGGCCCCCTCCACCAAGTCAATGGCACAGTCATAAGGTCTATGTGGGGGTAATTTTTCGGCTTCTTTCTCATTGAATACATCCCAATACTCGGAGTACTTCTTTGGCAAGGTGATGATGGGCTCGGAGTCTGTGGCATGGCATACCTTGGCTACGAGGCAATGGTTTTGGCAGTACGGTGAAGCAAACTGCAGTTCTCTGTTGGACCAGGAGATGTTAGGGTCGTGGAGTGTCAGCCATGGAATTCCCAAAATCACAGGGAAATGGGGAACCTCGGTAACAAAGAAGGAAATCTCTTCCATATGTTCCCTTATCCACATCCTGGTGGGTTCCGACCACTGGCTTACGGGGCCCGTCTTGAGGGGACGGCCGTCTATGGCTTGCACCACACGGGCATTCTTGAAATCATGATATTGTAATCCCAGAGAGTCGGCATACTCTCTATCGATGAGATTGTTGGTAGCTCCAGAGTCTATCATGGCGTGGATCATGACGGGTCCCCTTTTTGCTGACCATAATGTGACCACGAGAAGGAACAGGACCCCGGTTGGCGGCTCTTGGATGGATTTTTTGACCGGGTTGGCGAGCCTCTCTACACCCGGTCGTTGGCTTCCCCCGCCGGCTGTGTGCCCGTCGGCTCAGACGCCTTCGACTCCGTGGAGGACGCCGCCGCAAGACGGGCGGCAGGCTTCCCTTTGGCTGGGCACTCTCTGGCGAAGTGGCCCCCGTTCCCGCAGTACCAGCAGAGGTTCAAGCGTTGGCGACGGGCCTTCTCGGCGGCATCTAGTCTGGGACGCACATTGCCCAACTGCATCGGCACCTCCTCGCCTCCTCTGGGGTATGGGGTTGGAGGCGGGGGTCTCCACACCGGACGTGGCTGAACACTGGCGGGAGCGGGGGGTTTTGCCCCGGCTCTACCGCCCTGGCCTCGAACCCATTGTTTCCTGTTGGCAATCATGACTTCAGCCCGTAAACATTGATCAATGAGTGCCTCGAGGGTCTGGGGAGGATCCACCTTGGAGATTTCTTCCAGCATTTCAATGTTGAGACCCTCCCGAAATTGTCCTCTGAGGGCTACATCGTTCCAGCCGGTGTTGTGGGCCAGCACGCGGAACTCGGCTATGTACTGAGACATGGGTCTGTCTCCTTGAAGGAGGCGCCGGAGTTTGTGACCGGCTGCCTCCAAATTGTCCTCGATTCCCCAGGTCTCCTTAAGGTGATCCAAGAAGCGTTGTGCTGAATTTAGGTGGGGGGAGGCTTGATCAAACAGGGCCGTCGCCCAGCTAGCCGCTGGTCCATCTAGAAGACTGTAGACCCACGCCACCTTGATGTCTTCTTGGGGAAACTCGGCATCACGGGCCTCTAGATAAGCTTGACATTGGCGGCGGAAAACATGAACCTTAGCAGCTTCTCCAGAAAACTTGGTAGGCAACGCCATGGCCGGGAGGCGAACTCCGCGCTCCCTCAACCCTTTTATTTCTCCATCCTGCGCGTTGAGTCTGTCACGGATGCGGTCCACTTCGTCCTTGCTGATGGTGTAGCTGAGCGGCTGTCCAGCCGGCGCGGCTCCGGTAGACATCCTGGCCTCGGTTAGTTGGTGCTTATGGGTGGCGGAGTCAAACTGTCACGACCCAGGCTGCAGAGGCACCAATAACCATACACAGAGGCCAGAATCTAACTAATATCTTTATTGAAGGAATATATAAAGTTAATAAAAACAAGTGTAGAAAATAGTCCAGAATTAGACCCTTCAGGAAAGGTCAGAATTAGTCCAAAAAAGCAATGTCCAATAAGAAATATTAAGGTCCAAAGTTGTAATCCAATAACCGAAACACTCACTTTGCCAAGCAAAGTGAGGGGAGATGACAAGGTCCTTTAGTCCATAAAACTTGAGCGTGGCTAGGAAATAACTTGATACTTGAAACAAGGCTTGAACGTGGAACAAGGTAACTAAGAACAAGAACAAGGTCCGTGGAATAACTTGGTAAAATCCGTGAAACAAGGCAAGGATTAGTCCTGGGAAACAAGGCAAAGTCCGTAGGTAAACAAGGCTGGGAAGCAAGGCGAAGGCTGGATAGCAAGGCAAGGCTTGAGCTGAAGCGAGGCTTGAATCGGAGCGCGCTGTCCAAACACAACTCGCTCCGCAGGCTGACGAATTGACTCCGCGAAGTTGCTACGCGGGCAAAACACCTATATAGAGTCCAACTTTCTCACCAGAGCGGTTCTCTGGGAATCAGAAACGAAAGCTAAACTCTGAGACCAGATGTTAAACTCCTTAAAGATTCTCACGAGAACCAATGTTAATTGGCAACATTCTTAGCTGCTATCCTCGCACTCCTGCGCGAAGCTGAATCCAAACTTCTCTGTTGTTTACAAAACTCCCGGCGCAAGAACACGGGAGAAGTAGGCTCTGGGGTTGTTTGACATACTTCTGGGGCACAACTTTCTTGCAGGTGCAAGGTTTCCAGATCTGCCTGGGAAGTATCTGGCTGAGAGGAATCCAGTTCAGACTGGGAAGGTAAAAAACCCAAGTTTTCATCTTCATCAGGGATTACAATGTCCTGAGCAGGACTACAAGGCCCATGGTTCATCACATGAGGACTGATCGATCCTCATCGGAGAGATTGGCAAAGAAAGGCCTTCTCCCACAGTATTTGTTGATAAGTTCCCATGCAGGCTCCGTATTTAGCCATCCTATAGAGGAGGAGGGCGCAGGAATAGAGTTTTTGACTGACTGCATCAAATCATTTGCCTTCTCGGTCACTCGGGGTATTGGACAGTCGGCCTGAGGATTGGGCTGCTTTGACCATGATGGAATTTGGGTTGGGGTGATGCTTTAGCAACTCTAGAGAATCATCGTAGGTCTGGTACCATGCTTCGATCCTCTTCGAAGTTCGCAGTATCGACAATGGGGTTTTTCAGGAAGCCTGGATCACATCCAGCAAATACGGAAGGAAAGGCAATAGAGTGGCTGTAAGGGCCTCTGCCTGGACTCTTTGGAACACCGGGCAGTAATGGTCTTAGAAGTTTGCTTTATTTCTAGGCCCAGAGTATCAGCCATTCAGACTATTTGGTCGGCAAAGGCATGAACACTGTCTGTCGGAGAAGGCGGGTCGACCTCGTAGGCCTCCGGAGCAGGCGAAAGATCGAGGCCTAGTGACAAGACCAAATCAGAATGTACGGAATCTGCAAGGTCATTGTCCTGCTCATCGTCCTTGGTCCTTTGAAGGGACTGAAGAGGAGAGGGTGGCACAGTCTGTGGAGGAGGTAAGGCCGGCAGAAGAGAGGAAGAGGTAGGTTGAAGGTCTTTCGAAGCAGAGGCTTGTGCAGCTCTAGTTAGATGGGCCATTTGCCTTCCCCTTTCTGGAGTCACCAAAGGTAGGAATAGATCCTGGCGAGTCTGTTGGGGCTGGAACCGACACCTGGACCACCATCTGGGTAGAGTGGTGGGGTGAATCCTGGATTTCACCTTCAGACAACTGGCAGGTCGGAGATTGAGATAAAGATCTTTGAGGTTGCACTGGTTGGATCGGTGAGGTGGCCTAGACGACCTAGATGAGGTGGCCAAGGAGGAAGGAACATCCTTCTTAGAGGAGGCTTAAGAAGAGCCTCTTTTTCAATGGAGGTTGCCTCGAAGGAGCCCACATGGATTTGCCCAGCGTTGGCAGAATCGGGCAAGAAGCTGCAGAGTCTGATTGGGCACAGCGTGGTTCCTCATGAGCCCTCTTAAAGGCGATCTTCATCACCGATGTGTGAGCGATTCGATGTCACGGAGGCCACCGAGCTCGAAGTCGAGGAAGGCCCGACCCTGCCTGAACAAGTCGACACCGTGGTGGTAGTTACCATGCAGGGAGGTTTCAAAGTCTTAAAAGTTTTCAAAGCCTTCGGAGTTTTTGAAGGCATTGAGCTGGCCTTCGGTGGAACCAAGGTGGAAGGTGAGGGTGGAGGTGCGCAAGATCTTTGATAGAGGAGCGCCTTAAGCCGGGCCGCTCTGTTTTTTCTGGCTTGGGATGTGAAGGCAAGGCAATGGCGGCAAGAACCAACTTACGTGGCCCTCGCCAAGACAGAGCAGGCATTTAGCATGCCCTTCTGAATCAGGAATTTTAGCTGCACATTCAGTGCATCTCTTAAAATGCATAGTAGACATCAGGAAGATCAGGAAGATTCCGAAGCGAGCTTTGCGGTGGAAAAAAAAGAACTAGGGAGCGAGTGTCCAGAGCTGCCTTTTATGCCTTGTGGGTGGGGGGATTACTGCCAAAATTTGAAAGATTCAGTTTGGAGAGTTTACGTTGGAGCCTGCGCAGGCACAGATATCTCCATTAGTGTGCATTCACAGAGTACATGAAGAAAAATGATTTTTTTCATGCACTAAATGTCTTTGAATAAAAGGCTGGAGTTTCTTAAAAGTACTCAGCGCTGACACTTGATGCGCAGGTGTCAGCAGTGGCCCGGAGGGCTATTGCACAACTAAAACTTGTGCGCCAGCTGCAACCATACCTCGTGAAGTCTGATCTGGCCACGGTGGTCCATGCCTTAGTTACCTCTAGATTGGATTATTGTAATGTGCTCTACGTGGGGCTGTCCTTGAAGACAGCCCAGAAACTTCAACTGGTTCAACATTCAGCAGCCAGGCTACTAACAAGCAAATTACAGGGAGCAGTCAACTCCCCATTTAAGGAGCTCCACTGGCTGCCATTCATCTTCCGGGCCCAATTCAAGGTGCAGGTGATCACCTACAAAGCCCTGAATGGTTCGGTCCCTGCCTACCTTTGTGACCACATTTCCCCCTGTGAACCTGCGCGATCTCTTCATTCATTGGGGGAGGCCCTCCTCTCGCTTCCACCGCCGTCACAAGTGTGGCTGGTGGGCATGAGAGAGAGGGCCTTCTCCGTGGTGGCTCCCCGGCTCTGGAACTCGCTCTCCAGGGAGGCCCTCACCCTGTTAGCCTTTAGGAAAGGTTTTAAAACCTGGCTTTTCCACCATGCTTTTGGAGAATGAATTTTCATCCTCATGATAGATCCTGTCCCAGTGACCATTACTTTATTTGATGCACTTTACTCTATTCCATCAGTTGGAAATAGCTCCAGTGTCCACCCCATCCCAGGTCTCTTATTGATTGTAGCACTTTAGTCATCTACCTTATCCCCTGTGTTTACAACATTCACTCTGTGCACTTTGGCCCAGTCTGTTTTTATGACTTTTACTCTGGTGTCTAAATTATGTTTAACTGTATTATGCTCAGCATTTTAATTTAATATGCTAATGTGTTTAAATTTTGTATTTTATTATGATGTGTTTTTATTTTCTGTTTATTGTAATTACCCGGGCTTGGCCCCATGTAAACAACCCCGAGTTCCTTTGGGGAGATGGAGGCGAGGTACAAAAATAAAGAAGTTGTTGTTTTTGTTGTTGTTGTTATTTTATCAGATGTATAAACACCAATCCTGTACAATCTACAGGTTAGCTCCCCAAGCTCCTGAAGACACACTTCATAAGGCCTGGCAATGCTCTAGATAGGCAATTTTCCCCTCCTTGCATTCAAATGTATCTCAAAGTATAAAACTGTCCTGAGGGGGGGGGGGGAATCACAGTAGGCCTATTGAACTATGCTCTCCACCGAGCTTTGAGTAACCAACATGTAGCTTCCAAAGAGCATCTAGGAGCAGCAGAGCTACAGTTCCAGCACTTATTTAGTTTATATTTAGCCACTCCGAGTCCCTTATGGAGAGATGGGGTGGGATACAAATAAAGATGATGATGATGATGATCATCGTCATCATCATCATCATCATATCATAGCTTTCCTCAAAAACTAGGACTCAAAGTGATCACAACAAAAGTAAAAACAAGATACAATATAAACTCAATAAGTTACTATGCTGAAGCATAAATATAATGGATAATTCCTGAGCACTTCCATGTTGACTTCATTAGCATTTCACATTACAAGTGAATCTTCTTTCACTTTTGTTTACCAATGAAATTAAGGATCTCATCACATTAGGGATTTTTAGCATCCTAGAATGCTTGGAGAATGCTGGGAGGATGGAGCTTGCCGGATGCTATCAGATGATGCACAGCTACCTCCGGTGGAGCTCTCTTCTTCCTGACTGCTGCAAGCATCCTAGGACGCTGAAAAGAAAACACAGGGGACTTCCCATGTTTCATAGAACAAGTCTAGCATGGGGGGGAGGCAGGCAGAGATCCCCCCCCCGCCTGTGAGATGGGTAAGTGGAAGCTGTGGGTGATGTAGGGCAACAGGTTCCCCCACTAGCCACTGGATTCGCCACAATGCATGGCGAATTCCCCCACTGTCACCCGTGAATTGGACCTCAATGTGATCAGGTCCATAGTGGAAGCTGTGGCAACCTCTCTTCTCACTTTCAGCTTTGAGAAGAAGGAAATGCTAGCACACTCTGTTGGCTGGTGATTTCCATGGCAGAAAAACAGTGAATCCATTTTGGTTTTAATTTAAACTTTTGAGGATCTATCCAAAGTTTTAAACTAATATGGTGATATAACTTAGCATCATGAATGGCTCCTTTAAAATTCAGTCTTAAATCTGGAATGGGTTCTGTACCACACTGACATGAAAGTTACCTTTAGAAACAAGTGAATCCAAGCTTCAGCTATATGCATACCATTTTAAAGCAGCATTAAGATCATCATAGAAAAGGGGGACAGAGGTACACTTTGTGACTTTCCTAGGGTCTCATCACTTTAATCTTCCACTTTAATCCACTTTAAATGCTGTTTTTCCCCATGTAAGCAGTGACTTGAGAAACTGCAAGTCGCTTCTGCTGTGAGAGAATTGGCCATCTGCAAGGACATTGCCCAGCAGACGTGCAGATGTTTAGATGTTTTTACCATCCTTGTGGGAGGCTTCTCTCATGTCCCCACATGGAGCTGGAGCTGATAGAGGGAGCTCATCCACACTCCCCCCGGGTTGGATTCCAACTGGCAACCTTCAGGTCAACAACCCAACCTTCAAGTCATCAGTCCTGCCAGCACAAGGGGCCCCTTTTAAATGCTGTGACAGCCTCCTGCAGAATTCAGGGGTTTGTAGTTTAGGGAGGCTCAAGGCTTCTCTGGATGAGCAGTTTAAAGGCCCCTCCCTAAACAACAAACTCTAGAATTCTGCAGGAGGCTGTCACAGTATTTAAAGTGGATCAAAGTGGAAAAATGCTCACGTGTGATGAGTCTCAGTCTTCTCTATTAGCATAGCAAATATTTCCATGCAAGTGTTTTTGCCAGTAGTACCACTGTAACATTTCTAAGACTACACATTTATTTGTATGTTCTACTGAACATAGTGGACCTTTCTTCTGAGTAAATGTGCTAGAGAATCTAGTGATATGTAAGGGCTGTTTCTCAAACCTAGCATGTATCTGATATAAATCTCATGTCCTAGGCTGGAGTTGTTCCTGTTCTGCTTTTGCATTATTGCATGCAAGTTTTATCCATACATATCTAAAGAGTAACACAACAATAACTGGTGATACATAAGCCTCAAACATTTGCATTTGTGTGTTGTAACCAGATTTAGTCATCATTTGAAGTGTTGACTTACTCACTAAACTTAATGAACATCAGGTAGCCATAACAAAATTGTCCCATTGTTTTCAGTCATGTGTTGCATGCCTGCCTAAAACTAGCTGTAATACTTTCTGTTTTAAACTCAGATTTTGTTAATTCAAGCACCACATTTAGAGACAGTTTGAGAATTCTTTAGGTAGAAACATAAGATAAAATGGAAAAGCATACACACACACAAACACCCTTTCCATTTTAGTTCATGTTTATATATATTTCTCTATGGGTTATGTAACTGCCTGAGATACCCTCAAAGTTACAAATACATAGATATGGGAATCCAACTGTTTTAAATGAAGCTTATTTATGTCCATCTATAATCTGAGATATACATTCCTCTTACAAAATTCTGAAGGTGAGGTTTTGAGATTCTCCTACCTTAAGGCAGTGCCATGTAAATTACATTTATTTCCCCTTAGTCCTGCCTTCTCAAATGTGAAAGCCTACACTTGACTTAATACAAGCATGATATTCCATCAGGGAGGGTGTACACGAGGAGAAAATCCTGAATGTACGTGTTGAAGCAGATACATTCTTAACACGTCTAGCCTCACTAGGAAAAACTGCCTAGGAGAAAGGTGAGAAGTGGGAGCAGAACAGCATGGGAAGGATTATGATTACGTGATCTGTCAGAAGGGTTGGATGTCCTGAGATTGGATTTCACATCAGCGCGGACCACAGGCCTCCTAGAGACACAGCCAGCAATTCAGAGTCCAAGCTGCAAGCTTTAAAAAGAAGCAAGGCAGTACAGCATTCTGTTTCTGCCTGTCCTAGTTCCTAATGCAGGTGAGGGATCACATGACTGAACATTCCTTTGCAGAAAACAATAGCAGCAATAATTTTTTGTGTATCTAGAAACCAAGCAGCTTAAGAAGAATAGTGCTACTCTCACCTTTTCAATGAAGTCTAAATGGGAGGTTGAATCCATTAAAAATGTGGGTTCCCCACACAAGCTGTTCTGTCAGATCTAGGTCATTAATATCCATGAAAGCAGTATGAATTTCTGGCTCTTGAAATATGTCATGCTGAGGTCATAATGCCAAATGTGTGGGTGCCATGAATCTGGTTTTTAATTTTGATGCAAAGCACATGAAACATTTAATAGATGTGTCTTAGGCTAATACACAAATTTTCTAAACACTGTGATCTTAAAAAAAACCATAATTAAGCACAGAGCAAAGAGATTTTTTTTTTAACCATCCCCCCCCCCCCAATTTGTCAGGCAATATCACCAGTAGGTTTGCTGGCTGGGGGATTTTGTGAGGGGATGTTATCGTTCAAGAAAGTAACATCTCCAGTTTATGACAAACATTCTATTGACTCTGCATTCAGAATTAACACAATTGTAGGCAGATTCAGTTAAAGAAAACTGTAGGAATGAGTGGAAAGACAGGATGTTCCACAGTCTTTAAACCCCATCTTTTCCCCCCCTCAATGTAGGGCAGAAAGGGAAACAAGTAACAAGTGGGGTATTGCATGAATGCTACTCACATCTCACGTGCCACCTATTTTAGTATGTTTCCTCCATACTACAGCTGCTACTCAAGAAATCAAATGAACAGGTAGCCTTTTTTTTGTCCCATCTCATGGCGCAGAAGTGCTCAGATAACACCAAAGGGATTTTGGCCAAACATTTTAACCTGTAGGAAGGATTTCAGACACCTTATATCTCAATGACATTTCTTGATGCACAAAAAATATGCTTGAAGGAATCATCAAACTATCAAGAAAGCTTTCAACTGAGGTCTGATGGAGAAATCCATGTAGAAAAGTTTGCTACTGTGGGTTCTACAGGACTGAGCCATGAATGGACACTGATAATGTCTCAGTCAGATATTTCTGTCAGATATCTTTTTCTGTAAAGGCTGCATGATTTTTTTCATCCAGATGTTAACATTTATGACCATTATTGTTCTGTGGATACTAAAGCATTCCTTGAAAGAAAACCCCACAATGGTGTAAATTTGGTCGCCAGTCCCAACCAGAGTAGACCATTGAATCAAGGAGCTTTTTATGAATGCTGAGGACCCTTCCACACAGCCATATAACCCAGAATACCAAGGCACAATATCTGCATTGAACTGGGTTATCTGAGTCCACACTGCCATATAATCCAGTTCAATGTGGATTTTATACAGCTGTGTGGAAGGAGCCTGAGTTACCATTTGGTAATTGATATAGTGGATCTATTCTGTCTGGGGCTAACAATTGGATTAGTCTGATGACTGGAGCTGAATGACAAGTGGCAACGTGTGGCAAAAAGCTCTTTCATGAAACAGCAAGAACACCAAATCTCTGTCCTGTAAGGAACAGTTTTCTAGACTAGCTTTCTTCTTGATATACTAATGTGTATATGTAGACTCACACTCTTCTTCCGACTGTATTTAAAGGAATCTTCCCCCTTTCACCAGGATTCCTCCTGGGCAATCTGAAATGGAACAGTCCAGAAACAGGTTTAGATAAGCTCATCTGCTGCTTGCATAAAGCAAGTGATTCATTTCCCCTGCAGGCTTTGTTTTATCTAAGAACACCTTTTATCTAAGGTGGCTTCAGATTGAGCAGAGAAGACCAGTAAAATCAGGAGGTGTTTTGTGGTTGCTGAAGGATTGCTTAACCCTTTTCTTCCTACCCATGTGCTCAAAACCAGTCCTCTACAGATGCTTTTCTCCTTTAATGTAAAAGATACCAATCCTAGTGTATATATATATATCTCTGGGAGAAAAGCAACTGGGTATGGTTTTGATCAAACAGACAGCTGAGAAAAGCAAGACTAGAACATCTCCTTATTGAACCCTGTTCCAGTTTTCTACTCAGTCTGAATGCACCCGCAGCTGCTTTCTTTGGTTTTAAAAGAAGGATGTTTCTGATGAAAAGACTCATCAAACATGGAATAACTCTATCCTTAGCTTTAGACCAGATGCTGGCCCTCCAGGTGTTAATTTAATTCTTCATCAACACTAGCAAGCCTGGTCAATGGTGAGGCATTATGCAAGTCATTGCTCATTAGCACTTGTAATCTCATCATTTCTTTCCCTCCTGTTTTGGTGTATGCCCTAGAAACCTGATGAAGATAAGAAAAGGATTTGTTCATTCACATAAAATGGAGTACATGTTTCCCCTGCCCAAGTCACTACTAAGCTGCTTCTATGTGTTTCCAAGGCAGCCCTACCATTAGACATAGTGAGAATGGATCCCAATCCTTGCACAGGATCCTCCTTCAAGGATCTACACATCTCTTCACCCCCACTCCAACTCAAGGCCATGATCATATGTTTCAGCACATAGAATTTAACACCAAGTCTGCTCCGGTCTTCCTCCATCCGATCAAATACTTTTTCTAACATCTTGCCTGATGAAGACATTGGGAAATCTTCCTGGATTGGTCAAAGAAAAGACTTATGCTCGTGCAGATTTTGGAATGCTTGAGCTAATTTTAAAAAATGGCTACCTTTGTTTTTCATCTCTTGAGTGCTGGTCTGCCTGTTTGCTTGCTGTCTCTCTGACCCTCTCTCATAGATTTCTCTTCTTCTTCTTCTCCTTCTTCTTCATCTTCTTCTTACACTACCTGCCTGGTTCTGAAAGAAGAGTTGGCTCTGTCCTTGAGAGTTTATGCTTGGCCCGTCTGATCAAATGCCCATGGAGACTTCCCGTCTTCTCCATCTTCCTGGAGACAGCTTGATCAGGAGGTAGTACTAGCCAACAGCCTCTGCCTACGCAAATGTGTTCAATTATGCAGCACTAACAGCTTTGTCATTCTAGCCCCGCCAAAAGAAGCCTTGCGAACTCCGTCTTTTCCTCCCCCTCCCCACTCTCCTTTTCCTTCTCTTTGCTGTAGTATCTCAATGCATAACAGAGGGAAAGGGGAGGGGGAATTCTCCCTTCCCATCCTTTGTACAAACCAGACAATATTTAGTGGTGGACTTTTAACTTTCAGCCACAATGAGTGTTTATACTTTAATGTTATGAAGAACTGGAAAAGCACAAAACCACTCCCTGAGGGCAAAGGGTATCATTGTATATACTAGGAACTATCTATATTTCCCCAGTGCCAGGCCTTATGTAGCCAGAATGATACTATCTGCAAACAAAAGGGATCTCTACAGGTTTGGTAAGCCGCAAGGTTTGCAAAAGTCTAAAAAGCTCTTTGTGGGGAATAAGAATTGAAACAGAACAACACAGCAAAATGGCTTGATTCAGGCTGTGTCAATGGATACGGAACTCAGATTTCGGGTGGGGGAGATTATTGGAAAACCAGGTGGGAAGGCAAAAGGAATCAAACTTTCTGAACAGGAGCATTCTACCGTCATCTTTTCTCCTTGCTATCCAACATTTCACAAATGAAAGCCAGGACTCATGTGACTAAACAATTGTACAGTGCAGTTAATACAATACCAGGTAACACAAGCTAAGAGAGGCTACAGCAGTTTGATTTTGCTCAAGCCTTCTGGGAAGGGTAAGATCTGCCCTCTCCTCTCTGCTGTGAATCGAGTGCAAACTACTTTAGCACATTGAACTCAGTTTGCTCTCAGTTTGAGACCAAAGTGGAAAAATGAAAGTGGGAGAGAGAAACTGGGACATTTTTTAAAAACAAAAACAAATAAAAAAGTGGGATGACATCGGAGTTGTCCCTATGAAATTGGGATAGTTGGGGGTGGCATATATCTTCCAAGGTTCCCTGTCTCTTTCCTCATCAGAAATTGAACATTTTCCTGCAGTTCTTACATTTCTGCCTATGCAGCTCATTTTGAAATTATATCTTATCTGCAAAGCTCTTGTTTCTCCCTTTGTCCTATCTGCCCTTTGCAGTCCTTCCTGCTCAGCACTAAGTGGTATATTGCCAAAGGGAGAAGTAGAACAATGGGGTAAATGTGGCATAGAAGTTATCACCACATCAACATCTTTTTTCCCCCTCCTGGATGCTAATATTTGGGCTCCTATTCTGATACCAAGATCAATGCCATCTGAACTATAGGTGGAAGGAAGGGACCAGCATGGGTTGAAATTTTGACACTGTCTGCCTTCAAATCACAAACTTGCAGAAATGATTTCAATTGATTTGATTTTATACTAGCTTGGGAACCCGGCGATGCCCAGGTTATTTGATAAAGGCATTATTTGTCTTTGATTGTTAGGTATTCTCAGTTTGGAGTGGGTGAACTACAATTCCCAGTATCATGGGTCAATCCTCCCCAAACCCTGCCAGTATTCAAAGTTGGCCATTTTGGGTCTGTGTACCAAGTGTGGTCCAGATCTGTCGTTGGCTGGTCATTGCCTGGCTGCAGTGCTCTCTGGATGGGAGTGAACTACTACAACTCCCAGATTTCTGGGGCAATTGTCCCAAAACATATGTCAGTATCCACAGCAGGCAATGTTGAGTCTGTGTGCCAAGTTTGATCCAGATCCATCGTTGGCTGGGTTCAGTGCTCTTTAGATGCAGGTGAACTTCAACTCCCAAAATCAAGGCCCATTTCCACAAACCCCTGCAGTATGTTCAGTTGGTCATGAGGCTTCTCTGTGCAAAGTTTGGTCCCGGTCCATTGTCGGTGGGGGGGGGGTCACTGTTTCTCTGGATGCAGGTGAACTATAACTCCCTTTCCCCCAAATTTGTCCAATATGCTCTTTTGGTTATGGGGGCTCTGTGTGCCAAGTTTGGTCCTGGTCCATCATAGGAGGAGTTCGGAGTGCTCATTGATTGCAGGTGAACTATAAATCCCAGTACCTACTACTCCCAAATGTCCAGGCCAATTCCACTCAAAACCCACCAGTATTCAAATCTGGGCATATCAGGTATGCATGGCAAGTTTGGACCAGAGCCATCATTGTTTGGGTTCATAGCATTCTGGGTGTAGGTGAATTACAACTCTACATTCCCCAGTAGGAGTCACAGTGCTCTGATTTGAAGCAGGGTGAACTACAACTTCCACCATGTGGAGTCAATCCCCCAAACTCCTCCAGGAAGTGTAGTTGTGCTGTGTTTGTTCTGTAGATCGATTTGAAAGGGAAGGACAGTAGGCGGGGTCATGCAAATTTCACACCAATGGGGAACCCTGGGATGCCTGCCTGTGGTGGAGGAAAATGCACAATCTAGAATGAAATGGTCCCGAAAGAAAAGCTTTCCTTGGGTGGTGGTTCGTAGTGTTTGGGAAGGACATCGGTAGGGTTTGGGCTACATGTTCATGGAGCTCGCTGTAACCGCAATGTCAGTGGAAAAGAGTGACTTGCTGGCTCCTCAGCACTGGGAACCATAGCCTGTCTGTGGAGGTCGGAGGATGTCTGTGTGAGCGGACACCCGTGCCACATACATGCATACGGGTTTTCACTTTTATTATGGAGATATATATATATATCTTACATTTTCTCCTTCAAGATGACTTAAGACAAATTAAAATTCAGTAACCTTTTAATGCAAGAGTCTTTAAATAACCGAATTGATTAAAAAACACTGAATTAAAATCCTTTTAAAAAATGCATTAAAACAAAGAAAGAAAAATGAGACTGCTGCCACTGTAAGGCAAGAGTCAAGGCCTACCTAAATGAAAAGGTAATTTTCTGTCAGCAGAAATAGAGCAGAGACGGGCCAAGTATGCCTCCTATGAGAAGGAATTCCACAAATCGGGAGCAGCCACTGAAATGCCTGTCTCCAATATCTTCATCGTCAGCTTCTGGAGCATGGAAATAAGGGTGAGACAGAAAGAGAAAGAGAATGTTGAGTGAAGAAAACTTTGCTGGTTATGGATTAAGCAGAGACTTGACTTTGCATGGGGCACAGATCCACATATGGGTAGGGCTGCCTATTCCAAAGGCATCATTAGGAAACCACATCCATATCCTTGGAACAATTTTCACTGATGCAGATCAGCAGCAAGAACCAGCAACTGGCAGTTGTTTCATCAAATATTTTTTTCCAACTTGGTAATGTCCAAATCACCCCCAGCCAGCATGTCTATGTTAGATGGGGAAGGATGAGAATTTCCATCGAAGACATCTTGGTGAGGAGAGGGTACCAGATTGAAGAAGGTTCTATAAGGGAGCCAGATTAACTAGTTCTAGTGACTTCAATATGATATCAGTCTGGGAAAAGAATTGGCAGTATGGGAGCAGAGGATCTCAGTAACCACTCTGTCCCATTGCCTCTGCAGGTGCACGTTTTAGTCTTGAGACGGTCTTAAGGGGTCTAAGAGTGAGCAGCAGCACATCACCCCCAATGCCATGGGTTGTTGATGATGCCCTTTTCTGATCCCGGCTTCTGACCCTTGCTCTAGATAGGATAACAAGGTCAGTAGGGTAAAGGGAGCCAACCTGCGAGATCCCAAAATGGCCTCAGTCCATGAAGTGCCAGGCTGAACTGTGCTTTGGCTTCAAAGAAATGTTGTGTAATTTGGCCTATGTTGCATTATTCTCTTTTCGAATGTCACATCTCCAAAAACAACCCAACTGAACCTGGAAACACTGGCCTCCAATCCAAAGTTCAAGTACACAGTGGAAAGTGAATGAAAAACAAAATTGCAACTTTGGCATTTGGTTTCATCATATTGAAGAGTGATTCTGCTTGCTTTTTAATACCATTTTCTGCCATGTGAGCTTCTAATCCCAAAATCTGCTTGCATAAAATTGCCCACCTAACAATCTCAGCCAGTGCGACAGATAAAGTGGGCAGGAAACCAAGTGAAGAAGCTTCCTGCTCTCTCTGTGGCTCAGAATGAGTCATGTCTCCCTCCCTAATCTCTCTTCCTCTCCTGCTCCTTTATGCCTTCAGTAGTCATGCAGAGGAGAGGATAGACAGAGGACTTTGGAGAGTGTCTTCTTATTGAAGCCATACTTGCAGGCCTATTGATTTTCTTCTTTCCCATCTGAGCTGTGGATAGGGAAGACCAGAGAGGGTCCTCAAAATCTTTAAACAGAGGGTCAGTTCATGATCCTCTGTTTGGGGGAACAGACTATAGGTTTTTTGGGTTTTGTTGTTGTTGTTTTTTTTAAAAAAACACCAATGAATTCCTATGCACTCTGCGCATATCTTATTTGTAGTGCAAAAAACCACGGAAGAACAATACAATATTTAAAATGAAGAACAATTTTAACCAACATAAACTTACCAGTATTTCAACAGGAAGTGTGGGCCTGCTTTTGGCTGATGAGATAGTCAATTGTGATTATTGTTGTGTCCTTCAAGTCACTTCTAACTTAGGGTAACCCTAAGTCTAAGGTTTAGGGTGGAGCCTGGGTAAATGATCTTGGAGGGCTGCATCCAGCCTGCAGGCCTTCGTTTGGGGACTCCTGGAATGCACTGTAGAACAGTGGTTCCCAACCAGTGATCTGTGGGGGCATAATTCACACACACACACACACACACACACACACACACACACACACCCTTCTTCCCCTGCTGGCCATCCTTCATCCTTATATTTAGCAAGTGACTTCCCCAGTAGAGCTCTGCTAAGAAATTGTTTGGTTGTAGCGGCAGCACATTGAAGCAGAAAGGGTCCCGCCACCCCCACTTTCCTGCATTTATTTTTAATATCAGAAAGCACACAGCCCAACAAATAATATATGAGAAAGAAATAATGAAGTGATTGCCATGCAACAATGTGTCCCAACCCCTCCCACAAAGCCATCCCAATCTAGAGTGAAGCAAAACACAGCAACAGACCAGATCCCCCAAAAACCGCAAAGAAATGAATTTTGATATACAAGGTGTGTCAGGATAAAGGCCGCTATGCTTTATTTATTATTTTTTTGGGTCTGTGTAGACAGGCCCATTATTTAGACCAGCCTGTAGAATGTGTCCCTCCATCACATTCACAAAAGGAACAAATGGAAATTAAAGGCATTCTCAGCATGCACACTTTGTAACCTTTAGATGTAGCTCCAAGCCAAACAAAGGAGTTTGACAGGTAGTTTTACAGGTGGAATTCAATTCTGGCTCAGTTCTGGGTGGCTTGCTGTCTTCATCTATTGTTTCTCTTTACACAGGAAACCTCTGCCTTCCATTCTTTGCTTCATTGATTACTTGATGCTACATTCCATCCACATTCACAATCTACCTCCCTTTCTCTTTCTACACATGCGTATCTGGATAATGCTACCCATGGAACAATCTGACCACTAAGAACCTCATCACATTGAAAATAAGCATCCTAGGATGGTTAGAGCCTTCTTCAGAGACGGAGCTCCACGGCAGCCATTACATGACCTTGTGTGACTTCCGGCTGTGGCTCTGCCCCCAACATTGCTGGACACTCTCCCTGCCAGCACATTTCAGCCCTATTTGGACAATGCTTCCCCTGTATGATGGGGAAAGCATTGCCGTGCCAGTGCAGCACACATGGCAACAGAGTTGGCCCTCACATTGATCGTTTTGCCAGGCCTGCTAGCAAAACAGCATGGGGGTAGGGGCTCTCTCATCTGATAAGGTCATAAGAAGCTAAGGGATGATCTATTTGTGGTGGTCGCCCTTCTGTAGACCTCACATGATCTCTGTAAAAAATATTGACAACAGAGTAGGGTAGTTCTGCATTCAGAAAGTAGTTTAGCCCTAGAATGATATTTGAGTTGTACTCCTCTGAGATAGTTTTTTGTATTCAATCATCCCTCCAACAAGTGAACAAAAGGAAAACAAAACCAATCCTGTAGCCTGACAGTGAATCACATCTCATCCCTTTTTAATAGAATGCAACCATCTGAAAACAGATGTGAGATAATTTTGCAATTTTCTCCTGCAATCCTCAATTTTAATTTCTACTGTCTTGCTTTGCCTTCTTATTTTGTTGTATGAAATTGCCTTCAGGGCCCTCCCACATAGCCATATAACCCAGAATATCAAGGCAGATAATCCAAAATACCTGCTTTGAACTGGTTTATCTGAGTCCACACTGTCATATAATCCAGTTCAATGCAGATTTTATACAGCTGTGTGGAAGGGGTCTTAGTTAACACTTATGCTACATAACTCCTTGCTGATTTTGATTTTTCTCACTGTGTGGGTGGGGATCCTCCAGATCCTTTGGATATCTTCTCTCAGGAGTCCCAGCCAACATAGGCATTCATCAGGGATTGTAGGAATGGATGTCTGAAAAGTCTGGAAAACCAAGGTTCCCTAACTTGGTTGAATAACATCAATATTTAGACATGAGGAAATGCATGTTTAAATCATCCATATTGGCATACTGACACCTGTTCTCCATGTTGGTTCCTGCTGACTCTAGGGCTCATTTTCACCTGACCTGTGAGAATAGGATCGTAACTGATTCCCGCCACAAAGCCAGCCCCTCCTGCTGAAAGTCCACTTTCAGAGGTTGCTGACTGGAGGGAACAATTAGTCTTGATACAAAATCATTCCATGCTCCAAACATGTGCCAAGAATATGGCAGGGTGTTTATGTTTTTGTCCAACCTGAAGATTGTTGCAAGAAAAAAGGAAGAAAGTAACAAGTGTGAAAAAGTATGAGATGAGAAAGAAGAAAAACCTCTATCCCATCCCCATTCTCTCCTGCTAGTATGAGCCAACAGGGAATTGAAAAGGCATTTTTTCTATTTTGGGTCTTTCTTCTTCCTCCCAGGTTCTAAAACCACTTATTATGCCTGGAACACACCCACTGAATTAGCAGAACTTACATGTGTTGACATATCAAGTTTTCATTAACTCCGTGAGTTTACTTTCATTGGGAAAAAATTGGATTTATGACATTGTACATTTATTAATATTTGCATGATGATTTAAATGTTGTTGTCTTGATGGTGTTAGAAAATCATCTTGAATGGTTGTTTTTAATTACATAAAGCTGATAGTGGATTTAATCCTATTTGTTAGTCCTAAGCAGAGTAGATACACTGAATTCCTTGTTGAATAGGGAATAATCTTAGGTGGATCCCATTATTTTCAATGGGTATAGCATAATAATTATCTCTAGCAATAGAATTCTAGCTATTGCGATTTGATTTGTATATGGCTTGTTATGAAAAAGGAGAAAATGTGATATGTAACTTTGCCAAATTGAGTTAGGAGATTTTTTGTGTGTGTCAGGAGCGACTTGAGAAAATGTAAGTCACTTCTTGAGTGAGAGAATTGGCCGTCTGCAAGGACGTTGCCCAAGGGACGCCCGGTTGTTTTGATGTTTTTACCATCCTTGTGGGAGGCTTCTCTCATGTCCCCACGTGGAGCTGGAGCTGATAGAGGGAGCTCATCCACGCTCTCCCCGGGTGGGATTCGAACCTGGCAGCTTGCAGATCAGCAGCCCAACCTTCAAGTCACAAGGCTTTGACCCACTACTCCACCAGGGGCTCAGACACACATATATACACAAGTATACCAAAATCCATGGACACTCAACTCCCATGTTTTTCCTTTTGTAATATGGTATTGCATATATACAATGGCAAAATCAGGGCTTTGGGGAATTTATTTTATTGGCAGAAGGAGTATTTTCAAGCTGTCAATGGGAAAATACATGAATGCAGAATCTGTATATATGGAGGGCAATAGAAACTCTTGAAAAGGTCACAGTAACAGCTACAACAACAAAATGAATCTGAAACACAACAGTATTCCCAAGCAGACTTTAATTTTACAGTGCATGAATTATATGTGCACTGTGAATGTATGGACATAATACCCAATCATTGTCAGGAGATCATTGTTCTGGGTCTTCCTAAAAAATTTCCATGAATTCTGCGTGTTTTTACCAGAGCTTCTAGTACTTAACAATGAGAAGCTTTTTATATTGATTTAATTCTGATGAGAAGAGCTTTCTCTACTGGCCTCATCATTCCTGACATTCCTGGAAGTGTTGAGTAGGATTCTCAATTCAGGAGAATAATAATAATAATAAACTTTATTTTTAACCCGCCCTCTCTTCCCGAAGGGACTCAGGGCAGCCTCCAAATGAAAATGACAAACATTCAATGTTGTGTTCAAACTACTAGCAATTAATTCAAATTAGAAGTGAAATTCTTAAGAAATTATATGTAGGCCATCTATACTCTACCTGAATACTAAAGGAATCCATTCTGGAGAATTAATGAAGTTGAGTTTTGTGGGGTTTTGTATAGAAGCAATATCCTTTTTTATAACATAACTGTTCTTTGACAGTAAAATCAATATTCTTCCCGGACACTATCTAAGGAGAGATTCTGTCACACAATTGTTGCATGACATATTGCTTAAATTCATGAATAGGGGACCAGCTAAGACATCATAGGGTGTACATGACTGCTGTTGACCTACATCTTCTCCTGCATTTCGCTGGTAATGTCTAATGAAAGAAATATATGTTGTGACATCACTGAGTTCACAATTCCTTCACCCCTTCAAGCAACAGCCAGTGAACTGGGGCAAGGATAAAAATGCTAAAACAATTGTTCAACATAAGTGCTTTTTTTTTTTACTAGATGTCCTTCTTTGGGAGATGTATGATAGAGGAACAGAGGTGTGTAGAAGCCATAAAGCTATTGTTTATATGGAATAGGGGAGTGGATTGCCTTCTCAGTAAGTTATCTCAGACAGCAACTATGTATAGTGTTGTTGTGTGTACACAGATACATGTGAGTGATGTGATGTACAAATATATGTAGATATACGCCCACCCCTAATCATCTCATTTATCTCTTTAAAACAAAAGCATTGCCACCTCACATTTTGGACACAGATTATAGGTACATCTACACTGCAGAATTAATGCAGTTTGACACTTTAACTGGCATGATTCAATTCTATGGAATCATGGAGTTGTAATTTTACATGGTCTTTACCTTTCTCTGCCAATAAGTGGTTGTGCTTCATCATGCAACAGATCCCAAGATTTCATAGTATTGATCCATGACTGCTGAAGTCATATCAAATTGCATTAATTCTACAGTGTAAATGCACTCTATGGCTTAAGGCATGGCCTACCTACTTTGTTGTCCTGTGATGGTATGATAGTCCCAAAATTGTTAGTAGACATTCTCCACCTCAAAGCAATGGAAAAGCTAACTGCCATAGCTAAAAAGAGAATGAGAGGCCAAGAACAGAAAGGAGAATTCAGTTATTTGCCTGGTCCTGCTACCCTCCAAAGTATAAGATGAGGCTGCAGAGTAGATACTTGTTTCACCTTGGAGTATTGGTCCTCAGCGGCAGTGGTGTATAGTGGTGAATCTACTCCAGGTTCTGGATCACTTTGAAGGAAGTGTCCAAGGCAGTAGACCTATTTATGAGATACTGTTCAAATCCTTGAATAACTCCTTTAAAGATGTGACTTAAACCTGGAGTCCGGTACTCTGCTAAGATGGAGCACTGGGTCTACTAGCTGCCACTGTTCAACAGTGTTCATAATTACTGGCGTATAACAGTGAAAGAAGTGTGAAGCCTGTGTAGTGAAAAGAGAGATGACAGTATGAGAGGTTCAAAACTCAAAAAGAAAAAAATGCTTGATATTCAGTTGTAGTACGCTGTAGTTTGGAAGGTGTTATGTGGACATGAAGGTAGGAGTATTGTGTGGGACCCTTTATAATTTTGCATATTGTGCCAGTTAGTGCTACTACTAGAAGTGTTTGTTGACTAAGTATGTGTGTGTGTGTGGGGGGGGGGGTGTGAATTCTAAAGTAATATATATTTAGCCCTCCACATTTGCTGGGGTTAGGAGTACAGTAAAGGATTCACAGTTGTTATTAGGAATGACTGAATAATGACATCACTTGACAATTTAATATCTCTGCTTGTAACGACCAGCACCTTAGGGTTGTTTTTTTTTTTTTTTTTACAAATTCACTTTGAAAATGTAAATATTTAATAAGGGCATTTGTCTCTACTTTTAGCTCAATAATTTGGATTGGGGTGGAATGGAAAATGTCTACTACTTCTCAAGTTAATCTTCTAAATTCATACCTGCATTCATACCTGTTGATGCTAACAGCCTTTGGCACAGTCTTCTAGTTAGGAGTTGTATCCTGCCCAACATTTTGGACACAAGACACAGTCAGGTATGATATCCTTGTTTTAACAACAGTCCTTAGAAATGAATGTAGAATTGGTGAACATGCACCCACACAATAAAATCGGGGCAACCTCATCCCCTTGGCAGAGCCCCAAAGCAATCACTAGGCTGCGGATGGTGCAGTTCTGTGTTTTCTTATGAAGGATACTCTCTTATATGATGTAGAGTGCACCTCTGATTCCTTCAGGATTGATCTGTATATTCCTACACGGCAGAGAGTTAGAATGAATGGCCCTTGTGGTCTCTTTAAACATTATGAAACTATTTGTGGATTGGACAGACAAAGAGGTTTTTATTAGTATGGGGGTGGGGGGATGCTTAACAAGAGCTTAGCTCAACAATGTGTCACTTCTTGTTCAGTTGCTGAATATCCTTCCCCCTCTCCACTTTCCAGAGCAAAGGAAAAAGCAACATATGGAGTCACTGAAAATGACTGTCCCGTGGTGACATGTCTGCCTTATAATAGTAGAGTTTGACAAATGTACGTGTACCTGTTGAGCCATAAATGGTCTTATGGGACAATAGTGTGTTACTCCTCCTGGCAGTGTTTCTAATGTGTCCCAAGAGACACAAACAGCTGACCCATTCATCTACCAGCCACCGACAGTTGAAAAAGATGTTGGCAGCAGCTGGATCATCACAGGGGAAGAGATGGGGAGCAACTCTAACGACAGTGCATCTCTGAGAAAGTAGTGGAGCATGAAACCAATTTCACACTTTATTAGCCAATTCAGGTGCCAATTGCTCAAATCCTGAAACAATAATACCCTGTTTCCACAATCTGGACAGCCTGTTAAAGGAAGACCATTCAGTATTTCTGAGCAAATTTTATCTATTCATTACACAAATCATGAAGGGTGGAGCTGGACCACACTGATCATTTCTCTAAAATGTCATGAATTTGACATCTTCCCACAAACCAAAGCAGAAGGAAGTAGTTGTTGTGGGTCTTTTTCAACTACACTAGATGAGGAAAGCAATGTCCATTGTCCCAATGTAGTTTTTAAAGATTTTAAAGTGCTGTGGATTAGGAGGTGAGTAAAATTCTTCTTCAGCTTTTGGGAATAGTCACCTTCCAGGCCTGAGAATGATTCCTCTTGAAAGGCGGATGCCCAAGGTTTTGCACAGTACTCAGAAGACTGGTAAACATACTGTAGATCAGTGGTTCTCAACCTGGGGTCCCCAGATGTTTTTGGCCTACAACTCCCACAAATCCCAGCCAGTTTACCAGCTGTTAGGATTTCTGGGAGTTGAAGGCCAAAAACATCTGGGGACCCCAGGTTGAGAATCACTGCTGTAGATGAATTAACAGAACACACCAACAATGTCTCCTAAAAGTACCACCTGTATGAATGAATACATTGTAGCTTCAAACAATAGTAGTTCATTTATGATAATCCATTACAGTTGACCCTTCATATTCACATAATCTTCATCCATGAATTACACTGTCCACAGCTTGAAAATATTTTTTCTCTCCCCCCGCCCAAAAAAATTCCAAAAGCAAATTTTTGATTTCGCCATTTCATATAAGGGATCCCATTGTACTACACTATTGTCTGAAATGGAACTTGAGCATTCATGGATTTTGTTATCCACAAGGGCTCTTGAAATCAAAACCCAACAGAAACCAAGAGTCTACTATATATGACAACTTGCCGCCCATACAGTACAATGTGATTGCCTCATTGTCCTCAAAAACAATTTTGTGATAGAGGTCAGAGAAGAGCCAGCTTTAGCCCAAGACACTGCTCTCACATTCCATGTTCAGAAACTGGACAGGACAGCTGTCAAATATTATTTCAAGACTGATAAAAGGTCAGTGTCTTCTACTGCATTACATGTCTGGAGGATAAATGGAGACGCACAACCCAGACCACATGGCACCCACAAAATCGTCTTCTAACATCGTGCTGCCATTCAGCATATGGTTGTTTCACTAGTGGTAGGATTAGACTTGTAGAGAGCCTCCTTTTATTTGAATCACACAGGAAAAAACACAGCACTCTGCGCATGGTAATTATAGCCTTTCTGCCAACAAGCTGGCCAGGCATATGAGAAACAATAGTGTTTATGATGAGAAGCTATATTATGTTTATGAGAATTGAAAACAGAGTGTGTAAGAGAGATGGTGCACACATCAGATGCACTCTTCTGCATTGGACATAATATTGCTACAAATGTAGAGCATAGCCTTTTGCTGCTACATTGATTTGCCTGTACAGGTTTCAATTTGTATGAAGATATCTATGTGTTTGGGTTCCATGTGATTCACAATTACAAGCAAGACTTTAAAAACAGTTGTGAGATTTCTTTGCTTTCCTTAACTCTAGCTCTTCTCCTGCCACATATCAGGAAAAAGAATGTCTGCACATATTTCCTTGGAGGTGAGTCTCACTGAACTAAATAGGGATTATTCTGCACTTAGGTCTACATACAACTGCAATATTAGAGTTCTTGTGGAAATTCTCAAAGAGGAGAAAGAAGATCAGTTGTGGTCCACCTTGTAAAAGGCGTGCTCCGGTGAGTTTTGACCATTCGTTTCTGCTTCTGTGGATTTATTTATGACTTTTCATTGGAACTGGAACAAGCTCAGCAGGAAACATGAGCAAGACAGATGACCACTGTCTCAGCTCTTTTCCTTCCCCAGATGATTCTGCAGGCTGAACCTTCTTCAAACTTATCCACTGTGCAAATAGAAGCAAACAGATCAATGAAACAAAGAGAAGTCAGTTTGCTCAGCATGATGATATTTAATTTTTGAAGTCACTTGTATTTACTTATGCTAACAGAAGAATCTGTATTCCCTGTGGTTCCTGAAAGAGGACAACAATTGTGCAGATAACATTCAGAAAAAGAGACAGTGTAGTGTGGAAGTTTGGAAGAGTGAAAAGGAAAGTCTAAATACCTCTGGGAGGTGGTGTCATATTTCATCTTTGTTCCCAGTTCCTCCTTATTTGTCTCAGTATGAGTTTGGATACTCATTGCCATCTCTTCCACTCTGTGCTTGAGAATTCTGTTAGCCAACAAAGCTGTCTTTGGGTTCCTATTCATTAGAACCCCCTAATCACCAAATAGACCCACATGCTACCTTTTCTTTTGTCCATCCTCAATTTTTGGTGAACTTATCTCAGTGTCATCCATTGCTTTCCATTTGTCTTTTCTGTGTAGCCTGCTTTTATTGAAAGCTGTTTCTGCACTTCTAACTCTGGATGTAATTTGAAGAAACGCTCTTAGTTCTATCCATGATTATACATCCAGCACTACTTTAATGTCCCCCACTGTGCTTTTCTATTCACAAACCAGTGTAGATGTCCCTCAGCAGGGACCAATTAGTTGTATCCACACAGATAGAAATTCATAGCTAAAACATTTCTTTGTCTGTAATTGCATGACCCTAGAGGAAAATCCACCTGTGTGTGTTTGTGATAGCTTTCTAGTATCAAACTGGGGGCGGGGGAGAGAGAGATTGAGAGGGGGGGAGAAGGAATTACTTCAGCAAGAAACCAAAGCATGTGAACAGCCAAGAATGAGGACAACGGAGAGGTGTAGAGTCCACAGGGACACCACCTAGCACCCTTCACATGTTGAATTACCATCTCAATCTGCTCAAACCATGAAATAGTAGTGGTTTCAGTCCAGCTCTTCTGTGTGGCATCATCTTCTGGTGGTACAATGCAGAGAGTGCCTTTGCACATCCTTAGCATGGAATAAGTATACCATTGTTACAATTCTGCTGTAAAGGATTTCAGAGAATTCATCTGTTGGAACCCCAAAAGGATCCAGAGATAAATTGGTAACTGCCTATAAAGTGACTGGAAGAGGGTGTGAATATGGTAGTTCTTTTTGGGAGGCAAAAGTTTTCTTCATTCAAATACACCATCTTCCTATCCCTCTTTTAAACCATGTACCATGGAACTATGGATCTCATCACACTGAGGTCCAAATGGTGGGCAATAGTGGGGTGATTCATCATGCAACATGGGAACCCGTTACCCCGTATCACCCAGATTTCCCCCTTACCCATCCCATGGGGGAAACATCACTGTCCGGCTTCCCCCCGCACTCACCCCATTCTTCTCAATGAGAAGAAGCCGCCTGTGTTCTCTTTTCAGTGTCCTAGGATGCTTGCAGGATGCTGGAAGCATGGAGCCCCACCAGTTGTCTGATGGGCTCCAGCAGGCTCCGTGCTTTCTGCAAGCATCCTAGGATGCTTAAAATTGTTAATTTGGTGATTTAGTTAGACCACTCATAATAATATAATGGGTTGCATTCCACCTCCAAAACAAAGTGTTGATTCTTGATATCATTATGCTTAAGTCACACTTAAGTTGTATTAAATTACAGCCATAGTTTTTCATTTTGGAAACACTATGGTTGTAGTGGGCATTCTTGTACATATGGGATTTTTGTATCTCATTGTGTCATTGGAATCTATTCTCTCTGTCCACGTTTTGCATGTATAAAAATATTCCAGCCCAAGATCTCCCATTCATAGTAATTTACTGCATCATCCCCAATGTCAGATCATCTTTCTGTTTCTGGTCGTCTTTCATCTTTTCTGAGTACTTCCTTTTCTGTCCCTCCCCATCTGTTGGTGTTGTTTGTTGTCAAGTTGACTTTAACTTAAAGTAACTGCATAAATGAGAGATTTTCAAGAGCCCTGGACATTAACAACCCTGCTCAGGTCTTGCAAACTTAGAGCTCTGGCTTCCTTGACTGAGTCAGTCAACCTGTAATGCAATTTTCTTCTTTTCCCACAGACTTCCACTTTCCAAGGCATGATCATCTTTTCCAATGAGTCATATAATTTCATGGTATTTTCCAAAGTATGATACCTTTAGTTCAGTTGTCTTGCCTTCTAGGGCTTGATTTGCTCTATTTATGTTTGCTGTTTTATTTGTTTTGGTATCCATAGAATTCTCCTCCAGTACCATATTTTAAAGAGTTGAACCCACTCCCCCATTTCTTCACTGTCCAGTTAAGTCATTACCTCATAGTTGAACTTCCAAGTCTTAACCTTGCCCCCACCACACATACACACACACACACACACGTGTGCGTATCATACAGAAATACACAAATCTGTATCTTAATTGTACTTTTTCCTTAGGGAGCTTATAGAGCATGCATGGAGTATTCTTATCTTTATGCTTATCAGTTAATAGTTACACCTTTACTCCAATAAACTCAGTGTGCTTTTGTCCTCACAACAAGTCAACTAGATCAAGTTCAGAGACTGGCTGACTCGAAGTCACCCAGTGAGTTTCATGAATCAAAGGACACTTGATCTCCTAAAACCTTGATCTCCTAAAACAAATTCCCAACTCTCACCAGTAAGCCACACTGGGTTTCCATCAAAATCCTTGTACATCAGGTTTCACAAAGACAAAAAGAGGCAACTTGCCCCCTTCTGCATGTTGTTAATCTACTTCTCCTTCTCATCAGCTACTGTCAAAATATTATGATCCGTAAACAAGGATGCCAGGAACTGGAGTCCAGCAAACACCAATCTGTGTAGCTTCATGGCTGTACAAAAGATCTGGATGGTGGTGCCTGGTCAGTTCATAAAAGAGTGGTTGTAAATCCACTCCAGAAGAAACAGAGGTGGTTAAAAGCCCACTTTGGATTTTGAAAATCAGTTTTTTAAAGTAAGCTGAAATCTATTGTTAGTGTTCCTGAAGTTTTCAGGGCAATTCACCTTTGTTTATGGACAGACTTCCAAAACAACTTTGGGAGATCTCATGCAGACTGAGAGCCACAAATTGCTCACCCTGTCCTCAACAGTCTCTCACGTTGATTCCATTGCTTGGGAACCTTGAGAGGAATTAGGTTCCCATGACAGATATGTATCCTGTGGCAGACAATGTGAAGAGGAGGAGGAGGAAAAGGAGGCAGAAAGGGAGACTTCTGCTGTACAAATCAGCCAGCAATTCTGAGTTAATGTGTTGCCTGGCTAAGGGCCAGTACCTCTGCATTTGTAGTCTGTGCTCAGCATGCACCGCTTCCCTTGCATCCTAAATGTCATCTTTACTGCAGCTGTGCTGCTGGTCCATAGGCACGCTTCTTTTGCCGCACAGTCTGTCTTGTCATGCTGGTGGCAGGGAACAGGAGGGTGAGGAACAGGAGCGACATCACCAGGATAATGGGATTATCAGGTCTTGGTATGGGGATAATACTATGTGGTTTTCAAAAATGACCTGAGGCACTATGAGAAGGTCCTTCTGACCTGCATTCTGCCACTTTGCAAGCACTGTCTGTTGTGGGGCAGACTTAAGTGTCTTAGTAGCCACAGTAGCCAAAGAGGAGGAAAGAGAAGAGATAGTATTGGTGAGATATCTGGCAAGAATGGCAATGTAAACATAAGTAATGAGAGTGAGAGAGTGCGTGTGTGTGAGAGAGAGAGAGACTACCCGTGTGATACTCTTCTATGTCCCATACGATCTTCTCTTTATTGAGAATGTAACAGTGACTCCCTGGTGTAAATGCCTGTTTGGTACATAATGAATAGAATGTCCTCAATTGTTTGGTATATTAGGTATCAGGGCTGTAGCCAAGGGGGGAGGAGGGTTCACCCCACCCCCCATTTTTCAGGTTTCAAAAAAACCCCTGCTTTACTCATGAATTTTAACTGATTAACCAAATCCTCATGAGTGTCCACTGAAATTTATCTGTCTTGAGTGTCCACTGACGTTTATCAATGGAGCCTGATTTCTAAATTATTTAGCTTTATGGGTGGCCCATAGAGCCACTTTTGCCTTCTGTCCTCCTTCCTATGGGCAAGTAGCTGGGCAGTGGTGGGCAGGCCATGTAAATCCTTGGCACTGCACTCCAGTGTCACCAATGAAGAATGCGGTGAGGTGGCTGTCCTGGCATCTCAAGAGGTGAGCAACTTTGTTAGCAAAAAACTGTGGTGGCATGGGCTGGGCATTCCCATCACCATCCCCTCGACAATGCCAGGGGGCAGAGAAGGCATGCTATCCCTCTACTGGGCTCGCTCTCTCACCTGGAGCCCAGTGCAGGAGACAGGAAGGGAAGCCCTGGAAGAGGTGGCTGCAGCGGCTGCTGCTGGAGCAGGAAGGAGTTCCACCAAAGGAGAGCATGCCAGCTCCAACCCAACCCGTTGCACTCTCTCAGCCTCTTTCTCTCTCTCACTGGGCTCGCCTTTGAATGTACCTTCCCAATCTTCAAAGTGTGAGGCTTGGGAAGGTGCACTCAAAGGCAAAGGCAGGAGGTGATCCAAACTGTGCCCCCCTTTCCCCTTGATGCCAGAGCACGAAGGTAAAGGCACGGGTGGGAGGAAAGGGAAGAGGAAATGAAAGGGTTGAATGATAAAAGGACCATTTCAGGAGCAGTAGAATGGCTGGAAACAAAATGACTACACATACTTTTGGCCCAATAAAGGTTTTAGTGTTTGGTAGATTTTGGATCTTGCATTAAAAGTCGGGGTACTTTGGAATGACAAGCAGAAAATTGCCATTCCAAGGGCAGGAGGGGAAAGAGAGGGGGGATGGTGTACTGGTGGTAACGTGAGGAGTTGCAGCCAATCAAGACTGAGCACACAGAAACAGAGAGGAGGAATAGCCCACCAAAAGTTTAGCCTATCTTAATATTGTCCCCTTACTACTGCCAAGTTGTGCAGGTCTGGTTTGGACCCTCCTTTTATGCTCTGACTCCCTTGGTTAGAAATAGGAAGGACCGTCTCTCCACACATATAGATAAGCAATATTGTTTTTCTTCTCTACACGATTCTTTCCAACAGTTCTTCCCCCAACAAAAAAGTGCATAAAAAAGAAACCAATACAAACTAGGCTGTAGGTGGATAGTAGCAGTAGTAGCTGGCAATATGATCCTTGAGCACTTGTAACAGTATTTTTCCTAGACACAGCAGTGATGGAATTTTTGCCAGCATCTGATGGCTGAAATTTTTTTAGCCCCCATTTTACATTGCTCCCTGCAGCCTTCTGCACAGAGATGTTGGGAATCAGAACAATAAGTCAACAATAGATTGTTGTTGTGTGCCTTGAAGTAGTTTCCAACTTATGGTGACCCTGAAATGAACCTATCACGAGATTTTCTTGGACATATTTCTTCCCTTTGAGGCTGAGAACACGTGACTTGTCCAAGGTCACTCAGTGTATTTTCATGACTGAATGAGGAGGATTCAGTCCTTGGTCTTGTAGCAAATGTAATATAGTTGGAGGAAAGATGACTCTGAAAGATGAAGAGGCAATTTAAAAGCTCCCTTTCATTCTTATAAAAATCATGTGTTGATTGGATTGTCAAGTGAGGATTATTCCAGGCCCTGAACTTTGGGGGTCAAAACTGAAAGCCTAGGGACAGTTCTCTATGATGTCAAAGTGGTTAGGACCTGTTCATGTTCACAAGGGTAATGTTAGAAGCAGGCCCAGGTGATACCATTAAGCATAATGCATTAAGCATCAGCCATAGTTTCACAGAGCAGTGGTTCTCTACCTGTGGGTCCCCAGATGTTTTTGGCCTTCAAATCCCAGAAATCCTAACAGCTGACAAACTAGCTAGGATTTCTGGGAGATGTAGATCAAAACACCTGGGGACCCACAAGTTGAGAATCACTGTCACAGAGGATGTAATTAAAATTAAAAACCTAAGAAGTAACAACTGCTATAAGTATATACACACTCACTATTAAAACTATGCACTCATTTTGAGATTCTTCCCTCTCTCCCTGAGACAGCTCAAAAACACATTTCAAATTGCAGTTGTTGCTTTCCAGTTGTTTCTGACCCATGGTGACCCTAACTCATGGAGTCATCATAGAGCTTGCTTGGAAAGATTTTTGCCTTTAACTTCCTCTGAGGCTGAGTGAGTGTGACTTGCCCAACAACTCTCAAACTACTATACCACACTGACTCTTGACGTTTCAAAGTACTGGGCCATTTTAAATTACTGGGTCAGTTCCAAGAATGTGAAGTCAAATTTGCTATTTCTGCCCTACTTTGTTTATTGCATTAGAAAATGTGGTCTTTGGAGGCTTTGAACATGAATAACATCAACAAATGTCCCTAATTGCATTGCACTATAGTAGTTTCATTTTCCACTCTTGAAATGCACATGGGAAGAAAGGAAACACACGCTGCACTTCTTGAACTACTGCGGCAGTGCTACAAAGGCAGCACAAAGAGAAGAGGGATCATTGGTAGCCATGACAACATAGAGATTGCTCTTCTTCCTATACCACAACATTGGTGTTTTGTGCCTTCAAGATGTTTCCAAATTATGGTGATCCAAGGGCAAACTTATAATGGAATTTTCTTGGCAAGATTTGTTCAGTGAGGGGTTGCCTTTGCCTTCCTCTGAGGCTAAGAGAAAGTGCATTACTGAAGTGGATTTTCCTGGCCAAGGGGGGATTTGAATCCTGGCCCATAGAGTTATAGTCTGCCGCTCAAACCACTACACCAACCCGGGTGCTGTGCCACCGCATATTCTATGAAATGGGTGATAGTTTCATCACCTTTCTTTTAGTACCTCATAAAAACAACCCACAAGTGTTTGTGTGCAAAACATTTCTGCCCTTTCTGCTAGTGCCCCTTCCTCGCAGCTGTATAAAATCCACATTAAACAGGATTATATGGCAGTGTTGACTCAAATAACCCAGTTCAAAGCAGATATTGTGGATTATCTGCCTTGATATTCTGGGTTATATGGATGTGTGGAATGGCCCAAAAATAATCTAGTTCAAATCAGATAATGTGGATTTTCTGCTTTGATAACCTGGATTATCTGGTAGTGTAGAAGAGACCTGAGTCTACACTGCTATATAATCCAGTTCAATGCAGATAACCTGGATTTTCTATGGCAGTGTAGAAGGGGCTTGAGTCAACACTGACCATTATAATGCACTTCAAACTGCATTATCTGGCAATGTAGATGGGACCCAAGCTGTATCATCTGTTTGATGCAGATCAAACTGCAGCCCAGCTTATTAATCTCAAAAACAAATTTCCCAGCCTTAGATTTCTACATACCAGCCTCCATTAGTTCCTGGTTGGCTCTAGACACAGCTCCTCTAGGATCTCAGAAGAGCCAAGGTCTGGCTGAAAGAACATTTCAGGTCCTCAAAGAGAAACCACTAGACAGATTCCTTCTCTGTGCAGGACAACAACTGCTCCCAACCAGTGGAGGCTTGACCTACTAGGCTTGATCGATCCATGAAAAATTTGATTCTAAACTCGTTTCAAAACTAGAGGGGGCAGTTTTTCGTTTTTGTTGCTAATTACGAATTTTGCCCCCAAAATTTTTCAAAATTAACGAAAATTCGTTATTTTCGAAATTAATTCGTTAATGGCGGACGCGCATGCGCGGTGGCCCCAAAACAGCCTGAAGGGGGGGGACTTAGGGGGTTCTCCCGCCCTCATTTTTTGAGTGATCTTCTTCAAACTTGGTACAGTGGTAGAACACATTTAACACTGATAGCTCACCAAAATGTGGAACGTTTCCCTTATCCTCTGATTTTTGGCAAATTTTCATAGCTTTTATAATAAACCATTTTTTAATAATTGCAGAAATCTGTTCCTGGTTTCAAAGTCTTATTTCCTGTTAAATTGGGTTGTCTTTACTGTGAAAGTCATTGCTCTACTTCAGAAACTTTGTTTTTGTGGCTGAAACTTTGTTAAATTGGTGTAGTCCCTGCATATGTGTGTGTGTAAAGGTATCCCTTGACGTTAAGTTCAGTCATGTCTGACTCTGGGGGTTGTGCTCACCTCCATTTCTAAGCCCAAGAGCCAGTGTTGTCCATAGACACCTCCAAGGTCATGTGGCCGGCATGACTACATGGAGTGCCATTACCTTCCCGCCAGAGCGGTACCTATTCATCTACTCACATTGGCATGTTTTCAAGCTGCTAGGTTGGCAGAAGCTGGAGCTAACAGCGGGCGCTCACTCTGCTCCCGGGATTTGAACCTGGGACTTTTCGGTCTGCAAGTTCAGCAGCTCAATGGTCTTTGCCTTGGCTGCCTTCCAGATCAGGCTTATAACCAGCCTATTATGGGCCACAAATTAAAGTAAATTCAATCCCATTTAAGCACAACATGAACAGTTTTGATGCAAAAACCATAAACTCTGTTTATTAAACTCTACGATCCAAACTTTAGAACAACTTGCAAACAATTGAAGGTTAGACCACAGTAATAATAACCAAATCTATTCCTTTCCAAAATATACACATAAAATAGTATCTTTCTTTCCAATAGCATATAAACTTTTCCTTTGTTTACAAAACAAAATTCTAGACAGTACCCATTTAGAAGATATTTCTATATTTTCCCAGCAAAGGATAGGGCTGCATCCCTCTGGAGACACACATGATAACCCGGACATGATATAAGGCACTTATATACGTTAAATAAACATGATGTCATTGCATATATAAAAGAAGCATGATATTAGGCAATTATAGTTGCAAATAATATAATTAAACATGTAAAAATTATACATCCATACATAAAAGAAACATGTAAAGTAACTGCATATATAAAACACAATATAAAATATGATATAAGGCAATTACAGATGTAAAAGGAACGTGATATTACATATGTAAAAAACATATATGTATAAAAAAGCATGATACAAGGTGTCAGGATCTAGGCTGCTGGGCACCAATAACCATACACTGAGGCCAGATTCTATCTAATATCTTTATTAAAGGAATATATAAAGTCAATAAAAACAAGTGTAGAATAAAGTTCAGAAGCAGACCTTTCAAATGAGGCCAAATATAGTCCAGCAGATTATTGTCCAATATGAAATATTAGAGTCCAAAGATTATAATCCAATAACCGCAACACACGCTTTGCCAAGCAAAGCGTTGGGAAAACAGCAAAAGTCTTGAATCCAATGAAGCTTGACACAAGGCTGAAAGTAACTTGGAACGTGGCTGGAGCTGTGGCTAAAGGCAAAGCAACTTGAAGCATGGAACAAGATCTGTGGTAAATCCGTGAGACGAGGACAAGGCTTGGAACTAGATTCAGGAGGCAAGGAACAGGATTCGAAGTCCACACACACGACCTCTCTCCAGGAGCTGACGAATTGACTCCGCAAGGAATCCTTCGCGCAATTTCCCTATATTGGGTCTCGTTTCCCCAAACAACAATCACTTTCCCTAGAGAACAGGGAGCGAAGGAAACCAGCTTGCAGGTGCAAGACTCCCCGTATTTTCTCAGGGGAAATACTTCTAATCAGTGGCATATTTGGCAGCAAGGCGAGCACTACTTCTAAATTTTTCTCTCGATCCTCTATCAGTCGTGTAAGCCTGTTTTCTCCCATAAGGGGGAGAGTTCCCACCAAGGTCAGGTTTAATTGGTTCTTGGACTAGAACTTCAGGCAGCTGCCAAGGCTCTGACTCCGACCGGAAATCTGGGGAAAACTCCATATTTTCCTCCTCATCTGCCACAATACTGTCAGGAATAGGACTGCAGGGCCCATGAGTCATCACACTAGGCAACTGACACATCTAAAAGAAACACAATATAATTAACCTAGGTACAACAAATGTGAAAGAAGGCAACAATATACTTAAAAAAACATTTCTGGACTCACAAATGTAGTCTAAGAGAATTGGGCTTCCATTCTCCAAACCTGAAACAAAGTGGGAGGAAATGTAAAGAGTGTTAATGATGCTCAAAATCAAATGTTGTTCTTTTACAAAGTCAAACTAAAACTAAGAATAAATGCTTCGGTCTTCTCCTGATCTTCTTATCTCCTCACCTTGCGTCCAGCCGAGTTGCGTCCGCACTTGCGATACAGCGACCGCTTCCCTTGGCTCAGTAGGCAGTATTTTAAAGTATGGGCCTTTTCGCCCGTGGCACCGCTGAGCGGACAGGTGTATTTGCGCAAGATGGGGCACTCCACGGTGCCGTCCATCCCCTTCAGCCGGTGGGACGAATAGACCTGCTTGGATTCCCCGTTGTGTTTGCAGAAATTGCAAATCTCCTTGTTTTGGGAAGCCTGGCCATTGGCACTACCTTTGGAGCTCTTGCTGCTGGAACTGCTTCCATTAACCCATTGTGATGCTGTTTCAAAGTTGTCCTCGTTGAGGACTAGCTGCATGTCGTAGTCCATTGTGTCCCAACTCTGAGATGGAAATGGGACCTTCTTGCGTTCCGCGATGATCTCCGTAACCACTTTCGCAAGGCTCAGATAGTCCTTCCATCTGTCAAACTCCCTGAACATGGAAGGGGCATAATGTGGCACGTGCATGGCTGATCTGGAGAGCATGGTGCCAATTCTACCCTGGTGTGGACACACACTGAATGCCACATATTGGAGGCGGAGTCTTTGTTTTATATATAAGGGGAGGGGTTCCAAACCTTTCACATTGGACCCTCCCATCTATTTTTACCCTCCTTTGCCCTAGATTTAACCCACACATGTCTAGACAATCACAGGTTTTCAAGGAAGAGTTGGGTTTTTCCAATTTTTTCACTTCGGAGGTAATGCCACAGTTTCTCCCTTGAGGCAGTGGTTCTCGACTTGTGGGTCCCCAGATGTTTTGGCCTTCAACTCCCAGAAATCCGAACAGCTGGTAAAATGGCTGGGATTTCTGGGACTTGTAGGTCAAAACACCTGGAGATCCACAGGTTGAGAAACACTGCCTTAAGGGAACGTTAGCAGTTGTGGTTCTGTTTGTCCATCCAAGAATGAGTTGAATTTCTGCCTTGGATGAAATAGCAACATTGCACATCCAACGTTTGCCAAAGTCCTGAAGGACGGATCCAGTAATGATGAAGCCTGCAAGAGTGTTAGATTGCTTTTGCATGGCAGAATAGCATTGGACTGGATGGTCTCTTCTAGCTTTATGATTCTATGATGTTTGGCCCCATGATTCTATGATTCTATCATTTTAGGATTCTAGAACTTTTGGGATGATTCTGTGACTTCGTTCTTTGAGTCTATGACTTTAGGGACCATGTTTCTATTATTCCATGACTTCTGTGACCATATTTCTATGACTTTTGTGACCATTCATGGGCCATCTGGCTAGTATTCCGGGACGGTAAATGATATATCGGTTACAGCATCAGATATTTCTGGATACAGTAGAGTCTCACTTATCCAACATTAACGGGCCAGCAGAACGTTGGATAAGCAAATATGTTGGATGATAAGGAGACATTTAGGAAAAGCCTATTGAACATCAAATTAGGTTATTTTACAAATTAAGCCCCAAAAAATCATGTTTAACAGCAAATTAGACAGAAAAGGTAGTTCAATACGCAGTAATATTACATAGTAATTACGAATTTAGCACCAAAATATCACAATATATTGAAAACATTGACTACAAAAATAAGTTGGATAATCCAGAACATTGGAAAAGCGAGTGTTGGATAACTGAGACTCTACTGTATATTGTTTTTGCATGGCAGAATGGCGTTGGACTGGATGGTCTCTTCTAGATTTATGATTATATGATGTTTGGTGCCATGTTTCTATGATTCTATCATTTTGTTGTCGAGCAATTTAGAACAGTATAGGATACCTCTAACTGTTTCTTTGAGTTGTGTTCTGTGGAAACACAACCCGCCCATCCTCCCCGCTGATTTCATGAAAAGAAAAGAAAAGAAAGAATAAGCCACATCCGGCAAGGCCCACACACAGAAATACTAGGCCGGTCATCGTTGGCCGGCAAGCTTCCCTGACAGGAAGAAATAGGGGCCGCTGCCCCAAAGAAGGCTTCTGTGCAAGATTGCACAAAGGGGTAAAGAACGACAGCCGCGAGAGAAGAGAGAGGCGGTGCATCGTGGGAACCACGTCGACCACGTAGGCCGACAAGGCCCACACGTTGAAATACTAGGCCGGCCACAGTTGGCCGGCACGCTTCCCTGTGAGGAAGAAAGAGGGGCCGCCGCCCCAAAGGAGGCTTCTGTGCAAAATCGCATAAAGGGGTAAAGAACGACAGCCGTGAAAGAAGAGGAAAGGGAAGCGGTGCATAGTGGGAAACATGTCCACCACGTAGGCCAAAAAGGCCCACAATTTCAAATACTGCCACCGTTGGCCCGCACGCTTCCCTGTGAGGAAGAAAGAGGGGCCGCCGCCCCAAAGGAGGCTTCTGTGCAAAATCGCACAAAGGGGTAAAGAACGACAGCCGGCGAGAGAAGAGAGATGCGGTGCATCGTGGGAACCACGTCGACCACGTAGGCCGAGAGGCAGCAAAAAGAAAAGAAAAGAAAAGAAAAGAAAGAAAAAAGCCACAGGCGACAAGGCCCATACATTAAGCCGGGCCGGCCACTGTTTGCCGGCACGCATCCCTGAGAGAGAGAGAGAGAGAAAAAACCAGAGGACACCGCCCCAAAGGAGGCTTCTGTGCAAAATCGCAGAAAGGGCTAAAGAACGACAGCCGGCGAGAGAAGAGAGATGCGGTACATCGGGGGAAACTCGGCCACGTAGGCCGAGAGGCAGCAAAGACCAAAGAAAAGACAGAAAAACCCACCGCCGAAAAGGCCCACACTTTAAAATACTAGGCCGGCCACCGTTGGCCGGCACGCTTCCCAGACAGGAAGAAAGAGGGGCCACCGCCCCAAAGGAGGCTTCGGTGCAAACTCGCATAAAGGGGTAAGGAACGACAGCCGAGAGAGAAGAGAGAGGCAGTGCATCGGGGAAAACTCGGCCACGTAGGCCGAGAGGCAGCAAAGACCAAAGAAAAGACAGAAAAAGCCACCGCCGAAAAGGCCCACACTTTAAAATACTAGGCCGGCCACCGTTGGCCGGCACGCTTCCCAGAGAAAGAGAGAGAAGAAAAAAAAAAGGAAATGTGGGCCCAAGCCCCTCAGACCCGGGGGGCCGGCCACCGTTGGCCGGCCCCACGCCCACACACCGGAACCCATGGGGAAGGGCAGGCTTTCTTAACGTCTGCTTTCAAAATGTGGGCCCAAGCCCCTCAGACCCGGGGGGCCGGCCACCGTTGGCCGGCCCCACGCCCACACCGCTGAACCCACAGGGGGAAGGGCAGGCTTTCTTAACGTCTGCTTGCAAAATGTGGGCCCAAGCCCCTCAGACCCGGGGGGCCGGCCACCGTTGGCCGGCCCCACGCCCACACCGCTGAACCCACAGGGGGAAGGGCATGCTTTCTTAACGTCTGCTTGCAAAATGTGGGCCCAAGCCCCTCAGACCCGGGGGGCCGGCCACCGTTGGCCGGCCCCACGCCCACACCGCTGAACCCACAGGGGGAAGGGCATGCTTTCTTAACGTCTGCTTGCAAAATGTGGGCCCAAGCCCCTCAGACCCGGGGGGCCGGCCACCGTTGGCCGGCCCCACGCCCACACCGCTGAACCCACAGGGGGAAGGGCATGCTTTCTTAACGTCTGCTTGCAAAATGTGGGCCCAAGCCCCTCAGACCCGGGGGGCCGGCCACCGTTGGCCGGCCCCACGCCCACACACCACAACCCATGACACAAAGATACACTCCATAACAGCAAACCGTCAAGCCTCTGGAAAAATCTAGCCATTTCTGTAGTCAATGATTCCATTATATTGTGATATTTTGCAGCTAAATTCATAAAGTAAGCAATAGCAACATATCATTTCAGCATATAGAACGACTTCTTATGTCTCCTTGGTTGTATAACATGCATTTATGGTGCTTTATTTGGAAAATAATAACCTGATATGATGTGTTATATGCTTTTCTTCAACAAGTCCAATCCAAGAAATTTGCTTATTTCAGCTCTGGTAGGCCCGTTCGGCTTTGATCAGTGAGACTCTTCTGTGTTCATGTTGGGTCAATAAGACATAAGATATAACTGAAGTCACAGTCAGCATACAGCATTACCAGCTTAAAAAACAGTGGTGTAAAAACACGGCTCTAGTCCGAGGACTGAAGAGGAGGTAGTTTGACAGTTAAAAAACTATACAGTGCGAAATACTATTGGCCTGGCAACCTATTCTTAAATAGGCTACAAACGACCACACAGACCTATAATGCTTTTTGGAAGAGGAAGGTTTTAAGGCTCTGATGTTAGGCACATGTTTCCATGGAGTTGCACTGCAGGTAAGACTAGTGTGTTCTTCAGGGGTTATTAAAGTTCTCCTGCAGATGACCTGGATAGAGGGAAATGACTTCAGTTGGTATACAGTTTAAGTAAACTTGAGGAAGTACAATTATGAAAGATATAGTGTGTAATGGAGTAGAAATGAATTCAAAGTAGAAACAAAGCAGAAATGTTGATTTCAAAGAAAACATGAAGGCATAATTAAGTAATTGTTTTTAATAGCAAAAGAGTTTCTGAGTGGATTGATTCTCTACTTCTTACTCTGCGTAAGATTATCATCACATGCTCTCGACTACACCCGCTCAAGGCAATGGTACAGTAAAAGAAGACAATTTTGAGAAGTGGTAAAGGCCAAGGTGTCCCACTTCTTTCAGTGATTCCGCGTGCGCGGCCAGAGGGCGAGGGGAACCAAAGGCGGCCGTTCTGCCGCCACATCGTTGAGTACACTTCCTTTTAAGGTGAATGGGACACTGTCCCACAGTCTGTGATCACTCCACCCTCGTTATTACCAACAGACCAGCAAGAAACAGTTTCCACGAGACGGAACTTGCGCCCACTCCTTGAAAGCAGCCGCAAAGGCACACGCCCTGACGGGCAATCGGCAACGTCCGTGTGCGCGGACAGTGGGCAAGGGGAACCAAAGGCGGCCGTTCCGCAGCAACAGCGTCAATCACAGCCTCTCAGGGTGATGGGAGACTGTACCACTGTCTTCCACCCTCTTCTATTGTTTTACCCACAGGCCAGCAAAAAACATTTACCACTCGGCGAAACGTTCTGCCAACACCTCGAAAGCAGCCGCAAAGGCACACGCCCTGACGGGCAATCGGCAACGTCCGCGTGCGCGGACCGTGGGCAAGGGGAACCAAAGGCGGCCGTTCCGCAGCAACAGCGTCAATCACAGCCTCTCAGGGTGATGGGAGACTGTCCCACTGTCTTTGATCGTTCCACCCTCTTCTATCGTTTTACCCAAAGGCCAGCAAAAGGCAGTTCACAGTCAGCGTAACCTGCGCCCACACATTGCAAGCAGCCGCAAAGGCACACGCCCTGAAGGGGGAAGGGCATATACCTCTAGAGTCTGGCGTCACGTAGTCCGAGAGGCAGCAAAAAGAAAAGAAAAGTAAGGGAAAAAAACAAAGGGCAGCAAAGACCCCACCCAGAGCCAGCCACAGTTGGCCGGCATGCATCCCGGAGAGTTCGGCACGGCCCTCCCACAAAGTTTTTTGTTTTTGCGACTTAAGCCTCTACCCACACCAACACCCCACCACCCAAGGGGAAGGCCGTGTACCTCTTCTATCATTTTACCAACAAGCCAGCAAACTGAAGTTCCCACTCTGGGTAACCTGCGCCCACACATTGCAAGCAGCCGCAAAGGAACACGCCCTGAAGGGGGAAGGGCATATACCTCTAGAGTCTGGCGTCACGTAGTCCGAGGCAGCAAAAAGAAAAGAAAAGTAAGGGAAAAAAACAAAGGGCAGCAAAGACCCCACCCTGAGCCGGCCACAGTTGGCCGGCATGCATCCCGGAGAATTCGGCATGGCCCTCCCACAAAGTTTTTTGTTTTTGCGACTTAAGCCTCTACCCACACCAACACCCCACCACCCAAGGGGAAGGCCGTGTACCTCTTCTATGATTTTACCAACAAGCCAGCAAAAGGCAATTCCCACTCGGCGTAACCTGCGCCCAAACATCGAAAGCAGCCGCAAGGCACACGTCCTGAAGGGGGAACGGCACCCTCTGCGTGCCAGGTCAAAGGGGGAGGGGACCCAAAAGCGGCCGTTTAACGACCACAGCGTAGACCACGGCATATAAAGGAGAAGGGACACTAGACAACCATTTGGAGAAATGCTGGCAAAGGCGGAGGAGTACCACTGTCTTTGATGATTCCCCCCTCCGAGTTATAAAGGCACCCTCCGCGTAAGCGGGCAGAGGGCTAGGGGACCCAAAGGCGGCCGTCCCATGACCACTGCGGCAACCACACCCGCTCTAGACGATGGGACACTGAAAGATGACAATTTAGAGAAGTTCTGGCCAAAGTCGAGGTGTAGTAATTCCAGTGGATAAAGACATCCTCAAAGGTTCAGATGGACAGATAGTATACCTCTGTAAAGTGAGAGTCTGGCGTATTCCTACACCTGAAATGATTATCTGAAGTATCCACATCAAATATAACAGTGCTCTTTCTGTACAGGAACTGCGAGGATCTGTAGAAGACCAAACAGTCATGGCTCGTGATGGTAATATTTCCCCCCCCCCCCCCAATAAAAAGGGAATTGAATGAAATCCGAACAGAACACAAAGAGGAAGCATTATCTACCTTGGCTTTTATGGTCTAATTTTCCACAGAATATCCTTCAACCTCTACAGAGCCAGTATTACATGAGAGAAAACGTTTTGTAACTTCCGAATACAGAGATGGGCCAAAAGTATATTAAGTTCAACAGGGACAAATGAAAGATAGTACTTCTCTCCGCGATGGTTGTTCGGGAGTGGAACTGTCTCCCCCGGACTGTGTTGGAGGCCCTTTCTTTTGAAGCTTTTAAGCATAGGCTCGATGGCCATCTGTCGGGGATGCTTTGAATGAAACTTCCTGCGTCTGTCTTGGGGGAGAACTCGATGGCCCATGAGTTCTATTCCAACTCTACTTTTCTATGATTCCATGATTACATGATTCGTGAAACGGCCCCTTGAGATGGATGAACCCAAAAACGACAGTGGGGCAACGTTGAGTGATGAAAAAGAGGAGAAAGGAAGGGAAAAGAGAGAGGAAAGCATTGTAGGATAGAGGAGAGAGTTGTTGGACAGAGTCCAAAGGGGCCACCCCCCCGCCCGGACGCCCAAAAAATTGGCCAAAGTTACTCTGAAGCAGAGTTGGTTAAAGGAGGAGAACTGTTGCTCTAGGAGCAGTCGGTCTCAAAATCCAAATCTGGGAAATTCAACACAGGAAGGTTGGCCTTCAGGAAAACAAGTTTCTCAACTGTTTGAGGGTCCAGCAAGCTGCGGTGGGGCGTGACTACATCTCCCGCTATGCTGAAGACCCTTTCGCTCTGGACGCTGGTGGGAGGACAGCTGAGGAACTGGCGGGCTACGTGCGACAGATCCGGCCACATGTGTTCGCGTGAAGCCCAATAGGACAATGGATCACAAGAAATTATCTCAGGAGGCTCCTCAAAGTACCTGTTGACCGAGCATTCGGCCGAGTCTACCTTTTGAGCAGAAGCCAGCAAAGAGGATTCTTCAGAGCAGGCAAGTATGGCCACCGTCTCTGCAAAGAAAACGTTTCCTGTTCGCGGCTGGAGATCCGTATCCCTACGGCAACCCCCTACCGGCTCCGCGGGACTTTCCGTCTCGCCACTAGCGCTAGTGCTTGGGGTGACAGGCAGTTCTGGAAGAGGGGCCGCTGTGCCCGTTTCCTCCACCCTGGCAGCAAAGACCTCCCTCACAAGGTCAACAAGTTGGGCCTTCCACATGGTAAAGTCTTTTGGGCAGACGTTGTACTTTAGCCGTGGATCACACAAGGCCGCCAGCATATGGACCTTGCTGGAAAGAAGTGGCTCTAGGCGTTTCCGTACAGCAAAGGACAACCTCCTCACCACCTCCTGGACCGGCGGTGTCAGCGGTCCAGCCAGGGAGTCCAGTGTTCGACCGGCCCCAAGCCTTTCTAGGTGCCTCCTTAGCCTCAAGACCATGGGCACTGCCTGGCTCAGAAGGGCTTTTGATTCCGAAAGGGTCTCAGTGGCATGTTTGAATGGCTTTAGTACGTCTACTAGCTGGGAGATGGTGTCCCACTCTTGCTTAGTTGGAACAAGCTTGCTAACAGGCGCAACCAAAGTGAGGGAGATGCCGTGTACCGCCTTCTGCTGCTCGACCATGCGTTCGAGCATTTTTAAGGTTGAATTCCACCGAGTCGAGACGTCCTGGAGCAGCTTGTGCTGCGGGAGGCCTTCAAGGCTCTGCCTGTCTCTCAGCTGCCGGGCTGCCTTGATGCTCCGGTGGAAGTAGCCCGCGATCTTTCTACAGTGCTCGATCAGCAGGGAGATGTTTGTGTTGCTGGCCGACTGCTCTTCCTGGCTCTTTAAACCTTCCTTGACGGTATTGTGAAGCAAGTGGGCCATGCAGGACACATTCTGAAACCCGGCACTTTCAACCGCTTTGATCATATTTTTCCCAGCGTCCGTCACCATAAAGCCCCTCCTCATTTCTTCCGGCCTACACTGCATCCATTCCCCCATCATGTTTTCCAGATAGTTGCAGATGGTCTCTGCCTTGTGATCACGATCAACTACCTCCAATGCGAGGAGTGCCCAACGATGGGATGTATCCATAGTGCCTTCCTTCTCCCACCAATGTGCCGTGAGAGAGAGGTAGGAGTGGCCTCCTCCCAAGCTTGACCAAATATCAGAGGTAAAATGGATGTGTCCTCCCATGGCGGTACGCAACATCTGGATAATGCGTTCCTTACAGCCCTCGTACAAGCCGGGGATTACTTTTCTGGAAAAGGTGTGACAGGAGGGGATTTTGTAGCGGGGGCACAGTCGTTTCATAAGGCGTACAAAGCCTTCTTGTTCTACCAGGCGGAAGGGATGGTGATCTAGGGCAATCATCTCTCCCACAGTTTGGGTTATCTGCTGGGGTGTGAGCAATGTTTCCCCCGTTTTCTTTCTGGGTAATGGAATGGCCCAATCCTCCAAGGTGGACTGTGTCCGCCTTCCACTATCTTCACCTGGTGAACTTTGCGTGCTAAGGCTGCCACTGGAAGGGCTTGCAGTTCCCCCTCCAAGCGAAATGGAGGGATGGTGTCGCTTCATGTGAGAGCTCAACCCCGAGGTCGCAAGATGTCTCGTGTCTCTGCCTCTGCTGATATTTGCCCCACAGTGTCTACAAACTGCCAAAGTAGAACTCTGAGAGTGGACATGGAAATGGTCCCAAATAAATGACCTTGGCCTCCCCACAGCCACTGTGGCGACGCCCTCAGAGATGGGAGTCGTGGGCACCCTTTCAGCAGCATGAGAAAGTCTACGTTTTGATGGTAGTACCTCCTCTACCTCCTCCTCACTGTCAGTAGCTGGTGGAGGGGTGGGGTTATCTATATCCTCACTATCCACCACCTGTAGTTCCAGGACGGCAACACCTGTATGTTCCAATGATCGTCCAGTTGTCTCAGCTCCATGCGACAACCGGCTCCGGGTGGATGCCTGTGAACTGTCTGCATTAGAACAGCCTGTTTCTTCATCAAGTCCACCCACTCCCATAGTTCGGCGTTCCAGACGGATGGGACCCACCTTAACTTTTTTGGCCCCCCACAGTGTCCTGGCCGTGGCTTGACCACTAGCAGGACTTGCTCCCCCAGACCCGCGTACAGCTGAGTGCTTCATGACAAGGGGAGTGTTTTCAGGTAACAGAAGGGATGATGGTAAGGTGTTGTGTTACTGGTGGGAAATATTTGTTGAATCTTGATTGGCAACGTGTTATATTCTGGCCAATTTACTGTTGCAAAAGCGTAGTCTATAACATTTAGTTAGTTTTATTTATTTACAAGGGGATACCTGTACTTTCCAGTTCTACAGGAAAGTATGGGATATGCAACTCTTTCCCAAAGTTGGCTTGGGAAAATCAGGAAGCGTCCCTGGCAGACACACACACACGCAGCCCCGGTGGTGTTTGAGACTGGGGAAGGCACAAAGGCAACCTCTTCTTTCCCCCAAAGGAGTTGTATTTTGAACAGGAAAGTATGGGATATGCAACTCTTTCCCAAAGCGTCCCTGGCAGACACACACACACGCAGCCCCGGTGGTGTTTGAGACTGGGGAAGGCACAAAGGCAACCTCTTCTTTCCCCAAAAGGAGTTGTATTTTGAACAGGAAAGTATGGGATATGCAACTCTTTCCCAAAGCGTCCCTGGCAGACACACACACACGCAGCCCCGGAGGTGTTTGAGACTGGGGAAGGCACAAAGGCAACCTTTTCTTTCCCCCAAAGGAGTTGTATTTTGAACAGGAAAGTATGGGATATGCAACTCTTTCCCAAAGCGTCCCTGGCAGACACACACACACGCAGCCCCGGTGGTGTTTGAGACTGGGGAAGGCACAAAGGCAACCTTTTCTTTCCCCCAAAGGAGTTGTATTTTGAACAGGAAAGTATGGGATATGCAACTCTTTCCAAAAGCGTCCCTGGCAGACACACACACACGCAGCCCCGGAGGTGTTTGAGACTGGGGAAGGCACAAAGGCAACCTTTTCTTTCCCCCAAAGGAGTTGTATTTTGAACAGGAAAGTATGGGATATGCAACTCTTTCCCAAAGCGTCCCTGGCAGACACACACACACGCAGCCCCGGTGGTGTTTGAGACTGGGGAAGGCACAAAGGCAACCTTTTCTTTCCCCCAAAGGAGTTGTATTTTGAACAGGAAAAACACCCACAGGACAGCCCTTTGCAACAACAAAAGAAATAGAAAGACCCACACCACCAAACTCAGCCACAGACCACCCCACCTTTTCTCCTGGTCTTCACACAGCCATGCTGTGACGCAGCAATCTTTCCTGTCTGCCTGCACCAAAATCTAATCTACCCTTCCACCCTCTCCAAAATTCCCAGTGCGACTGAGCCACGAGGCGTGTGCACGCTGTTTTCATTAAGCACGTCCTACCAGCCCCTCCCCCTGGTTAAACGTGCTCTCTGATTGGCTACAAGGTGCAAACAACACACTAGATTGCCCCAGTGGACTTAAACAAGTTTGGATGATTTGACAAAGCATTTTTTAAAAACGAAAAAAAAGGCGCCATTACGGAAAACGGCCAATCGCGGTTCGAAACCGCGATATCCAGGCGTGTGGACAACCAAGATTCAATATTGCTTCAAAAAAACCGAAAATAACGAATCAATAACGGTAAACGGGGAAAACGAATTATTTGAGCAAGCCTAGTACCTACATAGGGTAGCAGAACATGTATAGCACCTAAAGGTCCTGTGAAGAAGTGAATGGCCCATTCTATAATAATAATAATAACAACAACAACCACAACCACAACAACAACTTTATTTCTATCCTGCCCTATCTCCCCATGGGGACTCAAGGTGGTTCACAACAAACAGCAGCAAACATTCAACACCGTAAAGTGTAATCAAAATAAAAACGGCCATAAATCAAATAACACATATTAAACATCCCCGTCAAGTAATAGTGAGACAAATTAGGCATGACATAACAAAATTACATTTTGACAGATAAACATTTTGTAACAAGACTTAAAATTAGGATTACTAAAATATAAAATTTAAAAGACAAGTAGCAAACAATTTCCATATTCTGTTTCCATTATATTTGTGTCAGATGTTCTATGTGTCCTCCTCTCTGTATGCTTGTGAGCATAAAAAGGTCTTTAGTTGATTTTTGAAAGAGTGTAGGGAGGGAGCCGATTTGATCTCCTTAGGGAGAGAGCTCCAGAGGCAGGGGGCAACCATGAAAAAGTCCCTTTCTCTCGTTCCCATCAACCATGCTTGAGATGGGGTGGGACTGATAGCATGGCCCCACTGCCAATTGTAGCCCCTGGGCAAGTTTTTGTCTGGAGATGTGGCTAGCCAAATAGTCTGGGCCTGAACCGTTTAGGACTTTAAAAGTAATGACCATTATTTTGAATTTCGTCTGGAAGCAGACTGGGAGCCAGTGGAGTTGCCGTAATATGGGGGTGGTTCTCTCCCTCTATGGTGTCCCAGTTAGTAATTTGGCAGCTGATCTGTGGACCAGCTGAAGTTTCTTAACTGTATTCAAAGGCAGCCCCACATAGAGTACGTTGCAGTAATCCAAATGGGATGCAACTAAGGCGTGGACTACTGTGGCCAGATCAGGCATCTAAGGTACAGACGCAGCTGGCACACAAGCTTTAATTGTGTAAAGGCACTCTTGCTGACACTTGGGCCTCCAAGGTCAGTGATGAATCCAGGATCACCCCTGTGCTGCGTACCTTTGTCTTCAAAGGGAGTGTAACACCTTCCAGCACAGGTTGTATCCCTATACCCTGATCTGCCTTCCAACTGACCAGGAGCACCTCAGTCTTGTCAGGATTTAATTTCAATTTATTAGCTCTCATCCAGTCCATTACTGATGATAGGCACCAGTTCAAGGTCAGGGTGGCATCCTTGGCTTCTGGTGGAAAGGAGTAATAGAGTTGGGTGTCATCTGCATATATGTGACACCAAACTCCAAAACTGCAGATGATCTCACTCAAAGGCTTTATGTAGATATTAAACAATAAGGGGGTCACAATAGAGCCCCGAGGAACCCCACAGGCCACAGGACAGGGGGGTCAAACAGGAGTCCCCCCGCATCACCTTCTGGGTCCGATCCTCCAGGAAGGAGCAGAGCCACTGTAAAACAGTGCCTCCTAGCCCCATCCCAGAGAGATGACACAGAAGGATACCATGGTCAATGGTATCGGACGCCACTAAGAGGTCTAGGAGAACCAACAGGGACACACTTCTCCTATCTAGCTCTCTTCACAGATCATCTATCAAGGCGACCAATGCAGTCTCTGTTCTATAGCCAGGCCTGAAACCAGATTGAAATGGATCCAGATAATCAGTTTCAGCCAAAAAACTTTGGAGTTTCTTGGAGTTGAGAGGCCAACCTTCTTTCTATAAAAGAATCACTAGGGACACCTTGCACCTAAAAATGGTATTGCAAACTACAAGCAGATTTTAATTGACTAATTCATTTTAAAAATAACCAAGAAGCTGTAATGAAGTATGAATTTTTGGTTTACAGATGTTATGTTTAATTGTGTGTTTGTGTTTTAAAAGGGTAAGTATTACAGTTATTGCATCTCAGCACTCAGAGGCTGGTTGCCATGGAGAAGTAGGCGGAGCCAACTGCCATTTTGTTGAAGAAGTGCAGAGTTTTAAAAAAGGGATTTGGTCTGTGCTCTGATGAGGCACAGGGAAGATTGATCCTAAGTTGAGGGGATCAAGGAGACTCAATTGTTCATTTTGAGTCAGATTAAAATAAGTTTGGTGACTTATTTAATGTAGTCTGTGTCCTGGTAAGGAACAGAGAATCTGTGATCGTATATCACAGGGGTGACTGCGGTTTAAAAGTAGCAGAGGAAGAAGTTCTAATTACTTTAAGTAAAAGAAGTGACACTTTAGGGAGTTTGACTCACCTCATTCTAGTATTGTAACTGTTAATCAAAGTGCCTCTAAGTGAGAAACAATATTGTAACCACTAAGCTTTGTGCCTGAATAAACTTGTTATTGTTCCTCCAACATCTAAGCCTCTGTCGCATATATTATAAACCAAGTTGCGTTACCATCTAAAGTGAATAAGAAGAAGAAAGAAAAGAAAGTAAAAGGTATCCTCTCTAAGTCTTTGGTGGTTGCATCTTTCCAAATTGGTGGCAGTTGTTATTAGTTGTTTACAAATTTGGGGCAGCGGATGGGATAAAAAGATTTCCCCCTGCCTGAAAGAACCTCAGTCGTTAATAGTCCTTTACAGAAGAACACCCATGTTCCTCTTAGCATCTTTCAGATGTGCAGATTGCAGAGTCTTGAAACTATGCTGAAAGCAGAAATACAAACACAGCCACTTTCTATCTATTACTGTAAATCATGCCCTGAGCCTATTGTTGCAGTTCTACTGGACCAAGAGGCCACCTTGGTCTTGACGTGTCTGATCAACTCACTGCCTGTTAGAATTTGCTGGTTGCCTCAGCTCACCAAAGTCCTTTCTGTTTTCTGGCCTGATTCACCTTGCTGGGATCACACCTGGCCCGCCAGGTAAGATGTGTAGGAAGTAGTTGGCAGATACAAAGTGCACGCCTGATGCCATAATTACAACAAGGTGTTTATGCTGGCACTTGTAATGTCATAAATACAATGGAAAACATAAGGAAGAAGTGGTAAGAACATGAGAAGTAGATACAGGGGTTGCAGCTGAAACAGTACGCACACTGTTAATTTCATTCCTGGAATGTGCAAATTGCCACCTGTAGTTCATTGATGCAATAAACTAATTAGTCCCTAAGGTGTGAAATACTCTTTGTCTTCTTAACATTAACTCTTCATAATTAATGCTTTGTTTTTCCTTGGCTTCACTCCCTCTTGTGCCTGTTTACTGAACTACAGACTTGGGCAGAGGGTTCTTTGTGGAGGGAATAAATTAGGAGTGTATTTGTATATCAAGTAAGCCCTTTCCCATAGCATTTATTCTTTCATGTAGCTGAATTTCAAGGAAAAAAAGATTTTACTAGCACACTTCTGTGCTGAAAGAAAAGGCCATCAGTAATTCATTTTAGAAGGCCTTCCAGTTAACTCACAATCGGCAACATTTTTGCTTATGAACTGTACACAGAGCTCTCTTTTTCATGCTCTCTCTCACACACACACAATAGACCCCCAATGAGGTCAAATAATGTCTTTGTGAAGGTAGCCATTCTTTTCTTCCAGTGAAGAAAGGGTCTAATAGGTTTCTTATCAGGTAAGAGACATTACACAGAAGAAGAAGAAGAAAAAGAGAAGTCTGATGTGGGGAGGTATCCAACATATAGGACTTTTCTTGTGTGTTTTCCTGCATAAGCACCAGGTTAAAGTAGATGGACTCTGGGATTCCTTTACAGTTCTGTGGTTTCATAGCTTTGTTTGCTGTTTTTTTTAGATAGAGTCTAATCTTAATTTTATTTCATGTTTAATACCAATATTAGAGGAACAGGGCATGTGAGCAAGCAAACAGTAGTAACTGCTCCTCCTTCCTTGCTAACTGCATACTTGCATACATTGAGGTTACACAGAATATTTACAATACAACCCTCTTATCTATGGATTCAATATCCATGGTTTCACTTACTCACCCTCCAAAAATATCCCTCTGCCCACCTCTGGAAGTGTTTGTGAGCCCCTGTAGATCCTCCTTACAATTCTATGATATACTTCTGACTCAAGAATAATCAAAATATAGAGTTCAATATTATCCATGGCTACAGGTATCCATGAGGGTCTTGGAACATATCGCCTGTGGATATGTGAGTTTGTACTGTGATTCTCCTTTTGAAACTGCCTCACTGGCTGCCAAGTTGTTTCCAAGGGCAAATCAAACTGTTGGTTATGACCTACCTATCCTTTAGGTTCTAGTCTATCTGTAAGAGCATGTTTCCCTGTACGAGCCTACAGAAGTCTTCAGACCTTTATGGGAAGCTTTCCTTATGGTTCCAGCATTATCACAGGCTCACTTGATGAGAACCTGTGAAGGAGTTTTCTCAGTGACTTCCATGTGAAGCTAGGCTGCTCCGATTTCTACTTTCCTGTTGCAAGTAGATTTTCTGTTTAAAGAAGTATTTGGCAATTATTTGGTTGTTTCTGTATGTTGCATTTTTGTCTTTGTAGTCATGTTTTAAAACCGTTTGTATCCTGTTTTAAATTATACCTGTTTTAAGATAACACCACATACTCTCACCCTACCTATTCAACTTGTATGCAGAATACATCATGTGGTGTGCGGGGCTTGATTAATCCAAGGCTGGAGTTAAAGTTGCTGGAATAAACATTAACAACCTTAGCTATGCAGATGATACCACTTTGATAGCTGAAAGTGAGGAGGAGCTGAGAAGCCTTATAACCAAGGTGAAAGAAGAAAGTGCAAAAGCTGGGTTGCAGTTAAACATGAAGAAAACCAAGATTATGGCAACCAGACAGGCTGATAACTGGCAAATAGAGAGAGAAAACGTGGAGGCAGCGACAGACTTTGTATTTCTAGGTGCAAAGATTACTGCAGACACAGACTGCAGCCAGGAAATCAGAAAATGTTTACTTCTTGGAAGGAGAGCAATGACCAATCTCGATAAAATAGTGAAGAGTAGAGACATCACGTTGGCAACAAAGGTCCACATAGTTAATGCAATGGTATTCCCTGTATTAACCTATGGATGGGAGAGCTGGACTATAAGGAAGTCTGAACGAAGGAAGATAGACACTTTTGAACTGTGGTGTTGGAGGAAAATTCTGAGAGTCCCTTGGACCGCAAGAAGATCCAACCAGTACTATGGCAAGAAGACAAGAAAGCTTGGAGAAGAGAATGATGCTGGAAAAAATGGAAGGAAAAAGGAAGAGGGGTCGACCAAAGGCAAGATGGATGGATGGTATTCTTGAAGTGACTGGCTTGACTCTGAAGGAGCTGGAGGTGGCCATGGCCGTGGGCTGGTCCATGAGGTCACAAAGAATCGGAAGCGACTGAATGAATAAACACTGAATAAACAACAAAATCTCATTTCTTACTTTTTAATTTTTGTATCATCAGGTTTTTCATCCTACTTCATTTTAATCTTACTGTAAAATCCCAATGTTGGCAGAAAACCAGGATAGAAAAATTAAATGAAATATGAGCAAGAATTGTTGAATAAGCAGCATAAAGGAGCAATAGGAGATCTTGCTCTGTGGTAAATTCCTTGACAGAGTGGATTTGGCAGAGTAACCTGAATCTATCACCTGCGCTCCTCTGGAGAATCTAACCCAGGGCAATATGGCCATGATCAGGGTAGGCTCTATAGAATAGGACATTGGTGGTCTGAGGAAAGATCTCCCATCACTTTTGTGGTATGGGACAGCTGGTTGTACCTCTCTAGAGCTATTGGTGGATAATGGCATTTGGGCTCAGCTGGCTCATCTTAAAGTGAGAGGAGGCAGGTTGGTGGAAACAGACATGTGGGAGGCAGGGTTTCTCCTTCCATCTCAGGTAATGTATATTTTTAGGCTTGTCTACACTGGGCCAAAAATTTGAATCCACCATGAATGGACTGCTAGCTGTCTTCATGATGAATAGCAGCTTCTAGTGAGCATCACAGTTTTTTTTGTTTTTGTTTTTCTTACTTTAACCTAACTTTGCTCCATTTTTGATGAAGTCAAAAGATACTCCAGAGTTTGCTGGAAAGTATCCCAAGGCTGCGATGTCACAATGGGACACTTGCATAACCAGGAAGAAGGAGGAGGAAAGAGCAACTACCTCTTGCTTTTTAGTTGTGCCGTGGCCCTTTCTGACATCAGCAGACATGACTGCAATGGGCAGGCACTTGGATGGACTAGTTAAGAGCACAGTGGTGATGACAGGAAGCTGACAGCCCAATGAAATTGATGTAGCCTTGGCCTATCTGGACAATGCCCCAGAGTGGATTTTCACAGGACCAACTTGCCCAGTGAAAGCATGTCCTTAAGATGCAAACTGATGTATTTACAAAATGCAGAATTGCAGAACGTAAGGAGGAAAGATGCTAGAAACAGAGGATCCATCCATTCCTATGAAGCAGACTAGAGGATGGCATGTTGTTGTATAGACAGCTCTCAATGGAGAAAGTAAAACGATGGGAAGTGGAGCACTACGGCTGAAGTGCCATTGCTATGTTTGGGAAGCAAAGACAAATTTAGTCAATTTCTACAATTTGAATTCTACATTCAAATGGTACAAAGTAATATACCTTATTTTTACAGTTCATAGTTGCCTTTCTAAGGTCTCTCTAGACAAAATGTGGTGATGTATGTGGCTGTGCCCAACATTTAAGGTCAGTCCACATTACTGGGTAATTACTATCCCCTTAATGGGAGAATCAGCCTTGACAATTTTTCTAAAATATGCATTTCTGTGCCATTTTCTATAAAATATTCATTTTCTGTACAATTTTCCTTAACATACATGTTTTGTGTATGTTTTCCTCATTATACATTTGTTGTGTCTTTTAAAAAATTGGGGAAAGCATTGCAAAATTTAAAAAAGTCATGTGAATTATAACTTCAATCCGATGGACTTTGCTTATAAAAGGAGACAGAATTATATTCTCCCTCTTTTTACTACTCTTTCTTCTTCGTACTTGCAGCTGATTGTATCACTTTTTGCTGCAAACCATTTCCTGTCTTCCTTTTCCTACAAGGCTCCTAGGCACACCCCCCCCCCCCCCCAAACATTCAGCTACAGTGAGCTCCTTGGCCGTATCCTTGAGTGAAGCTGAGAGCCCAGGTGACAAATAGACAGGAAGACTCCTTGTGGCTCACTGCTATCTTTGGAGAGCCTTTGGACTCTAGAAGTGCTTGAGGCAGGCAGAAAAAAAGGAGCCACCCTTGCTATGACCTTGGAGGCAAGCGTGACCGGGGTAGGTTGCCAATCATGAATACCGCAACAGATGTCACTACTGCTGCTGTTGTTGCTAAGTATGAAGGAAGAGATTCTTCACCTTGTCTGGACTGCGACGAGTTGAATTGACCAGCTGGGTTAAGGCACTACCCCAGCCTTCTCCAGTGCCATATTTCCACCATCCGCTGACCTCTAAAATATAAACACAACATGTTCCAATCTGTCTGTCAGAGCATTCCTCATGGAAGAGTATATCCTTCCAGGGCTATTTAAAGGCATGTGTGCTGCCCTTTATTCTTCCACATGTTGTGTCTGGAAAAGGCCTGATCTCGGTCTCCAACTTAAAGGAGATCAAGGCAAAAAGGACTGGCCTCGGGGCGGGGGGTGGGGGGAATGGAGGGACTCTTCCATTTCTGTCCTTCTGCTTTTCTATCACTGTTGAGGGAACTGGGAGAGGTAACAAACAGCACCATGGCATGCCCTGTGTGATGATAATCATGTTCAGTGCATAAACGCAGGCACAGAAGGGGCATGTGCTACCACAGCTGGCGGCGTTGGTGGTCTCTAGGCAAGCCATCTATGGTGCTCTGGACTTCACAGATGGTTGCACTGTTGATGGTGCTTAACAGCGCAGAATGTTCCTGTCTCCCATGGTGATTTTTTAAAAACGCTTCTTGGTTGGCAATTGGAACATTGCTTTGACCTTTAAACCACTGGCAGAAACAGTAATGAAGCAACAGAGCCTTTGCCCATCCCATCTTTGTCACCTGCATTCATCCTGTAGTCAACAAATATCAGAGAAGTTTCTTTGTTCAACAGAGAGAGAAAAGTTGCTTGGGGTGGGGGGGTTAGTTGGGAAACAGCAACCATGACTGATCTACAAATGAACTACATTTATGATCAAAAGAAATTAGCATGAACCTGATTTTAAAATACATTTATCTAATCAGTGAGTGGCAGGTTCTTGCTAATCCATCCCCTGTGCCCTTTTGAACTATTTGCTAATCAATTTGCACAACTCAAAACTGAAAAATGCACACAGGCTCCCTTTAATCAAGGGGTGAAAATGGAAAATACATTGGGAAATGCATGCATTAGACAATCTACAAAAATATGCATGTGTTTCAGGAAGAGGAGGGAGAGGGACATGGTCTTGATACAAAAAAGAATTAGAAAGTGAAGGTGAACAGAATCCAGAGAAACTGGGAGATTGTAACATCCAAGTCTACATCCCAGAATAGCACGTGAATTTCCTCTGCTTAACAACAGCCAGCGCTTCACAGCAATCCCCAGGTGAGAAGCTAAGGAAGCACCTCTGAATGGATGCACTAACAGTCCCTTCCCCACTTGCTGAAAGAGAGCTTTGACCATATATTCACTGACTTTTAGCTTTCAAGCTCATCTCTCAAGCTAGCTATCAATTGGTATAAAAAACTATTCATCCACTAAAAATCTCTGCAGCAAACTGCCTTGAATGATTGCCTGCTTTATATGCCAAAGTAAATATGAGCACATTTCATATTTCATATATATAAATAATTGATACAGCTCCTCTACAGTCTTTGGCTGTAATCCTACTCTTACTATGAAAGCATAGCCCTGCCAGCCTTTAAGAGGAATGGAATTGTACCTTTTATTTCTTATGTCCTCATAATGACCCTGGCAGGTAGGACACAATTTATCATAAGGCAAAAGGGGAGCCAGATTCATATGAAACCTTTTTGGATATGATACATATGTGTAGATGAAAGAGTGGGAGAAACAGCTGTGTGTTTGATACTGGGGGGCAGGATGGGCAGACAGTGTTCTAATACTCCCTAATGATAAATGGACACAATGACCTTAAATCTATACTGGTATAACTCAGGTTTGAGGTTTTGGCTTCACTTATCATTTTGGCAACCCTTGTCTTGCTAGTCACAGGCCTTTTTATTTATCGTGCCAGAAGCGAACCGAGGGTACAAAATGTAATGTATTTGAAAACACAAAGTTAAAAACCCCCAACAACTTGGCATTATACTAAATGTCCTTTGACCAGTAGCTGGCCACTTGGGAGTGCCTCTGGTGCTGCTGTAAGAAGGTCCTCCGTTGTGCATGTAGCAAGGCTCAGACCCCATTGTAATAGGTGGTCTGGGGTTTGCTCTTCTCCACACTTGCATGTCGTGGACTCCACTTTGTAGCCTCATTTCTTAAGGTTGGCTTTGCATCTCATGGTGCCAGAGCAGTCTGTTCAGTGACTTCCAAGTTGCCCAGTCTTCTCTGTGCCCAGGGGGGAGTCTCTCCTCCGGTGCCAGCCACTGATTGAAGTTCCGGGTTTTAGCCTGCCACTTTTGTACTCTCACTTGCTGAGGTGTTCCTGCGAGTATCTCTGTAGATCTTAGAAAACTATTTTTTGATTTAAGGTGTAGGTGTGCTGGCTGATACCCAAACAGGGGATGGGCTGGAGATGTCAATGCCTTGGTCCTTTCATTGCTGGCTGCTACTTCCTGACGCATGTTAGGTGGTGCAATGCCGGCTAAACAGTATAATTTCTCCAGTGGTGTGGGGCGTAGACATCCTGTGATAATGTGGCATGTCTCATTAAGAGCCACATCCTCTGTTTTAACATGGTGAGATGTATTTCACACTGGACATGCATATTCAGTGGCAGAGTAGTAAAACGCAAGGGCAGATGTCTTCACTGTGTCGGGTTGTGATCCTCAGGTTGTGCCAGTCAGCTTTCGTACAATGTTATTCCTAGCGCCCACTTTTTGCTTGATAGCCAAGCAGTGCTTTTTGTAGGTCAGAGCACGGTCCAGGGTAACTCCCAAGTATTTTGGTGTGCTGCAATGCTCCAGTGAGATTCCTTCCCAGGTAATCCTTCCCAGGCTCGAGATGCATGTCTGTTCTTAAGGTGAAAAGCACATGTCTGCATTTTAGAGGGATTAGGGATCAGTTGGTTTTCCCTGTAATAGGCAGTAAGAGCACCTAAGGGTTCAGAGAGCTTCTGTTCAGCCATTTGAAAGCTCCCTGCTTGGGCGGTGATGGCACAATTGTCAGCATAGATGAAACTCTCTGTGCCTTCTGGAAATGGCTGGTCAGTTGTGTAGATGTTAAACATTGATGGAGCAAGCACGCTCCCCTGAGGCAGGCCGTTTTTCTGTTTTCACCATCTGCTTCTCTGGCCTTGGAATTCAACAAAAAAGCCCCTGTTTTGTAGCAGATTTCCTACTACAGGCCTGAAAGATGCCCATGCCAGGATCCAAGGTTAAGTTTGACTTCGTGAACTGCTGATTCGTCCTTGAAACGTGCCCACAGTATCAGACATAATCAAGAATGGCAGGACACTTTAAAGGCAAAGAGCCTTTAAGTTTCAGAATAAAAAGTAGTTAGGAGGAAAGAATCTAGCATCCCCATTGAGACTGATATATGACAGAATGAGTTAAATTAGTGGTCGCACCAATAGGGGAATATTAAAACCACAGGTATTTAAGCACAGTTGCACATTTGTGGCAGGGGTGACTCGAAAAGACGACAAAAAGTCCTGGCCTGGATCTTGCTGCAACATAAGGAATCCCAGCTGGATATCTTACATATCAGAAAGAAATAATAGCAATTGTATTTCTGAAGCGTTTTGAGCACAACTCTCCATTTCAAAAAAAAAAATCCTTGATTTCCTGTCCTATTCATTTGGCATATCACACTATCTCTTGTATCATATCCTGCCCTGCTGTTTGGAATGTGGAAAAATTATTTTGATACTTATACCCCTTTCTCCTCTTATGACAAGGGTGGGAATCATATGGTCATCCTGATGCTGCTGATCTGCAACTACAATCATTGGCTCCCATTGGCTCTGCTAGCTAGAACTGCTGGGAATTTCAGTTCAACAAGATCTGGAGGGCCACACAATTTCCATCCTTTATATTTTTGGCTTCTTTCAAAGAAAAATCATAAATATACCTGCACCCTACATTAGGTAATCCAGAGCAATAGCAGGTGCAGTGAGGGGAGGCTGCTCAAAAAAGCAGGCAACACGTATCATTTGTGCAAAATGTTTATGACTCCATATATAGGCACCATTTCTGTCCCGCCCCTTGTGCGTCCCACCTTCTTGCGTCTGCCTTGTACCCTCATGCCCGATCCATGGACTTTCCCCAACCTGGTGACCTTCAGATGTTTTTGCACCAACTCTCATCATCCACACATATAATTGTCATTCCATAGTGAGATTTGCAATAAAATATCCACCTGAGGAGCACTAAATTGTGGAAAATGGGGTCATTTTGTCTCTCTTCAATGATATCTTATCAGTTACAATATCAAAGAAGTAACTTTCCATACCAGGCTGAGTAACAGGGTCTGCTGCAACTGGCACTGCTGCTTTTTACAGCTTGCATTTTGTAGGATCTCAAGGGTATGTTCCTGTTTATTTGCCATTAAGTGCAAACCTACTTCTCTCTCATTATAGGGATGTATAAGAATGCTCAGAAAGTTAATTTTAAGTAACTGGTTACAGTTGCAGTTGCTGTTCTAAAGTCACATTAGGTGACATAAGTTTTTTTTAAAAAAGCAATCCTTTAATTCTCATTTTTCAACCGTAACTAAAACAGTTACTTTTAGTTAAATTAAAATCCCACAAAAGCAGCATGAAGTATATTGTAAACCAACGGCTGCACCCTTATTCTTCCATTACCACTCCTACAGCAATTAAACTATCAAGAATTCTACGCAATAAAAAGTGGTTATTGTTACTATTGATTTCTTTATTATGTAATCTATCAACATACATGGTGCTTTGCTCGGTTGGCGGGGACGAGGGAGCAGGCCTTTTCTATTGTTGCTCCCCGGATCTGGAATTCCCTTCCGGAGGAGATCCGGCAAGCACCCACCCTGGCTTCCTTCAAAAAGCTGCTTAAAACCTGGCTCTTCCGCTGAGCCTTTGGATAACCGAGCCCATAGCTATAGTAGTTGCACAGGCCACCTCTTTGACTTGAAACACTGCACTTTATTCCTCTGCCCCAAAGCATCTTAGAATATCACATTGCATTTTAGTTCTTGTGGTCCCTCCAGGCCATCCTCCATCCCAGTGGTCTTTTTTTCCCCTCTTTCTTTGCAGATTCATGTTATTTGAGTGATTATATTCCTTCTGCTTATGTGATTGTTTTAGTCAATTGTTATGTTTTGTTTTCGTTTCTAATTCTTATAGCGTTTTATAGTGTTTTCAGTGTTTTATTGTACAATGTTTTATGCTGATTTTATATTGGAAACCGCCCTGAGTCCCTTTTGGGAGAGAGGGCGGTATACAAATAAACTTTTACTTACTTACTTACTTACTTTGCAAGTAAAACAGTAAAAATACAATCAGCCCTATCAAAGGCTTACAATCTAAAATGTTATTCTTTGTTAAGTTATAGTTGCAATATAGTGGTGGTGGTGGTTATTATTATTATTATTATTATTATTATTATTATTATTATTATGTTTATTTATACCCTGCTTTTTCTCTCCACAAGGAGACTCAAAGTGGCTATATGGTTATACTTTTGTGATTGTAACAATAAATTTAGACGCATGTAACTTTTTATTTGTACCAAGTTACTTCCAAGTTGTGACAAGTTATTCACTGGAAATAAGTAGAAGTTGCCAAGTTGTAATGAAAGCTTGCTTTTATGAAACATTAAAAACAAGCCACAGTTTGGACCCTTTCATGCTCTGCTTTGTAAATCTTCACTCAAAGCTTAAGAGGAGTCCCAAATCGAATACTGCCAGGCATTTGCAAGAGACGGGTGAGGTTGCTGAGCCATCTGGTGGTAAAACTGTGAATGTGCTGACATATAATAATGGCACAGACAGGGAGAAGACTATTGAAAATAGAGGATCAATACTGTTTATTTCTCACAAATACTAATACATTGCAAAACAACATTTATAAATAAAAATAACTGAGCCTGAAACAGAAGAGGGAATCACCCTGTTAGATGTAAGCACAGGCATTGCAAGAAGTCTAGTTAGCTGTTCCTTGGTTCCTAGTAGCAAACCAAGGCCACAATTTCATAGGCGCATCAGCATCTACATGCTGTGGCATGTTGGAAATACCCTTTCTTGGGAAAACAGGGGAGGGTCAAGCATTTCAGATTCAATTCACACAATCAAGATTGCCCAGGCTGATGACTTCAGAATTGTTGAACACATTTTGAGGATCTTATTACCTCCAAGCTTCACACCAGCACAAAGAAGAAATTGCAATATAATCATAACTTTAAAAACAAAACAAGAACAAAAATCTGCTCTTGTCCCCTCATCTTACCAATCTTTCTCAAAGCAGAGAGGCAAGCTTTCTGTGTAACGAGATAAGGAGATAGAATGCTTTTCTCTTAAGGGTCAGTTACAACATAATGTTATCCAGTTCTTTTGGCCTCTGGTTGCATAAAACACCACATATCAAAGAGCTAATCCATGCATTTTTCAAGAGCTACACCTGAAGAGCTGCTGCTAAATTTTTAAACAATATAGCTCTATTGACAGACACATAGAGGAGCACTAATACAGCTACATGTTTTGCACAGTCTTGATCTTTCAAGCTCAATGGAGCCACCAATTTTCTATTCAGTTAACAAAGACTCTGACAAATACTCCCCTAGCCTCCATTTTCTTCCTTGTATCTTTTTTTAGTGGCATTAGAACTGGGAGGAGGGCGAAGGAAGACTGGAGAAATACAGGCTGTTGGTGTTAGGTTGCAGCAGTGTCTGCAGTTACCAGTGCAAGCAACAATGCTTGAGCTACGAAAGGATGGGATTCTACTGTAGCTGATTCTACTATAGCCATGTAAGCCTGCTGACTATTGCCGTGTGAGCCTGCTGAAGGTTTGAAATGTTCTCTTTCTCCACGTCTACAGACCTGGTTGTTTCATTTAACTGTGCAAATTGCTTAGTTTTGAAATCAATGTTTGCTGAAACATGTTGCACTGATCTCCTTTTCCGCACAGGAATCTTTATCCTTTCCATGTTATTTCTACCTCTGCTTTGTTAGCTGAGGTATACCTGGATGCTATGACTATCCTGAGATTATTGTGAGGACCTGGGTGTGAATGCAAAAAATAAGCATATTATTTTGACTGGTGGTACAATGTAGTGTTTTGAGCACTGAACTATGAATACGGATACCAAGGTTTGATTCCTCACTTGGCCATGGAAACTCCAAGTGATCTTGTGCAAGTGAGATGTTTTCAGTCCTATAAAACTTCATGATAGGTTGGTTAGCTTCAGAGTCATCAGAAAGGATGAAGACATGCAACAGCCTACTTTCAAACATAAATATGGAGCATGGTCATCTCAAAGCTACTGCTTCCTTCATTCTAATACTCCAAGGCCAGAACCCCACTGGGTGCCACCAGAGTGGAAAGACTCCACCATTGAGGCAGCCTCCTAGTAGCAGGAGCAGGGGGTAGAGCAATTTTCAAACATCAGACCAAGAATTCCACAGGCTGCTGCATCACCAGGGAATAACTTGCTTAAGAAGGCCTGGGTGGGTGAGATGTGCTAGTGTGATGACCTAAGAGCCTGATGTTGCCATACTTGTACTAGACCTCAATGTCTAGATCCTACTGCTGTCCCTTGAACTTTTATCAAAGTTTTTTCTGTATTTGTTCTTAGGTGTTTTTATTCATTTTTCCCAATTTCATTTTACATGCTGATTTTTCTCCTATGAGGTCGAGGCAGCTTTCTGTAGACCAGCAAAAGAAGTCAGAGATGCACACTTTTAATAGTCATGTTTAAAACTGTGCATGGCTTAACCTTCTAAAATTCTCCCTCATCCTCTTCCAGATCTGACCACATTTGTCTCACATAATACTTCCCTTCTTTATTCGCACAATTACCCTGCACATTAGGCTGGGCTGAGAGAGTATTAACTAATAACCTTCATGGCTGAAGTTGCAATTCAGCACCCTAAACCATACTACCATATTTTCCCTTGATCTTGGGAAGTACCTCACATATTATCTCTTTTTTACCATTTTTTTTCTTTACTTGAAGAAAGCATATTAAAAACACACAACAGGTTTCTATTCATGTTACAATATGTTGCATGGACCATCCATCAGTACTTCTTCCACAACCTCAATAATACTTTGTGGCCTCACCTTCCCATCCAGAGGTAGGCAACTAACTACCTATTGAAAAATAAAGCTATCAGGAACATCCCCAGCTTTGTTATTTCAATTACGCTTCAGGCAGTTCACTTTGTATATGACAGCATGGATACATATTAAATACATCTTCAATAGAGGTAGCAAAGAATGCAGCATTTATGTCTAGCTTATTAAATCTGGTTCATGAGCAGATGATGGCTGAATTTAGCAACTTGGAAAATGGACCACAAACATCAGGGCTTAACACAAAACTGCTTTCTCTGGCTATCAAGGAGCTGAAAGAAAAGAGAACAGACTTTTTACTAGCCTATGATTTGGATTTCTTTGTGTCAGTAGCCGACAATATGAGGGATTCTTCTGGAATGAATACACCAAGCTGCTACACATCTACTTCACTGGAGACATTTCACAAGGACCTTTGGCTTCTGAATCTCCATTAATTAAATAAACCCAGTGATGTAGAGATTCTCAAGTCTATTCCTCTATTAGATCATTTCCCAATTACAACTTAGGGGTGAAGCATGTCATTGGCACTAGGTCAGGAAAAAACAAAATTAAAATCAGACACCCACCACACTCCATGAGTGGTTCCACACACATGTGCCTTCATATTTTTCCCAAGAAATATACACTCTGAAACCCATCACTGGCACAGACTCATGCCAATCAACAGTTTCTTTCTTCACTTCATGACACAGGAGAAATTGAAGGGGCAAGAACATGAATAGTGCAACTGATGTCTGGAAAATAGGCTTACTGCACGCTATGTCTGCTGAGTTGGAAAGGGCCACACAGGGTTTGGGGCAGTAGGCACTGCCACCAAGAAGCTGGAAGGCACATAGCCCTTCTGTCCATTCACCTCCACCAAGCTCCACTCTTTGTTCCCCTTCTTGTCATGGGGTTCCAGGACATTGACTGGCTGGCCTGCCTGCAAAGTGACCTCATGACTGTTCCGGGCTGTAAATGCATATGCAGCTATTACCTAAGGGAAGGAGAGAGAGGAAGAAAGAAGCAGTTACAGTACAGCATAAGCCCATTAAAGATAAGTGATGAAACGGGCTGGCTCAAGATATTTTTTTTTTTTGCCTACGCCGAGGGAGCAAATGACTTCTCCTACATTCACCTGGACTGGTTGCTGAATCTGAATCTAATGCTAGTGGCTGGATAGTATCCCTGACAGCATTTGAGGGCAACAAGTATCTGATTTAGTGATAAGAGCAGGTTCTGTGTCACACACCACTTTGTTCTCTAATCTCCGCAGGTTAGGGCCTCCAAAAAAATACTTTATTTGTAACCTGCCCTATCTCCCCTGCTTTGGCTATAACTAGGTATCTGTATAGAATCATGCTATTTCACTATGTTAAAACTTGGTACCATGTGCAGAAGAAAGCATCATGAGGACCTCCTTTCCACTTTTATTGTTTCTTAAGGTAAGTTGCTATTTTTTAAAGCAAGTAGGCAAAATCTTGAAAACATATAGTAGATCAAACCCTGCTATAGTAGATCTTAGCTGATTATATTTTAGGAACCAAACTGTGAATGGGATTGGACAAGAAAACTGAGCAGATTTCAGTGTCAAATGCTGAATAATTGATTAAATATGTATATATTGGTTGCATTTATCCACAGTATGAAACAGAAAAGAAAGAAAATGACAACCATTGCTGAATAAAAGCTTTTCCACTCACATGTAAAGCTGGGGTATTGAAATTTACTGGTGGATTCATCAGTGGGGGTACGTTGTACGAATGATGTAACTTCTTGGCACCATCACTTTCAGTCCTCACTTCTGACCGAGGCTTTTGGTTTGGAACTACATGATACCGTTGGAGCTTTCCAGGGGAGACGTAGCCTCGTGGGCCTGCATGACACATAACACAGCAATGACCACACAATTCAGCAACTTCAATGCTTAATCTGAATCTCATCAGCAAGATGACAGTAATGACTAATGTAACAGCTACAGAAGGTTTTTTGGTGGATAAAATTAAAGGCTTGTTGGCTCCAGCCTCCTGTTTTTCACCATGGTCAACCAGTGAGCTCTGAATATCTCAGGAGGAGTGCTCTGAGAAATCCCATAACTGACAAACTGGCCAAAGTTCCCAGAATCCCCCAGCCAACATGACCACTGCCAATTCTAGTGGGGTGGAATTGTAGGACAAAAATGCAACTTTCCCAGACTTTCATTGTGCCATAAACATGTATATCAAAAAGCCAAAGAGTCTTCCTAAAAAAACACTAACCTGGAAATGAGTGAATATGACAAACTAAATTTCCCTTAAGCCCTCATTTTGTCTACTGTTAATGCATCTCCTTTGCCCACTGGATTTAGTTTACTGTAAAAGTTTCTTTTCTTATTTTATTTGTTTACACAAACATGAATATGCATTTTACTGAATTCTGCAACCAATACTCATTCTATATACATTTCAATGTACACATCTTTGTCTGTACACTTAAAATATGCCAGTTTAAGGACATCTTTCTAGTAAGTGTTTATATGCATTTTCCACAATATGTGCACTTCAAAACAACTCATCTTTCAAATGTATATAGCCTACATCTAAACGTTTTGAAATGTATGCATATTTACATGTCTTTCTTTTAAAGAACTGCATCAAAAACATTAATGTGCAGTTCTGGAAGTCTAAATTCTGGTTTGTGTTTAAGTCTGGGAAGTGCAAATTTAATTAATTTCACAATGAAAAGTGTACTAGTTAAACGTTTCACCTATCTCTGTTAAAAGGCCAACTAGTACAACTAATATGATACACATGGGAAGCTCACAGCAGCAGGCTAAATAATCTAAAAGGCACCAGAACCTATCTGATCCTGGAAACTAAGCAGGGTGAGCTCTGGTTAGTACTTGGATGGAAGACCACCAATGAATATCAGGTGCTATAGACTACATTTCAGATGACAAAACTGGCAAAATTGCCGTTGAGTATTCCTTGTCCAAGAAAACCATTTGCAATTCATGGGATAACCGTAAGTCGAGAAACAAATTGGAGGCACATACACACACACACATACTCAAACAAGAAAGGGAGGAATGCAACTGCACAATCACACTTCCCACAGCTAGTTTTTAGAGGCTTGCCATTGTGTTGCTAAAATAATAATAATGTGATGCCTCATGGGCCTTGTAGTCCTGCTCCTAGTGCCATCGTGGCAGATGAAGACGAAAACATGGGGTTTTCGCCGGTTCAACAAGAGCCGGAGTCCTTTCACTTGCCGGATGTTGATGTTTGTACCCAAGAATTCAGTAAAACAGACCTTGGGCATTCCTCGCCTCCGTTCCCGAGGAGAGAATCTTATTGTGCTGACAGAGGAGTCAGGGAACAGACTCGGAGGAGTTTACGAATTGCTGCCAGACAACAGGCTGATTAGACCTGCTTCCCTTGGGAAATTCTAAGGAGTCTTGCATCTGGACAAAGTTGGGTTACGCTTCCCGTTCTCTAGGGAAAGAGATTGTTGGCGGGAAAACGAGACCCCAATATAGGTGCCTGATGCGGGAGAATCTTTGCGGAGTCAACAGAGCAGCTTCAGGAGTAAGATCGTGTGTGGACTTCGTAACCCCAGTTCCTTGCTTCCCGGATTAAGTAATCAAGACTTGCCTCGCTTGCTTTTAACCACGGACCTTGTTCTAAGAATCACTGTTTGCCTTGTATCCAGCCTTGTATCCAGCCTTGTTTCCAGCCTTGTTGTCAAGCTACCTAGGACTCCTGAGACTCAGACATTTCCCCACACTATTGCTTGGCAATAGTGTGTGTTTCGGTCAAGTGGATTAAAAACTTTGAACTCTAATATCATTTATTGGACAATACATTTTTGGACTATATTTGACCTCATTTGAAAGGTCTGCTTCTGAACTATATTCTTCACTTGTTTTTATTGCTTTTACACATTTCCTTAATAAAGATATTAGATAGAGATTGGCCTCCGTGTATGGTTCTTGGTGCCCTGCTGCCAGGGGTCTGACAAATAATAATAATAATTTTATTCTTATACCCCACCCCATCTCCCCGAAGGGACTCAGGGCGGCTCACACGGGGCCAAGCCCGGACACAACAATATAAAAGCAAAACAATAAAACAGATCAATCAACAATAAAAACATCAATCAGCAGTAAAAACAGTCATAAAAATCACATACAAAAATAAAATGATAAAATCGTGGATTGGATTCAAAGGATCTGGGCCAAAAGTGCAAAATATGTCGATGTCATCAGGGAAGGGTGGTTACCCAAGCTATCATAGCCATTAAAGTGCCAATACTGGGGAAGGCATACACAAGGGACTACTACTGGATAGGCAACAGGTCGATTCTACAGAGAAGATATATATCTATTACAATCACAAAGCAATGACAATAATCTAGCCTCCACAAATATGTAAGACTTTGTGAAATTTGTAATGACTTACACACTAGTTAGGGTTGAACTCGGATCCTGGCAAAATTTAACAAACCACAGTCGTGTTAAATATATATGCCATGCTGGCAACATATATGCAAAGACACAGATCAAAACACAAAACACCACTCAAGGAGGAGCCATGACATTCTTTTTTAGTTAGAGTTACCATATTTGATAAAGCAGACACAATTTATTAACTACACTGTTCTTCACTTATCGTGGGGGTTATTTTCCAGGATCACCCGCAATAAGTGAAAATCTGCGAAGTAGGGACACTATATTTATTCTATGTGTGGAGGAGAGCAAACCACAAACCACTTACTACAATGCAGTGTGTACTTTATTTTAGCAATTACAATATACAGTACACCAGCAGAGAAGAAGAATGGAAGCTAAATAACCCTTTTTTATTTCCAACCCTTCCCGCCTCTCCCTTTATTTCTCCCTTTCCCCCCTTCCAAAACCCTTTGCACACCGCAAAAACCTGTGAAACAGCAAAAATACCACGATAAATGTGTACATTAATATTAATTGAAAACCCAGAAACAGCGAGGGAGCGAAAAGTGAACCGTGAAGTAGCGAGGGAACACTGTATTTCAGTCCATCACTATAACACCTCCCACATTAAACAACCTTACTATGCAGGTTTTAGCTCTGAAAAAGAAGATATGTTTAGGGAAAGGAAGATGGACAGGTTGCTTACCTGTAACCGTGTTTCTTCGAGTGTACTCTGTGAATTCACACTAATGGAGAACGCTGCGCCTGCGCAGGCTCCAACGGATACTCTTCCAAGCTAAAGTTTGAAATTTGGCGGTAACCCCGCCCCTCTTCCCGGAGGGTATAAAGGGCGCCCTCCGCGCCTGCTCTCCAGTTCCTACGCCGCAAAGGCAGCGAGAAAGGGAGAGGTTTGCATGTGGGGAAGGAAGGGCGGGATTGTGTGAATTCACAGAGTACACTCGAAGAAACACGGTTACAGGTAAGCAACCTGTCCTTTTTCTTCGTGTACTCTGTGAATGCACACTAATGGAGACTAGCAAGCTGAGGTGTAGGTAGGTGGGATAGCAAACCCGATAACCAGTCTAGTGTCCAAACAACACATTTATTGAGCAGAAGGTGCAAAAACAAGCAAGTGCAACGGTCAAAGAAACGATGCAATAGCATATAGTGCAAAGAAACCGATCCTTGTTGTTAGGATCCAGAACACAATCACAACATTGTAAGTGAGCAATAGTCTGTAAGAAAATACAGAGGTAGGCATAAACTCATTCTCTGAAAACAGAGGGAGAAGTATTCAAAAAATACATTTCAGTGCAGTGGGTAAGTATAGTACACAAGCACTACGTTAAAGAACCCCTGAGCACATCGATTACAAACGGGGTGGATGACAACGGTCAGCTTGTAAGAAGGATAAACCCGAAAACTGGTTTTGAGTAAGGCAACAACATTAGGTAAGGCAGGAGGAAAGGACGGACCTGGCAAAGGCCGAGTCCTTGAGGTTCTTTGAGTCCATCCTGTAGTGTGAAACAAAGGTGGATGGAGTGGACCAGATAGCCGCTCGACAGATGGAGTCAAGAGGGACGCCCTTCAGGAAGGCCGTAGAGGTGGAAAGGCCCCTCGTAGATCTAGGGCGGATCGAAGAGGGGGGTTGGCGTTTGGCCAGCTGATAAGCGAGCTCGATGGTCTGAGCAATCCAGTGTGAGAGTCTTTGGGAAGAAAGTGGTTCGCCCAGTTTATGGGTAGCGTAAGCCACAAACAGTCTAGGTGACTTACGTATGTCCTTAGTCCTGTCCTTGTAGAAAAGGAGGGCTCTCCTGACATCGAGGAGATGGAGTTTCCGTTCCAGAGAAGAAGAAGGATTAGGGAAGAAAGCAGGAAGTATTATGTCCTGGTTCAGGTGAAAAGCAGAGACCACCTTAGGTAGGAAGGTGATGTCCGGGCGAAGGACAGCCCTGTCGTGGTGGAAACGGAGATAGGGTTCGTCCACCCGGAGAGCAGCCAGTTCCGAAGGCCTGCGCGCAGAGGTGATAGCGATAAGGAAGGCAGTCTTCCAAGAGAGAAGGTGAAGGTCTGCAGAGGCCATAGGTTCAAAGGGAGCTGAAGCTAGTTGAGAAAGGACGAGTTCGAGGCTCCATCCGGGAGTCGGAGGTTGAACTGGAGGGTGCAAGTTGTTGTAACCTCGAAGGAAGGTCTTAATGAGGTTGTTAGAAAAGAGAGAGGGTTGTCCCTGACGTTGGAAATGCCAGGAGAGAGCAGCGAGATAGGATTTTATCGAGGCCAGAGAAAGTTGACGATCCGCAAGGGAAAGTAGGAAGTCCATGACCAGCGGGATCGAAGTAGAGGCGGGATCGATGCGTCGGTCCCGAAGGAAAGTTTGGAATTTTGCCAGCTTGTAAGCATAGGCCTTCGATGTGGCCGGTTTGTGAGCGGCGCGAAGGATCGCCTGCAGGTCTGGGTGGAGAGAATTTAAGGAAGTATCCTCCAGGCAGTCAGGTGTAGGGACGGGATGTCGGGGTGGAGGACCTGTCCCTTCTGCGAAGATAGTAGATGAGGGAGAGTTGGGAGAGTGCGGGGAGGATCCGCACACATCCGGAGTAGCGTGGGATACCACGGCTGGCGTGGCCATGCAGGGGCGATCAGGATGGCCGATGTCGGTGTTAGATAGAGTCTCTCTATTACTCTCGAGATGAGAGGGAAGGGAGGAAAAAGATAGACGGGTTCGAGAGTCCAGTCGAGGAGAAACGCGTCTCCGAGACAGCCCGGAGTCGAGTTTGGAGGTAGTCTCGCTCCGAAGCGAGGAAGTTGAGCGTTCAAGGGGGAGGCAAAAAGGTCCAGAGCTGGCCAGCCCCAATCGTCGAAGACGGATTTCAGGATCTCGGGATCGAGACGCCACTCGTGGGGGGAGGTCGTTATTATGCTTAGAGAGTCTGCTAGAGTGTTTTGAGCCCCCGGAAGGTGAACTGCCGACAGAGTTATGTGTCTCGCTATGCACCATAGCCAAATGTCCATCGAGAGAGCCATGAGTTTTCTCGAGCCCGTACCCCCTTGTTTGTTGATGTAGTACATAGCTACTACGTTGTCCGTTTGGATTAGAACAGACTTGTGGGGAAGAAAGCGAGCAAACGCCCGGAGGGCTTTGAAGATTGATAACAGTTCTAGAAAGTTTATGTGGTGAGACCTTTCTTGGGTGGACCACAGGTCCCTGACGGTGAGGTTTGACATGTGGGCTCCCCATGCAAAATTGGAGGCATCGGTCGTGATGGTGACTGACGGTAGGGAGGGATGGAAGGGAAGTCCCACACAAACGTTCGCTGGGTCCTGCCACCAACGAAGGGAGAGGCGAACGTGGTTCGGTACCATGAGAAACATTGAGCTCGGATGCCGATGGGGTTTGAAAGAGTCTATAAACCATCTTTGGAGAGGTCTGAGACGTAATCTGGCGAAAGGGGTAACCATGACCGTGGAGGCCATGTGACCCAGAAGAACTTGGACCGCGTGGGCTCCGATCCTGCGGTTGCGGAGGAGGAGAGAAAGGTGCTGTTGAAGGGCTAGGAACCTGTCCTTCGGTAGGGAGGCGGTTTCCGTGATGGAGTTGAAGAGAGCTCCGATGAAGCGGATCTCTGTGGTTGGGAGGAGTTGAGACTTTGAGACATTCAACTGAAGGCCCAGTCGTTGCAGGAGAGAAAGAGACTGTGAGACGTGGTTTCGAAGGGATGAGGGGTCGGACGCGACAATCATCCAATCGTCCAGATAAGGAAAGACCATAATGCCCTTTTTCCTGAGGTGCGCTGCCACCACGGCGACCACCTTTGTAAAGACCCTTGGGGCCGTGACGAGGCCGAAAGGGAGAACTGTGAACTGGTAAGAGTGTCCCAGGAGCTTGAAGGAAAGGAAGCGTCTGTGGGATCGACGCACCGAGACGTGGAAATACGTGTCGCGTAAGTCTATAGAGGCGAAGTAGTCTCCGTGTCGGAGCATCGGGAGAATGGAGGCCACTGAAACCATTCGAAATTTTGAAGGCAGAATGAAGAGGTTTAGAGCCCGTAGGTCGAGGATAGGCCGAAGACCTCCGCCCCGCTTGGGAACCGTAAAGTATCTCGAGAAGAAACCTCGAGTGTCCTGCTCGGAAGGAGAAGGCTGGATTGCGCCCTTCACCAGAAGGGAGTCGACCTCGGCGCATATTTCCGGTGAAGGGTCGGTGTGGAGGATGTGACCCGTGGGTGGCAAAGTTTCGAATTCCAAGGCATAGCCGTCTCTGACAATGCGAAGAACCCAGGCATCTGAGGTGATAGACTCCCATTCGCGGTAAAAAGGAGCTAGGCGGTCGAGAAAAGAACAGAGAGGAAGGATCTGGTCGGGGCCTAGGAACGGCATGGTAGTGGCAGTAGTAGTGGAGATAGAAAGATCCCCGAGAGAGTGGGCGTCAGGCCCGTCGTTGGGGTTGTGGCATAGCTGCAGGACCTTTGCCCCGACCTTTTGGGACCTGGTGCTGGCGGCGAGGTTGTTGCTGATGACTGTGGTGACTCGAGCTCGACGAGCGTCGAAACGGCTGGTGACGAAAAGGCTGAGGGTAGCGACGGTACCGTTGTGGGAACCATCGGGTCCGCTGAGCCTGAGGTTGATCGGTCCCGCACTTTGCTGCGAGAATCTTGAAGTCGTGATTGGACTTAAGTTTGTCATCAGTGCCAGAATTGAAAAGGCCCTGGGTGTCGAAAGGAAGGTCTTCGATCACTTGTCGAGAGGAAGAAGAGAGTCCTGAGGACCGAAGCCATGCATGCCGTCTGATCGCGACCGCGTGGGCAATCATTTTTCCGGCGGTATCACCGGTATGCTTAGCCATTTGAATTTGGTGGTGTGCGAGAGAGTCCGCCTCCTGTTGGAGGGTCGAAAGGACTGACCGGTCTTCGTCAGAAAGCTTGGCGAAGAAGGGTTGGGCTTTCTCCCAGAGGATCTGTTGATAAGCGCCCATGCAGGCCCCGTAGTTTGCCATACGGCAAAGGAGGAGAGCACCGGAGTACAGCTTGCGGCCTACCGCATCGAAGCGTTTGCCCTCTCTGTCGGCAGGGGAGTTGGAGTGTCGACCCGACGATTGGGAGGCCTTTACCACCATGGAGTTTGGGTCAGGGTGATGCTTGAGCCATTCCAAGGCTTCGTCATCGGTTCGGTACCAGGCCTCTATTTTCTTAGAGGTTGGAGGTATCGAAGATGGAGTCTTCCAAAATGCCTGGATGACGTCCAGGAGGTATGGAAGAAAAGGCAGCAAGGTGGCTGGCGGGGCTTGGGCTTGAACCCTCTTGAAAACGGGGTCGGTAACGGCCTTTGAAGTTTGTTTAATTTCCATCCCCAGAGCGTCTGCCATTCTGACCATCTGGTCGGAGAAAGCCCGAATATTATCCGTCGGGGAAGGTGGGTCGACCTCGTAGGCGTCGTGAGGCGGGGAGAGGTCGAGACCGAGAGAGACAACGGAGGCGGAGAGGATCGACTTGGGGTGTTCGATATCGGGGTCATCCTCCTCGGGCCCTTGAGGGGACCGGGGAGGAGAAACAAGCACAGAGTCCTGATGAGGTATTACCTCAGGAGCAGGGAGAGCCGGCTGTGGAGGAACGCCCTTGGACGCGGAGGCCTGGGCGGCGCGGGCTAAGCGCGTCATCTGTCTACCCCTCTCAGGTGTTTGAGCCGGGGGAAAGAGTTCTTGTCGAGCCGGAAGACGAGATGGTGCCGGCTGGGGAGCCTTAATAACCGTCCTGACCGACCGGTCGGGGGAGGCTTGAGCGTCCGCATCCGAGGACTGACCATGAGGAGAGGAAGAGGAGCGGAGGCGTTGTGCTGGTTGGATAGGAGAGGATCTCCTAGAGGAAGGCCCAGAGGAGGGGACGTCCTTCTTCGAAGACGCTGAGGAGGACGACCTCTGGATCATTCGTTTCTTTGCTGGGGGTTGTTTCGACGCGACCCTCAGCGATTTTCCCGGCGTCAGGGGAATCGGGCACACAGCTGCCGAGTCAGATTGAGCCCGTCTGGATTCCTCCTGAGCCCTCTTGAAGGCAATCTTCATGGTGGAAGAAGATGGCGGCGAAGCCAGGCGGGATCGAGTGGAAATGGCCGAAGCCACCGAACTCGAAGTTGATGAAGGGCCCATCTTGCCCGACCGGGTGGATACCGTAGCGGTGGACACCGTGCAGGGCGGTTTGGTCGGTCGCGGTCTCGAAGTTTTTGAGGTTTTAGATGATACCGACGGAGCAGGCCTGGACGCCATCGAGGCCGAGGTGGAAGTGGAAGCCTCAGGAGCAAGAGTTTTTTCGTAAAGAGCTGCACTGAGTCTCGCAGCTCTATTTCTTCTGGCCTGAGCTGTAAAGGCCAGGCAAAAACGGCAGGTACCGACGACGTGGCTTTCGCCAAGGCAGAAAAGGCACTTAGCGTGGCCGTCGGAATCTGGAATCTTAGCGGCACACTGAGTGCACCGTTTAAAACGCGTGGTTGACATAAGAACGAAGAGTCCAAAGTGAGCTTTGCGGAGGAAAAAAAGGAACTGGAGAGCGGGCGCGGAGGGCGCCCTTTATACCCTCCGGGAAGAGGGGCGGGGTTACCGCCAAATTTCAAACTTTAGCTTGGAAGAGTATCTGTTGGTTCTCCATTAGTGTGCATTCACAGAGTACACGAAGAAAAAATATAGTAACCACATTTTAGTGCCATGTCATATATCACACATATTTGGATAAACACATGTTGTGTGTGCCTTTAAAAATGTCATGTCAACATTCTGTGATATCTCCCATGGTTTTGACTATAAAGTTACACTTGATGTCAATGAGATAAAAGGTTGACAGCTGTAACTATCACAGTACCTCCAGTGTCCACCAACCATCGATTAGGGTTGCCCTTGGTGTCCTTGTCATGTAAGAGTGCCACAATCTGTCCTCTCTGCAGTGTCAAGTCCATGTCTTTGCTGCCGCTGGTGTTGGCTGTTATCTGGTATAGTTTGTCTGGGCCATGTTTGTTCATGAGCAAAAGGACCTTCCTTTCTTCTGCAACATTAAGAGGCTGTTGAAAAGGCAGGAGAAGTGGGTCAGAAAAATCCTCCTCCAATCAAGTGTGCTACCATGTGGGCGGACTGGAGGATGAGTCATAAGAAGCAGGGTACAGCAACTATCTCTCAGCAAAAAAATATCTGGGGGGGAAAGCCCTGCAAGTTGCAGAGATTTTGAACTTTAAACTGTAAGAAATCACAGAGGAAGGAGGTATCTTTGGGAGAGAAGCAAGAGACAATAGGCTTCTCTACATAGGAGAATTATGGAGGGTGTTTGTATTATTTGTTCTGGGGAGATTATTCACACTGCCTTGCAAAAAGGGATGGGAAATCTTCATCTATGCTTCTGCTATATGCCTCCATAAAGAAAACATTTCTTGCTGAAGCCTGGTGTTTAGCTTTTTCCATAGAATTTTGCTAATCTCCTTATAAACTGCTCTGGGAGCTTTGTTGACTGATGAGTAAAATGCTTAAAATGAAATAAAATAAATACAATTTTATATACAATTAAATGTATGTATGGTGTTCACACATTACTGAAAATGTGAATACTTTCCCTCAGAGGCAGCCCACCAAACGTATTTTGTGTTTAGCATGCTAAAACTATAAAATAGAACTAAATTATTGGCAGTCTGATGCCATTTAAAGTTTTCTCAAGATTGACCATATGAGAAGGTCTGCCTTGGCCTTCCAGTAGTAGGGCTAGCTCAGATTTCTCCTTTGGGAAAGAGAGGATTACATGTTCTAGCACTCAAGCTCCAACAGACAAATCCATCAATTGTCTCAAGCTAGCACACCTGTTAAGAGTATTAAGGGATGGAATACAATCATGTGGGCCTCCATTAGAATATACTCATAACTTCTCTCGGAACAAACAGAATATCCTGCTTCTTGGCAGGGGGTTGGACTGGATGGTCCATGAGGTCTCTTCCAACTCTACTATTCTATGATTCTAAGTGACCTCCACCCTCCATAGCCTATAACAGATATCAATGTCAGAACCAGCCATAACAACTGGTAAGCTAGTGGTGATAACATTAGGAGCAGAGGCGGCCTTAGGTAACTTTGCCTTGTAGCCGAATCTAGTGGCCGCGCCTCCCCCTGAAATTCCCCCCCCCCCCAAGGCCCCACACATACCTTTGGTGGCGGCGGCAGTGGGGACCATTGGCTCCCTCCTCGCCGAATGCGGAAGGCCTAGCTCTTCTCGCGAGACCTTGCGAGAAGAGCTAGGCCTCAGTTGAGGCCTTCCGCGTTCGACGAGGAGGGAGCCGATGGTCCCTGCCACCACTGCCGCCGCCGCAGGGGTGCCTTAACGGCGCCCCCGGGGACAATGCGCCACAAGCAGGCGCTTACATTGGCCTCTATGTTGGGCTGGCTCTGATTAGGAGCGTAACTATTTCCAGCTTAGTGCTCTTCAGATGCACTGTAGAACAATTTCTATCATCTCTAGACAATGTCTATGCAGCTTGAGTGATAAGAGTTGCAGCTTGAATACATCTGCCATGCTAGCAAAGGTTGCTGTGGTGTTTACCCATAGTATCGTACCTGCACAACAGGACTTGGTTCGACAGTCTCAATTTTTTTGCGGAGGGAGCTGAGCTGACCTTCAGCTTGGCTTAAGGTCTCTTTCACCATCTTCCAATAATCAGCTGCAGGAAGGTGCCTGTGTGGCAACTGTAAAGAGGAACCATCTACAATTAAAGAGAGCACTTTCTGGAAACTGTAGATAAACTATTTTTGAAAAAGAGAAGATGAATCTTAGATGTCCACAGTGAGTGAGTTTATGCAAGAGGTTTTTGACCCATATTTTGCTGGAGCTTTTTGATAGCAAATGAATTGCTCATTGCAGGTTTCCAGTCAAGAGTCTATTTGTAGGCTAGCTAGGTCTGAACTGATGCTTACCTTGCATTTTCCCTGCTCTTGTTTTCATTACAGTTGCTGCAATAAGGACAGAGATTAATTATACCACTTTTGTGAAAAAGAAAAGAAATATGGGGAGAAAGTAAACTCAAGTTGCCCTTGGGCTGGCTGGGGAAGTCCTGTATTCTGTGCCAGCCCAAGAAGATTTATTAAAATGATCCATGTTGTAGGTGGGTAGAGATTTGTCTTTGCACTCCCAGAGGAATGCTAAAATACAGTCCTTCACTCTACAAAAGTCACTACCAAATCTACAGACTTAAAAATACTGTACAGTGGATGGTACAGAAAAAAATAATTAACTTTGCATTTTAATACAAACCTATCTAATTCACTATTTGAGAAGCAAAATGTGGACCAAAGGGCAGTCCTACTTTGAAATGAATGTTCTTCTGATAATAAAACAGCATATTACTATTGTAACATGTTTTAGATAATTCAATTAATACATGTACATGACATTAAACATACCACATTTGGGAAATGTGCTGGCAGCAATTTCATGCAGAATTACATAGAAAAATAAGCATATTCAAAAGAGCATATTTTTAAAATTTACAAAATGCTGTTAAAATGGCATAAAGTATAATGGAGGACAGAAAAGTTAAAAACTTAGCAAAACCCAAGCCTGTTCTAATCTGACTTTAAAATAGGATTCAAGAGCTAATTGTGGAGAAAACTATAAGACCTCCATGATTAAAGGTGGCAATATATGTTTCAATACTAGATACCTGGGGACAAAGATGGGAGGGCTATGGTCTTCTTGAGTAGCTGGTAGGATTTCCGAAACCATTAGGTTGGCCACTATAAGAACTAGCTGGAGCTTGGAGATGCTATCTCTTCGACGAATCCTCCTAAATTTCCCAGCCAGCATGCTCTTGCCAATGGCCTAGGGAAAGGGTGAGCAACCCCTCAAGGTTTGGGTGCAGCACCTGCTTTTCAGTGGATCTTGGATACCAGCTTATTAACAACACTCTACTAAAAATTAACTTTGTTAATTACATCAACATGCACTCTGCACACATTAGGTCACTTCATGTTTTGAAATAAAAAATCACCCCTGATCTAAAACATACTCCTTGGAGGATGTGGGTGCTAAATATGAAGTTTGCTTTTGGGACCACATAAAGCAGTGGTTCTCAACCTGTGGGTCCCCAGATGCTTTGGCCTTCAACTACCAGAAATATTAATAGCTGGTAAACTGGCTGGGATTTCTGGGAGTTGTAGGCCAAAACACCTGGGAACCCACAGGTCGAGAACCACTGACATAAAGTTTGCTGGCATCACTTTTCCCATTCCTAGCCCAGGGCCTTGCTGGCTGAGGGATTCTAGGAAAAAGTCCAAAATAAGTGACTTTCCTCAGTTCTGATGTGTTTATTTATTCAAGTGATCAGAGGTTTTTAATGCAGAGTTTTCTGACTAATGGACCCTATGCTAAAAAAATAACTTCTGAGAAATCTGATGATGCTTATATTTTCCATGGGTGGTTGTGTTTTTGGTTTGGTTTGGTTTTGTTTTTCAGAAGGGAGAGAGAATTTCATATCTCTGAGGTTTTAAATAATACACACTGTTCTAGCAGCTTTAGCGGCTTTATGAATTTCACAGTTATGGCCAGAACATCGGTTGGAGTTAATTTTATTGCTCTTTGATCATCTTAAGTACACAATGGAAAGGCAAACAAGACGTTCCATGAATAAACAAAGAAACAAACAATATGCATGCACCTGTAGCTTTGTGAGGGGAGGAGGTAGAATGTCTGCCATCAGTAATTGGAAACAGGGAGGAATTACAAATTGTGACCTGTTAGGGAATTCACAATTTAAACTGTGTGATATAAGGACCTGAAACCAAATGAGAGTGAGGAAGGGATCCTGGGACAGTTTTGTGGAAGGTTTTGAACAGTGGCATCCCAGTTGGGTTCAGGCAAAAATATAAATATATTGAAATATGACTCTATTTGGGTGGATAGAACAGATACAACTACATAAAGAAAAGGCCTATAGGACCTCACAGGCAGTATCAGAAAAACAGTTCTAGCTCTTTACTATACCATTGCACGGCACTCCTCACCATATGAGGCAGAGGAGACAGAGAATGTAGCTGATATTATTGGAATCTAGGAGATAGGGAGACAGTCCTTCAATGCATTCTTTGCCAGGAAACATACTAAGTTCTCACGATGTTCCAGAATTAACCAGCTGAAAGGGGGAATGTATAGAAGAAACCTCCTTCCCCACCCTTCTTTTGCCTTACAAACCAAACAATGGCAAAAAGCTACACAATTCTCCTCCTCATCCATTTGGGTTCTTTACCTGGGCAACGGCTCCTTCTGTCTCCTGGAGAACCTGCTTGGCCAGGTCTCGCTGGATGGCCACAAAAGAAGCCAAAATATGTCTCAGCCACTGCAGGGCTACATTATTGAGCACAGGGAGCTCAGATACAAGCAAGGAATTAATGGCCAGATAGGTATTCATAGCAGCTTCCTCTTCGTACGTCACATTGCCAGTCTCATTCTGCTTCTCCTCCAGCTCCTCATAGTCCAGCAACTTGTCCAAGCGCTTCTTGATCAGCTTCTGAGGGCCCTTCAGGACCTCTGTCAAGTTGCACAGTGGGTGGTACACAAGGTCTTCCATACGCTTCCGCTATCGGAGAAGGAAGGGAAAGGGGTTTCTTAAAATCTGATTTTCTCTATCTTTTCAAGTTAGAGTTCTTGGAAGCTGGTATCTACCAGTATTTCCTCTCTGCCTGCATAGTGAAAAAATTATGGAGATACTACAGCTAGGGAGCTTCTGTTCAAAAAGAACCAGAAACTTATTATGATTCCCCACAACAAGGTATCAGTCAGCATGTATTAGGCAGTAGGAATAACACTATCATTGGATCTTCTGGGGCTGAGAGTCTGTAACCTACCGAAGGTCACCCATGGAGTTTCCATGGCTGAGTGGGAAATTGAACCCTGGTCTCCAGAGTCCTAGTCCAACACTAACACCACTACACCACAGTCGGGGAGATTAAACATAAAATGATACTTACAAGGTCAAGAAAGACAGCGCTGTGGAGTTTTCCTGCAATTTGGCAATATAGCTGGGTAGTTTCTGCTCCTATTTCCAGTTGATTTTCATGTGGTTTAGAGCTGAGGAATGCCTAAGGGATAAAGAAATGGATCTGAAGACATAAAAATGACTCTGTTTGGAACATATCCAGTGGCAAGATTCAGATCAAAGTCTCGTAGGTACTCAGGAGATCCAAGTAGAAACAAAATACAAAACCTAAAGTTGGGCAATGATTTGATAAGGTCCAATTAGAATGCTATTAAATGTGAACCATGTTACTTATAAATGCTGCACCAGGCTCACAAATATGCCACCATTATTCATTATTGATATAAGCCATGTTGCATATTAAAGCCATTAAATAGGTCCCTAGTTAAATCATACCAATTAAATCAGCAGAGGAAGGGGAAGACGGTGGGAGGAAAGGAGAGGAAGAAAAGAAAGTGAGAAATAACATTTTAATTAATTCACCATTTGGCATTCTGCTCCTTTAAAACATTGGGCAGCTCAGAGAATGGAACAACTAACAACAAACAGTACATTGAGAAGGAAGCCAAGAATTGTGGTAGGGATTTTTACATGGAGAATGCACAATATTTCCATCAGAATACAGTGCACATTGGTGGCTTAGTCTTCAGTTCTGAAGTTACTCTTTTCGTCCTATCAAATTGTCTTATTCACTTATTGCTGTCAGCCCTGATAATCTAACAATAGAAAACCTTCTGCACCCTATTGCTAGGCACAAGTCTAGAGAATTTGGAAACCAGTGGGCTATGATTGTACATCAACACTTTCTCCTACTGCCAGGCTAAAAACAGTCAAAGTATCTTTTCATTACTGATTTTAGAATGCTTCTTCCTCAAAAATAAAACCTGCTTAGAGGATCAGTGAAACAGACTATGATTACATGGAAGTTGTATTACCAGTGGTTTTTTAGATACTGGTTTGATTTCCCTTTCTGGGATAGTGTTGCAATGTGTGTGTGCATATGTGTGTCCCTCTGTATGTGTAGAGAGTGTATATGAGGACTTGAGAGAAATAATGATCCAGGAGATATTGTTCTGTGAAATTCTATCTTCTGTTCATGCCTACCTGCTCTCACTAGACTTTCTTCTGCTGAATTATTTGAGCAGGTAATCAACACACTTGCCTGGGAGTAAGTTTTAGGGCATTATCACACGTGTCTCCTAAAATGAGTTTTCCCGTCTTGGGTGAGATCAAAGTATGCCTACGTAACGTAGCCCCTCTTCTTACTGCACAAATCCCTTTTCAACACAGCTTACAATGACTATCCACAAGATGTCCAGGAACATCTGGCCCATAACCTGGTTTTATACTGCTTAACCAGAAGTTGGGGAATAACCCAGTATTAGAATTGGTAGCATTCTTGAATTGCGCACTTTGCTGTCATGATAGTTTCAGTTTAGGTGGAAAACTCGCTCTCCCTGTTGAACAAAGTGATTAAAAGATCCTGTCTGTTGGTTTAAAGAAGTGATTTAAAGATCCTGACTCTTCCATTGACAGAAGTGATTTAAAAATCCTGCCTGTTCCATTGAAAGAACTGAATTAAAGACCATATGTGGTTTATTTCTCTACATTTACTGTACTTCTTTTTGTTATTGTTGCTATATGTAATTCTATTGTTATTAAAATATTTGTTAAATATATTTCAGTGTGTTATTTGATTCTTAAATTTCATACTTAGAAATTCAGCATGATAGTCTAGGAAAATTTCCTTTTCGCAAAATGGGGATGTGTCTTAGAATCAAAAATACACACTTCCCCCCAAAAAACTGGAGTTCCAAAATCAGGTTGAATCTTAGAATCAATGGCATCTTGCAATTGATTTGTTTTTCAAATACTTTTGAATCCAAGCTTTGAAGGAAGAGTGTAAATAAAGTAAAAGAACAGAACAGACTGGAATAGGGCATAGTGGCACAGTGTAGAACAGCAAAGATGGAAACTACTGTATTTTTTATAATGGCAGCCATTTTGAATATCTCCACATTTTAAAAAAGGCAAGTAAGAAAAGGATTTCCTAAGGAAAACAAAATGGTAGCTTTTCAAATTCTCTTCTACCCTATATCTTTTTTGCAGCATCCCCAAAATATAGCAAGAAAAAAATTCATGATTGGAAATTGGCTAAGAAATTGTCTTTCCCAATTTAGTACAGTTTTAGTTTTTTAATTCTAGACTAACAAGTAAAATGGGCTAATAGATCTCTCTTCCTTCCTTCCTTCCTTCCTTCCTTCTCCTTTCTTTATCATGGTAAATTCTCTCAGAGGTTGCTTCTGTTATCCCTGGGAGAATAGAGAGTATTTCTACTGGCTCTGTTGTTGGCCCATGGGAGTTTAGCTCTTTTGATTGTGGTAAATAGTAGACATACAAAAGAGGATAAAAATAAACTGACAATAGAGATTCTAACACTGTTCCCACTTCATCTAACAATGCATTTCTAAGCAACATTACTTCTGCTCATGGGTCATATCATCCCAGGAGTTTATACACATCTAGACATGATTTCCCTAAGGCAGCAGTTAGCTGAAACTTGTTCAGCTTGCCAGATTTCAAGTGTAGGAGATTCCAGCACAGGTAGAGCATTGTTAACATCTTAGAGGGCACTCTTTCCCACTCCTTTCAGCTCCTTTGCCTTTTGGCTACATTCCAATGGCTTTGCCCATAAAGAGTACTATAACAACTCTACAAGTTTTCCAATAACAACTAATAATGTGAAGGTGTAGTGGAAGTGGTATGATGCAGTTTGTTCCTATCTAGTTTTTTAAAAACTCTATAGATGGAGGATATCTGTGTTTGCTAGAGCCTTGGAGAAAGAGAAGATGTAAGAGTAGAGGAACACTCTAGTTATTTGTGCTTCTCACATGAGTGCCACTAAGCCAGTGGTTCTCAACCTGTGGGTCCCCAGATGTTTTGGCCTTCAACTCCCAGAAATCCTAGCAGCTGGTAAACTGGTTGGGATTTCTGGAAGTTGTAGGCCAAAATACTTGGGAGCCCACAGGTTGAGAACCACTGGTCTAAACTATTGCGCAGATCCCTGAGTGTCCACTAGTAATAACAGCCATCTGTCGGGGGTGTTTTAAATGCGATTTCCTGCTTCTTGGCAGGGGGTTGGACTGGATGGCCCGTGAGGTCTCTTCCAACTCTATTATTCTATGATTCTATGAAAGGGGAATCTTTCTGCCTCATGTACGGAGGAGGAGTTGTTTAAAGCTACAGACAATGCGGTTGCTGTTGCCCGCTTTTGGTCCAAAACTATTTAGTTGCTTGTGATTCCTTCCCCCCCCCCCCCATTATTTGAAATGTACAATGCTTTTGATACGAAATAAATAAAATGAAAGGGGAGTTTTACGAGTAACTGCCATGCTAGGAATTCCAGATGTTGTTGGATGGTGGATCCCATTATTCCTAATCAGAGTAGTAAGGGTAAGATAAATGACAACCCAATAATATCTGGAGAGTCACAAATGGACCACTCCATCCTTGGAGTCTGTATGAAATATAAGAAACCACAGCTACGACAAAGAAAAAAGAACAATATTACATAAAAATGTGCCAGACAATTTTTCAAGTGGTGCCTTCACTTGATTCGTGGCTTGGTAAAATGAAGGGCAGTGTTTTGCTAACTTTCATCTTCCAGAAGTTTTGGCCTTCAGCTCCCAGAATTCCTGACTTTTGGGCAAGCTGTTTAGAGGGAATCACACCTAATGAGCCAGTGTATCTGCTTTCCATCTCTACATTCAAAACTTTGATATGATGCAAATGGCTTCAGTTGTGATTATCCAAGTTCCATTCTTGTTCCATTTTCTAAACATTGTTAGAGACGTCAGGTTGTCATAAAAACACTGCAAGCCCTCCTTTATTTATTTTTTTCACCTTGCCTGCGCTTTTTATGAGGTAATTTCCACATGAGAGAAAGGAAGATTACCTCTGTATTGCTCAGGAATGTTGCTACATTCTCCTTCAGATCAGTAACAGCTGTTGCCAACTGCTGGAATTTTTCTTCCAGTTCATCAAACTCCTTGTCCTCTGTCTGAAGAACAGAGAAAGAAAGTTGAATTATAGTTTTCACTATCATTTTGTCCCAGGGTAGTAAAGGATTATCCTTGAACTCTCCAATGACAGGAAAAAGATGATACACTGAAAGGGCTTGCATGGTAGCAAGAGATAGTGATGTCCATATGAGGAATGATACACATTCATTTGGTTTGCATTTCAACACAAGTTGATCATATCCTTCCCCTTCCTGAACATCAACTGGAAAGTTATTAGGTGCTAAAATGCCCTACTTTCTCCACATTTATGAGGCACCATACAAGAAACATTACATGCAAAAAGTGATACCAAAAGTGTTTTATTCATGAAATGCCTGCATTTTAAAATTTGTTCATAGATAAATGTAAAATATTTGCATAGTGTGGACAATGTGTATACATTTTTATATGGAAAATCACCTAGATGCAAAACCAAGATGGAATGAGATTACTAATAGGAAAATGAGAATCTGGGTAAAACGAATCTTGACAGATTTACCTATCTCTATTAGGTATGCATGAATCATGACTTTAAAGGTATGTTGCAAGTTATCAGCAATGATTATGATGAACACAAGGCAGATGCCTGTCATCTTGGAAAACTTCCAGGAAATTCAAAATTATTGATGCCATAAGCACACCCTGGATTGGGATTTAGTCCACTGACATTGTGGCGGCTAACGATCAAAGCGCGGCTAACGGTCATAGATGATAATAGTTGATTAAAATATCTGAAAAGCATCACATTGAAATTGGCAATCTTCAATAACCAAAAAAACCCCCTATAAATTATAGACAGAAGTTGCTTCCTCTATAGCAGTGGTTCCCAACCTTTGGGCCTCCAGGTGTTTTGGACTTCAGCTCCCACAGTTCCTAACAGTGAGTAAGCTGGCTGGGATTTCTGGGCGTTTAAGTCCAAAACACCTGGAGGCCCAAAGATTGGGAACCATTGCTCTATAGTATACTTCTGAACAGTTATGATGCCAAACTGGTATAAATTTCCCAGCTATGCTCTGTAGACAGAGCTTGGAAAGTTACTTTTAAAAATAACAGATATATATTGTATCCATCGGTAACTGAGTGGTGATAGTATGATTCTCTTGAATCTTACTAATGAATGACTTCAGTACATCATTATATTAAAACATCTTATAACTAGCTTTTCCAACTGAACAGCTAAGGTATCGTATTGAAACGAATTCAATAAGTTTGGTAGCAAGCCTATTCCCACTGGATTTGTTTCAGTTTCTAGATACCCCCTTCCCATCCCCAATCTTTCAAACCATTCCTGCATTTCAGAAATCATTCAGGCCTGGTTGCTTTACTCTGCTAATGGAAGTAAAATATGGTTGCTTCAGTTCAGTAGCCTCAAGCTTCTTCAGTTTGTGGTCAGTTCTTGATAAAGGTAGTCTGAAGCACAGTCATAACACTCCAGCTCCTCAAGACTGTCACAGTGTTTGCTTGGTATTTTACAACACATTGCAATAAAGACAGGCAAAAGCTTTGCAGACTTTGAGGACTACATAAATGAGTCACACTGTCTTACTTATTACACAAGGAACACCCACAGCCAGGTCACAACCAAGTGCTGTTATGTGATCTCTTCTGTGTGGATATTACAATCCTGAAAGTAATCCCATGAGCTCAGAGAGGCTAAAATGCAATTGCTTATCACGATCTATGAAACAACCCAAAGTCACCAGTGAGTTCAGTGTGATGAAATGGAAGCTATGGGTGATGGAACGTGGGCACCTAAAGAACTCTCTTTCCCAAGAGCAGACAGTCCCAATTGTTTCTCCTTCCCTTTCACACACACACACACACACACACACACACACACACACACACCATGCTTCTAGGACACTGCCAAGCCTCCCACATGACAGTGGAACATAGCCTAAAACAGGAGACAAGAAGAGAATGCAATGTGCAGTACCCACCTTAGACACAATTCCAGCCTCATGCATGAAGAGGCGGCTCAGTCGTGTGGTCTTCTTGGCAATGGAGTGTGGGTTTAAGCGGGCCAGACGGTCCCGCAGAGTCAGGTATCCAGGCTTGTTATATTTATTTGCTGATTTCAGTCATGGATTAGATGAAGAGAAACAGGGAAAGCACACATTATACAAGGCTGGAAAGAAAGTCCTATGTATCTGGCAGATAAAGTGGGGTATAAATAATAATAATAATAATAATAATAATAATAATAATAATAATAATAATAATAAGCCATCAGAACAAATGCAATTAAGGCCGAGATCGAAAAATCAGCTGATGACCCAAAATGCAGACTGTGCAAGGAAACCGACGAAACCATTGATCATATCCTCAGCTGTTGTAAGAAAATCGCACAGACAGACTACAAACAGAGGCACAACTATGTGGCCCAAATGATTCATTGGAACTTATGCCTCAAGTATCACCTCCCAGCAGTAAAGAACTGATGGGATCACAAACCTGCAAAAGTACTGGAAAATGAGCACGCAAAGATACTGTGGGACTTCCGAATCCAGACTGACAAAGTTCTGGAACACAACACACCAGACATCACAGTTGTGGAAAAGAAAAAGGTTTGGATCATTGATGTTGCCATCTCAGGTGACAGTCGCATTGACGAAAAACAACAGGAAAAACTCAGCCGCTATCAGGACCTCAAGATTGAACTTCAAACTCTGGCAGAAACCAGTACAGGTGGTCCCGGTGGTGATGGGAACATTGGGTGCTGTGCCAAAAGATCTCAGTCGGCATTTGGAAACAATAGGCATTGACAAAATTACGATCTGCCAACTGCAAAAAGCCACCCTACTGGGATCTGCACGCATCATCCAAAAATACATCACACAGTCCTAGACATTTGGGAAGTGTTCGACTTGTGATTTTGTGAAACGAAATCCAGCATATCTATCTTGTTTGCTGTGTCATACAACAACAACAACAACAACAACAACAACAACAACAACAACAACAGGAGAAACTCCATCTTTTGAACCATTCTGGTATACCAGCTGCCTCTGGTTTGACAGCACCTAAGAGGCAGAAAATATATACTTAGCAGGCTGTTGCACAACCTCTGAATCTTTAGCTAAAGATCCATATATAATTGTGTTACACTGAGAGTCCACCTGGTGTACTGGGGACTCTAGGTTTGGGTCCCAATCCGACCTAACCTATCTCACAGGGCTATTGTGAGGATGAAGCATGGAGGAGAAGAGCTATGTACAATGCCTTGATGCATTAGAGGAAACATAGGATATGAAGCCTATAAAGTTAGGATGAGTCTCTTTGTGGAGAGAAAAAGCAGGATGCAAATAAACATCATGATCATCATCATAAATGCAACAAAAATGCTCAACTGAAAAGACCAATACCAAGATTAAACTGAATCTCTGTCCTGACAGCAAGGTTTTTCCAATCACTTCTGTTGCAAAATTCACTTCCCTTTCTTCCTCTGGCAAGTGATAATTAATTCCATTCTCAAGCCATTGATTTGCTAACAATCCAATTTCAAAAAACAAAAATATGCAATGAGAGGCATCTTCTTACAAGAAAGCCTTCATGTCTATGAGAAATTGTCTACAGCATTATTTGCAAATAATGCTGTAGTAGACCATAGTTAAGATCTGAATCCACAAGCACCAGCTGAGAAAACTACTCCGCAAACCAAACCAAACCAAAAAAAAACAAAAACAGATGGAACATTTATTTCTTCAACTTTTTGTTTCTACATTGTTTCTTTTTCTACATTGTCAGCAATTTCTCCTCACCATTATTGATTCTGAGCTATGCTCAGATTAACTCATAGAATCTAGGCCACAGTGTTCTGCAATGAGATAGCAAGCATACCACACAGAGCAGGAATGGTGAGCCTTTGATCTTCAACATATTTCAGACTTTAATGCCCAGAAATCTTAGCTAGCATGGGCAATCATTAGAGATTACCACCCCAACATCTAGAGGGCCAAACAGTTCCAGTGGAAAAAATACCTCCATGTGGCTGAAACCAGCCTTGCAATACAGGCCTTTTGCAGCTATGCTAGGGAAGTCACAAGAAAGTACTGGCAAGTCTCACCTACTTCCTTCTGTCTTTTGTACTCGTTGATATTGACACTGACATCTAACATAGCAGAAGCAGCAGCTTGAAGGGCTTTGTAGGCACCATCATTGTCTGGAGTGTTTTCCAATATTTTCTGCAGCAGGAGTGGATATTTTGTGATCCGTTGAACTGGCATCACCAGGAAAAAGCTCAGGTCTGAAGCACTAGTGTGAGGCCTGTCCAAGAAACATACATACAGATAGATAGATAGATAGATAGATAGATAGATAGATAGATAGATAGATAGATAGATAGATAGATAAATTAAAAGGGTCTCAGAACTTCCTGTCATTCAGAAACACCTAACTCATCATGAAATTCCACTTACCTGATTAATTTCCCATATAGGTGAGTCACAGTGATCATGAATTATGGAGACTACGAACAAGACAAAGTTGCTTACCTGTAACTATGGTTCTCCAAGTAGTCCTTTGCGAACTTAGAAAACCCTTCTCCTCCCCTCTGTTGTCATGATCATCACTATGTACCACTATGATGGACAAGAACTAGCAGGATTTGACCTGCAGTTGTCTGGAACATGCATATTGGAAAAAGGGCACAGCTAGAGCCAAAAGACCATTTAGCACTAGATGTTTTCAAATATGGGTATTCAGGTGTAGAGTGCATTGTGGATGATGGGAACTACCAATAATCTGCTACAGCAGGAAGATCAAGCACTCCTTGTTTTTGCACATTCAACATACACCTTAAAATAGTAAAACTCCTTGAAATTCAAAAGTAAACAACTGATATTAACTTGTATGATGTATGCAGATACTGGCAGATTTACTCAGTCTGGTTTCCTTACTTATTTGGAAAAGAAAACTGTCACCTCTATGGTCAGTCACACAGAGAAGTGTCTCAGTCAGTTGAAATGATGGAGTGACACAGATGTTGTCAGCCACTTATTGAAGGCCTTGCCTCATTGCACAGTGACATGTTTGTTTAGCTAACAAACACTTTCTGGGACTGATTCTTCTCTAACACAGATGCTCAGGAGTAGGTGCTTTGCAGCAGCATTAGCACAAAGGCAAGGCTCACGATTTTCTGCTTTCCTTCTTTTTTAAAATATACATCCAAAAATACATTTGAATAGGCTGTAAAAGCAGACATTTGTATATCCAGGCTGGATAATCTCTTTTCACATTTAGATTAATCATCAGCAGTGATTAATGTTTGATAGCAGCAAAGAAGACATGAGGAATATCTTTCAAAGCGCAGGAAGACAGTAGAGATGGGTAAATCTCTCTGCTAGACTTTTGCCCACACTCTGTTTGTAAATTTTAGAAATTCTGATTTAAAAATTACTAAACTGAAGCAAAATTACCAGCCACTCGTGGTAGAGAGTCATTCATCCATCATTCAGTTTTTACTCTTATATTTCAACAATATATGTGTACATGAATGATCATAAGCAATTTAACCAGCCTTAAATGGAGTACTTAAAAGTAATAATTTCATTATTAAAAGAATACATACAGACTAGATGGATGGATGGATGGACTTCTACAAATTACAAAGAACTCATTCAATAACATAATTGTAGTTGTAAGATCAGTAGGGTAAAGTATGGCGTGTTCTTAAACAATACAGTGAATTATATATTCAATCCAAAAAATCCATTTCCTGATCATTATTATTTACTTAGCATTCTGATTTTCTTAAACCTCTTATTTGATTCACAAACAATGTTGAACTGAGTCAATCATGTCAATAAAAACAGAATATCCAGCAGTTTCCAGTTTTAGGAGGCGTTAACACATTCAGTGTTTGAGTCACACCATTGTTGATATCATCAAGAAATCTACTTACACTGTGGAAACAAGGGTATCTACAATCTCCTTTTGCAATCTTGGATTCTTCCTGTAAATCTCCAGCAGTAGTAAAGCTTGATCATAGTTAGCACAATACACTTTATAGACATTTTCCATCTCTTCTTTGAAGTCTTGGAATAAGGTGCCTGCAGTGGCCAAGTTATAAGACAATAACATCAATGATTCAGTCAGATTTCCATGACAGGTGCCCATGAAAAATATCAAAGGCCATCAAAGCAATAATGACAGGATTTTCCTCAAACCTCTGCAATTAATTCTTCTTCCATATTTATCTGGAATATATGAGGGAAAGTTCACATTACTGAAAAGATTTGAGACCTGCAGTAATATTTGGCTAATTAAATTTTTAAAAAACTAACTAGTGGCTAGAATTTGGAAGAGTTGATTAACTACCAGTCACTGCTTATTGAGCATTGCAGTCTCCCAGAGCTGCTGGCCTGCAATTTTACAAGTGACAATAAAAGCAACAATGGGAAGCATTTCCCTGTTGCAGGCGAAATCCAGGTGGGCAATATATGGCAATGAGCTACCTTTTTGCAAGCTATCCATTTTTTCAGTCATGGCAGGAAATAGATCTGTCACCTTCCTTAAAACAGGAAGTATACAATGTGTTTGGAGGGTGATTCGCACCCCTGAAAACTTTCCAACTTTATTTTAAAAGACACCCTTCCCTGTGTGCCTTCTTTCAAAGGCAAATTGAGGACTTTGCCTTTGATGTGCTAGTGACACAGTAGTTGCAATGGGTAGCAGATACTGAGTGTGTCTATGTGTACACAGAAAAACAGATGGAAGGCACAAAATGTGACAGCAGGAGCTACAGCTACCAGTAATATCAATATTGTTTTCCTATTTAGGAAGTTGTCCACCCCTATTCTAAAACTTAATAAAGCAATTTTGCAATTGTATGATTTGTTACTTTCCCTCACCATTATCTTTCCCGACCGACAACAATAGACAATAGAGCAGGTGGGCAAAGTGAATAATACAGGCCACATGGAGCCTTTGAGGCCCCTTAAGATGGCCTCCAGGATCTCACAGAAGTCCCTCAAACGTCTTGCATCCAAATAATCCCATTCTCCCAAAAGGCAACAGTTTGCTCCTCTATCATTTCAAGTCCCCAAAACAGACCAAAAAAGTAGGTGGAGTGGTTAAAAATTTGCCAAAATGGCAGCCAAAAATAACATTATGTTACTTCGGGTGTGCTGAAGCACACTATATGGCCCACTGGCAGGCGTAGGAAAGGGAAATGGCCCATGACTTGTTTGAAGTTGCATAGAATATAGCTTTTCTAGGCATTAGTCTACTTTTCCACCTGCTCTTCCTTCCATGTTATCTTCTTTCTCCATCTATAGTCAATTCAGTACTGTGTTTACTTCAACTTTTCTCCTTCCAGACTGCCTGTTCTTTAGCTTCCCTATTTCTTATACACTCTTCCTGTTCATGTGAGAGGCTTTAATTCCAGCTCCTTCCCTTTGCAAAACCAGCCCTTTTACACATTTGTTGAGTCCAGGGATATATTTGTATCTCATTGTTCCTCAACATAAGTTTTCTAGTTTTCTGGAGTGACAAGACTTTTCACTAGATGGGAAAAGTAAACCATTGCTTGCTGAGGCTTTTCAGATAGCCTCCCAACTCTGTGAAATTTATTCATGCATGACTAAGTCCTGCACAGTACTTAAGACCCAATCATGTGGCAAAGTCTAATTACATGTTCACCCTGCCCCAAAATAATTGATTTCAGCCTCAAGGCTTGATTCTAACTCTGATAGCTCTGAGGGCTATCAGTCACTTCAACGTGATTACATCATTTAAATATTCATCTGACCCGTTATGTGGAAACATATATATGCAAGTCATTCCTATACATGCATTACTAGATAGTAGCTGATGAATCGTAATTCCTGTAACCTCATGTAGTATGTCTAATGTTCAGGAATTATGAGAGTCAACTCAAGACCTGGGAACAAGGACCACAAGGAAGCAAGACAGTAGAACCAGAAGGGATTCTAAATCAGAAACCAAGCAATGGCTCAAATATTAGTTGCCTAGGTTACAATCTTTTGTGTAGTTTGATCTTCCAAATCTGTGCGGGATAAGCTCCTGATCTTCATGTCATATGCAAAACAATGGATAACAGCAAAACCTATTGTAGGATCTCTGGCCCAAGAATACCATAGAGCTATGCTGAAGGACCTCAAAAATGCCCAAAGAAGCCATATTTAGTCTGAAGTAGGCTTGGGGATAGGATGGCTGACTTTAAAATGTCCCAACCTGAGAGCTACAAGTGCTGTTGGTTTGCAATTCCCATTATCCCCAGTCCACATGGCAGATAATCAAAAGTGCTTGTAGCTGTTGTCCATTTATGTCTGAGGATCTAAACCAGATAAAAACTAAAGGGCACTGACCATTATCTATAAAAATTATAGTTAGCCCTCTGTTCATGGATTCAATGGCACTATGAAGGCAACCCTAAGGCTGGTGTGGCCTCTGATGAAAATGAGTTGAACACTGCTGGATTATGGCTTCCATCCTTTGCATACCCTCAAAGCTTTCCAATCTCTGCTTTCTGATCCAGTTTTACAAATTGTACTCCTTTTAGTTAGCATATACAATATTCTTTCAAATAATTCTGCTATGACCTTCTCCTTGTCCATAACTTTGCAAATGTTTTTTTTAAAAAATTTGATACAAATTGCCAAAACTTGTTTTCTTCTTAGCCATGCAAATGTCTTCAAAGTAATTATGTTCTTCTGCTAAAGGCGGCAACAACAACTTTATTTATACCCCAACTTTCTCCCCATAGGGATACACAACAATCCACACTAGACAAGTTGAACTGAAGTGCAATACAAAAGTTAAAAATTGATTAAATAGTAACAGTGTGGTTAAAAAAAATACAATAGATACACTAAATGGCCTTTAAACCTGATACCCCACCCCCAATCCCACCCAACCTTCCCAAAGAGTGTGCCTTCCCCAAATGTCTGTTGGCAGAAGAAGGTCTTGACCTGCCTGCAGAAGGCCAGCAGGGATGGGCCATCTTGGTCTCCTTTGGGAGGGAATTCCACAGCATGGGAGCAGCTACCAAAAAGGTCCTCTCCCGTGTTAGCACCAAGCGCACTTGAGACCGAGAGAAGGCTCTCCCCAGTAGATTGTAGATGCCTCCCAAGTTCATAGAAAGAGATACAGTCCTTCAGATAACCTGGACCAAAGCCATATAGGGCTTTGTAGGTCAAAACTTTGAATTGTGCTCAGAAACGTGTTAGAAACTAGTGGAGCTGTCACAATGGAGGAGTTGTACGCTCCCTGTAGCCAGGCCCCGTTAGCAGTCTAGCTGCTGCTCTTTGGACCAACTGAAGTTTCCAAGCACTTTTCAAAGGCAGCCCCATATAGAGTGCATTACAGTAGTCCACCTGGAATGTAACCAAGGCATTTACCACAGTGGCCAAATCTGACTTCTCCAGGAACAGGTGCAGTTGACGCACTAGCTTTAACTGAGTAAAAGCACTCCTGGCTACTGCTGATACCTGTGCCTCTAGGGGTATCCAGGGGTATCCACAAACTGTGAACCTGTGTTTTCAGGGGTGTGTAACCTTATTTAACACAGGTTGACTCCCATTCAAAAGCTATTGCTGGTGGCCAGTAATAAGGGAAGAGATGAAGTAGACAATTTAGACAGTGTATATGAAGCCAGTCTGGGCTCCAAGGGGAAGGGGACGGGAAGATACAGTGTATAAGTACACCTTTGTTTTAGTTTTTCTCCTCCTGAGCCATGACCAGCCATGACCAGCCATGACCTTCATCACAAAATTGCTCCCCTCCTTCCCTCTCCACCACAAACAGCAGAAGTCTCTCCTGTGGCTTGATATTCTGCCTAATTGATTCAGGATCTTAGCTATTAGCATTTTCCCACTCACTGATATGAAAAAGCTGATCGTGTTCCTGGTTCACTGTAGCTTCAAGTCCTTGTAGGAAATGTTTGGAAACTTGTAGAACATCATCAATATTTGAGAACAGTTCTTCCAGGTTGAGTTCGGGCAGCTGAAAAACACAATAGTCTGTGCACAATGTCCTACTCCGTGCTAAGCATGTGCCTCCATTTTTCACCAGAAAGTTACTTGCATAATGATTAGTCTCTTCCAACTCTGCTTCAAACACTATCTCAAACACCTTCTGATTTTATGAATGCAGAGAAGTAGATCAAGTTATTACATAATTAATGCAAAGAACTGAAGAACTATTAAGAGTCAGTAGCCACTGAGTGCTTACTAAAAGAATTCAGAGCTTTGAAAGTTACTTTTCTGAACTATTTCCAGGATTCACTGATCATATTGTCTGAGGATTCTGGAAATTATACACTATGGAAGAAACATTATGGAAACAAGATCCAAAAGTAATCTCCAAGAAAATCTATGAACATCAATGCATTCTCTGTTCCTACTGAAGGCACTGCAGAACACTATAACAACTGGTTGTGAATTATGTACTATCAAATTCTTCTCATATGGATTATATTCAGTCAAATTATCTCTGTGTCCAGTCTTCCCTCTGTATTACCAACAAATAACTTTGAATTTCAAAAAAATATTGAATGTTTCACTTTTTTCATCTCTCAAATGCCTTTCTGTTTATACAATTTAAGATAACCTGCTGAGGTTTTTAAATGTATTGCTGGATTTTAAATATTTATTTCCAAATAAATATGTTGAGATATAATTCTCTTTTTCTCACCTGCTTATTTTGGAGGTGTTTATAGATATCTGAAATGCACAGTTGAAGATTATGTACATAGCTAATCTCTGTGTTGATGAGCTCTTCAACTGCCAGTCGCTGATTCTGCTCCACTTTGTCAGGGCAGGCCACTGGGTCATATATATGTTGGTCAGTCTCGGGAGCTTCTGTGGCCAGGAGCTCTTCTGGGTTGTCATTTGCCATGCTAGGAGCTGTAAAGAAAGTGTAAAGATGAGCTATGGTCAATATGATCTTATTAAAACCTAAACCAGGCTTATTCTACCTTGGCAATTCTAAAGAAAATCATGTAGTATGCTCCTTATATTTTAGAAATGAGAATGTATATGTTCATCTAATTCAAAAGAGGATTGTTGTTTAAGTCACTGGCAGAAAACTCATGTATTATAGAGACTGCAGATCTGAGTAAATAGCCAGGAAATTCATTGGATATTCTTGGCTGGGTTCTAAAACCCAATCTGCTGTTTTCATTTGTCCTCAAGTCAACTGGCTAGGGGTGACCTTATGAATGACAGACATCCAAGGACTCGGGTCATCAACTGCAAACTTAGGGCCTTTATTGAATCAGTTCCACCTGATTCAATAAATATTGTGGTCAATATTCCTCTTTTCTTACTGCCTTCAATTTTACTGAAGCTCCATAAGTGGCTTTGAATTATAAAAACTTATAAAGGCTCATATTCTGAGACAACCTATTGGCTTAGTCCCCTGCTTGTAATATGGCTATAACATATAGGAACTCACAAGGAACTTGTGATGAAGAGAAGAGAGATTTTAATTACTGATAATCTTCTCCGTGGTATTATTAAATACCAAAGTCCTAATCTTCACTGTATTTCCAATTTATTTGTATGGTTGTGAAAGCTGTACAGTGAAGATAATAGACAGAAATTCAATAGTTATCATGGATTGCCAAAGGTACATAATGAATGGATCTTAGGGCAAATCAAGCCTAAATTCCAAGACTAAGCCATGACTAAGCTGAGGCTGTTGTACTGTGAGCATATCATGAGATAAGATGACTCATTAGACAAGACAATAACACAATTTTTAAAGTAGAAGGCAGAGGAAAAGAGGTAAAACACAGTATAGATGGATTGATTAAATCAGTGAAGCCATGGGACCTGAGTTTGCAAAACTTGAGAGTTGATGACTGAGGGTCCTGGAAGTCATGATAAATCAGTAGTGGTCTTCTACGTTAATAATTTTATGTAAAGTATACCCTCATTTTTGCATATTAGATGATTTTGTTGTGTTTTTACTTTGCTTGTTCCCATTTCTACCACTCATATGAAGACAAACCCAGGGGGAGTTACTGTGAAAAGATGATGATAGCTACTTAATAGGTTGTGATGTGGACTGATGGAAGCCAAACTGTATGTGACACACAGTTGCAAGTAATTTTTTTACATACATTGTTTCGAAGGCAAAGCAGCCATTGAATCTGGAATCTTGATTCAGCTTAATGATGGTGCTAATTAAACCTTTACCCAGGGCTATGTTATTCCTCAAAATCACTCCAACCTTTTAGTGGAAAAAGGAATTCTAAAGAGGAAGAAGAAGAGAGGATGGGGGTGGTCCTGAACAAAAAAATAATCTGATGTAAAAAGGTTAACCATCGCCCTCCAGTTCTCTGCTCATTTATTCTAACCTCCCACAGTTCATTTTATTCCAAATGTGTGCTTTCCCTTTCACATATGGTTCATGTAAAATGGATTGCAGAAGAAACAGGGCTGAGGGGTTTGCCCTTCTTCTGAGATAACACACTTCTTTCCTGCTCTCATCCACCCACTCACTGTGCACAGATTTTTTGCAAAAGAGAAACCAGTATGTGCAACTGGGATTCCTGACCTTAAAGAGTCTACATGATGTAGCTTTTTATAGATAGAACTTTATGGCATGTAGGTCTTAGGAGTGGAGAAACTGTCTGATATTGGGGTAGGCCAGCTATACAGCCTGGTAACCCCTTCAGTGAACGAAACTCCTTTGCCTGGAAAGAAGGAGAAGGAAAGAGTTATTGAGATAGGAGAAAGTTATATAAGGTGCTATGTGAACCATGTGGCTTGGTCCTATGAAGCCCTTTAAACATTCTACATAGTGTTGTTGCTGCTGCTCCTGTTGGCATCTGTACATTTGCTAAGTGCAGTGGTTCACCAGCATCAACCCCTAGATCAGGGGTCCCCAAACTAAGGCCCGTGGGCCGGATGCGGCCCTCCAAGGTCATTGACCTGGCCCCTGTTCTAAACTTTAGACTTAGGGTTGACCTAAGTCTACCTGGTCTTTGGAGGTCTCTTTGCTTACCTATGGTCTTATGAGATCATCTAGATGGTCTTTGAAGGTCTTTTTGCTTAGCTACGGCCTTATGAGACCATCTAGATGGCTTTTGGAGGTCACTTTCCTTACCAATGGTCCTATGAGACCATCTAGATGGCCTTTGGGGGTCCCTTTCCTTACCTATGGTTTTATGAGATTAACTAGATGGCTTTTGGGGGCCCCTTTCCTCACCTATGGTCTTATGAAACCATCTAGATGGTCTTTGAGGTCCATTTCCTTATCTATGGTCTTCTGATGACCTGATGAGATCATCTAGATGGCCTTTGAGGGTCCCTTTCCTTACCGATGGTCTTATGAGACCATCTAGAAGGTCTTTGGAGGTCTCTTTGCTTTCCTATGGTCTTATGAGATCGTCTAGATCAGGGGTCCCCAAACTAAGGTCCTCCAAGGCCATTGACCTGGCCTCTGTCCTAAACTTTAAACTTAGGGTTGACCTAAGTCTGAAATGACTTAAAAGCACACAACAACAACAATCCGCATTGTGGATTATTTCATCATAGTCCGGCCGCCCAACAGTCTGAGAGACTGTGAATTGGCCCTCCACTTAAAATGTTTAAGGATCCCTGTCCTAGATGTTGCTGGGCTTCACCTCCCAAAATCTGAACCAACATGAGCAAGAATCAAGACTTCTGAGAGTTGTATTCCACTCACTCAAGATCATCTAGGGATCTGTATTTATGAACCACTGGCCTATAATGCATATTATAAAGTGGTCACCTTAATTTTTTGACCTTATACACTCAGGTATATCAAAACATACATAAAATTGCCATAAATATACTACCAAGCTATGCTGGGGAAAATGGAAGGAAAAAGGATGAGAGGCCGACCAAGGGCAAGATGGATGGATGGTATCCTTGAAGTGACTGGCTTGATCTTGAAGGGACTGGGGGCAGTGACGACCGACAGGAAGCTCTGGCGTGTGGTGGTCCGTGAGGTCACGAAGAGTCGGAAGTGACTGAACGAATAAACAACAACAAAAACTATGTTTGCCAATCGCCAACCCCCCCCCCTTTTTTTTAACCAACTTCAGCTATTATTATTATGTTACTCAAAATGACAGCTCTGCATCAGGCACATATATAATCAATAGAGTGTGGGTTTTGTTGCTTTCCTGGGATGCTGAGAAAACCCTTCAAAACATTTTTACTTGTGGATTTACTTATGGACTTATGGGAGACACTCAGCATTCACTCTACATTCTATATGGTTTTATTTTTAGAATATAATTCCTGGAAGTACAAACAACTATAGCCTGCCCTCTACATTTGCTGGAATTAGGGACATGGGACTCTTGTAAATGTGAAAAAGCACAGTTTTTTTTGAACCTGCGAGAATACCTCTTTGGGAGTTTATAGGTCTTCTAGCATGACTTTATGGTCAACTTCTTCTGGAAGCTAACCACAGAATCACACTGGAGGACCTAGGTATTTTTTAGAAATATGTCATCTGTTGGAATCTCTAGATCCTCCAGCATAACTTTACTGTCAACATCTAGGAACATGCCACACTGAAGGATCCCAAGATTCCTAGAGAGAACATTTAATAAATTCCGTGAATAATCAAATCCACAAAAGTCAAATCCGCAAATGTGGTGGGCCAATTGTACAAAATTGTTGACATTCATCTCAAGGTATACCAGCTTAAGGAACAAAGCAGAAATAGAGGGTGACAAATACAATTTAGTAGATTTTATGATAACTTTGTTAATTTGACCATCTATGCTTAGGTTACCAGGAATTTTGAGAGTCTTGTCTGATAAAAGATGGTTTAATATGCTGTCTATAGCCACAGTTCATCAGATTAGTTTTCCTGACAGGCTAGAGACTACTGCTGACCTCAAGTATACACATTAATTAACTTCTTACATCTTAAACCCCTTCTACACAGCTGTATAAAATCCAGATTATCTGCTTTAAACTGATTATCTGGATTATATGGCAATGTAGAAGGGCCCTTAATAAACTACATTTCTGTCCTTTTAAAAATGCCTTTATAGAATAAGCATACTCTTATAATGAGCAAACTTTTAAATGTTTAAATAGATTATATGGTTACATCCAATAAATTATGGTTTAAGATAGCTGGGGGAAGGACAAACTAGAGTCAGTGCAACTGTGTGTTTTTAGAAGTTGCAGTATTTTCAAACTTAACCATTCCACATCCTTTCTAAAAATTTCTAGATTCTAATATGTTTTCACTATATTTTAGGGTGATAATCTCTCTCACACACACACACATACACATACCCTTAAGAGCCATCTCCATGGTGGTATATACCTTAGTTAGTCATTACATCAATAACATCTTGTTTGGATTACTGTGATTTGCTCTACATAGGGATGCTTTTGAAGAATGTAGGAAAATTCAGCTGGTCCAAACAGCTGCAGCTGGGGCTGGCTACAGGGAGCACACAACTCCCCTATTGCAACAACTCCACTGGCTGCCAATGTTCAAAGCACTGGTTATGACCTATAAAACCCTATTCAGCTCACAGCCAGGTGATTTGGCATGTTGTATCTCCCTATATGAGCCAACCCGGGCTCTGAAAAGTCCTTCAGTTCCAGCAACTTGGTTCTTGGTGGCTGGCTGCCCCTGGGCTCTGGGACTCTCTTCCTGCAGAAGTGAGAGGGGCGCCCTCCCTGTTGTCCTTCCAGCAGCAGGCTAAATCTCTTTTATTCAACAGAAGGTTTTTAAAGAATGTGTTATGATTGAGCCTCATGGCTCTGCTTCTGGCAGACGTGGACGTAAGACTCCTCGAGAGTCAGATACTCTCGAGGAGCGAGAAAGAAAGAGGCTGCGAGATATCTTTGCAGAACCATCTGACGAAGAATCTTTTAAGGGGTTCACGGAGAGAATGGAGGAAGAGCTGGTTAGCTCGGAAGAGGATGAGATGGATTGGACTCGGGTAAGGGAGGAGTTGGGTGCCACTGGCAATGATGGGATGGAGGATGATTGGGGACCTTCAGGATTAGACCCATGGACAAGCTGGAGGGATGGGACGGGATCCACAGCTGGGGATGCTGTGGGGCGTAGTCAGAGGTGTTCCAGCTCTGATGAGGAAAGTGATGAGGAAACGCCCGGGTTAAGGAGGGCAGCTGATAGTGATGAGGATTTGTAACTGGCATAAAATGAGGCTTGGGAGCAATTGCAAATTGCGTTGGGCAAGGTAATCTGGACGAACGCTTGGGATCTGTGTGGGACGCTTTCCTGAAGACTGGTGTGTTTTCGTGTGCTGATACGTAAGTTGTTTTGGAATTTGGGTTCAGACGGCGGGAGGAATTGTGTGGGCTTTTGTTTGTGCAAAACCTCTGCTTAATCTCAATAGCTTTGACCTTCCGTCGTCTTCTTGACGGACGCCATCTGCTACTCTGGATTTACGGACTGAAAACTGACTACGGGCTCGCTTTCTCCTATTGGACTTGGAAAACTGCAAACGTCTGATTCTGCCTCTCGACCTTCGGAACGAACTGGGACTACGCTACTGCTTCAATCCTTGGCTGCTGAGTTTGTATTGGAAATTTGCCTTGCTGTGTGAAGGAGTGACTCCTAGTTACTCAAAACATAGTGCTGGCAGCAGAGAGGCATCTGCTGCCAATTAGTTGCATTCTTTTGAACTCTTTGTTTCCCAGCTTCTGTTTGTTTATCCCCAGGCTGAAGCAAGCTGTTTTGATTTTACCCGGATTAAACTCCGGTTTAATCCGGTTTATCTTTTGAACGTTTTTCTTGCCCCTTTTTGTTTTTAAAGGCTAAAGTTGCCTTGCCCTTGTCTTTTACGGGCATTTTGAGTTCTGTAAATCCAATAAACTCTGTTATCTTTGATCTTGTGGCGTTCTGTCCTTGACAGAATGGGCCAAAGGATCTCTCATTCTTGGGATTGCCAAAAAGCAAAGTTGACTTGATGGCAGTTAAGAAAAAAGTTAATTTGACAATATAATCTACATCTGCAGCTGCGCTCAACCTGTATACAGTACTTACAGATAACAGGGCATGCTTTTCTATTAGTTACAGTGAGGAAATGATTCTAAGCAAACTCTTAGTTATTTCACTTGGTACTATTGCATTATACTGTAAGAGGCTGAGATATGTGCCTGTGGAGTTTCTGGAATCATTTAAAATATCTTTACTGAACTATGTTTTTTGGTCTGAGTGAGTAGGGGCTACCATTTCCTGCACCAACTGAGGCAGCAAAACATCTTTAGGCAGTAATGGTAAATAAACATGTACAACTGCTACAAAATGCTAATAAGCCTCTTTCCAGAAGAAAGTGAAATAAGATATGCATTGCAACCATGGAGCTCCTCACTGCTTGGAAATGTGGGTGGAAGAAAACAATGTTTTCCACTTACTACATGTTCACTTTGTATGCAGCGGGGAAATCAGCATCCCTTCAGTCGAAATTCTGCCTTGAGAAAAGATTTCTGGATATCATATAAAAATGAGCAACATACATACTTCTTATTCAGCACTAACTTCTGTTTCACCCAACTGCACTTATTTAAATGAAAATAACCTATATAAAAAAAGAAATGCTAAAGGAGATGGTCTGCCTTTCGCCATGCAGCACACAATCATGTCCTTACATCATAGCATTATATCTCAAAAACTGTGCCAGATTCTGTTGTATATCCATAGTGTGAGGTTATTTTTAACTGATTGCTGATGATGATCAATTGTATTCACTGCAGGCCAATGGCTGCAAAAACATTTTAAAATCTTTTAGAATCTAAATGGGGAAACTACAGAGGGCTCTTTTACAGAAGCATCATTTACTTGAATAATTTAAAACTGTTTATTAATGTAACAGAGAGGCAAAAAGTAGGAGGTTGGCACCTTTACCATGCTCATTTCCCCAGAGATTTTGACTCCTACTGGGCCACCTTTGTATGAGAATATTTCAGCACCAGATATGGTGTTGTTTATTCTATTTGTGTTGAGTTTGGTTTGTGGATGTTTTAGAGGCTTTAAAAAAGCAACTGCAGAAAAGACAAATGCAGGTTGGATATACACTGCACTATAGCCCAGGATCTGAATTCCAGATTACCTGATTTGAACTGGGATAATCTGGGATAAAATGATAATCTGGGTTATGCAAATAATCTGGGATCAGATCCTGGGATATAGGGCAATGTACATGGATTCAGTGGTGAATCCATGGGGTCCTAATGGGTGTGTGTGTTGAGAACCCATTGCTCCATGCCCCTCATTGCCCAATTTACCTGGACCCCGATCCCATGGGGGGAAGCATCACCACACAGCAGCCTCCCATTGCTCCTGAAGCAACACAGGTGTACACTGCTTGCTCTCCCCGTTCAGAACGGAGCCTGGCCAGAAGTCCCTATGCAGCATGTAAAGGGCTCTGTGTCGAAAGCAGAGAGCAAGTGGAGTATGATGGGCAAATCAGCCTGTCTGATGAGGTGGTATAATTCCGTTTTAACTGCTGTGGATCCCATAGCATCCTGGGTTGTGTAGTTTGCTCAGAGGCACCAGAGGCTGGCTAAGGATTTGAGAAGCCTCTCCCTCAACTGCCAATTACAACATTTTTATAGGATGCTGCCTGGGAAGTTCAAGTGGAATCACAGGGCTGTAATAGTATAGTGTGAATGGGTCCCAGGAATATTCTAGCACTCTGATTCTGTTCCAATCCCCACCCCAAGTCACATGAATATTTGTGCAATGATGATTTCAACCACTCTGCCTTCAAACTGATCCAGAGGTTTCATTGGGGGCCGGGCTGTGGGGGGGCCGGGCTGTGGCGCAGCTGTTGAGCAGCTGCCTTAAATCACTCTGACCATGAGGTCATGAGTTCGAGGCCAGCCCGTGGCGGGGTGAGCACCCGTCAATTAAAAATAAAAAAAATAGCCCCTGCTCGTTGCTGACCTAGCAACCCGAAAGATAGTTGCATCTATCAAGTAGGAGATAAGGTACCACTTATAAAGTGGGGAGGCAAGATTAACTAATTTACGACCTGGAATGAGGAAGTGCCGTCAGTGTGGATGATGAAGCAGCTGCTCCCCCCTGTGGCCAGAATCGAACATCCCCTCAGAAGATGGTTAACTTGCCTCTGCGTGTGTCTCTCAGTCTCTGTTTGATGTGTTTATGGGCATTGAATGTTTGCCCTATGTGTGTTATAATGTGATCCGCCCTGAGTCCCCTTCGGGGTGAGAAGGGCGGAATATAAATACTGTAAATAAATAAAATAAATAAATAAATTATAGCTACAGAGAACAAGGTTGAATTTCTGGAAAACACTATTGGAATGTCTCCCCTCCTTTATAGACTGATAAGAATAAACATATTTACATATATAAAACTAACTTGGTAATCTGAGAAAATTTCTAATGATACCAACGCTGCTTTGTTTGTGTCTTTTGTCACTGAACAGCTGTGCAGGAGTGATATATGCATTTATGTTTAATTTGAGTTATATCTGTCTTTCCCCCAAAGCTATGACTAAAGGATGCTCATGACAAGAGATAAATAAAAAAAAACCCCACAAGAATTTATAATACTGAAAAGATTATATTAAAACACCAATGAATTTATATATATATATATATATATAACTGTTGTTGTTGTTGTTGTTAACATTTACCTTATATAACTTGATTTTTTTAACAAAAATTTCTGAAGTTACCCATGAGTATGTATAAGTTGTGGAATTTTAGCCAAAAAAATCAACCCAAAAGACCTCAGTCAACTTACCCACAGGTCAATTTGAGTACTGTAGTGTTTTTCTTTTTTAAAAGAACCATCTTCTCTGAGTACTAGTGATGAAAGAGCTTTGTCCATCTTGTAAGAATCTAAAAGAAGCACTGACCCCCTCTCCTCACTTCACTATGGCCCCGCGTCTGCCTTTTTTGAATGCCTCAGTGGTAAAATGCCAAGGACAGCATTGATGCTTTCCTCTCTCCATGAAATGACCCCAAAACCTACCTGTGATTCATACATGAGGTCAACTTTTACAAGAGGTATATATAGCATATTCTCAATGAGGTCAAGGAAGCACAGCTTGGTTGGCTAACAGGAACAAATGAAGCTAGGAGAATTAGAAAGAAAAGAAAGAAGATACAAGAGAAGAGGATTATGGAAGGAGATAGAAGATCATCACTTCTAGGAGATGTGAAGAGGCGAGAGAAAGGAAAAAGATCTTTAGCCAGGAATTATGGGTGAAGGAGTACAGAAGGAGAAAATACTTAACCAAGAGCTGTGTGTGGGAGGAAAAGGAAAACAAGCAAGATATTTCTACCATGCTTTTGCTAACAGCGATGCACTTGTGTGTCAAAACAAGAAAGACAATTGTATTGTCGTTTCAACCATTCAGAGTGAATGCTAAAATGGGAGCAGAAATAGGACAGTTGAGAATAAAATAGGGAAAGCCACAGAGCCACAGTCCTACAGTAACATATTCAGCATTCCAGTATCTTCTCATGCTAATTGTTTCTTCCCACTGAGCACTTGTGCCTGGCAAGGACCGAGAGACTTTGGGAAGGGAAGGAAATGCCAAGCAGATTACCTGGCGAGTCCAAAGCAGTAACTCGGAAGCAGCTTAGAGCAAAAAGGGATAGCAGCACAATTATTTTTAATTGGTCTGGGATCCCTCCTCTGACCTGAAAATCAGCAAAAGGGGCCAGGCCCCAAGATCTGGAAAATGCAGAGGATTCGGATCTTCAAAATCCCAGTCTAACCACTATACCACACTGATTCACTGACCAAAATGTGAAAGGATTTGTACTTTAAAGGTGTTAACCTCTATGTTCCTAGGGAGCCGATCAACTCTGCAAAGTTTGCAGTAGGCCTCCACATGAAAGACATTTCTGGAGCATAGAGAAGTTGATTTTAGAATATCTGCTATTTTCTAACAGAAAAAAGAGAGAGTGGAAAACATTTATTGCAAGAAACATACCTCCTCCCTTTGTCCTATTTCCTTCCTGCTGGTAGAAAATTGGAAGAACTGAAGTCTGATGGTTTATTTCCTGAATTCTGTGTAATAATTTTTTTCAAAATGAAATAGAGATGCTGACAAAATGTTCCAACTAGTCACGTTGTCAAAAATATTATCAAGAACTACTATCTCATCCAGGATTACCATTAGAGGATGGTCAGATGAAAAGAACTGTCATTAAAGAGAGACTTTTTGATAGTGGCATCCTAGTCATGGAACAGCCTTTCCAGATATTATGATCTTTGAAAAATCAGGCAAAGACCTTTGTCTTCAGCTAGGCAGTTCAAATAAAGTACTTACTCAGGCTCTCTTTGGATCTCATCAGATGGCCCTTACAAAGCCAGGGGACAGTGGGGGAAATCATAGGGCAGCGTCACTTTGCATTCCCTACCTTTCAGGGGTCATCAGAGTCATGGTATCCCTTCTCACAACATTTCACTACTGCTCCCCGCTTCTACTCCTCCTCCAGCTTTCTTGTATGAGGAGTTGGGTGTATACCCATTCCTCTGAGCGTTATTTCTCTACACTGCAGGCAGGGAGCCCCGCCAGAAGTAGCCCTGCATCATATGATGGGCTCCGGGGGAAGCGGGGAGAAGACACTTCTTGGCTTCAATGTGATGAGGTCCTCAGTTTTTAAATATGTGTTTTAATTCTGGGATTAGTTTTTATTGTTGTTGTATTGATGTTGTTTTGGTTTTCTGTTTTATTTGGCAATTGCTTTGTTTTCCATATTTTTGGGGGGTGGGGAGGGGTGGCTCAGATTAAACAGCTTAGTAAAGAAACAAATATAAAAGACGTGTCCTACATGCAAGTGGCAGGGCATGAAGATAAAGGAGCTAAGGAGACTATAGGACTGAATCAAAACTTAAAATTTGACAGAAGAATGCAAGATACTGAAAGGAAGTGGGGCTATTTGTGGACTAAAGGCCAGGGAAACAAGAGGACATGTTATGTTTAGAATCATGACTGACAAAGAATCCGTAATTCTGTTGGATACAAACAGAATTATTCAATTCATAGTTTTTACCATACCTGCATCACTGTTACACAGCAAGTGTTCAAAAGGCTAGGGACAAAAAGATGCAAGGGACTAGATTACATGTATTGATTTGAATAAACTGACCGATTGTTTGGCCAAAGACTTTTAGGTGATTTGAAAAAGCTTAACTTTGACAATTGTACAATTGAAGTTGGGAGAGAAATGTGAATGGAGTGCATTATTACTACTTTTCCCACTGAACTGTTACTTTAGGAAAGACACTGGTCCTCCAGATACATCAGAGCCAAACTGTGATATCTAGACATTAACATCTCCAGTCAACATTGGGAGCTGACAAAAAAATAGGATTTAATACAAAACCTTTCCAGCATGGAAGAATGGCTATAAGTTAGGTATTCTTCCATGATATCTATAAAATTCCTGGCCTGTCTACATGTTATGTGATTTCAGCCTCCATAAGAACTATGGATTCTGGGGCCTGTAGTGTCTAGATTCCCATAAGGCTGAATAAGACACAGATGAGTTGAAGGCAAAATCATTCTCAATGGCCAGAGAGGATGTCAGCGGAGAAAGCACTCCAAAAAAACTGACATACCTTCAACTGAAAACACATGGGTTTATTTATAGTACCATTTGACAGAAAGGTAGAGCAGTATCGAACAATTGGAAATTGCTGTGCCAGTTCCTAATTGATCCTGGATGGTGCTGGCTAGGATCCACAGCACCACTGGAGCAGTTGCGAGTCCGCTTATGCCTCTGAGCCAATCAGAGGTAGGCAGGAAATTTAATACATTGTCATTTGTGGATTTCAAGCCTTTGTTTGTGAGTCCTTCCCAGAAACTGGGTGCATCTGGGTGGAATGAGGCAACATCTCCAGGATAAAATTTTAGATAAAATCAGATAAAGGTGGGAAACCTTCGTGAGAAAACCTATTATGTATCCTGGAATTATTCCAGGCTATTGTGAGAGGATTATGATAATTATGAAGCCATTCCCTAAGGTCCTAAGGCAGTGGTTCTCAATCTGTGGGTCCCCAGGTGTTTTGGCCTACAAGTCCCAGAAATCCCAGCCTGTTTACCAGGTTTAGGATTTCTGGGAGTTGAAGGCCAAAACATCTGGGCACCCACAATTTGAGAATCACTGTCCTAAGATTTGGTGGGAAACACTCTAAAATATTCCAAGGGAAATTTGCGAAAGGTTACTAGCACACTAGGAAAATTTCAATATGTGCTGGGTGTATATCTCAATGGAGCCACAGATAATAATTCATAATTTGGGGGTTTAATTGAGAAGACAGGTAGCACAATTCTTGTGGGACTATACAACTTCCAATGCCTGTGGGAAAAGCCCATTCCACACACACACACACACACACACACACCCCTTACCATCTCCTGTGAAAAGCACCTGCCCATTTCCTCCTAGGGATAGTATAACAGGCAAGACCTGGAATGTGGTTATGCAACCTTTCCTCTCCTCCAAGCCGGAAGAGACAGCACTCCCTGATTCATGGCTTCTACCCTGTAGATTTTGCTAACCCCACACATTTCCAAGGTCTTGGCTTTGCTTGGGATGGAAAATAACTCCATTGTCAGCAAGACCATTGCTGCCAAGCACTTCTGTTTCTTGCTCATTAATTCTTACCTGCTAATTAGCCAGGGAATTCTGACTTGTTCAAGCTGATTCTGGTGCTTCTGGTGAAGGTACCTTTGAGAGAGTTAATGAACAACCCACTGTTTTTCACTTGCAGTAGTGACACAGCCTTACGTGGGCTGAAAGGATCAGCCTTCTCAGTTATGTGCTAGCCGAAGGCCCGGCCCGGCACTTTTCATTTGCTGTTGCCATCCTCTCCCTATGCTGTTTACTGCAGTTACATGCTGCATGAGAGTCCCAGAGAGTCAGATGAGCCCGCCTGCTCAGTACTCCCTTTAACTGCAAAGCGTAGCCACAGCAACAAACATTGGCTCTGGCAGCCAGTCAGCTGTGGAGATTGCTGGATGAATGTAGTGAATGTCCTGCTCAGGGGAAAGGAAATAGCCAGGCCCAAGAGGAGGGCAAGCTGGGCAGGGGAGGAAACAAACATCTATACAAAGTGAGCAAATAATGTGAGGGGCAGAAAGGGTGGGCCCCAAAAAGTATATTTCAGCTTTGGCCTGCTGCCACCTCCAAGTCCAATGCACTTCTCCACCTGTTTACTAATTGGCAGCCCCCCACATGTTCCAGTGACAACACTTCTTAAATAGCTTCATTCGTTTTTATTAGCAAGCACAATGTGGATCTTTATGCCTGCCATGAACCAGCAGGTTTGGCTTTTTAAAACACTCCCCCAAAAATATAAATGGCCTGCACTCATGTTGCCAGGGCTGACAGGTGGGGACATAAGCTATCCCCTGGGACTGATTTCTGAGCATTTGGTAATTGCACATTTTTGCACCATAATTGCCCCAAATCAAAACAGATTTGATTGGGAAGGAGTACAAATTGTACCAGCAGATGAGGTAGGTTTCATGTTTAATTCATGTTTATTAAATTTTCACAACTTTATAATCATGTTTGAGGGCTGGAGGAAATGAAGACTTCATACAGTAGCAGCCAGCCAAGCTTTTCAGCCAATTTCGTAATGGCATAGCTCTCAATTTTCAGAGAGCCAAGTTAGATTGCTTTTCCTTTCACCCTTCCCTCCTCAGTATTTGAAACTATCCCAACAACTCCCTTTATGTCATGTAATCCCTTGGGCTATTCCTCCAACTATCCCTAAGACGACCCTAGAAGATTTGGAAAGACTGGCACATCTCCATGGTGCTGTCAACCTCTCAATATGCTGTCATTCACATGGGAGTTCTTTAAGCCTATTCCCGTTGTGCTGAATTTCCCTTGCACCATGTTTTCTACTCTATAATATTCCTGTTTCTAAAGAACGGATTGTGTTTTTCCTGTCAGCACTGCACAGAGCTCCCTTTCCCCCCTTCCCTTTTTTCTTTTTCAGAAGGGTGTTTACTAGTAGTCTAAACAATTTTGGTCATAGCTGCTTTATTTTGACTTTGATATTTTATACTTCGTTTTAGGATGTTGGTCTTTAGCTGTATGATAGTTTCTACTTTGGTATTGGTGGGATTTCCTTTAAGTAAAATTTTCTACAGAAAAGCAAAAAAATATGATATGTTAATTAGTATGTATATAAAATTCAGTTGATGAAGTGTTTAAAAACACAGTGGAATGGTACACAGAATATTTCTACTGAGTTAACTGAATGCAAACAGGGGATGAATTGTGCCTTTCCCTGACAAATCAGAACAGCTGGAGTATATGGACCAAGGGCATAAGTTTTCTGATATTTTGATACTCACATTTCTTAACCATCCACCTATGGTGATTCCACTTGAAAATCCTTACCTTTTTTCAATACTGCCTCTATGATTCTTAGTTAGATGTTTTCCTCCAAATTCTGTGTATGGTTATGATGTGAGATGTTAGTCTCTAACCCTGCTAGAATATTGGTATAATGGCAAAGAGGTGCTAATTACATTAAACAAATCTGCAAATTTATAAACAAGTTTATAAAACACAGTTTTATGTGTTTAGAGACCTTTAATCTTGGTAACTACAAAATAACTAATCGTAATGCAGTTCACAATTCACTCTCTCACAGTTTCAATTTTCAGCAAGTCAGTGAAGCAATTTGAACATATGCTCCCAGAACCTCCCTAGCTAGAGGTCCCAGGGTGCTGCAGGCTGTATATACACATGGAGTGTGTATGTAGAGGCTAATACTATTAGCCCTTTAAAAAATGTCATTTTCACTACCCTGAAACGTCATCTCTTCTTTATACCCCCTTCTGGGCAAGGACTGATTTACATACCACCCATCCTTGCTCCATTGCCCGGAAGCACTCTCACTACATCTTTATTATACAACACCGCCTTCTTTCCTCCCATTACCACCCCTGTGCAAATGTAACCAACATTCTTCTCCTCTCACTCAGCTTATATACACTTCATTACTCAGTCACCACATAATGTGATATACTACAATGTCAAAACATAAATTACAGTTGGCTCTACACATTCACAGGGGTTAGAGGTGCAGGAACCCCATGGAAGTGGGAAGATTGTGGAGGTGGGGAAAGGCTTCCTGCAGGGCTCCTCAGATTTGTGGAGCAAGCAGGTTTATGTGGGAGCTTCCCCAAAGGGGGTGGGGGGTGAAGAATCTGTCCCTCGAAGCCAGATCCCACAGTTATCACCTCCAAACCCTAGTGTTGTCATGCACTTTTATATGACGGCCACATGCTTTGGGAGGAATGGGAAAGGGAGAGCAATCACCTTCTTCCCTGAAGCTTGAAACCACACATGCTTTGAAAGGAAGGAGGAGGGGACAATTTCAGCCGCCGCCACCACCACACTCCCAAAGCTTGGGGTGCCATGTGAACACACATTCATACTTCAGTCCCACATCTCAGAGGAAAGAGATGATAAAAGGTAGCAGCCACTAATCTTTCCCAAAGCATAGGCTGCTATGTGAATTTTGTGTTCACATTGATATAGCAGCCTCTCATCTCAGGATGTAGCTGCCTGAAGCTGGCTGCTGTGCAGCAGCTGGTGAGGGCGACTGCTGATGTCCCGCTGCCCAAAACCTGACACACTTGACTGGAATGAGCAGAGCAGCAGTGATGGCTTTTATCAACCAATTCCCAAAGCCCAAAAAGCAGCTGATACATCTGAATGGGTCCTTGGGAAGAAAGAGCAGCAGTAATGTCCCTTATCAATCACTTCCCAAACCTCATACAACAGCTGGGTTTGGGAGATGGTTGACGTGGCTGATTACTGCTGCTCTGTCCACCTGAAGCATGAGTCTACTGTGTGCCCATTCACACAACAGTATCAAGTCTCAGGAGAAGGTTGGTGACAACCATGGTGATCTCTGATGTTCACACCTCTTCATCAGGGCAGGAGGGGGGAGGGGCTGATGACAAACTCATGAATAATAAAATCTGTGGATGCCAAACCCATGAATGTGCGGGGTCCATCTGTACAACATCTATATATATAAAAGGATAAAGTTGCGGGCGCAGTGACTATAACAACAAAACTAAACATCCCAGAAATACGAAACTTGGCAACACAATGCAAAAGGCTTGCCTCCAGGTTACAACAACACAACCACACCACAAAACCACAATCCAGACCCACAAAACTCACAACAACGCATCATGCGATAACAACACGACTAAACGCCCCAGAAATACAAAATTTGGCAACACAATGCAAAAGCCTTGCCTCCCAGTTGTAACAACACAACCACACCACAAAACCACACAGGACCCACAAAACTCACAACAACGCATCGTGACTATAACACAACTAAAGGCCCCAGAAATACAAAATTTGACAACGCAAAAGCCTTGCCTCCCAGTTGTAACAACACAACCACACCACAAAACCACACTGGACCCACAAAACTCACAACAGTGCATCGTGACTATAACAACACAACTAAACGCCCCAGAAATACAAAACTTGGCACACAACTAAACGCCCCAGAAATACAAAACTTGGCAACACAACACAAAAGCCTTGCCTCTCAGTTGTAACAACACAACCACACCACAAAACCACAATCCGGACCCACAAAACTCACAACAACGCATTGTGACTATAACAAATACAAAATTTGACAACACAACTCATCCACCTCCCCAATCCCTACATTCACACTTGGCTTCCAAAAAAACAATTACAATAATAACAATGACAACAACAACAACAATAAGAATCAACACCATCACAGGCAAGAAACAGCCAGGCACTGAGGCTGAGAGGCCAGTCAGTGCTACACTGGGCCTCCAAAAAACAATACAGTAGCATCTAACTTATCCAACCTTCATGACCACAACAACAACAACAATAATAAACACCTATACAGGCAAAACAAAAAAAAGACTATTGTACCACAATAAAAATATAAACCGCACTCAGCAGAATCAGACATTACAACTAACAAGAAACCAAAGACAACAGGGATCTCAAGCAATTATCAATCAACACAAAAATTGAAGGTAACAGACTTCAAATACTACTACTAATGTGAGTATAACGAAGGTGGAGGTCACAGCATAAATACAACCTAATGTAGACTGACCAACACCACCAGACTAAGCCACAGCAACGCGTGGCCGAGCACAGCTAGTAACCTATATAACATTGCAAGGTCATTCTGGCTTTGCATGCTGATTACTGCTGCCATAGCAATTCAGTGATTTGTCAGCATTGACTGGTCATATCTGATATTTTCTCAGAGTACACTTCTCCAGTTGTATATCTACATAATTGGAGGTCCAAACTAGATGTGACACTAAGCTTGTCACTGGGAGTCATATCAAGGTTTTTAAATTAATAACAGGTACAGAAAAAGTGGTTTTAAGTTGTACCATGGAGATGTGGGGAGGGAACGCAGATATTTTTCTTCCCATCACAGTTCTGGCAAAAAAAAATCACCCTCTAACCCACATCTGCTGCTAAATCTAAAAGCAAAGCAATCCTTGGTTGTCAATGGAAGCTTTCCTTCCAGTAGTAATATCACATGGGGAGATGGATGATAATTGGGAACATGGCAGAGGAAGAAGGGATTAAACCTTGCTGCACACTGAAATCTTGACAAAAATGGGTAACATGACTGGAGAGAATGTACCAATGATTGCTATTTTATTTAAATCAGTGAAGCCAGAGAGCAGAATCTTGCACCGCTCATGCAAGTTTCCTGATGCACACTGTAGTTCTAGAAGATACAGCGCCTTTTTGCATGAGGCAAGTAAATCACATTTATATCTGGATAGCACCTTCCATTGCAGCCTACTGCATGACCTTGCCACTCTTTTGCTGTTGTCCCATGGAAGACCCTTTTAAAGGTGATTTTTTTAACTTAACATGCAAAATCCAGTGTTGATCCCCTTTCTTGGTTCTATCAGAATATAATTTCCTATATGAAAGTTGATTGTTATTTCATCAATTCTGGGTGGTCAGTGGGCATGTGCATTGTGTGGGGAGATTATTTCCAGAGTCTCCGTTGCTACAACGGTAAAACACCATGACTTGGTATTACCTCATTCTCCCTCCCTCCCTCACCCCCCCCCCCCTTCCCAGTGCTGCTGTAGGTCTGAAATGTGTAGGATTGAGATGGAAAAAAACACAAGAAAAATTATAGTTCTTTACTTTGACTTTCTGCTTATCCCCTTCTGTGTAGGGATAATGCCTGACCTTCCTTTACAACATCATGATGGCAAAACATGGACAGGAAAGAGGTGAGGTGAAGAGACTCCTCCTTTGAGGGGCCCCAATAAGTATTTGATTTGTATCATGTTCAAACAGGAGGTTATTCACTTGTGCTCTCTCCTCTCTCCCTCCATCCTCAACATTTTTCAGAAAAGAGACAGGGATAATGTTGGAGGAGGTAGTGATAAGATTTTAGTGCTAAATTCTCTGTAATCTCAAAACAAATCTGAACATTCCTAAGAAAACACAGCAATCCCAACTGCATGGTGTTTTACAGTTACTGCCTTTATAGTAGAGGATAAAGCATATAGTCTCCAATGAGTAGGTACTCCAAGACTTCTGAAGAAATGGGAGTGTGATGGGGTTGCAGGGTGGAAGAAAGGAAAGATCCACTGTGCTAGCATTTGCTTAGACAACACTGAATATCATTCAGTATAAGTGTCAGTTAGGGAACCTCCAGATGTTAGGCTACAATTCCAATAATTCCTGACCATTGGTCATGTTGATGGGGATGATGGTGTCCAGCACAATGTAGAGCACAGGTGGTAAGTGTGGCCCTCTACATGTTGAACAGCAAATTCTGAAATACTTCAGAGTTGGCTTTGCGAATTACAGCTGCAGAGAATTTTAGCTCAATAACCGCTGGAAGGCCATGCATTTCCCATTTCTGGTCCACCCTTATGCAAATGTCCATGTACTACCTCTTTAGCTATTCAGAGTACCTCATCACAGACTTTGAGGAAATGCATTGCTTTAAAAGTGACATTTAAAAATGACCACCGTGAAGTTCAATTATTTCATCAGCTTGTCACAGTGACATTTTCACACTCCAGTAAATTGTGGTAAATTGAACAGTACGGTTCACATGATTTAAATGTTTCTGAATGTTAAAATATCCAACTATTTTTGCCAACAAGGTCTTGAGATGCTTGACTTGGTCTGGGTTGCTGATAACTGCCAGTAAAATGATTTCTCTCACACAAAGTTGAATACATGTAAAGAGAGATATAAGTGATATAACAAAACAGCCAGGGTATTAGGACATCATGAAGAGAAGATCTCCTTGGTCATGATCATTTTCTATCATAATATACCTCACGTGTCAACATCACCAATAGCAGCAGCACATCACTACCATCATCATCCCAGACCTTCAGAACTCAAACCTTTGCTTCCAAAGCAGAATGCCTTGAAAACATAGGAGAAGTTCCTCCTTTGCTGTACTCAATTCCATATGCTTATATTTTTGAAATTCAGTATTTTTGGTGCAAAATAGATAAAGGTAAGCAGGAAAAACTGACAGAATCATGGAGTAAGAAGGGGACTTATTCGCTCAACCTGCTCCTCAGTGCAGGATCTTCAGCCAAAACATCCCCAATAGGTGATGAGAAAGATTTAAAATAGTGGTCCTATTTTTCATTTCAGTTCATGATCATCAAACATTTTTCCCATGTCATCTTGCATTGTTTCTTGATGAAAGTAATCTGAAGACAATATTTTATAATGCATCCATATATGTTCACATATGCACCGCAAATAAGAATTTGTTTACATTATTTGTTACCCTGCACAACAGACTTAAAATAAACTGGTTTCCCTGTTCAATTGTGTTGAACAGAGATCCGATTCATACAATATTAAAAATATTACATGCAAACTCATTCCTCAAATGTTATATTGCTTAAATAATAATATTAAATGTGTAAAATGTTTACCTTCCACCTCAGTAAGTCAGGGGGCCTTGACTGTCAGTAGCTGAGTCTAGAACTCTTGGAACTAGGTTTCACTGGAAAACCTAATACACTTGGTCAACTGCCTTCCATCAGAGCTGTCATCTCTAATAGTTAAAGTTTATGGAAATATGCCAATTCACAAATAACTCAAAAGAGCTAACAATCTGAAATGTTCTTGAATTCCTAATTTGTTTATAACAATGGATGGGCAGAGGGATGAACATTTGACAGAGAGAGTTAGAGCATTTTACACAGCATCACCAATGGTAAAGAATGGCAGGGATTACAAATCAGTAACATCTGATCTAGATTGGGCTCACCACAAAACTCAGAACAGGGCTGTTCACATACTAAAGAATTTCCCTTTGATTAAGTATACTCCCTGACATTGATTAAACAACTGATACAAATTCTAAATTAAATGGAAATAATTGCTAAAACTTAAATACAGGTGCCTCTTTGAGATACTGAGCCAAGTGAGACATTAATTTGCAATTTAATAAGCAAAAGCTGTCAGTGATAATCAGGAGGAAAATACATGTTTATTATTTTTCTTTCTGTTTTAGTGTCAATCCAGAAGCAAGATAATTTTAAAAATAAACAGTTGTGCCATTAGCTTTTTTTCCCCAACTACAAATTTACTAATGTCGAAAACTGTCTTCCTGTGCACACTTTCTTGGGAGTAAGCAATTAAGTAGCCACTTAAATCTGAATGAAACTTCATAAGGCTCAAGCTGCAATCTGATTTTTCTACTGATTGGACAAAGTAAAGAGGGAAACTCTACTTTTGAAACTGCTACTTTGTTTATAGCAGATCGTGCCCAAGTTGCTTTTGTTTGCGTTGTGTATTGTGTTACAACACCCTCAACGGCCTTGAGGAGGGAAAACATCAGTAAATATTAAACAATTTAAGGTAAGCAGAACATATCACAAGCAGGTATATTAGTTCCAAGAGGAATATTCATGATTTGGGAGCTGAGCTGATAATAGACTTGGTAATTCTGATATCTCCCCATTTAGATCAGAATAAAGATTGCATTTTTTTTTTTTTGGTGATCAGACCTGCACTTAGCAGAACATCATTATTCTGGGTTTCAAGCAACCTTCCTTTAATTTCATTGTGCTCTAATTTGATGGTATAAAATATCCCCCTCCCCCACTTTCCATTTGGATGGGAGGGATGAGGAGAAATCTCTGAGAAAAATCTCAATTCTCTTCCAAATGGAAGTATCCCCCAGTAACCTTCTCTCCCTATCTATATGAGGGTCTCAATCCGGCTCTTTAAGTGCAGCTAATTACGATGATAGGAAACCATGTCTCCACATTACATCCGATTGCTGTGCATTATTGCTTCTAGGACAGAAAAAAATATTTATCCCCCTTTGTAAATTCAGTATCTCCTATTTGTTTTCCTGTGTCCCAGCTCTCAACCTGGAATTTCCACAAGATTTCTCCTGAGCAGCATCACATCTAACATAAGGAGAAGGAGATGGAAGCTCCGGGAAACTTGGAAGTAAGCCTTGCAAACTACTATTATGGCAATGTGAAATAGTTGTAAACTAATGCAAAGCTGGAGTCCAAGACCAAAATGCAGAGCATATGTGAGAACATTGCTAGCGCTGAAGCATTTGGGGGAAGAAACAGGATACATAGCTCAGCTGGAAGGTAAATGAACACCTTCACTCAAAGAGGAAACCACAGCATTTCCATGGGGATACTCACGTTCCCTTTTTTGCTTTGCCCTAAATTGTTCTAGCATTTATTTTCATCAGACAGCCTGCTTCTTTCCAACATATTTCGATGGATGCGATAGAGGAAAAAATATTTCTTTGATTGGATCAATCTGCACTCAGTGGATCTTTGCGGCAACTGTCTCAGCTTGGAACTGGTTCATGGATGACTGCAGTGAACCAGTTCTCTTTAATCCACATCCAGACTTGGATTAAATGGATATGTAGAAGCAGCCTTGGTACCAAAATGATCTGAATATTGGTGCAAATCGGGCCTCTAGGGGGGAGAATTTCATAAATAGGGTGCCATTGCAGAGACAGCCCTCTCTCATGCTTTCCTATAACTATAAAAAGGGAGGACATTGATAAGTGAATGTAGCAACAATAAAAGCTGCTCCCATGACATATTTGGCAACAGTGTCCTAAAAATACTTATATGAGGGAAACTCCAATCAGTATGCAGGGATACTCTAATAGGAAGTTTTCCACGAACGTACTTACACATAATGTAAATTCATGATCCACAAAAATGTAGATACTGTAGTACCTACTTGCCTGTTATAGCCCCTCAGATTCAGTGGTTGAGTGAACAGCAAGTGACACCTATATCATACTAGTAATCATGAATGTCAATACATCTCTGAGAAAAGGTAAAAGAACACATTACTAGAAGTCAATACGGGTTTATCAAGAATACATAATGTAATCACAGACCAACTGTATCCTCTTGATGCATCATGGGAATGCAATGGACCTTCATGAAAATGAAGTAGAGTGGACTTGTCTCATGTTGGGTTTAAGGATGAGAGATACTGAATATAACTGCAAATAAGCAGATTCTGACTAGGCATTAAGAGAAATTTACTGATGGAAAAAGCCATTTGATCATAGGACAGCCTCTCTTAGGTGGTGACTGAATTTCCTTTCACTGGAGTCATTTAAACAGGGATTGAAACAGAATCTTGCAATAAGCAAGTGATTAGACTAAAGAGTGGGCAACTACGGAAGGTACTGGCCACATTAGCACCCCAGGAAACATTGGGGGGCATATCCCTTCACCATGCCCACTGTGAAGTACCAGTCCAGATTAAAAATACGAAGGAAATGAAAACTTTTCTTACCTGTTAGACTGCAGCTTTCAACTGAGTTATACAGCTGACTAAGATCTTCTTCTAGATTCTGAGACACTCTCTTCTCCATTTAAATACTGAAAGATTGGGACTTTTCAGGTGGCAAAAAAATCCATGTAGCCTTAGAGCTGTACTGACACTACAGTTGAAGATGTCAGCCTACAAACCTGACATACCCAAAAGGAGGAAGAAAGGAATAAGAAAAAAAAGTTTAATAATTAGCATCTAAAGGGGGTTTTGTTCTTATTTTTCAAGGCAACAAATTGGCATAAGCTTAGAAGAGAGCAGTTGTGCTGCTCTGCATCGGTGATGCCACAGTCTGTGATATAGCTGTAACAGTTGACACAATTCCTGTGTCATAATTGATGTAGTTAGGATGAAAACTTGCAGTTTTGAAACCAAAACAACACAGGCATTACTATTTGGTATTGCTTTAAAAATGTAGAATACAATGTTGTGCATAATGATACCTTTCCAGGAAATGCTATTAGAGTGTTGTATTAATTTGTCAGTAAGGCTGAATCTATTTGAAGGCAGTATCCCAGCTTCACTGTGTACGATGCTTGCCCTGGTTTGACCCCTCTATTGTCCCACACTCGTTTTTATCTAAATCAGTGTGGGCCCCTCTTATGCAGCCACATCAGCACAAGGGGGTGTTTCTACTGTGTTGGTTTATGTCTGGTCATATGAGCTGTATGACTTTTTTGGATTCCTGCCACACATGCATATTTGCTTAATCAATAACCTTTATTTTCCCTTTGTTCTGACTGCCCACTTATGCGTCTATAAAGGGAAGTCAATAGAGTTTGGGGAGGTGAAATGCAAATCTCTGAATTTGTGCAACACTATGTGTATGAAGGTTATCAGCATCAAGTCCAAACAAAGGAGTTACCCTTCTATCAGGGCCGGTCCAACAATGAGGCGAATTAAGCGGTCACTTCGGGCACAAAACATATGGGGGCGCAGTCGAGACTGCTTTTTCTGTTGATTTCTTGTAAAACATGATGTTTTGGTGATTAATTTGTAAAATCTTAATGTAATTTGATGTTTAACAGGCTTTTCCTTCATCCTTATTATCCAACATTTTCGCTTATCCAACGCATTTATTTTTCAATGATTGGTTTTTTTTGGGGGAAATTCTGTTCGCCTACACTTGAAAAATACCTAGGGCCGGCTCTGCCTTCTATAGTGGGAAAGATCAGATTATCCAGTTGGCCACCTGTCCTAGGGCACTCTCTCCCTCACCCTCCACTCCTAATTCTATCATGATCCCAATTTGGGGATCAAGCCACAAGTTTTTTTTTAAAAAAAATGGTTCTTTTCCAAAACAGTGGGCTATATGAAAAGTTGAAAAATCCCTTGAAACACACGTGCCAAACTGAAGTCCTGTGAGGTAAATCTGGCCCTCCATGTCATTTTATGTGGCCTGCAAGGCTTTCAATGCCAGGGCAACATAGCTGCATTTATACAGTGTTATAATTGCAAATTGACCTTTGAAGGAAACCATAAGGCTGATGTGAAAATGAGTTTATTGAAAATGAGTTTGACACCCCTGACTTAAAGCCCTGATGAATTGAAATAAGCATTTTATATTGTAACAAAAGGAACTGGGGTTGCAGTAAAATACAGCCTGTGTAGAGTCAACCTAAAATAGCAGGTTTAGTGAAATTCAAAGCGATCTGAGTTTAGTGGAGAGCACCGCTATGCAGATGACACACAGATCTTGATGTCTGATGCCTAACAATCATAAAAAGGATTTCCCTTCTTCCCCTTTCATTTCAATACTTTACATCCCTGTCACTATGCAATTTTACAGGAAGAATTCTAATCCACAGAAACTTTCGCAAAGCTTTCAGCAACTGTTTAATCACATTTTCTTAAGATACTCAACAATGCAAGAATTGTTTATCCATTTCGCTTCCTTTTCCTAGTGAAAAGGATGCAGGTGTTTGCTTTTGTTAAATGTTTTGCTTTGATTACTTGTTTTAATTAGTATTTTATCATTATGACATCATTGTAAGTGACAGATAAGGCAAAATTATGTCTACACTGAGTTGAAAGTACTACAATGGAAACTGCCAATCCATTTGGACAGTTTGATTCAGTTTTAGTAAGTAAAGAAGTGGCAGGCTACTATCTATATATAAAAAAGGGTAATGAAATTTCGGCCTAGGACAAAACAACAAAACCACACATCCCAGAAACACTAAACTTGGCAGCACAACCCCTCATCCATGCCTCAAGGTTCATACAACGAAAAGAAAAGAAAAATAAAGTCCTAATTAGAGGGAGAGGAATAATTGTTTTTATCCAATTGCTGCCAGTTAGAAGGCTAAGCTCCTTCCACTTGGTCTCCTAGCAACCCACTCAGCCCAGGGGACAGGCAGAGTTAGGCCTCACTTAGGCCTCTTCCACACTGCTTATAAAATACTGATTATCTGATTTTAACTGGATTATATGGCAGTGTAGACTCAAGGCCCTTCCACACAGCTATATAACCCATTTATAATCTTATATTATCTGCTTTGAACTGGATTATCTTGACTCCACACTGCCATATAATCCACTTCAGTGTGCATTTTATACAGCTGTGTAGAAGAGGCCTCATATAATCCAGTTCTAAACAGATAATATAAGATTATAAATATACAGTACAGTCTCACTTATCCAACATAAACAGACCAGCAAAACATTGGATAAGTGAATATGTTGGATAATAAGAAGGGATTCAGGAAAAGCTGATTAAACATCAAATTAGGTAATCATTATACAAATTAAGCACCAAAACATCATGTTATACAACAAATTTGACCGAAAAAGTAGTTCCATGAGCAGTAATGCTATAATTACTGTGGTAGAATAATACAGAACAATATAATCTCTAAAACCAGGACAGTAAATAAAGAGCAACACTCTGAAAGCAAAATATCGCAAAGAACACCACTCTGAAAATAAGGGAATTCCAGACAGGAAACAATCAGGGCCAGTTAACACCTCCCAACAAAAAATTCACTCAGGGAGGAAGCAGCCAGGCTTTAAAGCTGCAACGCCATTACATGCTAATCATTTTGCCTAATTGCAGTATTCATACTTGCCTCCAACAGACAAAAAAACAACCAGAAATATTGTATGTTCACAAGCTTTAGGAAATAATATCCCCTGATGGCGCAGCGTGTTCAAGTGCTGAGCTGCTGAACTTCTGGACTGAAAGGTCACAGGTTTGAATTGGGGGAGCGGAGAGAGCCCCCACTGTTAGCCCCAGCTTCTGCCAACCCTAAAGTTCAAAAACATGCAAATGAAAGTAGATGAGTAGGTACTGCTTCGGCAGGAAGGTAACAGCGCTCCATGCAGTCATGCCACATGACCTTGGAGGAGTCTACGGACAACGCCAGCTCTTCGGTTTAGAAATGGAGATGAGCACCAACCCCCAGAGTCAGACACGACTGGACTTAATGTCAGGGGAAAACTTTTATCCTTTACCTTAACTACCACCAATACCTCAATACTTTATTTCCCATACCACCATACTTTGCCACAGCAACACGTGGCTGGGCACAGCTAGTTAGTTCTAAGAGGACTAATGGCTAAGGAAGATATTAGTCCCCCCTGGAGATATTGAAGACCATATCCGTACACCACACTTGCTCCTGCAATAAACAAAAACAAAAAAACTTTTTTTTACCCCCAGATGCCCTTTAAGAGACATAGGAAACATGCAGTTTCTTGAATCAAAATGTGGTAGAAATGTGCTTTGTGACTCTAAACGACACTTGGGGGCAAAAAATGAATTTGTTTGAAAAAAATGGTTTTGATTGCTTAGGGACCCCGGGGTCTCCAAACATGATGCAAATGTTCTTTGCATCTCCTAAAGTGCATTTCATAGAATCAGAAAACAGTTGAGTTGGAAGAGACCACATGGGCCATCTAGTCCAATCCTCTGCCATGAAGGAAACGCACAATCAAAGTATCCTTGGCAGATAGCCATCCAGCCTTTGTTTAAAAGTTTCCAAGGAAGGAGCTTCCACCATACTCATCAGCAGAGCATTCCACTGTTAAACAGCTCGTATGGTCAGGAAGTTTTTCCTAATGTTCAGGTGGAATCTCCTTTCCTGTAATTTGAACCCATTGCTCCTAGTCCTAGTTTCAAGGGCAGCAGAAAACAAGTCTGCCCCCTCTTCCTTATGATACCCTTCAGAGGCATCCACAGGTATTTTGCCTTAGTAGGCAAAATAATTTTGGCGCCCCCCCCTGCACCGTGGGAGGCGTGGCCAGACCTAGTTCCGCCTCCCACATCACATGGCCACGCCTCCTGGTGGGGCAAGGGTGCATGGGCCGCAGCAGGAAGGTCCAGCCAGTGGCCTAAAGCCCAGTGAAATTTAATGGTACATGTTGTATATTTTAAGCTTTGATTTATGTAGTGTGCTATTTGTTTATCTGTTTTATTTGGGGTTATGATGTTGTGTTTTTGTGTCATGTAATTTCTGTTATTTTAACTATTGTTTGCTGCTTTGAGTCCCTCCCATGGGAGAAAAGCGGGTTATAAATAAATAAATAATAACTTGACCTGAATCTTAACAGTTTCTCATTTCAGAACCTGTCCTTTTCCAGCATCAATCAATTCTGTTAACTTATAAATATAGTTCTGAATTTGTGCTGCATGAAAATTTTAACATCTCTGTTGTATGAAGAGCCATTTTGTACCTGTCCTACAAGATGGAAGTGATGTGTTCTGTAAACACATCTCTTGCCTCCCGGGGCACTCTTCTCTTTCAGAAAATTTCTCATGGTTCAACCTGAAAGAGCTTCCTGTAGTAAAGCATTTATTTTTTTAAAACTTCTGTCACAGTTGCAAAAGACCACTGAAACATTTACTTTTTGTTATGCACAATGTTGACATAAAGAAAAAAAGCCAAAGAATCTTCAAGTCCTCCAACTGAACTTTATAATATACTGGGACTAGAAGTGAAGTAATTAAATGGCAATGTGTTGCCAAAGGCTTTCATGGCCAGAATCACTGGGTTGCTGTGAGTTTTCCATGCTGGAAGGCCATGTTCCAGAGGCATTCTTTCCTGATGATTTGCTTGCATCTATGGCTGCCATCCTCAGAGGTTGTGAGTTCTGTTGGAAACTAGACAAGTGGGATTTATATATCTGTGGAAGGTCCAGGGTGGAAGAAAGAACTCTTGTCTGTTTGAGGGAAGTGTGAATGTTTCAGTTGGCCACCTTGATTAGCATTTAATAGCCTTTCAGCTTCAAGGTCTGGCTGCTTACTGCCTGGGGGAATCCTTTGTTGGAAATCAGGAGTGTATTCTTATGAATGCATTTGTCTTACTGTACTGTTGCTTCTTTTGTATCTTTTGTAATGTAATATCTTAACTTCTGTATTTTAGATTATTATGTCTTTTGAGTCCCATGACAGGATAGGGGGGGTGTGAACTGAATAAACAAAATAATAAATGAAATGAATTTAGGGCCAGAAAAAACATTATGTCCTAGCAGTTGCTTCTAAAATAACTGTTTACTAGGAATTAATACTGTGAGCATGCTGGCTCTGCAGTATTCAGGTAGATTTTTTCTTGTCTTTCAGAAAGTTTATATTTTGGCAGAATGAATTATATACTAATGAGAAGAAGCCACACTTTCTTCTAGCTTCACCAAATTATTTTTTTCTTACACAAGAAACATGAATTTTCTCCTTGAGAAAAACTTTGGATAAACCTGTTACTTTGCATTCCTTACTACCAAAGGAATGAACTACAGTAGAGTCTCACTTATCCAACATAAACGGGCCGGCAGAATGTTGGATAAGCGAATATGTTGGATAATAAGGAGGCATTAAGGAAAAGCCTCTTAAACATCAAATTAGGTTATGGTTTTACAAATGGAGCACCAAAACATCATGTTAGACAACAAATTTGGCAGAAAAAGTAGTTCAATACGCAGTAATGCTATGTAGTAATTACTGTATTTATGAATTTAGCACCAAAATATCACAATATATTGAAAACATTGACTACAAAAATGCGTTGGATAATCCAGAACGTTGGATAAGCGAGTGTTGGATAAGTGAGACTCTACTGTATTTTTAAAACATATGCACTGGCAACTGAAATACTGAAGGTCACCTTGAACTCTACTTGTGTTATTTGGGCAAGTAAACAATCCAATCTCTAGAGTAGCTGGAACTAAACTCTAAAGCAGGTTGACCAGTTTTTCCATCAAACACCATTAAACGTTGCATCATATTGTGAAAGAAGTAGATGTTCTCACAAGCACAATTAACAAACCACAAGATTAATGCACTATGTTTTTAAAAATCAAAGTTGACCTTGATCAGACTCCTAGTAGGATTACCAAATGTGCAAAGACCTTAATTTTAACAATGCAATATATGGTTCTATCTGAAAAAATACTTTATGCTCAAAAATGGAAAAACAGACTTACCAAGGAGAGAAAACTGTATAGTCAAGATGCTTGAAATGGACAAATCAGTTATTATAATAAAGGTGAATTCCAAGGGGAAAGCTTTACCTTTACCTTACTTGTGGGATATGAAGATGGAAGAATGTTAATTTAAAAATAGGGTAGAAATAATACTGATTTTTACACTATACCTAATAGCAAGATGATGTTTTAAATGTTTTCAACAGAAATATCTTTGAGTTGATAAATGGGAAGTCAATTTTAACTTGCATACACGTAGTTTAGTATATTTTATTTATTTTACTAATGCAGTTGTGTTTTAAATATGCTTTTCTACTTTCTGCTATTTTTTTTTCTTTTCCCCTCCCCACCCACACTTCATAACTGGGAGGCGGGGGGTGATCTATCACGTCTTTCTTTCATTTCTACTTTCTTATTCTAGTATAATGGGGAATTTTATGTTTGGAAATAATAGGGGTTTTTTTTAGTTATGGATGTGGATATTATTGTAACACAATGAAGTAACACTGTGTCAACATTACCCATGATGAAATATTAATAAAAATAATTATTTAAAAGGCCAGAAACTATGACACAGTGATCTTCAACAGCTACGTTTCTTGTTGTGTATGATGATCTATTTGTGTTTCAGTACCAGGAGAAAATCTATGTCAGGCTTTCTGAGGTCATCTTTCTTCCCAATTGTTGTCGTCATGCTTCTGCCTGTATTCCCTGGTTTCCTTTAGGCTACTGCTGTGAGTTTCTTACAGTTTATTATGCTAAATAGTCTTGACTTCACACAGCCCCCTCATACCTTTCTACTTCTTGTGTTTTCATGCTGTGTCGATCAAAGCACCAAAAATATTTCCTTCCTTTTAACACTTCACACATTTTTCTATAACAGATGCACAAAAGCAAGCATTACTGAGAAAACCCTGAAGTGCAGATGAATGCAAGTAAGCTTGTGTTTGATGGAATTATGCCATCCACTTACAGGGCCATAGCCACACCTATGCAGAAGAAACATCTTGCCACTGCTGGAAAGAATGATGCTTCATGGCAAATTGCATGCTACAGTCATCCTCAGTCACCCTATATAATCATAATAATCTAGGGAACAGTGACTGTATCAAAGAATCTCAGTGCTGCCTGATACTCAGATTCTTTCAAAGAAGTGTAGGCAGCACATTGTTCTCCACATAATTTGGACAGCAAGTCCCATGATTAACAACCACTAGGCATGCTGATTGGGACCAATAGGAATTATAATCCAAATAAAACATAGAGCACATGGTTACCTTTCCGAGTTATAGGTGCTCCTTGGTGGGAGCGGAATCAAGATTTTACAGAGCATCAATTTTCTTTTTGGACCCATTCACACATACTGTAAAATCCAGTATGATGTGGATTATGGGGAGGTGGTGGCTAGAAAACACGTGAGCTCCCGTTGATAGCCCAGCTCCTGCCACCCTAGCAGTTCAAAAACATGCAAATGTGAGTAGATCAATAGGTACCGCTCTGATGGGAAGGTAACGGCTCTCCATGCAGCCATGCAGGCCACATGATCTTGGAGGTGTCTACAGACAACGTCAGCTCTTCAACTTAAAAATTGAGATGAGCACCAACCCCCCAGAGTCAGACACAACTAGATTTAATGTCAGGGGAAAACTTTTACCTTTTAATATGCACTGCAACTTGCATTCACATGGAAAATGCATATTTAAAAAGTTAGGAGAAGATTTGAAATCAGCAGTAAAATGTGCTACAGCTGATCAATGTATAGACATTGCAGAGGACTGGATATGATACTTCGAGGAAAGTGAAAAATCTTTTTTGCAGTTCCCAGGATAAGATATATCTGTAAGAGCAATCTGCTGCACAATCCATAAGTAAAACATAATGAATTACTTGCATAGCCTCAGACTACACTTTATGGAAAATCCTATCCCTGGTCATTGTTCCTGTTTATATTTTTGCTGTGCAACAGTTAGTGCCTCATTAGATTCTCACAATGACTGTATTGCTAGGGTAAGCATATAGACATTTCCTTCATCTTCCTCTGTTTTCGTTTATTGTAGGCGCTTCCTTGCTTTAAAAAAACCAAGACACATACTATATTTCAGAAAATGGAACTGACAAAACCACCATTGAGTATTCCTTGAGTATTAAGAAAACCCTAGGAAATGTAAGAGGTCACTGCAAGTGAAAAGGCAACTTGAAAGCACATGCACGTTTGCACACACACAAACAGGCACTCACACCTTGTTCTTATTGCACAGTTCTCACAAATGGTTCTCAAATAGTCTCCCATTTAGGTAGACTATGGGTCCATCTACACTGCAGAATTAACACAGTTGGAAATCACTTTAACTGTCAGGGCTCAGTGATATGGAATCATGGAATTGTATTTGGTAAGATGCCAGTAGTCTTTGACAGAGAAGGCTAAAGACCTTGTAAAACTACAACTTCCATGATTCTGTAGCATTTTACCATGGCGGTTGAAATGTCAAATTGCATTAATTCTACAGTGTAAATTATCCTATGATTGCAGACCTTCTAAGGCCTCATCTACACTGCCATATGGTGCTATTTCAGAATGCAGTTTAACTGCATTATATGGCAGTGTAGACTCAAATAATCCAGGTTGGATCTGAACTGTCATATAATGCAGTTTCAGAATGCAGATTAACTGCATTGAACAAGATTATATGAATCTACACTGCAATATAATCCAGTTCAATGCATTTAATCTGCATTCTGAAACTGCATTGTATGGCAGTGTAGATGGGGCTTTAGCTTCAGCAGAAGAATTGTTTTTTGTGTCATCAGGCTATTGCCTGGGGCAATCCTAATAGTTTTCTTCCTTAACCGAGAGTCTGATTTAGCATGATCCTATTGCAATGCTCAGGTATGTTTTTCTCAGCCCTCATCTACACTGCCATTTATAATGCAGATTGAACTGCATTATATGGCCAATGTAAATGTATAAAATCCAGATTGAATTGCATTGAACTGGATTATAGGACCATGTAATGAAGTATGATCTGCATTATAATGCTGCAGATGGCGCCTCACTTGACTCTCCCTCTGCCATTCCCCCATCCACCCCTGTGCAATGTTCCAAAATGTACAGCAGGTCTGAACGTCTTTGTAACTCTTTTGTTAAAAATCAACACAAAATATTTAACTCTTAAAGAAATGGAAAACAAACAAACAGAAGCAAGAGTGCCCAAAAAGTGCTGGAAGAAAAGGTAGCCTCCTGTTATAGACACTGTGGAGTTCAAGATGCCCAGTTACAAAGAACATTTAGAATATTAAATCTATTAAGTCATAAATAGACACAAAAAACAGAGAACACACATTTTAAACTTACTTTTTAATTGTGATGGTGACCCGTGAATGGAATGGCCTTGGATATCCCTTGGGACTGGGATTATTGCTTTGGTTAGCAGAAACAAGTGACAGAAGTGCCACTGTCAATGTTTCTATCCTTCCTTTATCACTTCTAGTAACACAAATTTAGAACGTTTTATTTACAGATGAAGCTTTGAAAGCACAAGTACAAATAGGTGCTTACCTTAGTTGTGCCCCTCCTTTCTGATATCTTCAAGGGAATCCTGTTTATCCTGATCCACTTGTCAGATGTTCACTTTTCAACCATTGGTGTTTTGTATCAAATTTGCTAAGTACGCCAACCACTTGGAGTCCATGACAGTTCACCAGATCTGATTTGTTTTCTCTGATTGGTTGAGCTGTCTAGAATGGAAGACTTTCAAGGGACGCATTGTTGAGGGAGAACAGGGAAAAGTTGCTGAGCCTGTTAGGACACATGTTTTACAGGGAGCATTCCACCTGTGCTGATGCAATGTCAGACATGCAAGCCAAGAGAATATATCTCCAGTAAACACACAGCAAACATTTCAACCATCCCCAGTTGGCAGAGACAAACCCAATCAATCCTCTCTTATCTCATTTTTCAACAGCTTTTAAACTATCTCTGTTTCTCTCACCTCCTCCCACTTCCATCCTCATCCTCAGTTTACTTCAAAGTGCCGGAGTAGTTTGCACTCAGTCAACGCAATGGGAGAAAAGGAGACAACTGGACAGAAACTTGCCCTTCCCAGTAAATTCTGGCAAAAGCAAAGTCCCACAGCTTTTCCCAGCTTGGGTGTTCTTCTTGATAACAACTGTCATGTCAAGCATGCTCTGATGTCACCATTTTCATATATGAAATATTGAAAGGTTTGATGCAGGTTATTGTTTCTTGTCAGGAACGATCCATTCTATAAAATAGTTTCCTTTGGCTAAAATACTATATGCAATTACCAGTCAGTAAGGGCCGCTGGAAACTGTAAGACCTCTAAGTAAATACAAATAGGTATGTATTGGGTAATTTCAAAAGGAAAAAAAATTAAATGTACATCAGCAACAGCAACCATTTCTTGAGCTATCAGTAGCGTGAATGCTCTTCAGCAATACAAGAACAGAATAAATAGTTAAAAGTTAGAAAAGACTACATTTCTATCTCAGAACGCTTGGATCTAGCTCTCTGCAAACATCTTGTCTCTCTCCATGCTTACAGAACAACAAAAATTGTGGACTCGGGGGCTTGCTATGCAGTCTAGAAACTATGTCCCTGAGAAGTATCAGTCTAACAAATAGAAGTAGGAGGAGAGAATAGAGAGATAGGCTGACAAAGAGGGCAATAGAGAAAGGGCTTTCCCTGCCAGTTTACTCATCTTCCAATCTATTTCCTTGATGAGGACTATAAACCTGTGTACAATGTGGTTAAGTCCCAACAATATGCACCAGATATTTATGACAGCATCAAAAATCTATTGAATGTACAGTCAGCCCATTCACATGACACAGTCTAAGTAAAAGACTGCAAAGTTTGGGCTTATAAATCAAAGAGGTGCATTTTCAAGCTTAGGTGTTTTTATTAAGGGCAGAGAGGCATATTTCAGTCCTGCAGTCAAGAGGTTGTGAAGGGAACATGGCGATATCTTTTAGGATCCTAAAGCCTCCTGCAGGGGCACCTGAAGAGTTAGCGTGGCAGCAAGAGATTGCTGCTTTCCCAAGCTCACCTTGGGGATGGCTAGGACAAAATCCTCCCCATCTCCCTCAGACCCTGGGTTGGTCTCAGAAGCTGAAGCCAAGCGGTGAACCCTTTGGGGACAGGAGGTTGCCCTATGGCAGTGGTTCTCAACCTGTAAGTCCCCAGATGTTTTGGCCTTCAACACCCAGAGATCCTAACTGCTGGTAAACTGGCTGGGATTTCTGGGAAATGTAGGCCAAAACACCTGGGGACCAACAGGTTGAGAACCACTGTCCTATGGGCTGCCTGTGTCTGGCTTGCAAAATCTCCCTGGGCCCTGGTGGTGGCGGGGGGGGGGGGGGTTGAAGTCCCCCTGCAGCCTCAACTGAGCTGTTCGACACCAAAGGTTTGTCTTTAGTGCAGCCTCAATTGCTAAGAGAGGAGCCGGGAGCAGCAAGGGATGGAATACTTCCTTAGAGACTGAAAAGCCTGGTGTTCAACTGGTGGGGTCTAGATGAGACAAGGCAGGAGCCTCCTGAGAAGCTGGGAAGGAGGGAAGTGGGTCTAAGGTCCCAGACTTGTTGAGGAGGTGGTAGAACTGGGACAAGGAAGTCCAATAGGTCTTCTTCAACACGCACTTTTGGTGTCAGGACATGGCGAAGCTGACAGGGGCTTGGCTGGCCCCCAGTGGACAGCTTTGGCTGCAGTAGCAGCCTGGGCAGAGGCAGCAGGGGTTACAATGGAGACATCCCTGTAGGGCATGGGTTGGACCCCTGGGGTTTCTGCAGCTTAACCACTGTGAGAGCCACGCAAAGCAGGGTACTAATTTCTTCTTGGGGTCCATTTCAGATCCTCTCAAAATCCGTTTTAGCTTCCCAGATCTTGGCACAAAAACATTACATAGCTTAGTGATGGCAAACCTATGATATATACATACATTTTATAAAAGGGTTAGCTATTATAGAGATTTGGGGGTGCAGCTGTGGAAAATGTTTTAAAAATAAAAAGAATCATATCTTGCATGGAGTCTCTTGATGATCTATAAATCTTTTTTGTTTTGTTTTTTGTTTTTTTGTTTTTTTGAGTGGGTGAGATTGGCTCGACACCACCACCACAAATATTCATAGAATTTTCTTAGGCAAGCTGGTTTTGCCAGTTCCTCTGAAATAGAGCCATCTGTATTTGTTGGTGGACTCCCATCCAATGCTAACCAGGTTTGACTCTGCTTAGTTTGCAAGATCAGATGAGATCTGGTGCCATGCTCTATGATAACTAGTAGTCTTCTTTTCTGTATGCAAACAGAGGTTGTGCCGTCAGTATACGCACGTCAAAGCAAAATAGGTCGTATCAGTTGGGTGAGTATAGCTTTATTTCAATCTGAGCTTCTGGGGAGGCTTGGAATCAGGAAGTTGCTCCAAATTACGCAAAAATGTGGGCATTGTTGAAGGATTTTATTTAAATGCTGCCAAGCGACATTCTCTGCCTCACTGCTAAAGTTTCACACTAGTGTTTATGTGCACTCAAACAAGTGCCTTGGTGGTCCAGTTTAGCTAGAAAACTATTGGGCATTGAGGAAATAGTAAAGCTTTAAATAGGTGTTTTGGACGTCTTCAGAAAACCAACAGAGTTTTTTTTATTGTAAATCTCTACTCAAAACTCAGTATTCTTGCAGTTTCACTTCTTTCAAATGCAGAACCATGACTAAGAAGTTCCTCTTTTGGAATGTTTCCTCCCATTGTGCATGTCATTCAGTTTTGTAAGATTTCACTGCTGTCAAATTAATCCATTTTGTTTTCTAATTCTCAAGAAGCAGTTAAACATGGATAAGAGAATGCCTTTCCTGGGACTTGTATCTATATTGATTCTTTTAGTCAACCTACACCAAAATGTGACCCCTTACTCACTGGAGAACTGTGAGATCCATGACAACGCAGAAAACGAAACAAAAGTTTTGTGCTACCACAGAAACCTGAGTGAAGTCCCAGCTCATCTGCCAAGCAAAGTTGTTTTCCTGGATTTGTCTGAGAACAGAATTGCAAGTCTGAGGAAGAACAGCTTCAGCAACCTGATTCACCTGCATGTTCTGAATATTTCTCAGAACCAAATTCATCACATTGAAGAAGGTGCTTTTGTGAACACATGTCACTTGGAGATCTTGAACCTCACTGGGAATCAGCTCCACCTTATCTCCAGTCCCATGTTTGCTGGGCTCAGAAACCTCACCATCTTGCTGCTTGGTAACAATCAAATAGACAAGATTGAGACGTCTGCCTTTGTTCACTTGGAGAAATTAAAGGTAATTGATCTATCTTCAAACAGACTGCATGCCTTGAATGCCATGGATGCTATATTTAACATGGAGTCTTTGGAGAAGTTACACATCAAGGACAACAACTTGCAAAACTTCTCAACAAAAGAGATTGTGAGTGTACCTCTGATACTTCATGAACTGGATGCATCCCATAACCCAATTTCTGTCCTTGATGTTTCAACTCCAGTTTTGCAAAGCCTTGTTTCCCTTGATTTATCCTTCTCTACTCCAAAGACCCCCATTGTGTGGCTAATACAAGATCCATGTTTCTTAAAGGGTTTAAAAGTGTTATATTTGGGAGGAATAGCTATGAATCCATCAGGTATATTGGAAGTGATTCAAACACTGAATTGCTCTCTTCTAGAAATTATTTACCTAGATCACTTAAATCTGACTGAATCAGATGGTCTTATAGAGCAGGTGTGCCTTTCGCATCAAAATATTGAGACTCTCCACTTATTAGGAAACAAATTCACAAGTGTTAAAGCAAGAGCTTTTGAAAAATGCACACATCTAAGACACCTGAATATGGCATTTAACAAGCTGAAAGTGCTGCCGGTATCATTATTTCAGTCACTGCCTTATCTGCAAATTCTTTCTTTGGCTTACAACAAATTTACACTGGTACCAAATGCTACTTCTAATGTGGCATCATTAGAAACCCTAGATCTTAGCTTTAATAAGATCAAAAGGATTTCTCCCGATGACTTTGCTCATCTAAACAATGTTAAGAGCCTCTACATGACTGGTAATACTATCTCCCATGTCACTTCAAACCTCTTTGCTAACCTGCATAGATTGCAAGAACTAGACCTTGGGGAGAATGCTTTGAAAATGATCAAGGAACCTTTCTCAGCAAGTCTGCAGATGCTGAAAACTCTGATACTAAGGCAAAATAAAATGGATCATATAACAAAAGGAATTTTTAGGAATCTTGCTTCTCTGCAGCTCCTTAATCTGGCAGATAATCAGATTGCCACAATAAAACCAGGAGCCTTTGAAGGTTTGAGTAACCTGCAGTCTCTTATTCTTGGAAGCAACAAGATCACCAAGGAGACTTTTCACAAAGGAGTCTTTCAAGGTGCAAGCTCTTTGGAAGATCTTGAATTATTTAGCAATTACATGAGTTATGAATCCTCCCAGAAACTTGCCTATCCACCTTTTCACCTTTTAAAGTCATTGAAGAGACTACAGATAAACAGCCAACGTCATGATGGACTTCAGAATTTTCCAGTTAATTTCCTGGAAGGGTTAGAGTCCATTGTACAAATTCATGCAGGCAACCTAGCTATCTCCTCTTTGGATTCAGATACTTTTAAGTATACACCTACTCTTAAAGAACTTGATTTGAGCAACAATAATCTTAACTCTATTAGCGCCACACTGTTTGCACCTTTATCAAACCTGAAAGAACTCCATCTCAACAAAAATGGACTAAATTCCCTCAGCTTTGTTTCTCAAGTAAACTTTTCACAGCTGGGACTTTTAAGATTAGCTGGGAACCAAATAGATGTTGTCACAAGAGAGCAAATAAAGGCTTTGCCTCTCCTCCTTTTTCTAGATCTCAGGAACAATCCTTTCACCTGTTGTTGCAGTAACCAAGACTTCCTCAGATGGTCACCAATGAATCCTAAAACTCAGGTTCTCCATTTCTCTGAGTACACCTGTGCCTCCCCTCCTGCCTATAAAGAGAAGAAACTGTGGACTTTCAAGACATCCTCTTGCACTGCTAACCATGATTTTATCCTGTATATTACAAACACAGCTGCAGTCATTTTATTGATGCTTGTCTGCTTTTGTTGTCAGTGGAGATGGCACATGGTCTACACTTATCATCTATTGCTTGCATACTTTATTGACAAGAAGCAAAAAAGGAAGGGCCAAGACATAGAGTATAATTATGATGCTTTTGTTTCCTACAACACACGTGATGAAAAATGGGTGATGAATTACCTCCTGCCAGTGCTAGAAAACCAATATAGTTGGAAGCTCTGCCTGCATCATCGAGATTTTGAGCCAGGACGATTCATTCTGGAAAACATTGTAGACAACATCTATAGCAGCCGAAAGACCATCTGTGTAATAAGTCGCCACTACCTAGAAAGTGAGTGGTGCTCCAAGGAGATCCAAGTGGCAAGCTTTCGCATCTTTGACCAGCACAAGGATGTCTTGATTCTCATTTTCCTGGAGGACATTCCCTGTGAGTATCTGTCACCCTATCACAGGATGAGAAGACTGATAAAGAAGAAAACCTACCTCAAATGGCCCCAGGAAGAGCAGGAAATTCAATTTTTTTGGCATAAGCTTAATATGGCAATGAAAACTGGGGAAGGAAAAGAAGAGGAGCATCCTATTGTTGCTGGATTTGTTTTTGATGAAATTCCATAAAGATTATATTGTCAGAGGAGTGAGATGGAGAATGAGTGGTCCACCAGTGGTTGTTGGACTGTAGCCAGCATCAGTTCCAGCCAGTGGTGAGGCCTGATGGAAATTCATAGTCCAAAGATATTAGAGATATAAAATTTATTCACAAATGTTCTTATCCTCAATGAGAAAGGTTAAAAAAGGTTGATTGCCATGAGTTTTCATTTTTAAAATTGCACTTTTTACATTTTTGTGCAGATAATTGTGTATATTCTCCTTCCACTACACCAGTGGTTCTCAACCTGTGGGTCCCCAGATGTTTTGGCCTTCAACCCCCAGAAATCCTAACAGCTGGTAAACTGGCTGGGGTTTCTGGGAGTTGTAGGCCAAAACTCCTGAGGACCCACAGGTTGAGAACCACTGCACTACATCATATTCTGCACAAAAATGAAAGCCTTTTTGAGCAAATGAGATTTCTCACCAAATTGTCCCCAAAATGAAAACTCAGTCAAAAGTATTTCAGAATCTTGCCCAGTAGGGCGACAACTTTCAAAAATTCTTGTTCTTGCATTTAAGCATGAAATAAGCAAAAATTACTATCCTGACTAGACACACTCAATTCCTGATCCACAGTATCTTTTATCTTCACAATACTATATACACAAACATTAGAAAAACACCACTTAAACATTCACTGATAACTATAAGTGCTGTCTGTTTCCATCAGATATTGTCAATAAAGGTCATTCTAATGAAGGCTTTTGCTTCATGAAAAAAATAGATTCAAGAAAATATTGTTATCAAATTTGTCTTGAAATGCAACACTCTTATTGACTTGCTTTCTTTGGCATACTGAACACATACAAACTGAATTTGGGGTTTTCTTTTTGATATTTTGCTTCATCACATACTTCTAGTGGTGAAGGTTATAAAAAGACCTAGAAGCAAAATTTTAAAGCTGTTTCTCTGTATCTTTATATGGAAGATTTCACACTTGATAAGTTTACAAAATGCACTTCTCTACAGATTTACCTAGAAGCAAAATTCACCAAACTCAATGGAGCGTGCTTCTGAGTAAATATGCAAAACGTTTCACTGAATGTCTTTGGGCAAGAAAGGGTTGGGTGGGTTGCTAGTCTGGCAACTATATGTCTCAGATAAATTACTGACTCTCCTAAATAGTGATTATACTGTAAGTAAGTAGCTCACACATGGTTCTAAAACAACTAGAAAGTCTATTGAAAAGTATCGCAGATAGTCATAAAGTAGTGAACAGTAGACCAAAATTTGGGTTACAAGAAAATCACAATGTCAACCAGTATGTCAATGTGAAAGTAAAGTTAAAACTCCTCCAGTTTCTGGATAGTGCTATTTCACATGGCAACAGACACATACACACACCAACTCTTGCAAATCATATATTGGAATTTTTGCTTCTAGAAATACTCAGTTGCATACAGTCTACTGCTTGAATTTATTAAGTTTATATTTTCAAAATAATAAAGAGGAATCAAAGAATATAATTACTTTAGAAATGGGAAAATGAAGACTTTTGCGTCTCTACTACACTATGCTAAAACCCATGATGGGTCACGGGTTTACCTGAGGCATCCAAACAATGCCTCAGGTAAACCTGGATTAATCTGGAGAAAACTGGGGGACCTTCCACACAGCCAAATAACCCAAAATATGAAGGCAGAAAATCCCACAATATCTGCTTTGAAGTGGGTTATCTGAGTCCACACTGCCATATACTCCTGTTCAAAGCAGGAAATGTGGGTTTTCATTTGGCTGTGTGGAAGGGGCCTGGGATATCCCTGTTTTCTCTGGATTAGTTTGACACCTGTAAAGATCCTAACCTTAAGATAAGGTCTGGATCTTTGCAGGTGCTGGACCTGTGGGTCAATCCCCACAGCTATCCCAATTCTTCAGGCTCCTGTAGTCCAAAAGTGCAAGGTGGCACCCATCCCCTGCCTCCCAGGTCCCCATTTTTCCTTACCTGAGCGACCTGCTACAGCGCAGGCCCCTCCAGAGAGTTCTCCTGATGTGTGAAAATGACGCATCAGGAGGTGGGGGAGGGGAATGCATAACTGATGCATCATTTGAGGGGGAAATGGGGGCTGGAGAGGTGCTGGATGCCACCCCCCACACCTGTGAAAACCCAGGGTTTGGGTTGGGGGTGGGGACCAGAGGCGGTTCAACTACCAGGCCAACTAGGCAGTTGCCTGTGGCACCATCTTGTTGGGGGCGCCATCGAGGCAACTCCTGTCTCCTGCGGCCTGCCTCCGCAAGGTATTGAACTGCTTTTTCTGTTGATTTGTTGTAAAACATGATGTTTTAGTGCTTAATTTGTAAAATCTTAATGTAATTTGATGTTTAATAGGCTTTTCCTTAATCCCTCCTTATTATCAAACATTTTTGCTTATCCAACAATTTTATTTTTCAGTGATTGGTTTGGGGGGGGGGGGTGCAAAAATTATGTTCACCTACACTTGAAAAATACCTAGGGCCGGCTCTGGTGGGGATAGAAACCTGGGAGGAACTAGGTTAAAATAACCCAGTTCCTCATGGGTTTTAGGGCAGTGTAGAAGGGCCCTTCAATCTATTATTTTCAGATTTCCAATGTTAATTATTCAATGTTGATGTTAATTATTAAATCAATAAGAAGATGTTTAATAATATGATGTTCAAATAATAGTTTAATTTCTGCGATAGGCATGAAACCTGGAAATATGTACCATATTTTTGCATAAACATCTCTCTTTTGAAGACAAGATTGCCTAAAGCTGTAATTTTAAAAGCCAGTTGATTTTGGCAAAGGAATTTAAAAGCTACTTAGTTGGAACTATAAATAATTTCTAGCCAGCCAGGATAAGAGGGTGCGTTTTGTGAGGCTAATGTCTGTCATATCTTGCTTCTTTAGACATCTCTTATTCTTCAAAATACTAGATGCTAGCTGACGTTACATTCCCCCTGAAGACACAGGTTTGCTGTTTGGGGGTACTCCTAGACAGGGCCGGTTCAACAGGGGGGCGAGTGAAGCGCCCGCTGTGAGCGCACGTCAAAGGGGGGGGGCTGTCGAGGCGGGAAAGAAAGGGTCTCCCCCTCCAGCCATTTGCTTACCCACCTCAAAATCTCCTTTCGCTCTCTGTTTCTTTCTTTCTCCATCTTTCTTTTTTTGGCTCTATTTTCCCCTCCGTCTCTCAAGTAAGTCCTGACAAATATGGCCCAGGGCTGCTGCTGGCATGAGTGAGCATGCACCCGTGGAGCCAGGGCTGGGGAAAGGGGGAAACTGCTGCTGCTGCCGCTGGAGAGGGAGGCTGGGCGCTGCTTGCAAGAGTCGCCCAGGGTCTCACCTTCTTTCCTTTCTTTCTGTTGCTCACCTCCCTCCTCTGGCATTGAATCCACACCCAGGGCGCCTTTGCTCCCAACCCACCGCAGCAGCAGCAGCAGCAGCGGTGGGAGCATCTTCAGAGGAGGAGTGAAGAGGAGCTGTGGTGGCAGGAGGAGAGCATGGCCCACCACCAGATCAATGTCTACCTCAGCAACGGCATCTCCCTCCACCGCCACTTCCCCAAGCGCCTCCACCTGCAGTGAGTGCCTTCCAAGGAGGACTAAGGAGGCTACTTCCTAGAGCGCTGGTTGGAACTTTCCACACAAGGAAGAAAAACCCACAATAGCTGCTTTGAACTGGGTTATATGGCAGTGTGGACTCAGATAATCTGGGGTCCTTCGCACAGCCATATAACCCAGAATATCAGGGCAGAAAATGCCCCAATATCTGCTCTGAACTGGGTTATCTGAGTCCACACTGCCATATAGTCCAGTTCAAAGCAGATAATCTGGGATTTTATTCAGCTGTGTGGAAGAGGCCCAAGTAACATCAAGGTTGTAATTTCCAACAAACACTATTTATTAGAAAAAGCCAGTCTTTTCTTTTTTTATGAATGCTCCCATTAGAAAATGCATAAGGATGTGGGTGAACTACAGCTCCCAGAATCGTAGCTTAATCATCCCCAACCCCCCTCCGCAAGTGTTCACAGTTGGCCAAGTTGGGTCTGTGTGCCAAGTTTGGTCGAGATCCATCATCAGATGAGTTCAGTGCTTTCTGAATACGGATGAACTATAACTCCCGGAGTCCACAGTCAGTCACCCCCAAACCTTCCTGTATTCAAAGTTGGCCAAGCTGGGTCTGTATGCCAAGTTTGGTTCAGATCCATCATTGTTTGGTTTCACAGTGCTCTCTGGATGTAGGTGAACTGCCACTCCCCAGAATCAAGGGCAACCCCCCTCCCCAAACCCCTCCAGTATTTTCTGTTGGTCATGTGGATTCAAGGTGCCAAGTTTGGTCCAGGTCCATCATTGGTGGGGTGCAGAGTGTTCTTTGATGGTAGGTGAACTATAAGTCCCAGCAACTACAATTACCAATGTCTGTAAGCCACTTTGAGTCCCCCTTGGGATAGGAAAAGGATATAAATATGGTAAATATATAAAGAACTTGGGAACTGCCTGGGGTTTCCTTGGTCTGAGCTGACGGTCCTGGAGGAGGAATATGGGTGTGTGTGTGTGTGTGTATATATATATGTGTGTGTGTATGTGTATATATAGGGAGCTCCCAGTGGCGCAGCGGGTTAAACCACTGAGCTGCTGAACTTGCTGACCGAAAGGTTGCAGGTTCAGATCTGGGGAGCAGAGTGAGCACCCACTGTTAGCGCCAGCTTCTGCCAACCTAGCAGTTTGAAAACATGCAAATGTGGGTAGATCAATAGGTACTGCTCTGGCAGGAAGGTAACGGCCACATGACCTTAGAAGTGTCTATGGATAACGCTGGCTTTTTGGCTTAGAAATTGAGACGAGCACCAACCCCCAGAGTCGGACACAACTAGATTTAACGTCAGGGGAATACCTTTACCGATAGATAGATAGATAGATAGATAGATAGATAGATAGATAGATAGATAGATAGATAGATAGCGCATTTGGCTAGAGTCACACACTGTCCCTGTTCTGACTTTCATACAAATCCAGCTTGAGAACAAACCTCCAGAACTTCTCTTGTTCCTAACTCAGGGACTGCCTGTATAGAACCTGCATCCAAATGGAGGAAGCAGGCAAAGGAAGGCTTCCTTTAATTCAGAGAAACACTGATATAAAAAGAGGGGGACAGAAGGTGGTGGGAGAAGGGCCCACCTGCTTCCTTGTGGCCGTGCATTTGAATAGGCAGGAAGCTTCCTTCCGCTGGTTAAAGTAGCTGGAGAGCGCGCCCGCCGCCCTGCGGGCTGGCGTGCGCCCAGGCGTGCATGCTCTCCAGGAAGCTGCCACAGCCTCACCCACCACCTCCGCCGCCACCACCTTCAGGTCATCAACCCAATAATTCATTGGCTGTTCAAATTTGGGGAGCAGGGTGAGCTCCCGCTCGTAGCCCCAGCTTCTGCCAACCTAGTAGTTCAGTGATTGGTTGGGGGGGGGGGGGTCAAAATTTCTGTTCGGCTACACTTGAAAATTACCTTGGACCAGTTCTGCTCCTAGACTTGGTGTTGAACCTGGAAACCCAGGTATTTGCTTTGATGAAGTGCACCTTTGCACATTTAAAACTTGTGAGGCAACTGCACCCATTTCTTGAGATTGCAGATCTGGCCATGGTGGTACATTGCGTAGCTATATTTCATTTGGATTACTGTAGCGTGCTCTAAATGGGACTATCTTTGAAGAGTGTTTGGAAAGTTTGACTGGTTCAAAGAGCTGTGACCAGGTTGTTAATTGGCACTGGCTACAGAGAGCATACAATTCCCCTGTTGCAACAGCTCCAAGCATAGTTCATGGGAACACTTGAGAGGGCCTTCTTGATGGCTGCCCCTTGATTTTGGGACTTCCTGCCCAGGGAAGGCAGAATGCCCACCCTTCCTGCTCTCATGCACAGAGATCACTGTGGCAAGGAGAACGGGGGGAATAGTAAATGTCATTCCATGTCCCTGGGCCACCTGATAATGGAGAGTATGAATGGTTAGGAATCTATTAGCATTTGCTTCCCTAAACAATTAACTGGTTATAGTGCAGAATACTATAAGCCTTTATGTTGATCCACCAACACTAAGTGTTTTTACTTTGAGTGACATACTCCATGCAACTGCAATTGATGCTATATGCATCATGCCTAATGACACCACCAGGAGCTGCCCAAGTATTATCACCCTGGGAACATTCCCGGGTTTTTCCTCTCTGTGAAATCACGATGGGTTTGTCTTTAGGTATCAGGCCTTTGCCATGAAATCTCCGCAACTAAGAGTCTTGACCCGGCAACCCTAATAATAATATATGATCTTTTATTATGAAGGAATGACATATAAACACAATATAAACATGGCCATCTTGCAGTTGAATTCTAGATGTGATTGAGAAAATACATATTATTATTTGCAGGGGGAGGGGGATTCTGAAGACATATGTGATTCTGGTTTTAACACAGAAAAAAAACCCCTATGTCCTTGTTATCAAAATTTGGAATGAAGTTAACTTAGGAGGGTAATTTGCTATAGTCTATCCTCACTGCTTAACTTTAACGTATGCTCGTACGCGCATTTCTCCATGGAGTTATCTGTGTCATATGAAAAGCCTGAATCAGTTTTCCTCAATTTTCACTCAGATCCTCAGGAGTTTTCCTCGTGGAATATGCAATTATATTCCCTAGAGCTTTGGGCCAAACTGCAAAGCAAAAGGTGACAAAGGAGGCTTTCACTAGACTCTGATGGATAGCTAGAGGCAAATGCCGTGTTTTATAAAGGGATATAACACTAGATAATTTTACATGTTATAAATCTTGTATGTAATGGAAAACTTCATCTGACTTTTGAATCTAGTTGGTTACTATCGTACTTGGAAATTCATCACCTTTTCTGATGTCTAATATATTGTACCTTTATCTCATGGATCTGATACTCTGTTCACCTGCTGGTGAGGTCAAACAGAATAGGCTTCCTGCATTCAACCTAATCTGACCTGCAGTAGGGAGTTCCACAGATCCGGAGAAAAGCCCTGCTGGACCAACCAATAAATGAAATGTGTGTTCTAAAAGCAGATTATAACATGTTTCCTTTTTGCCTCCCTCCCTATCCACAACAATGTAACTAATCCCTAATAAAAGTAGCATTTTATTCTAACCTTCCTTTCTCATAGTAGTTATTTTGGATTTTTCCCTGACTCTGGCATGGGAACCTTTCCTTTCTTACTACAATTGAGTCTCACTTATCCAACATAAACGGGCCGGCAGAATGTTGGATAAGCAACTATGTTGGATAATGAGAGATTGAGAAAAAGCCTATTAAACATCAAAATAGGTTATGATTTTACAAATTAAGCACCAAAACATGATGTTATACAACAAATTTGACAGAAAAAGTAGTTCATTACACATTAATGCTATGTAGTAATTACTGTTTTTACGAATTTAGCAACAAAATATCACAATGCATTGAAAACATTGACTACAAAAATGTGTTGGATAATCCAGAACGTTGGATAAGTGAGACTCTACTGTAATAACAAACCTTCTGCAATGTTTTCCCTTCATTCTCAAGCTGCTGGCAAGCCGTCGGCTACCGGCTGGAATGCTTTCCTTTAAACTGCAGTTACGGAGATCCCAGGGCCTCCGTAACCACGCATTAACGGATTGACACCAAATTCACACCACTTCTTTCTGAACTAATCCTAAGCATAGCTACTACGGTATTTCGCTTTTTGCACTGAGATCTCTCCACTCCGGGAAAATCATCTTTATTACTACATCAACAAGTTTAAAGAGACAACAGCTGATTGTCACATCAAGCCTCTTTGCGCCCTTCGTCTCGCCGCTGTTTCATGGATCACCAAGTTCGGACTGCATGCTGAACACGGAGGGGGTCTACCAGGGGTCTCCTTTGTGCCTAGGGCAGTGACTCCAGTCTCCATCGGCCCCTCCTCCCACTGGATCTTGGCTAAGCTTGGTCATGCTATGGACACTCAATTAAACCCCTTTTTCTTTCCCCTTGGATTCTGTACTTTGCTATGAGACATGGATTTACCCTGGACTTTTGAGTGGATGGGAGTGGGAAGTATGATTTTTGATTCTATGAATGTATGCTATGTATCCCTATATGTCTCCTTTTTCCCTTTATGTCCCCAATGTATAAGATATTAAGAGTCACTTCTGTTTGACCTGGTTGCATTCCTGAGAGGGGAAATCCTCTTACAAAGGACATAATCAAATACCTTGCATGGACAATAGACACTGGTCTTCCCTTTTGAGTCTCAGAGCAGACCGCTCAAAAGAGGGATTGATCACTTGGTTCCACATTCATATCTGGGGAGATTTAGCCTTCGGAAAGCCAAGATCATCCCGCCTGATTATTCCTTTTGTCTATTTACCCAGCTGAATATATTGACAAAGCACTCGCCCATCTGATCTGCCTCCAACTAATTGACAACCAGAATCTGGCAAGCCACGCCAGACCAATATGTATATTTTCACCCCAGGAAATAATCTTTGGACATCTTGAGAGCTTTTTAAGCTATCGGTGTCCATCATGTACAGATTAGACCCGCTGATTCATTCACAAATTCACTCAGTCGCCCTTTGTCAATGAATCAGACCACCCCCTCGCTCCTGATTGGCTGAGGACCCGAAGTGGGGATAGCTCTCTGATTGGGCAGGACATTCGCGCCTCCACTCCAACGACCAATCAACGTGAAGCAGGCTGAGGGAGGCAGGGCAGGAAATTGAAACCTCGCTGCCCTGTCTTTTCACTATAAAGGGTGCTATATTCTGTTGTATGTCATGTCTTCCTGACGAATGATTGCAGTTGACATCCTTTCCAGCTGGATCGCATTAATCATTTCAGTGCTCTTTCTTCAGCCTATGGTGAGATTTATTTGGGACTGGTAAACTCTGATTCTTAGCGGCTCTCTCCTTCTCACCAGTCGCAACAAACCCTTTGGAGGGTCTCAAGTCCCTTTCTATTGGAAGGATACCTCCAAATTCTAGCTCGATTTCACTGGGATTTCAATAAAACCCTAAGTTAACTAAACCCATGAATAGCCTCAGGTCATGTATGATTGTCGCCTCCAGCTCAATGAAGTATTCTCATATGTTGTCTTGATTCAAAGTCACTAAGGTATGAAAAACTCAAGTCTCTTAAAAGACCTGTCTTTAGCATTGTGAACAGAGAACTGCGTCGGTGTCACTTCCTCTTGCATTTGAAATGTTTAAATACAAATTACTTCAATCCCCAGTGTCTGTGCCAATGTTGCAAAATGCATAAATGTTGATTAAAAGTTCAAAAATGAACTAAAGTAGAACAATTTCCCATTTTCACTGCCCAAATTCAAAAGGCATAGTTATTTCCAGTATGGAGAGGATCATATTGTGCCTGCCTGCAATAATCGTCTGAAAAAAAGGGAAACATCTTGGCTGGGTAAAGGCGGCAATCCTAAATCAGTGCGAATATGACTGAATACATATGACTGAATGTCCTGGGCTTGAATCTGTCATTTCCTCTCTTCAGATTATTTTGTGGAAGTTGTGAAATTTTTATAAAAGTGAACTGAAACAAAAGTGTTTTCCCATCCTTTGCTTTTGAATTGCAGGCACAGCAATGTATATGAACTGCTAAACAATGAAGGACTGGTTCAGATGAGGTCTTCCTGCTTTCTTTCCAATCTTGGCTAGTCCCAATTCATTATCTGATACCACACTTCTGTAGCTGCTTTTGAAATGTCAGTGTTTCCTTCTAGTCCCCCCACATTTCCCAATTGTCCTAAGCTTACTTCCGTTATTGTAAACTTTTTGCTCTCAATTAACTCAGTGGAAACCAGTCATTCCCCGCTATCTCCAGCAAAAGCAAACTCAAGGCAAAAGCAAACACTTCAAGTTTATGTGCTCATCCTCATTAATAGCCTGTCATCTGAACCACACTCTAATATTGCTTTACTATATAATTTTCTGATTTTCACCTGTGAAAAGTTGAAAGACATTACATACCCAAATTGCATATCCAAAGATAAGACAACCCATTTTGAATATTTCTTCAGCCCCTCAACTCATCCCTGTGAGGAAAAAAATACCTCCTTTCATGATATTCAAAAACTGCTGCCTGGGATTTACTGCCTTGCTGTGCCTCATGGCAGAGCTGGCCCAGTTTCCAATTCACCTCAATTCTCCTGATGCTGTTCCTGCACTTTGGCCTATAATGATTTGACTTCTGATAGCACAAAAGCTCCCTTTCATCTGCAGCCATCACCACACATTCAATGGGCGGCTCTAAAAGGAAACTAATAAACATGCTCTCATCTCCTATAGTAATAATGCACCAGCCAAGGTTACAGGAAAGCCAGAGCTCTGCTTCAGAATGGAGCCGATATTGGCAAGGACTGCGTCCTTCCCTGAAGGGCATAATGTAGTCATAACAGAAAGGGATGGGCTGGGGAAACAGAAAGGGTGTTTTCAAATCCTAGCACAGAATGGGTGGCCTGAAAGCAATATCCTGCCAAGCCTATGAAACCAGTCACCCGGAGATAATTTTATATATAAATAACTACACTGCTGCAGACAATGTGGGCTGCCCAACATTACATTTGGCTGGTATCACTATCAATATTGTGCTGCACTGGCACTGGGAAAATATATTCTCTTACCCTCAATTGTAATTAGTTATAGACATGGGTAGGGATAAACCCCAGTTTCCTGGTCATAATAACAAAATACTGTTGTTTAGGTTTTGTTTTTGTTTTTTTGGTACTAGCAGGCATCAAGGAGTATTCTGGAACAAAGGTGTGTCACTTCAGATGATTGTAATTGGAAAACCATTGCTCCCTAGGGGATTAAATTTTAGAGGAGCCTTGTATTATAGAAAAGGAGATAGAGAAGATAAATATAGTATATCCTTCATATCCACAGGGCGGTTGTTCCTGTAGTTTCATTTATCCACATCTGACAAAATACGTTCTTACTAGGTATTTTCTAGGCCCTCCATCACCATGCTAGGTATTCCTGTGTCAAAAATCTTTCATTTCAATAGGGTTCACTGTTGTTCATGGTTTTTATATCCACGTGAAGTCCCATGAATGTGGAGGTCACCATGTACATGTACTTTGCTGGGTAGGGTGAGAAGGGATGCAAACAGAAAATGTCTCATGATGGTAGGCATTCATGATAGGACATTTGAAACAGCAGTCTTCACAACCTATTGGAAATTCATGAGGAATGCAGCCAGGCTGACTTCCCTTTGAAGGGGGTTCCATAATCATGCTGATGCTACAGAGAAAGCCCTGCCATGTGTACCTTGCAGAGTGATAGTATACATAACATGGCCTCCACTAATGAACTCTGATTTCAACTAGGCTCATATGGGAGGAAGCAGATAGCCTAATCTTTTTAGGGCTTTATAAGTCAAGACATGGACCTTGAATTACACTTGAAAGCAAACTCCAGGACACTTCTTGTATGACTGTGTTCTATGGTCTCTAAAATGCACATCAGACAGTAGTCTGGCTGCCACATTTTGCATTAGCTGCAGCTTCTGTACACCAATAGTCTCTTCAGTAAGTGTTTAAGGCACAAGATATGGCCAATCTCACCTTCCTAGGTGCCCCAACCAAATCTGAACAAAAGCACATCTGGTCACAGCAGCCACTCGGCCCTCCAGGAGTAATCCTGGGCTCAATAACACTCCCAAGCTACAAACCTGATCTTTCAGAGGGCACACAGCTACATCCAGGACAAGTTGTTATCCCAGTCCAAAATAGCTTTCCCATTAACCAATAGTGCTTCCATTTTGTCTGAACCCAATTTCAGTTTATCCACTCAAATCAATCTTTCACTGAATCTAACAGAATTTCAGAATTTTTGTAGCCTTCTTGGTATCACCCATAAAAGAGAAATAAAGATTTGTATCATCCTCACGCTGTAAGTTGATCACATGGGACCAGCTTGACATACTGTATCCTCCATTATAAGCATGTTATTTTTAAAAATTCAGAAGAAAAATGTTTTAGTTCATCTTTCCATCCTCATTTTATGAGAAATATTTCATCAGCAGCTCTTCCCAGGTTTGGCACTCTGGCAAACCTTCTTCAATGGTTGTCCTTCCACCATCAAAGGGACTTTTATTTAGACTGGATTACAATGGGACTATTCATTGTATTTTATTTGTTTAGCTGATTTTAATGCTTTAACAGTCTTGGCCTTTATATGATTTTTACTGTTCTATAGCCACCTCAAATATAAGAACTCCTCTAAACCTGGGTGATATGACACAGTTACCTGATGAGGCATACACTGGAAATTCAGGCTTAGTGAAAGTCACTTGGGTTTCTTACTTTACATTCATAGGAAGGATGGTGTACAGTTGCTCATTTTTGATCCTGAACTGGAATTGTGATTTAACAGCCTCATCAGATGGTCCTTTGTAAAGTGGTGGACAGCAAGGGAAATCAAAGGGCAGAGTAGGGAACCGTCTCCCTGTGTACCTACTATTTGACTCCGTGGCATCCTTCCCACATTTCCCTGCTCTCCCCTGCTCCCTCTTTGGCTCCTCTGCCTTTTTTTCTATGCTAGCACAGTCCCACACAGTCCCACAGGAAGTAGCCCTGCATTGTGTGATGGGCTCTGAAAATACTTCTCTCTGTGCATGTGATAAGGTGGTTACTATGTTATACATACTCCCATCTCCCGTCTTGAGACTTTGGAGTTGTGGAGGTATTCCATTGCTGAATATTGATGCTGGCCAGCCATCTCTGTTAGTCTTTAGTGAAAAGACTCTGTATTGCAGTGGCTGCTGCAGAGCGAATTCTTGATTTTCCTGTTTCCCTAAATATTCAACAAATCCAGGGTTCCAGATATTGCTGTTTCCTACACTCCTCTATTATCACTAATTCATTGAAAAAGAGAAACAGAAGATGCCTAGCAACAAAATGATAGAGGTACAGAAACAGGATATTGAGGATACATGGTGTTATAATCTCAGCCCATTTCTGTATATTACGCATGTGCGATCCAGGGAAAAAATGGTTCTAAACTCTCTTTGAAAGTAGGGGGTGCTGGCACTTTGTTTCTAAAGTCATTTCCAAATTTTGAAGCAAAAAAATCGAAATTTTCCGAAACTTCCGAATATTTGTAATAGCACTTGGGGGGAGGGGGGATTTAGGGGATTCTCCCAACCTCATTTTTTTTTAGTTATCCTGATCAAACTTGCTGCAGTGGTAGAACACATTTACCACTGTTAGCTCACCAAATTTCAGAATGTTCCCCTTATCCTCTGATATTTGGCAAATTTTCATACCTTTTATATATAAAAAATTAATACTTGCAGAAATCTGTTCCTGGTTTTAAAGTCCTATTTCCTGTTTCAATGGGTTGTCTTTACTTTGAAAGTCATTGTTCTACTTCAGAAACTTTGTTTTTGTCGCTGAAACTGTTAAATTGGTGAACAGGACACTCAGCAAACCATAATGTGCTACAGTAGAGTCTCACTTATCCAAGCCTCGCTTATCCAAGCCTCTGGATTATCCAAGCCATTTTTGTAATCAATGTTTGCAATATATCGTGATATTTTGGTGCTAAATTAGTAAATACAGTAATTACAACATAACATTACTGCGTATTGAACTACTTTTTCTGTCAAATTTGTTGTATAACATGAAATTTTGGTGCTTAATTTGTAAAATCATAACCTAATTTGATGTTTAATAGGCTTTTCCTTAATCCCTCCTTATTATCCAAGATATTCGCTTATCCAAGCTTCTGCCGGCCCGTTTAGCTTGGATAAGTGAGACTCTACTGTATTTATAGGACAATGTCCCTTGTGCGAAGACAAAGTTTTGGCAGTGTAATAAAGTTTTGTCATGTTTTTGTGACAGAACCAATTAGGAAATGACATCTATCAACCAGGAACAGAAATCATAGTACACCATCAAACCACTCTCGACAGATGCTCCCTCAGAATAAGGAAATCTGTTCCTGGTTTGAAAGTGTTATTTCCTGTTTCATTGAGTTTTTGGGAATGATGGGTCACACAGTGCTTTGTGGAGGCCAAACAAACAAACAAAGAGGGCCTGGAACCCAGAGGATTCAGCTATGTAATGTTGCTACCTCTCACCAGACGAAAGGAGGACAGTACACCACCAGCAGAGAGGGTTTTTGGGAATGATGGGACATGCAGTGATTTGAGGAGGCCAAACAAACAAACAAACAAACAAAACAGAGGGCCTTGAACCCAGATGACTCAGCTATGTAACTTTGCTGCCGCTCCCCAGACGCAAGGAGGGCAGAACACCACCAGCAGAGTAGGTTTTTGGAAATGATGGGACACACAGTGCTTTGAGGAGGCTTAGGCCAAACAAACAAAACCAAAAGGTGGAAAGGGCTTGAACCAACAGAAAGATTCAGTTATGTAACATCGCTGGGCTCCCCAGACTTAAGGAGTCCAGCAGAGAGGGTTTTTGGAAATGATGGAACACACAGTGCTTTGAGGAGGCTTAGGCTAAACAAACAAACAAACCCAAAAAGTGAAGAGGGCTTGAACCCAGAGGATTCAGCTGTGTAACGTTTGCTGCCTCTCCCCAGAAGAAAATGCATCAGATTTTAAAAATAACCCCTTTCCCCTTGCCATACTACCAAGCCCCACTTTTGTCTCAAAAAAGAAATGCTTCTTCTTTTACTCCTTTACTTTAAATTTTTAAAACAAAACACAACAACCCCTTTCCCACCCCACCCCAAAAATGCCTTCTCTTCTTGGTAAAGAGTCGACTCCCTTTTTTCAATGGCTGCCCCAGTGCCTCTAGGTCCCCCTCCAACAACAACAGGCCAGGTAGGCAGGCACAGGCAGTAAAAGACCAGCCACCCTCCTCGCTCCAACTTCCAAACCAGAACGAGCCTCGTGGCATACAGCAGATGCTTTTAAAGGAGGATGTCCAAACCCCTCCCCTTACATGAACGTCCATACCAATTGGACAGGGAGGCAAGCCCAGGCTAGGCTGCTCCTCCCTGAAAACAAGTTTGGTTGCTTCAAAAATGCTTGCTCATATGTCCAATCTAAATTACAAGCCTATTAAATGAATGAGCTCCAACACTTCAAAATCAAGGGTTAATTCTGACACACTAATGTGCATCGGAACCCCGTTCGAAAATCGGGATACGATTTTATTCTGATTCATGACGATTCTGATGAATTTGCACATGCCTATTGTATATCACTACAAACTTCAAAGCTTTTCAAACTTTAGAAGGCAGGGAGTTGGCCTAAGGACTTTCTATGCCAGTGGATATTCTGCTCTTCTTTCAACTTAAGTAAGATTGGATTTTCTAGAGCAGTAAAAAAAGACAGAAAAATTCCTGTGAGAAAATGGGAAGATTACAAAGGGATTGTGTTGTGTAGTCCACCACATAAAATGTGTACACACAAGGCAGGAAAACAATGGAAGGCAGACAAATAGAAATTTCATATTGGCATCTTCTTCTTGGTTTATGACTTTGACCATAGCCACTAGAAAACATCTTTATTTTCTGTTTATTTTTGGAGAAAGTATAATCTACACATGGAAAGTTATCAATAAAATATAATTTGTAAAATACGCATCAAGATGTTTTGAATGTTTAAAACAAATACTTCCATTTTGTAAATGTTTACACTTTACAATATATAAGTATAGAAATCTTAATTTAAGAAATGAACCTTAAAAACCCGACTGAAATTATCCATGGGTCAATATAAGTACAGTACATTAATGTTCATCAAAAAAGGATTAATCCCCTTCTCTGAGTAGAGTGGTAAAAGGCCAGAGCTTAGTCCTTCCAAGGCAAACCTTGAAAAAGCACTTATTCCATCTATTTTCTTTGCTGTGGCACTGATTCTGTCTTATCTAAATACCTGTGGGAGGAAATGATGGTAGTCAGAACCACTGATGCAAAAGACCACTTGAATTTTCCAAAGGTTATATCAAAATTCGTAATTTACCTGCCAGACCAACCCATGACTTATACATGAATAAAGTAGACCCCCAGTTAACCAGAACTCAAGCAACCAGAACTCTCAAGCAACTGGCTAAAAAAAATCAAAGAAATAAAACTTTTAAAAATTACATGTACGATAATACAGCAAAATGGTTTTACATTAATTTACATTTGTCTTTATTTGATTTTAATTACTGCATTTTAAAATTAATATCAATGCAGAGTTTATAGTATGTTATAATATTATGCCTACTTTGAATAGTAACTCTCAAGCAACCAGAAACTACAGGTGTCTGAAATGGTTAACTGAGAGTCTACTGTACTGTATATACTGGGTACTCTGACACAACATTGGCTCTGAAACAATGCCTGTTAATTCTTTCCAGACCATGATGTGGTTTTTAGTGGCTTTGAGAAGGAAGAGAGGCGCAGTTTTATCATTTGTTTTCATTTTGGTGTAGCAATTGTAGCACTTTGCTTAACAGTGCACAAAAAAGGATTTAAGCAAAGATACAGGAATCCATTGGGTGGCAGTGTTATACAACATTGTACATCAAGAACAAGAAAGTGGGGCATTCGTTGCTCTTACACATCCATATAAGGTCTAGTTACAGATCCATAGGTGGAGACCTGCTTTTACTGATCCTTCAAGTAGGCATGACTAAGCTGTAATGAAAATGAAAAGAAAAAAAAGAAATCTTATAAAGAGAAGCTACAAAAGTGAGGCAAAAATGCTTTTGTGTCTTTCTCAGCTATACGTGTTTTGCACATCATGTTCCAAAGAACAAGAACAAATAAATCTGAGCTGAAATAAAACTAAAGGATATTATCTGACACATCTTAACTATCTCTTTAAAAAAAATCTGGGTCTTAAGTTTGACTCTTTGACCAGCATTGTTTTGAGAATTTAAGGCAGACTGAATGCTTATACATTCATATAATGAAGAAAAGTGCAAAGAAATGGAAAATATATAAAGAATCAAGTTTTGGACAAATAGCAATTTTCCAAATCACCAGTCTTGCAAAAACACAGTGCAAGATAGTGGATGAGAGCAAATGGGAAAACTATAAAAAGTGTGATTATTGGGATCCTTATGAGATTCACAATGTATTACTAAATTGGTGCAGTCATTTAGAAAACTCCCAGCTGGAATGCACCAAAAGAATCTCCAAATGTTAACACTTCATAAGGAGTGCAAAGGCAATCTAGAGAATCCAAGAGATTATTAAAAATGAGAGAGAGAAACCAAATTACACTAGTCTGGACATGCCAAATAAATATAATTATGTTACAAAGTATATTACCATAATGGAGGAGAAACTGCTAATACTCCACTCTCAGCTCTGCCTGTTACATTTCTACGGAGAGATTTCAGCAGTCTCAAAATAGCAGCCAATTCCTTGGTGCCAAATATAACTCAGAATGTTTTTTTTTCTTTTGAAGAAAAAGTAACAGGCACTTAGAGAGTCAGCATGGTGTAGTGGTTTAAATGTTGGAGTATGGTTCTGTAGAACTAGAACTGACTCCCCATCCCCACTTAGCCAAAGAAACTCAATGGATGACCTTGGACACGTCACACTTTCTCATCCACACAGGAATGCAAAGGTAAATTATTCCGAACAAATCTTGCCAAGAAATCCCATAGATTAGGAATGATTTGAAGAAATACAACAAAAACAACATGCGCCTAAAAAGAGCAAGTGTGATATAATAGTTTGAACATTGGAGTAGATTTTCAGGAGACTGGGATTCAAAGCGCTGCTCAGCAATGGAAGCAAATTATGTGATCTTGGCCAAGGCACATTCATTAATCCCACGAGGAAAGCAATAGAAAGCCACTATTGAATAAATCTTGCCCAGAAAACCCTGTTATGGGGTTGGAGTCAACTTGAAGTCACATAAACAAACATTAATTAATGCAACAGTGTGATCTATGCCTCCTTGGGAATCAGCCCCAGTGATTCAGTGATACACTCCCCAGTAAGTGTAGGGAGGATTGTAGCTAAAGCCTTCTCGATTTGAGGTATAAAGAGGAAGAAAGCAGAGTAAAAAAAGGGAAGCAAATAAAGGTGCCAAAATATAGACATGTATGCATATTCTGTATATATGGCTGTTATTTATTTCTGCAAACGCTACTATATGAAAAACAGGCATCTTTAAAAGTTACTTTTAAAACATAAATATCTAAGGACTACTCTCTCTGTTTGTAGTTACCAAGTTGCGATTTAAAACGCATAATTCAAGTATTATTGGTAACATTATTTTTATTTAGCTGCTTGTTTGCTAGTTTTTAAAAAACGTCAGAAAAGTATTAACTGCTGGACTGTGATACAAAACACAATGAAAGTAATGAACCAGTGCTCCTTATATTGAGATTGAGAAGATTGATTGAAGAAGATTGATTGAGAAGAAGATTGAGAAGATTACTTACCATAATTATTTGTTAGTTATCTGTTACATAGTTAAATATTACTCAGCTACATCTTAACTGGAAAAAATAACAATTAACATTATTTGTAACAAATTGCTTCCATGAGTTCTACATACAACTGCAACACACATGCTCTGAAAACAGTAACGGAAAGGAGTTCTGGCAAAAACAGTATTCTGGAAGTCAACATTTCAAGAGAATGCATCAGGTCAGATTAATAGCATACATTACCAAAGATTGGTACTAACAGCATACATTATCAACTTGTACGCAGGACACATCATGCAACATGTGGGGCTTGATGAATCCAAGGCTGGAGTTAAAACTGCTGGAAGAAACATTAACAACCTTAGGTATGCAGATGATACCACTTTGATAGCTGAAAGCGAGGAGGAGATGAGGAGCCCTCTAACCAAGGTGAAAGAAGAAAGTACAAAAGCTGGGTTGCAGTTAAACATCAATAAAACCAAGATTATAGCAACCAGACTGATTGATAACTGGCAAACAGAGGGAGAAAACATGGAGGCAATGACAGACTTTATATTTCTAGGCGCGAAGATTACTGCAGACACAGACTGCAGCCAGGAAATCAGAAGATGTTTACTTCATGGGAGGAGAGCAATGACCAACCTCGATAAAATAGTAAAGAGTAGAGACATCACACTGGCAACGAAGGTCCGCATAGTATTCCCCATAGTACTATGGATGGGAGACGCTTTTGAACTGTGGTGTTGGAGGAAAACCACAAGAAGATGCAACCAGTCCATACTCCAGGAAATAATGCCCAACTGCTCACTGGAAGAAAGGATATTAGAGGCAAAGCTGAAGTAATTTGGCCACATCATGAGAAGAAAGGAAAGCTTAGAGAAGAGAATGATGCTGGGAAAAATGGAAGGAAAAAAGGAAGAGGGGTTGGCAAAGGGAAAGATAGATAGATGGTATCCTTGAAGTGACTGGCTTGACCTTGAAGGAGCTGGGGGTGGCAACGGCCAACAAGAAGCTCTGGTATGGGCTGGTCCATGAGGTCCAAAAGTCGGCAGCGATTGAACGAACGAACAACAAAAAACAAAGATTAAAGCATAGCTTCTACTTTCATAACTAGAAAGAAATTTCTTATTTACTGTATTTGTGCACAATAATTTCAGTGAAATTGTCATTCTCCGCGAGTTTCTGCTTTATGGAGGTGGAAACAACTGCAGTCAGATTACTTATGAAGAGCCACCAACTAGGATGCATATACACTGTAGAATTAATGCCATGGCTCAATGCTATGGAATCAGGGGTGCTGTAGTTCTGAAAGACCTTTAGCCTTTTCTGACATGTTCTGCTGCCTCATCAAACTATAACTCCCATGATTCCATAACACTAAGCCATGACAGTTAAAGCGGAGTAAAACTACATTAATCCGGCAGTGTAGATGGACTCCAGGCATTCCGTGTACTACTGTGTTACTTGGCTCTCAATGGGAATATTTTACCCATCTTCATGAGAGAAGCAGTCATGGCTCCCAGAAAGCAATCATATTCTGAACAGATGGGATTATTCTCTGTTCTTCCATCTCTTGACTCAATTTCCTCACACTCCTATTTCGGTGCTATAGTGTGAAAATGGAGAACTTCCATGAAAGCACGACCTAATTTCCGCTGTGTGATCGGGCATATAACCAATTCTTTCCTTGATTTCTTTCAGTATCTTAAGAAATGGCCCAAAGTACTCATGAACATAGAATTTTTTAAAATCCCTATAGATGTGATTACTGACCAGATTGGAGAATGCTGGATGGAAGAACATATGTACAAGAAGAACATAAAAGGTGCATTGAATCTGTAATAAACTTTGAAATCAGTTCACTTTGATATATCTAGCTTTGCCTAAAGATTGGACTGTTATGTTTTCCAATGTTATACCCACTTGGGGGAAATGTACTACTGAATAGGCCTTAGTTTCCTAGTAAATATTTATAAGTTGTTCTTAGAATGTTTAGAAAATACAGAAATTTCTGAATGCTTCAAACACACACAACACATATCAGAAAATCTGCACATTTAATGCTGATTATTATCCTTGATATAGTGGGCCCCTGGCTGAAGTTTGGTTCCCGGGCCCTCTGAGGATAGTTAAAACAGTAGATGCTCATGTCCCATAACATACAATGTCATAAAAAGTTGTCCCTTGTATAAAATGGCAACATCAAGACAGGAGCCTTTCACATGATACATCTATAATGCTATAATTCAATTTTAGCTATTGCAGCTGCATTTTATGGAATGCTGAAATTTGCAGATTAGGGAGGAGTATTCAGACTTTTAACTCTAGCTCTAGTAGCATTTCACCAAACTATAAATCTCAAGATTATATAGGATGCAGGCATAGCAGCTAAATTGGAATCACAATGCTATAATTACCTAGTGCGAAAGGGCTCCAAGATAGTCCTTCCCTTGTCATAATATTCTAGGAATCAGCACTAAAGCCTCAGTGTTGCCTTTGGTCAACAGATTTAATCTTTTTTCATAGACACATAAATAAACTATTTGGAAATATACATTGTGCCCACATTCTGTTAATAAGAGTACACTTTGAATGCAAATACTAGACATTAACTTTAAACAGACTGATCTGACATTACCACATATGGTACATCTACACTGTACATGGCAGGCTGATGCCACTTTAACTGCCACGGCTCAATGCTGTGGGAGACGGGGATTTGGCACTTTGTGGTAAAGAAGGTGAAAGACTTCGTAAAATTACAGTTCCGGTGATTCCTTATCAATGAGCCGTGGCAATTAAAGCAATATCAAACTACATTACTTCTACACTGTAGATCAGGCCTGATGCAGCTCGGGAGCCAAATGTGGCCCTCACAAGGCTTTGGTATGGCCCACAGAGACTCTGAATCTAAGCAAGAGTGAGTGAGTGAGAGTTCAAAGTTACCAAAGTAAATTATGGCAAAGGGGGAACCACTGACAGATGCAGTCAGGATACTGGAAGTGCTGGTCTCAGTTGGAAACATGGCCTGGGGAGGTTGTTGGGACTCAGGTTGAAGTAATGGGGAGCAGGGATGAATTTATAATTATAATAATAATAATAATAATAATAATAATAATAATAATAATAATAATAATAATAATAATACAGTAGAGTCTCACTTTTCCAAGCTAAACGGGCCGGCAGAAGCTTGGATAAGCGAATATCTTGGATAATAAGGAGGCATTAAGGAAAAGCCTATTAAACATCAAATTAGGTTATGATATTACAAATTAAGCACCAAAACATCATGTTATACAACAAATTTGAAAGAAAACATAGTTCCAATACGCAGTAATGCTATGTTGTAATTATTGTGTTTATGAATTTATCACCAAAATATCACGATATATTGAAAACATTGACTACAAAAATGGCTTGGATTATCCAGAGGCTTGGATAAGTGAGGCTTGGATAAGTGAGACTCTACTGTAATAATAATTTACTGCGAGTCACTAAAATACAATGTATGGTATGTAGAGCTTCTACATATGAACATCCTTTTGTGTGGCCTCCAGAAGATACAGATAGAACATTATGAATAAATCAGTCCTGAATAAGAGGTGGCTTGTGGCTCAAGGCGGGTTACAGATTAAAACACACAAACATTGTAAAAATACCACAAATACCCATATTAAAATGTATTTCTATAAAAGATACATATTAAAATGTATTTCTATAAAATACATATTAAAATACACAAAAAAATTAAGGGCTGGAGAGGGAAGTAGAATCTTGGGCTCCAAGTTATGTTAAAATGATCTAACATTAGTTTAGCTGTTTTAGAGGGAGACAGAGATGCTAAAGAAAGGGGGCTTCAGTACTTTCCGCTGCTGCTCTTCTTTTTTCTTTGCCTCTGGGTTGCTTCTGTTGTCTTCTTCTCATCTGATGGAAAAACCCCTAAGTCCCTATCATTCATTTCCCTTGTTTATGATGGAGAAACCTAACTTCACCATGAAGTTGTTGCGGGGTCTTTGTGGTGAAGCTATGTTTCTCTCTCCCAAGTGCAGAGCTGGCGTTTTTCCCCTCTGAAGGAGGAGACAACAGAGGCAAAGAGAAAGGAAGCAAGAATGGATGACTTCTTCTTCTCCTCAGAAAAGGACTGCAACCTGCAACCAGGCTGAGGGGAGTCAGGGAAAATAAGACCATTCTATTTTGCCACTTGCTCTCAAGAAAAGGTACACTCATAAACCCTGAGCAAGGCACTAAAACCCTATCTGCAGCCCAAAGAGTTTTAACTTATTTTAATGCCCCCCCCCCCCGCCACTACTGCCAAGCTGTACAGGCCTACGGTAGGTGAACCCCCTCGTTCTCATTGAATTACTACTATGACTGTGCTGCATATGATGTCAAAGTGCAGATGACAATGGAATCTCCACCAATGGACAAATATTCCTACAAAGAAAAAACTAGTTTGGCAAGGGAGGAGGCTTCATCCCTAAAATCAACTTTTCTATTTTGAATGGAATGTTTCCTACTGCATTCTAAAGGGTTAGTGAACCAGCCATTAAATCTGTTCCCTTAGTCAGACTCAAATCCTGTGTTACACAGGAGATATAAACCAAGTCGTGCAACTTTAAAAAATGCAGTCATGTGAGACGGTAGTTAAGACTTGAGAAATCATGGAGATCAGTGGCTACTTAATCTTTTCCATCTGTTTTTCTGCTCAGAAATTCACCCATGGTGTTTTACCGTATCATCTTCTGGTGAAAAGATGCTGGTCCAACTATGCTTTTACCCAAAGGCAGAAGCACATGGGAAGATGATTCCAACAAAAACTAGACAGACAAGAAAAGGCCAAACGACTCTTCTCTTTGTAATTCCTCTGATCAAACTGGCAGCCTCCTGTGGCTGCTTTTCTTTTTTTAAAAAATCTCCCATGTTATATAAAGGATCAAATTAAACATCTTTATAAGTAGGAGGTCTAGCACTCTGAATGGGGATTGTCAGTTTTTTGCTATTTATCCAAAATGTTAACGTTTAGGGTTAGTGTTTACTGTATATCGTACAAATGTGTTGCTTCATTAGGCAGATGCTTCCTGTGTTTCTCAGCTTGTTTTATAAGAAAGAAAAGGGGGAACTGCAAGCAGACAGCATTGCAAAAGCCATGTGTTTTTTGCTTATTCAAGAGCCACATTAAATGACAGAAAGGGAGGGTGTCACCATATGAAAAAATGCATTGCATATAAGACTGAAGCTATGTGATTAAGCATAGCTAATTAATGGGTTGAGAAATTAAATACGTACTGTATGTCCAAGCATTCCTAAATGACAGATGGTTTGCTGTAAAATGTGTGGGTGATGGATGTGATCATCTCGCTTCATAAACTAGTGTTTGTTCCATTCATTTTAATGTCACCTACATCTACATTCATAAAATACTGCATCTCACATGAGTTCAGAACAAAATGGTTTCCTTTCCTTAGTTAAAAAATAGGAATGATCTTTTATATTTTAAATATGCAGTGTCAGATTTCTGTTTTATTCCTTCATTTTTTAAAAATTGTGCACAAAAGTACTATCTGAAGTTGTGCAGGTTTAGGATACAGTTGACCCTCTTTATCCACAGACTGGCTTGAAAATACCCCCCCCCCCCCCCCATACGTTGATTTTGCCATTTTGTATAAGAGGCATTTTGATATTAGTTTAACTGCTATGAGGTTAAGTGCTTTAGTTATGCAGTGACAATAAGGTGAAGCCTTCCCACATTATGCCTTTTATCCACAGTAAGACTACAGTGTTCCCTCGCTACTTTGCAGTTCGCTTTTTGCAGGCTCACTATTTCACGGTTTTTTAATAAACACTAAAATAACAGTATAAATCATAAAATAATATTATAAATCCCTCTTTCTACTTCCTTCCTAAGGAGAAGCCTAAGGAATGAAGGAAGGAGAAGCCGAAGGGAGAGAAAAAGAGGCTAAAGCAGCTTTGTTTTCGCCTCACAAGGAAGCGGCAGATGCTACTTGCCAGTGAGATTATAAACATCACAAATACTTCGCGGATTTTCACTTTTCGCGGGTGGTCCTGGAGCGTAACCCCCGCAATAAGTGAGGGATCACTTTATACACCCCAAAGGCACTATATTCTATCAGATCTTGGAAGCTAATCAGTGTCAGCCTAGTTAGTCCTTGGATGGGAGGCCACCAATGATTATCAGGCACGGTAAACTATATTTTAAAGCAGGCATGGGCAAAATTTGGCCCTTCATGTGTTTTAGTCTTCAACTCCCATAATTCCTAATAGCCTACTGGCTGTTAGGAATTGTGTGAGTTGAAGTCCAAAACACTTGAAGGGCCAAAGTTTGCCCATGCCTGTTTTAGAGGAAGGAACGAGCAACTGCCACCTCTGAGTATTCCTTGTGAAATTCATGGGATCACCATCCGTTGAAGGGCCATTCCAAGGCACCTATCTACACTACTCACCAGAGCTCAGGACAGATTTCCCCCAGGCATTAAAATAGCAATGGCTCTCTGGGCTTAGAATCATAGAATCATAGAATAGTAGAGTTGGAAGAGACCTCATGGGCCATCCAGTCCAACCCCCCGCTAAGAAGCAGGAAATCGCATTCAAAGCACCCCCGACAGATGGCCATCCAGACTCTGCTTAAAAGCCTCCAAAGAAGGAGCCTCCACCACAGTCCGGGGCAGAGAGTTCCACTGTCGAACAGCTCTCACAGTGAGGAAGTTCTTCCTGATGTTCAGGTGGAAGCTCCTTTCCTGTAGTTTGAAGCCATTGTTCCATGTCCTAGTCTGCAGGGCAGCAGAAAACAAGCTTGCTCCTTCCTCCCTATGACTTCCCCTCACATATCTGTACATGGCTATCATGTCTCCTCTCAGCCTTCTCTTCTGCAGGCTAAACATGCCCAGCTCTTTAAGCCGCTCCTCATAGGGCTTGTTCTCCAGACTTTTGGTCATTTTAGTTGCCCACTTCTGGACACATTCCAGCTTGTCAACATCTCCCTTCAACTGCGGTGCCCAGAATTGGACATAGTATTCCAGGTGTGGTCTGACCAGAATAGAGGGGTAGCATGACTTCCCTGGATCTAGACACTATACTGTTAGGGAGTGTGTATAGCGGAACCAGCAGTATCCAGTTAACACCATGTGCAAAAGACTCAGACCAGGCAGAGGAATTGAAAGAACAAAAGGAAACTTTACTTGTTGAGTTGAAGTCAAATAAACAGTTTAGCAATCGTACAATGTCCTTGTAGTTGCATAGGATCAATAACTAATCAATCAGCATTCAATACATATCCAGCATAGCATATTTAAACTGCTACTTGACCTGTAAAAAATCCTTCTCCTACGGACATTATAACAACTATATCAACCAGGCCCATTAACATGAATAAGGAATTAAGCTCTCTGGAAGGCTGTGGGGGAATTAAGCCTAAGGAGGAGAAGGTAGTCGTCGGATCAGGCCTTGGAGTAACTAGAAAGGGGGGTGGGGCCTTATCTGGGGGAATGAGCATGGGGAGGATGGATAGGAAGGATACCAACAATGCCCTGCAGAAGCCGAATAATGAGCTGTCCTCTAAATTGGTTGAACAACCTTTGGATACTTCCTGCAATTCTCAACATCTTTTACGAACAAATAAGGTTGCAGTGGAAGTTTCAGACTCATTATTGAATAGAGGCAGGTGGACTTCTAAGCGAGCGGTCCAGATATCTCTCTCTCAAATTTTATCCATAAGCCGGTCGGAAGTGAAGATTAAGACTATCGACTGGCTTTGTAGGGAGTACCAATCCTGGAACCGCTCCCTGTGTCTTATCATCGGCTTGGAAGATAAAATATTAAGGGATAAATTGTATTTGTGTGGGCCTAAACTGCAACAGTGGGGCATCACTCTTAGGAGGGTGCTAGTAGACCCACTAATTCGCCCCTTGGACATCGGGCCGAGTATGGATGTTCAAGATTCCCCATTGCGAAGTCATGCTTGTTCTACCCCCCAGTCCCACAACAAGTCTCCACTCTTGTCTAGTTGGCTTACTATTCATGATGAGGCCAAATCAATCGATGCCTCTCTCCCAATAATGGAGAGAAGCTCCTTTTGTAAACAAACAAGCACTTTTGGAGGCTTTCCTTTCCAGGACAGTTGACTAGTCCCGGCAACTGGCAATTCCGCCCAGTTTTTCCATCAGGGGGAGGAGGGCTTGACTGGAGGTGGCCCCATTGAGGTGATATGGGGGAGGAGAAAGCACGGTCACCACCAACCCAGGGAGAAGCGCAACAGAGTTTTTGCGACCCTGGAGAGGATTAGGTGTGGTAGTCTTCAGGACAGACCCCCCAACCTTAAGGTCCTGCTTTTGAACGCCAGATCTGTCAATGGTAAAACAGCTGTCATCCAGGATTTGATCCTGGATGAGAGGGCAGATCTGGCATGCATCACCGAGACATGGCTGGATGAGCTGGGAGGTGTGAATCTTACCCAGCTGTGTCCTCCTGGTTTCGGGGTGCATCAACAGGCCAGAGTTGGGGGGCGGGGAGGAGGAGTTGCGGTGATCTTTCGGCAGTCCATCGCCCTGATCAGATGCGCCGTTCCACAATCCCCGAGGTTCGAGTGTGTCTTCCTGAAGGTGGGAGCCCGAGACAGCTTGGGGATTCTGTTGGTGTACCGTCCACCCCGCGACCCAGCAGTCTCTCTGTCCGAGCTAGCAGAAGTGGTCTCCAATGCGGCCCTTGTCTCCCAACAACTGATAGTTTTGGGAGACTTTAACATTCATGCCGAGTCCACATTGACAGGTGCAGCTCAGGATTTCATGGTTGCCATGACAACCATGGGGCTGTCTCAAGTTATATCAGGGCCCACACATCAGGCAGGACACACCTTGGACCTTGTTTTTGTTGTGGACGGTGGGACAGTCAGAGTGGAAGAGCAAAACATTCTTCCATTGTCATGGTCTGACCATCATCTGATCTGTTTAAGTATCGCCGTGCCTTCTAACCTCCGCAGGGGTGGTGGACCCATTAAGATGGTCCGCCCCAGGAGACTGATGGATCCGGATGGACTTCTGAGGTCTCTTGGGGATCTTCCTGTCCTGGAGACTGGCGATCCTGTCGATGTCCTGGTTGATCGCTATAATAGTGAGCTATCAAGGGCATTGGACACGATCGCTCCCGAACGTCCCCTCTCACTGCGTAGAGTCGCGTCGACTCCTTGGTTTACCGAGGAGTTGGCTGTGATGAAGCGTAGGAGGAGGGGACTAGAGTGCATCTGGAGGAAATCTCGGGACGTGTCCGACCAAGCACGGGCTAAAGCCGCTATTAAGGCGTACTCCGTGGCTCTGCGAGCAGCCAGGAAAGTTTTCACGACTGCCCGCATAGCGTCTGCAGCCAACAGGCCATCGGAGTTGTTCCGAGTTGTGGGGGAGCTCCTGCGGCCTCCTGAGGTCCAGGGGCTTCCCGATGACTTGGCAACTGGGTGCAGCGATTTCGCGCACCACTTTGCAGGCAAAGTTGCTCAGATACGCCTTGAGCTAGACTCCAGCTCAATTGTGGTCTCAGCGGAGGTAACCGAGGTACCTGTCTGTTCGATCTTATGGGATTCTTTCCGGCTTGTTCTTCCTGATGACGTGGAGGGGATTCTTGGGTCTGTGAGGGCGACCACCTGCGCTCTGGATCCTTGTCCCTCTTGGCTGGTCAAGCTGGCCAAAGATGGGTTGTTGGATTGGTTTGTGACCATAATAAATGCTTCTTTGGTTCAGGGGTCGGTGCCATCCTACTTTAAGCAGGCGGTAGTAAAACCACTACTAAAAAAGCCTTCGCTTGACCCATCTATTTGTAACAACTACAGACCAATCTCCAACCTCCCGTTTTTGGGCAAGGTTCTGGAGCGGGTGGTTGCCACGCAGCTCCAGGAATTTCTCGATGACACTGATTTTCTGGACCGCTCGCAGTCTGGCTTCAGGCCTGGGTACAGTACCGAGACGGCTTTGGTCGCCTTGGTGGATGACCTCCGCAGGGAGCTGGACAGGGGGAGTGTGACCCTGCTGGTTCTCTTGGACATCTCAGCGGCTTTCGATACCATCGACCATGGTATCCTTCTGGGGAGGCTCGCCGGGATGGGGCTCGGTGGCACGGTTCTGCAGTGGCTCCGGTCCTTCCTGGAGGGTCGTTCCCAGATGGTGAAGCTGGGGGACACCTGCTCGGACCCCTGGCCATTGACCTGTGGGGTCCCGCAAGGGTCTATTTTATCCCCCATGCTATTTAACATCTACATGAAACCGTTGGGAGAGGTCATCCGGAGTTTTGGAGGGTGTTGCCATCTCTACGCAGATGACACGCAAATCCACTACTCATTTCCATCTAACTCCAAGGAAGCCCCTCGGATTCTGAACCAGTGCCTGGCCGCTGTGGCGGACTGGATGAGGAGGAACAAGCTGAGGATCAATCCTGACAAGACAGAGGCCCTCCTGGTCAGTCGCCCATCTGATCGGGGTATTGGGTGGCAACCTGTGCTGGACGGGGTTGCACTCCCCCTGAAATCACAGGTCCGCAGTTTGGGGGTCCTCCTGGATTCAGCGCTGACGCTTGAGGCTCAGGTGTCGGCGGTGGCCGGGAGGGCTTTCGCACAACTCAAACTTGTGCGCCAACTGCGACCATACCTCGTGAAGTCTGACTTGACAACGGTGGTGCATGCCTTAGTTACCTCTAGACTGGACTACTGTAATGCGCTCTACGTGGGGCTTCCCTTGAAGACGGCCCGGAAATTACAATTGGTCCAGCGCTCGGCAGCCAGATTAATAACAGGGGCGAGCTACAGGGAACGATCTACTCCCCTGTTTAAAGAGCTCCACTGGCTGCCGTTCACTTTCCGGTCCCAATTCAAGGTGCAGACCATCATCTATAAAGCCCTAAACGGTTTGGGACCCACCTACCTTAGGGACCGTATCTCCTACCATAAACCTGCTCGTTCCCTTCGTTCATCCGGGGAGGCCTTCCTTTCGCCACTGCCTCTGTCCCAGGCCCGTCTTGTGGGAACGAGGGAGAGGGCTTTTTCTGCTGTGGCCCCCCGACTGTGGAATTCATTGCCCACTGAGATTAGGCAAGCCCCCACCTTGTTAGCCTTTAAGAAAGATCTAAAAACATGGCTTTTCCGATGTGCCTTTGGGGAGTAAATGTAATATATTGCTCTGGCCATTCCCCTTGGTTTTTATCCTTTAGACTGCTCCACCATTTTATTTCCCTGTTTCCCCCTATTCCTATGTCTCTCTCTCCCGAGTTTTTAATTAAGTGTTCATGTGGCCCGCCCTGTTTTTTACTGTTTTCTCTGATTTGTGCTGTAATGTATATGATTATTTTTGCACTGTTATATTGTGTTATGATATGTTGTTTTATTTTGTTATATTGTATGGTGTCTGGGCATGGCCCCATGTAAGCCGCCCCGAGTCCCCATTGGGGAGATGGTGGCGGGGTATAAATAAAGTTTTATTATTATTATTATTATTATTATAGCTAGAGAGCCTATTTCCGTGCTCTCCTTGCAAGCTCAAAATCCCAACTGACAAATCCAGCCATCTGCCAGCAAACTGATACATTGTTTGAGGCATGGCTTGCCTCTGCAAAAAGCTCCCTTTTTGCAGAAATCTTTTACAAACAACTTTGTAAGGATTTCTTTACACACACATATAGCAATTTGGCACAATATATACTCCTATTGATACAGGCCAGAATCCCGTTGGTTTTCTTAGCAGCCGCATCACATTGCTGGCTCATGTTTAACTCTGTCGAAAAAAGAGATCAGTCTGGCATGACTTGCTGCTGAAAGTGAATGTGGATATCCTTAGTAGCTGGGTTTTGATTCAGGACCCTCACGGACACCCAAATTTTTGGGTGCTCAAGTCCTTTTGGCTACAAAGGCACAGTAACATGGTGTCCCTTATGAAAAATTTCAAAATCAAGCTTTGCTTCTGGGTTTTTCCCCCTGGGGAAAATGTTTTCAAGCAGTGGATGTCAAATCCGTGGATACTCTTTCCTCAAAGACTTCCAAACAATGGGAAAGGACTTCAGAAGGTCTGGGTAAAAGCGGGATGGCATAAAATAAGAAAAGTACCCACATAATTGCTTATGAAATTTTTAAAAGGATGTCCCTCACACTTCTGATGATTTTTTTTCATGTCTTCTTCTTTGCTTGCTTGCTTGATTGACATGTCCCTGGATTGAAACCCTGTAGGCTGGGAACAAGTGGGGTTTGCTTCCAATTTAAAATGAACCAACAATGGGTTGCTGTGAGTTTTCAGGGCTGTATGGCCATGTTCCAGAAGCATTCCCTCCTGACGTTTCACTCACACCTGTGGCAAGCATCCGCAGAGGTTGTGAGGTCTGTTGGAATTAAGAAAAAACCTCTATATCTGTGGAATGTCCAGGGTGGGAGAAAGAACTCTCATTTGCAATTGATCATCTTGATTAACATTGAAAAGCTTTGTAGCTTCATGGCCTGGCTGATTCTTGCCTGATGGAATCCTGTTTGGAAGTGTTAGCTGGCCCTGATAGTTTCATATCTGGAATTTCCCGTTTTCCCCTGGGAGTCCTGGCACCCTTGAGATGTAAGGTCCTGAGCCCTTTAATACACTTGGCTGGGTATTTCTACCTGGCTCCATTGGCCCCTTCTACACTGCATTGTATCGTCACTATAGACCAGTCATGGGCAAACCTCGGCCCTCCAGGTGTTTTGGACTTCAACTCCCACAATTCCTAACAGCCTACTTTTTATCCTGGTAGGCTGTTAGGAGTTGTGAGAGTTGAAGTCCAAAACACCTGGAGAGCTGAAGTTTGCCCATGCCTGGGGTAGACTCATATAACACAGCGCAACTATATTGTATGAGTCAACGCTGACCATATAATGCGCTTGCAAACTGCATGTTACGACAGCGCGGGTGAGGCCTTTATTTTTGTTTTCTGTTAAACCTGAGCGGACCACTCCGCTCGCGCATGCGCGTCCGCCTTTCCCTTCCCTTGACCGACAGGCTTGGGCCATTTGTCTTTTCCTCGCGCGTGCGGAATAATGGCATCTGCGTAGTTCGAGGCGGAGTTCACTATAGCGACAGCTAGCGGCCTGGGGAAGGGGGGGGGGGGGAAAGCCTACCTACGTTTATGCGCATGCGCATTCTTTGAACCGGCCTCGCCCTGCCGGGGCGTTAAGATCACGCACAACTTCCTGCTTGTGTCCTCTTTTCCTCTCGCTCGAGCTGGGTCCGCGCATGCGTAGGGAGGCACTGTTCTCCTCCGCCTCTCGTTTCCCAGAGTCCTCTGCGCGGGGAAGAAGTGTCGGCCGTGGGCTGGAGGCATTTTGTGTCCTGGATCTCAGCAGTGAGGAGGGAGAGAGAGCGCGCGCGCGCGCGAGCAAGTGTGTGAGGAGAAGCGAGGCAGACAAGATGGCGGCGGCGGCGGCGGCCGAGTGAAGCGCCGTTTGACGACGGCGGTGGCCGCATCCTCTTGGACTTTTCCCAGCTGCAGGCGGGGGCTGCTTTCTTCGAAGGGCGGAAAGTGGTGTGCTGGCGGCCGGGAAAGGCTTTGACAAGGGCCTGGTGCGAACGGAGCCGAAGGAACAGGAATTCCCCCTTCCCTCCTTGCCCTCTTCTTGTGCTTCCCCCCGCCCTCCCGCTTTCTGACTGTGGAGGAGCCGGGGCTCCGCGAGGGCTGGACGTGTGAGCCGTAGACCTCCCCCCCCTCCTTCCCTCACCCACCCCTCCTTCACGATGGCGAGCAGCAGTGGCTCCAAGGCCGAGTTCATCGTCGGGGGCAAATACAAACTGGTGCGGAAGATCGGCTCGGGCTCCTTCGGGGATATATACTTGGCCATCAATATCACCAACGGGGAGGTAAGGAGGGACGGAGGCGGCCCTTCCAGCTTGGAAAGCACCGCAACCCTTTCCCAGTCCCTACCCCCGCCTCGCCCCAGTTTTGAAGGCCCTGCCTCTGCCATTTTCCGCCTACTGCCTTCTCTTCTCTTGCCTTTTGGAGGCATTTAGTGAGGTTTCACCTCTGTCATTTCATTTTGGAGGTTTCTTCTTCTTCAACAATACCCTGGAATTTATGACACATCATAGCAATGTTGATTTTTTTTTTGGCAGTATAGGAGTGTGTTCTTTCGTGACTTTGCGGTAATGGGACTGCAGTGGATGCTTGAAAGCTTTGGAAATGACCCCCTTTGAACGTTCCCCTGATATTTGAAGGGCGATAATGTTTGTTGTAAACAACGCTGCTGATTTCGTAGTGGTAGATGGGGGTATTATAATTACTGTTGCTATTGTTAATATTGAGGATTTGTAAGTGGCATCCTGCTTTCTTATTTGTTATTATTTACTGTATTTATATACTGGTTTTCTCACTCCAGGGGGGACTCAAATCAGTTTACAATATATTGACCTTATAGCTCTTATAGATTTTACATCTTATTGATGCAGTTGTAGCCATTTCACCTAAAAGGCACAGAAAAGATTTTCAGGTAAGCTGATGGTGGCAGCGGCTCTTGTCCTCAGGGTGAGATATTATTTACCCATAGGCTGTGATGACAGTGACAGTTACTTCATTTTGTGTTCTTTCATAGAAGGCTTTCCTTACCCTTAATTTTTCTGTGAGAGAGATGTGGCCCTCTTTGTGGAGTATCTGACCCCTGTCCCTTCTCCACTGCAGGAAGTGGCTGTGAAGTTAGAGTCACAGAAGGCCAGGCATCCCCAGCTGTTATATGAAAGCAAACTGTACAAGATTCTGCAGGGGGGAGTTGGCATCCCTCACATACGGTAAGAATTATAGCTCTCAGGAGGTAGAACACTTGTTATCTCTTAATCCCACCAGGATCAATGTATTTTGTTTTGTTCTGAAGAGATATAAGCTTTTCTCAGAGTTGTAGTGAACTGTATCTAGTAAAACATATTGACGGATCCTTCCCAGCCAGCAGATTATCTTTCCCCTCACTCCAACTCCAGTACCAACTAAATTCTTTAATTCTTCTTGAAGCAAATATATTCTCTGAAGCAATAGAAGTAGCTGACTACTCTGCCGATTGGGATGAACTAGTGGAAATGGCTGCTCTCTTTTGTGTTTTTGTTCCAACATGTCTTCCTCCTCTGCTCAGAAAATGGCGGATGTCAATACTTAAAACATTCTGAGAAGTGGGGCATGTTTTTGTTGCATCTCTCTTGTGTTTTCTTTCTGACATCAGTATCATGCCCAGAAGCATGGGGGCACCTGAGAACAGAAGGAAGAAATGGGGAGAGATACACGGAAGCCCCTTTCTGTTGCTGACGACATATGCGTCACTGAGCACAGCAATTACATGCTCCTGTTTTAAGCAGCTTTCCTGCTTTCCTTGGCTCAGCTTTATGGTTACAGGATATTTTTGCATAATGCCATACTTCTTCTTGGAGGTTAAGAAGAAGAATACCTCAAATTGGAAATAATAAAAGCAGTTTTAATTAATAATATGCAAGTAAATTTATAGAAATATTTCTTATATAAAGAAAACTTCACTCATATTTGAATGTTGAATACACTTATAGACACTTAAAAATCAATTAGGTTTTTACATTTGGATATTAGTGCCAAATTATATAGGAAATCATGAAAATCATAGAAGTTGTTTGAATTTAGTTTGGAAATTCTATTTTATCTAACTTACATTCTTAATAGATGAACTTTTGGGACTTTTATATCTCACATATATGATATTGTGTTACCTGGTATTCCCATTTCACAAAAGTGAAGTAACCTAAATAAACTTAAACTATAACTTGTGTATAAACTGGTTCATTTCTCTAAAGCAAAAAAACAAAAACAAAAAACCCCTCTTTACCAATTTAAATTAGCAAGAAATGTTGATTCCTTAGCCATGACAGATATCTGCTACTGGTAGTTTTGGGCTACACTTGTAATAAGCAGTGTTGTAACATGGCTACGTCCCTTGCCAGAGAGATACAGGATGTAATGACACACTTGTATGAAGCAACTCCCAGGTTTAATTGCACAAAGCAGCCATGGAAATAGAACTGCATTTATTACACAGCATACTGTTCTACATTATTTGGTGAATTTTCTGTTTTTGATAAAATTGTGTTTAGGTCTGTCCTTGGCCTTAGTAGTATAACAACTAGATTGAGTGACACAGATGTTAAAATGGTATGGTAGGTGCTGTTTGAAATATTGGATTGAATTATATGTCTATATTAGTGTGCAGCTGTAAACCTAGACATCTTGTTTTTTTCTGTGCATTGTACTTTTTTGCTTATAATTTTTTTTAATTAAATGCCTTTTTAAAAAATGAGCGAAACAGTGAAGAAATTTCATGGAAGAATATTCTCCAGAAATGCAGAATATACTTTAGCGACTTAATTAGATCATCTTATGTAAGAGTAGTTCATACTAATATTCATAAGTAAATGAAAATTATTGATCTGGCAAAGTGTCATAACTCACTAAGGGGTGTCAGAATATGGAATGGTTATGAAAAGAATTGTATTCTTCAACCTTGTGAATCAGGCATACTGAAAAGTTAAAGGAATGCTACAAATAAATATCAAATAAATATCACAGAACAGCAAAAGTTGTTTGTAAAACATTTCTTTAAAATGCTTGTTTAAATGTTAGATTATTTGATATTAATCTTCTAAAGGACTTCAAATATTTTTAAATGAATGTTACCAGCTATATTTACTGTGTGCTTAATAAGTCAATTCAAACATCATGTTAAATTACAGTTAAAGAAAGCATATTTGAATGGACAGGATATCAGTTAGCAAATACAAGTTTGAAGTGGGTTTTCAGATGGTGTGGTAACTGTCATTGGTTATAGTATGTAGAGACATTATTTGACTTGTCTGTACATCCAGAGGTTATTTCAAAACAGAGATAGGATTAAATTAAATGGTTCGGAAAGGATGAGAAATAAAGCAAGCTACTTGTTTGTACATTTGGAAGCTTAGTCTGTGATTTGTATTCTAAACATCTTGTTAGAATAGATGAAAGTAATGTTTCCACAAGATTTAGCTCACCGCTGTAGAATTATAAAGCCAAGTTAATTTATTAAATTCAGATTATGAACTAAACAGTAAAATAGTTCATGGTTGCTTAGTTATATCAGTGGAGTGATAATCATAACAGATTCTTATGCCCATCTCTGGTTGGTATGATGTATTATGATTGTAGTCTGTACATTGTTATTATTATTATTATTATTATTATTATTATTATTATTATTATTTGTTGCTGGCTTTTTATTGCACATTGTTTCTCAAACATGTTTTAAACAGCCTTTATGGTTCTGTAGGTGTTGAAACATAGACTACAAATAACAGTTTATCTAAGTTTGTATTGTGTTCAATAGTAGTGCTTTGCAGGATAATGTTTTCTGAATATGGGAAAATGAGAACTTACAGCTTCATTTATTGTGACTGCTAATTATTCTTAAATTTGAAAGATCAGTACGTTTTCTAGGATATTAAATGTTATACAGTAGAGTCTCACTTATCCAAGACTCGCTTATCCAAGGTTCTGAATTATCCAAGGCATTTTTGTAGTCAATGTTTTCAATATATCGTGATATTTTGGTGCTGAATTCGTAAATACAGTAATTACAACATAACATTACTGCGTATTGAACTACTTTTTCTGTCAAATGTGTTGTATAACATGATGCTTTGGTGCTTAATTTGTAAAATCATAACTTAATTTGATGTTTAATAGGCTTTTCCTTAATCCCTCCTTATTATCCAAGATATTCGCTTGTCCAAGGTTCTGCCAGCCCGTTTAGCTTGGATACGTGAGAGACTACTGTATTTTGCAAATAATAAACTGGACATAGGCAATGTTATAAGCACAAGTAAGATATCATTGACTATTTCCATTGAGCAGCGTGCTATAACTGTACTCCAAATTGTCCATTCCCTTTAAGCATGCTGTAAAAAATGATACATTTAACTCTGTGGCTGTTAAATCATTGTTTGGTAGTATTAAAATGAAAAGATTACTGGATCGTTGTCCCTTTACATTTGCATGTTTGACTTTTGCAGATTTAATTTTTTTTAAAATCTCTCAGAATTTCTAGATCATTTAATGTGACTCTGTGATCGACTTCTTCTGAAAGTTGACCATAGAGTCTTGTTGAATGGTTTTGAGAGTTCTAGAGAGAACACCTCTAGAAATCTCTGGATCCTCCATTATGGTTCTGTGTTTTATGATTCCTAGAGAAGTGCCATCTCAGATTTGAAAAAAGATTATTCACATCTTTTCCACTTTAATGTAGGTTCTGTGTGTTGAGACGATCCCTAGGATTTGCAGGCACACGGGAGTTGGGGGGGGGGTCACACACGAACGCACTCTCTCTATAGTATAGTGATAACATGTTTAATTGGCTACAGACTATCCGGTTTTGATGCTAGTAAGGAAAAAGTGTGTGAAATCAAATTGATTAAATGTCTAGGAAACATTCGAAGCTTGAACAGAAGTATGGCACACTACAAATTTTGTTGCACTTACTAGTGATTTTATTCATATTTGGATGTAGAATGGCCTTTGCTACTTCATTTTAATATAGTAGTTACAGGCCAGGCTTTTGACAGTTACACAGGAAGCTGCTTGGTATGTTTTCTGAGGCCATTCCCTTTGTTCTGATAAGATGATGCTGAAGTTCTTTTAGTTATTTTCAAATAGTATGAGATGATGCTGTTGCCATGTTTACGTTAAGCCATTTTGGATGAATACAGTGTTTGCTTCAATTATCCATATATCCACTGGATATATATTTTTTAAAATTAATAATATAATGAGTTGAGGGCAAGCATCGTTTGAGCATTGGAATATGACACTGGAGACCAGAATTTGAATTCTGACTCAGCAATGAAATCACGCTCTCAGACTTAGGGGAAGACAATATCAAAACACATTTGAATAAATCTTATATAGACCTTGTATGATTCCTTGTGATATAGTAAGTTGCTAACTTACAGAGAATGTGAAGTGCAAATTTTGTTATGTTCTCTTTGGCGTATTTAAGACCCAAGAGAAGCATTTTAAAGAGCAGGAAGTAGCCAGAGAACACCTCTTGCACAGGATAAGCTTTTGAAAAGATCTAAATAATTGTGAGAGGGAGGCATGATAAAACTGCCCAGGCATTTTGAGTAAAAATGAAAAAAGCAATTAAACTAAAAATAGTAAATGCAGTTCTAAAAGGAACAGTGAGGTCTGTGTAGCAGAGAGGAGAATACGGGAGTTTTAAATGTAAGCAGCCATGGTATTGGTACTAGATAACTTTAACTGAACACAGGAAATGCCGGCTAAACATACATAGGATTCCAGTTTTGTGCGCGCCTGTCAAGAGGCATAGTTTATGAAAAGGAATATAATTTATCCCAAGACATACTCATTTGGTGGCTCTTTATAGTTTAACATCAAGTGGTCGTGTAAATTTGTAAACTCTGTAGACTAGAGCAGGGGTTCTCAAACCTTTTTTAGCTGTGGAGCCCTTTTTGAAGTAAAAGTTTCTCGTGGAGCCCCAAGAAATATTTATATATTATATATAATGTATATATATCGGGCATGAGGAAACTTTTTGACACATTGTGTTTTAAAATTTGACAGGCCGGGCCAGTGGCAGATGGATGGAGAGTGTGTAAACTAATTGAAAGAAACATGAACAAATTCCTATGCAAATTGCATGTATATCATTTGTAGTGCGAAAAAGAAAACAAGAACAATACAATATTTTAAATGAAGAACAATTTTCACTAACAAACTTAATGGTATTTCAGTGGAAGACCCCAGGGGCCATCCTGTTCTACCACCTTTCCGCCATGTAGGAAAAGCACAATCAAAGCACCCCCAATGAATAGCCATCCAGCCTTTGTAAAGATTATAGTAATGGGAGCAACCTAGAGGCCATCAAATCCAACCCCCTTCTGCCATGCAGGAAAAGCACAATCCAAGCAACCCCTAGGTGTTGGGAGGGAAATAGGGTTTGGGCAAGGGAGGGCAAGAGAAAAAGGCTTTTCAGCTTGTTCTAGTAATGTGGGCTGATCAGTATCACGTGAACATACAAAGGCAGGTAAAGTGAGAATACTTCTTAGTGCAGTTCTTGTGAATATGTACTGAGACTGTGACTAAGAGAAGTCTCCAGGGCTGTGTAAGGACTTACTAAAATACTGAATTATCCTCCCATTCTTTCTAGTAGCAACCCAGAAAGGCTGTCTGGTATTGAGGATGGCTTCTTGAGAAAGATTTAATTTATTATAAGCTACCTTTCCCCGGCAGTGAGACCCAAGGCAGATGGGAAAATACTGATCTAAAATCAGCCCCCTGATACTCCAGGGAGCTGGTGGTGATGAAGCGAGTGAAACGGATGCTAGACCACCGTTGGTGTAGAACTTGCAGCGAATCCGACCAAGCACGGTCTAGAGCTCATTTAAAAGTCTATTCCACAGCAATGAAGGCGGCAGAAAAGTTCTTTATAGCTGCTAACATTGCATCTGCAAAGAACCACCCAAGAGAGCTGTTTCGAGTGGTAAAAGGAGTTCTAAACTCTGCCCAGCCAGGTATTCCTGACCAATCGGCAGCTCATTGTGATGAGTTTGCTAGGTTCTTTGCAGATAAAGTTGCTCAGATCCATTCTGCTTGGACACCAGTGTTAATGCAGTCTCCGTGGATGTAACTGAGTCATCTGCTTCTCCTTGTTTAATGGATTCTTTTCAGCTTGTATAGCCCAAGGACGTGGACAAGATCTTGGGAGAAATAAAGGCAACCACTTGTTCTCTAGACCCTTGCCTGTCCTGGCTAATAAAATCAGGCGGGGGGGGGGGGGGTGAAGGTGCTGGTGAATGCCTCCTTGATCCAAGGCAGAATGTTAATTAGTTTCAAGGAGGCAGTAGTAAGACCTCTATTAAAGAAATCAGCACTGGATCCCACTCAACTGAACAACTCCTGGCCAATATCAAATCTCCCCTTCCTGGGCAAGGTTCTAGAGATGGTGGTAGTCTCTCAACTCCAAAGCTTCTTGGATGAAACTGATTATCTGGATCCATTTCAGTCTGGTTTCAGACAGGGAGAGTGTGTCCCTGTTGGTTGTCTTGGATCTCTCAGCACCTTTCAATACCATCGGCCATGGTATCCTGAGCTGGCTTTCTGGGATGGGATTAGGGGGCACTGTTTTACAATGGCTCCTGTCCTTTATGGAGGATTGGACCCAGATGTTGGTGCTGAGGGACACCTGTTTGACTCCCTGGCCGGTGGTCTGTGGGGTCCCTCGGTTCAGTTCCATCCCCTATTCTGTTGAACATTTACATGAAACCATGGGGAGAGATAATCCGGAGTTTTGGAGGTTGGTGTCAAATTTATGCCGATGACACCCAACTCTTACTCCTTTCCATGCAAAGCCAAGGATGCTGTCCTGGTCCTAATCCAATGCCTGTCATCAGTAATGGACTGGATGAAGGCTAACAAGTTTAAATTAAATCCAGACAAGACAGAGGTACTCCTGGTCAGTCGGAAAGTAGATCAGGGGATAGGGTTACAGCCTGTGCTGGATGGGGTAACTGCCCTGAAGACACAGGTTCGCAGCTTGCTGACGCTGGAACTCCAGGTGTTGGCAGTGGCTAGGAGCATCTTTGCAAAATTGAAGCTTGTGCGCCAGCTGCGCACGTACCTTAAGCTGCGCACGTACACCAGACTTGGCCATGGTAGTCCACGCCTTAGTCACATCCCGTTTGGACTACCACAATGCTATCTAAGTATCACTGCCTCTGAGGATAGTTTGGAAGCTTCAACTAGTTTAGAGATCGTCAGCCAGGTTACTAACTGGACTGTCATATAGGGAGAGAACTACTCCCATGTGACTGCAGCTCCACTGGCTGCCGGTCCGCTTCCGGACTAAATACAAAATGCTGGTTATTACCTATAAAGCCCTAAATGGTTTGGGCACAGGCTATTTGACTAACCACATTTCCGCACGTAAACCAACACGGGTGCTGTGATCTACAGAGGAGGCCTTGCTCTCGGTCCCTCCGCTGTCTCAAGCGTGGTTGGTGGGGACGAGAGAGAGGGCCTTCTCTGTGATTGCTCCACACCTCTGGAACTCCCTCCCTAAAGAAATAAAAATGGCCCCTTCTCTCTCTCTCTCTCTCCTTTAAAAAACTCTTGAAAACCCATCTTTGTGCTCTAGCCTATGGAGAGGAGGAGGACTAGAGCCTCTTAATATACAACCTCCTTTTAATACTGGAAATCCACCTGGACTCTGTTGGCTGAAGCAAACCATTTTATATCTTAATGCATTTTAGTTGTTTAGCTATTATTACGATGTAAATATGTATAATGAGGTTTATTATGTTTTTTAATTATTCTTTTCTATTTGGTTTGTTTTTATTATGAGATTGAATGTTTACCACTTTCTGTTTGGAAACCGCCATGAGTCCCCTCTGGGAGCTAGGGCAGGTTATAAATAAAATTAATAATATTATTATTAGTAGTAGTAGTAGTACTACTACTACTATTAAAATAATAAAACGTTAAAATCATCTCATATATATATATATATATATATATATATATATATATATATATATATAAAAGAATTAAAAAGAAATGCCTTTTTAAGCTTCTTAATATTAAAAAAAAAAACCTCTCTGGTCAGTATTCCCTTTTTGGTAAATATGAAAATGTCTTATTGTGAAGCTGGATTGAAGCCATTTTTAATGTATGTGTGTATTTGTTTTAAACAAACTAATTATTGTTGCCAGATTGGTGGTTCAGCAAGTCCAGATAATTCATTAGAATCTAATTGGATGCTTAAATACAATTTCAAACCAGCATTGAAGAAAGTGGTTTTGCTTTGTAGATGACTACAGTGAAACCTCTACTCTCAAGAGTGTCCCAACCTAAGAGCATTTTGAGTTAAGAGCTGCTGGCCCATCTAGGTTTTGCTTTGACATTAAGAGCAGTACCAGGAGCTAGTACCAGAGGAAGCGCTAGCACTTTTTGGAAGGTAATGGAAATGCAAGTTAGCTAGGAAAAGTCAAGGAAATTGTGGTTATGATAGCTCCCAACTATCTGAAGAAGTATCTCATTATAAATGAACCTGCCCAGGTTTTGAGATCCTGTTTCTCTGCATTGATTATTATAATACATAATTTTGCTAGACCCTGCAATAAGTTATTGAACAGGTTGCATTCAGCGTTCTGATTTTATTTTTGTCAACTTTTGTACCTAACAGTTTCACTGTTCTTTCTATCATCCATTGCAATTTCTTTGGGATTTTTTTCTATAGATAATCTCTTTTGCATTCCTCCCTGACAGTGTCACTGGCTTCAGTCCAAAGTTCCTCTGGCTGCTAGTCAAAAGTCAAAGTTGACAGAAATAAAGTCAGAACGCAGAATGCATACACACACACACACACACACACACACACACACACACACACACACACACACACTTTGGATAGCATAGGGAAGGGTTAACACCCCTGTCGTGTTTGTTTTTCTCTCTATGGCTCTGTTAAGAAGATTTCACCTCACTTTTCGTACCTGTGATAATTGGATTTTGAAAAAATGGCTTGTTGTGGAAACAAGGATTGGTGATAAAGCATAAGTGGATAAGCCACCTTTTCCCCATGATCACTCTTTCAGGAGTTAATGTAAATTCCCTTCCTTAGGGGTAGATTTCTCTCACTTCCTGTTGCCTCACCCCCGTTCTTAGCTATGAGTTGTTTGTGTCTTGGTGACAGCCTGTATATATTTATAACTAGCTTGGTAACATAGTGATGCACGGGTTATTTGATAAAGGCATTATTTGCCTTTGATTGTTAGGTATTCTCAGTTTGGAATGGGTGAACTACAATTCCTAGTATCATGGGTCAATCCTCTCCAAACCCTGCCAGTATTCAAAGTTTGGGTCTGTGTACCAAGTGTGGTCCAGATCTGTTGTTGGCTGGTCATCACCTGGCTGCAGTGCTCTCTGGATGGGGGTGAACTACAACTCCCAGATTTCCGGGGCAATTGTCCGAAAACATCTGTCAGTATCCATAGCAGGCAATGTTGAGTCTATGTGCTAAGTTTGATTCAGATCCGTCGTTGGCTGGGTTCAGTGCTCTTTGGATGCAGGTGAACTTCAGCTCCCAAAATCAAGGCCCATTCCCACAAACCCCTGCAGTATATTCAGTTGGTCATGAGGCTTCTCTGTTCAAAGTTTGGTCCCGGTCCATTGTCGGTGGTGGGGGGGGGGGGGTCACTGTTTCTCTGGATGCAGGTGAATTATAACTCCTTTCCCCCCCCAAATTTGTCCAATATGCTCTTTTGGTTATGGGGGCTCTGTGTGCCAAATTTGGTCCTGGTCCATCATCAGAGGGGTTCGGAGTGCTCATTCATTGCAGGTGAACTATAAATCCCAGTACCTACTACTCCCAAGGAGCCCCAGTAAAAAGTCTATAATTACAGTGATGGATGAAACCTTTGGGGGGAAAATTGAACAGTTCGAAGCTATTAGTGTCACAGAGTCACTTTGGTTTAGTCTGGGAGTTATATTCACTGGAATAAAGTGTACTTAGTAGTATTGCTAAGTAGTAGTGCTATTTAAAGTAAATGACTTAAAGTAACCAAGAAGCCTCTCTTCCTGCTCCCCAATATACATACCATACATTTGTTGGGGTTATGCTTGGGAGGAGAATGGTAGGCAGGAGATACATTTTTCCTCCTGTGTCAGCCAGAGCTGTGTTAAATGAAAAGCTTGCAAATAAGGCCTACAGTTGTTGATTTTTTAAACACAGCTGCTCTCTATCCTGTGCCATGCAAAGTAAAGCTTCCAAGTAGCGTTTATCTGCTTTTGTGATATTGCAAAAATGGCCTTCAGTCAGATTCCAACTACTGCCTTGCTGCTGATTTTGTAATTACACATTCTCTAACACTCTGAAGTGAGTCATAGAAAATGTTCATAAGTCAGTTAAAAATTCTGCTATAACTTACTATCATATAAGTAACTAGCTGTGCCCGGGCACGCGTTGCTGTGGCTAGGACTTAATTTTTCTTTTCTTTTTGTTGTATGAACGTAGAGGCGTGGATGAGAGGTTGTGTTGTCAATTTTCGAGGTTGTGGGGCATTTAGTTTAGTCGTTTTGTCCGGTGCCATGATTCCATTACCCTTTTATATATATAGATGGAAAATTATTTTTAAGAGGATAGTTTTTAACAAGTTGTGGCTTGATGTAAAACTCCCAGTTTGGCTTTGTTCTGTGGCTGCCACTAGTTCATAAGTGTAAACTCAAATTGTACTACAAGACATCTGAGCTACTAATGAGATAATATGCACAAGCTGTTACAGTATATTTTGATTTCAAGTGGAAGTAATAAAGGGAACAAATCTCTGAAAATATTGAAGCACGTTTGAAATGAGAAAAAGTTCTAAAGCCCTACATGCCACATAAACAAATACAACTCCTTGTACTATATAATAAAGAGTACATTAGGCTTTATAGCTAGTGTAACAACTTGAATGATTATTCAGGTACTTTCAGATAACCTAATAACTGAGTTTCATTCTGAAAGACAGAATGAAATACATTGTAGTTTTTAGGCTTGGTCTCATACATTTGACTTTGACTGAAACATTGTCAAATGTTATCTGTTCAGATGATGTTATCAACTGAATGATTCAAATAGATTTAGTGGGTTGTTTTGTAGAGGAATACTACCAAAAACCTACTTGAACATTGCCAAAAATGTACATAGTACTTGACCAATGTTTTCCTCAAACTGCTACTTTGGAAAACTTTAGATTTGCTTTCTCTCCCATGTGCAAAATGACTAAATATGTAAGGATAAACATAAATTGCATTTTTTCTAGGGGAATAATAGCAGGAAATGAAAATGTCTGCATATTTTTAAATGGTGCAGAAATGGAAAATATTTTTATGGCAGTCCATTTGAAACACTGCATTTTTTGAAATATTCCTTATTTTTCTTTATAAGTTTGAGAGATGTTGGCTTATCCTTTCAGTAGGTTTCTGTAAGAATGTGAGGTATAGACAAATGCTGTACATTTAAAAATAAGCATATTGTGGATACCAGTTAAAGTTCTAAAAATCATTGGTAATTGTTATTGTTTCTTCCTGCTTGATGGCTTTTAAATATCTGTTAAATGTGTACTTCTTGTATAATTGAACATTTTCTCTGCAGACTTTTTTCTGTTTATCTCATGCTCAATATTGTGAGGTGGTGAATAGCAATATTTCACCCATATTTTAACCTGCTACAGTTATTGCTAGAAACATTTAAATGTTGAATTAGATCCTGAATTACCCTTCTGTTTATGAAAGTGACCAATTTAATTGTGACTGTCATTAGTAGAAGATTTTTTTTTTGCTAGCTACTTCTGTCAGTGCTGTGGTAGTGTATTTTTTATTTGTTTATTTGTCTTTACTTTTGAGAGAGGGGAGGGGGAGTTCACGCATGAGCAAGCACAGCCTGCAGGAGGAAAGGAAATGAGCAGAAATTGTATGCCCAGCCCTTCTTCTGTCAGCAAGAGCATCTTGACAAGATCAGAAACAGAAGCATTCTTGAATTGAACCACTTTTCCCCCTCCATGTCCTTTTCTAGATGTATGCAAGACATATATTTGTGTGCATCCCCAGAAGGTATCTTGGTGTTTCCTGGGCTGGATATGTTTAAACAAAAATGTGATTCCTGCCTGTTTTACAAACATTTTGTTCGATAATTCATTTGAAGTACATTTATGTTAGTGAGTCTGCTAAGACTTGAAGTTAGGCAGTCTATAAGTCAGTTTTGGAATATTCATAATTTTTGAATATTTAGTTGGATTGACTTTGTAAGTGTTATTATTTTTTGTCATTCAGATAAAGAGCAGTTGACAGTTACATTTTCTGTAACACCATGTTTTGTATGAATATGCAATGAAGCTGTCCATGCAAACTCAGATGTAATGCTTTTACCTTCAATTTGCAATCCACATATTTGTGAAATAATTTTGCTCTAATCTTTAGGGTTTCTTTGCCAAAGAGTGTTTGTTCGTTTAAAAGTTAGTTTGGAAAATATAAATATAATAGTATATTTACAAAATCACTTTCTTGAGTTGTAAAATCACAAAGCTCTATACTCAGTATGGTTATAGACCATTTTTAAGGTAATGACTCATGTACGGAGGAGGAGTTGTTTAAAGCTACGGACAATGTGGTCGCTGTTGCCCACTTTTGGTCTAAAACTATTTAGCTGCTTGTGATTTCTTTATTTTTTTTTCACTTTTAAACTTATTTATTGTGCAGTGCTTTTGACAACAAATAAATAAATAAATAAATAAAGGTAATGACTCCATACTTTGTTTTTTTTCTTGTACTAATGCAACTGAAATGACAGTATAGACTTTGCAAATCTTAACTTCAAACAATATGACTTAATATGATTGTTATTTACTTACTGCATACAAATTCATCCAAGCAAATATGTCTTAAAATGATGGCTATGCAAGTATACATTTTAAAACTCTGGTTATAGTTGCTAGGAAAATACCTATTATTCATTCATGAATATTCTTTCTGCTGGAAAAAAATCAGTTGCTTGAGCTATAAGAAGCTTTGAAAGTTTTGTTTCTTTCCTTCTATATGTCTAAAGTTTCCCTGTATTGTGACTCTGTTCTAATGGGAAAAGTTGAATTTGGGAAAAATAAGAACGCTGTAGGTACCATTTAAAAATTTAAAATTCATTGGTGATTGTTGTTACATTGGTGATTGTTGTTACATGATTGATTGGTGATTCTTCCTGCTTGATGTTTTTTAGATGATTCTTAAAGGTGTGATTATTGTACAATTTAACATTTTCTCTGCAGATCTTTTCTATTTATCTCATACTCAGTATTGTGAAGTGTTGAATAGCAATATTTCACACTTATCTTTCTTTATCTGCTGCAGTTATTATTTGAAACATTTAGACTGAACAGGAACATGTAGTGTTCTTGTTCAGTCTAAACTAGTTTGGTTCTCCATTTTGTTGCTGTTGTTATTGCTGTTGTTTGTGCCTTCAAGTCATTTCTGACTTGTAGAGAACCTAAGGTGAGCCTATCAAGGAGGTGGAATGACAGAATTTATTCAGAGGGGTTTCGCCCTTCCTTTCCTCTATGGAACGTAACTTGCTCAAGATAACAATTTTCATGGCGAAGTGGAGATTCAAATCCTATGTTCTCCCAGTGTTCTTGTTCCAGCAGTCAAACTACTACCCTGTTTCCCCGAAAATAAGACAGGGTCTTATATTAATTTTTGCTCCCAAAGATGCACTAGGTCTTATTTTCAGGGGATGTCTTATTTTTCCATGAAGAAGAGCTCACATTTATTGTTGAACAACAAAATGAACATTTATTATATACTGTAAAGTAGTTGTCATCACAAACCAGCATAACCAGACAAACTATGAATCCTATCAAGAATTTCTTGTTACTACCATTATTTACATGTGCAACAATCTATGGTACCTCTTGCAGTTTAGGTTTCACAAGGTTTCCACGCTGATTTCTCTCTATTCTAGTTTCAATGTAGTCATGAATGATGAATAATATAATATACTATAATAATAATATGATAATATAATAATAATATAATGATATACAATATATTAATGAGATAATATAATAATAGGATATAAAAATAACAGAATATGATAATAATATGGTATTAATAGGATAATATAATAATGGGATATAATAACAGAATAGCATAATAATATAATAATAGAATAATAGAATGGAATAGAATGATATAAAATATATTAATAGGATAATATAATATGGAATATAATAATAAAACAGAATATGCTAATAATAATAAAATAATAATATGATAATATAATAGAATAATAGTATAGAATATAATGATATAAAATATATTAATAGGATAATATAAAATAGAATATAATAACAGAATAATATAATAATATGAAAATATAATAGAATAATAATAGAATAATAATATAATGATATAATAATAATAGAAAAAATATAATATAATGATATAAAATATATTAATAGGATAATATAATAATGGGATATAATAATAGTAACAGATATGATGATAATAATATGGTAATAGAATAATAGTATAAAATAATCAGTTTCATGGCATAGGATTGGAATAAGGATGAGAGGAGAATCCCTATGCGTCCTGTACCTTTAAGAAACAGAAAGAGCAGGAAAGCCCTCTTCCTTCCTTCCCTCCCACCCTCCCTTGCCCTGGCTCCAGGAGCCAATCAGAAGCCATGGGGGCAAAGGGAGCAGGGCCAGGAACGGAGCCTTCTCTCCGAAGGAAGAAACGGCAGCGCAGCAGCAGCCACGGAGGCTGGGGAACAGGCAAGGCAAGGCAAGGCCAGCAAGCACTTTCCCTCCCTCCCTCCCTCCGGTGTGTATGAATGAGTGCTGCTTCTGCCCTGCAGCCATGCTTCCCAATGGAACTCTGCTGCAGCCTTAATTGCTAGGTCTTACTTTCAGGGGAGGCCTTATATTTGGCAATCCCCCCAAACCCCTGCTAGGTCTTATTCTTTGGGGAGGTCTTATTTTCGGGGAAACACGGTATGTCATGCTGGCTATCTGTACTGATAAAGGAAGACAAAAATAGTATTTCCATACTTTATATATTTACTAGCTTGGGGACCCGGCAGTGCCCGGGTTATTAGTAGACGGCATTGAGTTGTTTGGGGATGTGAGGAAATATCACTTAAGTTTGGTCCAGATCCGTCATCAGCTGGGTTCAATGCTGTCTGTATAAGGGTGAACTACAACTCCCAGAGCCAAAGGTCAATCACCCCAAAACCCTGCCTGTATGCAGTTTGGCATGATAGGGCTGTGTGCCAAGTTTGGTCCAGATCCGAAGTTGGTTGGGTTCAGTGCTAACTATATAAGGGTGAACTATAACTTCCAGAGCTAATGGACAATCACACCGAAACCCTGCCTGTATGCTCAGTTGGACATGATGAGGCAGTGTGCCAACTTTGGTCCAGATCTGAAGTTGGCTGGGTTCAGTGCGGTCTATATAAGGGTGAACTATAACTCCCAGAGCCAAAGGACCTAGCAACCCGAAAGATAGTTCCATTTATCAAGTAGGAAATAAGGTACCACTTATAAAGTGGGGAGGCAAATTTAACTAATTTACAACGTTGGAATGAGGAAGTACCATCACAGTGGATGATGAAGCAGCTGCTCCCGCCTGTGGCCAGAATCGAACATCCCCTCAGGAGAAGGCTAAATTGCCTCTGTGTGTGTCTCGGTTCTATGTGTATATAGGCATTGAATATTTGTCCTATATGTATATAATGTGATCTGCCCTGAGTCTCCTTCGGGGTGAGAAGGGCGGAATATAAATACTGTAAATAAATAAATAAATAATGTTGCCTAAGTACCTGACATTGCCTGGGTTCATTTGGTAAGGATATATATTAGAAATAGGCATTGTTGGATTTTGGATTTTAAGAATAAAGCCATTAGAAAGTGCAGAACCATATAAACAGAACTCTCTCTCTCTCTCTCTCTCTCTCTATATATATATATATATATATATATATAAATAAACCAGATCACATTATATACATATAGGGCAAACATTCAATGCCCGTATACACACAGAACCGAGACAGAGGCAATTTACATTTGCCTCCCCACTGTATAAGTGGTACCTTATTTCCTACTTGATGTGGTGCTACTTCCATCAGCCCAAGACCAACCTATTTACATACTTGCCGCCTTAGCTTGTTGAAGGAGAGTGCTGTATCCAAAAGACCCAGGCAAAAGCTGCCCTGTTTGGAACCATGTTGAACAGGGAAGATGGCCCCCTCTTTTGCGGCCTAGCAGAATGGAGCCATCCTGTAAGGCCTGAAACGTGTTAGCAAAATGATCAAAGGAGGGTGGGATTGGGGCTTTGGGGGCTAGAAGTGTTCATAAGCATGAAAAGGCATCATTAAAAAGATAATAACGATGTTCTCTGCTGTCTTTTGAAGAAAGTAGGGCCTTACAAAGAAGTTGAAAGCTGCCTTCTTTAGAGCAATGCTGAGGAAGCAAGATGGCATCTTCTTTTTAGGCCTAGCAGCATGGGGCCAGCCTGGAAGGCCTTAAACATGTCAGCAGAGGCGCCAAAGGGGCCCAGTGGTGGGCGGGTAAGGTGTGTGTGTGTGTGTGTGTGGGGGGGGGGGGAATAAAAGTTTTCATAATAACAGCAAAGATTAAAAAGATAGTCATTTTTTCTCTTCAGTCTGTTGTGGAAAGTACTGTCTTACCTTGTAGAAGGACAGTTCTGGCAATGACCCAGGCAGAAGCTGTCTTCTTTAGAACAATCTTGTGGAGGCAAGATGACGTCCTCCTTTTGGGCCTAGCAGCGTGGGGCCAGCCTGGAAGGCCTTAAACATGTCAGCAGAGGGGCCAAAGGGGCCCAGTGGTGGGTGGGTAAGGTGGGGGGGGGGAATAAAAGTTTTCATAAAGACAGCCAAAACCATCCTTAAAAAGAAAAATTTAAAAGATAGCCATTTTTTCCTCTTCAGTCTGTCGTGGAAAGTACTGTCTTATGACCCAGGCAGAAGCTGCCTTTTTTGGAGCAATGTTGAGGATTAAAACATAATTATTTTCCATCATGAGTTGGATTAAGAATGCTGTGAATGTGTGAGTGAACTGTAATTCCTAGCACCAAAAGTTTTTTATTATCAGTATGCACAGTTGGCCATGTTGGGTCTATTTGGTCCCGATCCGTTGTCAGTGGGTTCATGGGTCCTAGGGGTTATGTGTGTCAAGTTTGGTCCAGGTCCAGCCTTCCTGGTGGTCCCAGTGGTGTTTTTGATTACAAAAGTGTAGGCCGAAGGCTGTTAAGTGTACCAAAGCTAGCATCGTTCTGAGGAGAGAGAGTAGGCCGAACGAAGCCTGCTGGTAGTAGTTTTTGCCTCAGGAGTCCCAGTGGCCTGTGAAAGTGGCGGCCAATCAGAAAGATGGCCCATATTCCGGCCGACCAATCAAAACGCTGGCACATACACCGCTCGACCAATCAAAACGCTGGCACAAACATACAAACATTAGATAGATATAGATGATATATTTACAAATGTTTGTCACCAATAAAAATGTGCTCTTATTATTGCCACGTGGCTTCAAAACTTATATATAGTGACTCCATCTAGGTTTTTCTTATTTTGAGTAGGGTTTGCCTTGCTTTCCCCTGCAACTGAGAGAATGTGACTTTCCCAAGGCCTCCCCCTAGGATTCCATAGCTGACCAGGGATTCTCCTAGAGACCGAAGTGGATGCTCAAAGCAAGAGTGTGTCTTATCCAACATAAACCGGCCGGCAGAATATTGTATAAGTGAAAATGATGGATAATAAGGAGGGATTAAGGAAAGGCCTATTAAACATCAAATTACATTATGATTTTACAAATTAAGCACTGGAAACATCAGGTTTTACAACAAACTGACAGAAAAAGCAATTCAATACAAAGGAACGTTATGTAGTAATTACTGTATTTACGAATTTAGCACCAAAACATCTCAATATATTGAAAACATTGACTACAAAAACATTGTCTACTAAAAGGAAGACTGCGTTGGATAATGCAGAACATTGGATAAGTAAAGGTTGGATAAGTAAGACTCTACTGTATATCATACTTTCTCTTTCTAAGATTCCATAACAGCTTAAAATTGGTTGGAAGTGAATTTCCAGTGAACCATCAATAACTCATACCATTTGCACAGTGGAATTTCAAAGGCTGCATATATTTAAAGCACATTTTATTTGTGCCATTGTATTACTAAAAGATATACAGTAAAATCCCGCTCGTTTGAGCCCCGCTCGTTCGAGCCTCCGTGCAATCCGAGCAGGTGAACCCTGGCGTGCGTGTTGCTAGGTAGATAGTAAGCTACCTAGCAACACGCAGGGGGCACCTCCCAAGGGGCGAGCACCCCGTGCGTGTTGCTAGGTAGCTTGCTTTCTACCTAGCAACATGCACGCCTGACTCCTTCGCCGTGCCGGGCACCGGTGTTGCCGGCCCCGGCGTGACGGAGCCGAGGCACGGGCGGGTGGGTGGGTGAACGGGGAGGGCTTTTGCGGCCCTCCCCCTTCACCCACTCAATGGAAGTCTCCCCTCCGTTGGAAGGCAGCATGCATTCGGAGGGGCTGCAGGCTCCTCCGGATTCATGCTGCCTCCCAATGGAGAGGTCTCCCCTCCGTTCGAAGGCAGCATGGATCCGGAGGGGCTGCAAACTCCTCCGGATTCATGCTGCCTCCCAATGGAGAGGTCTCCCCTCCGTTCGAAGGCAGCATGCATTCGGAGGGGCTGCAGGCTCCTCTGGATTCATGCTGCCTCCCAATGAAGAGGCCTGGTAATCCGAGTCATCCGGTTGACTGAGCTGAGGTCCGCCCGTTTGACTCGGACTACCGGGGTTCTACTGTATGAGTAAGTTACAGTAAATATGAAAACCATGTTTATTGATGTCCATTTTCTTCTCTCATCAGTATAGTGGTTATCACCTATATTTATAATCAATTATGGGATTAATGTTCCCAAAGATGTTTCTCCTCAAGGAGCATAGTGTCTGGACATGTCCATCTTGCCTGGGATGTCAGAGAGAGCCTTCCTCAGTATTTGCTAGAGCTGACAGAGAAAAAGGGGCAGGTGTCACCTCTGCAGTCAGTTCAGTGGCAGAACATTGTAGAATGATGTGCTTCTTGTAACTGTTATCTCCTTCCTATATGTGCAATTGTGAAATGTAGTTGCACTTGCTATAACTGCAGGATTTGAGACCCGAGTGCTGTGGTTGCATCTGAGATCTGTTTATATTTCTCATTCAGTACTCATGATTCTTCTCTGCTTTCTTTGTGAATTACACTAATTCAGATTCTTCTATGGGACATTCCAAAGCGGAGTGATTTTTTGGCTGATGACAGCCCCCCCCCCCCCCCAAATACCTGTGCATGCATCAGCCAATTTTCAGTTCCTTTTCATGTTCCAGATCAGCAGCATTACTAAGAATGCTGTCTCTCCTTTTCTTTAGCTTCATTAGCATATAGTTTATAGTGCATATAGAACATATAGTGTGTTTCTTGTAACCCAGTTAACACATAAACTTGTAGTCTTGGAATGTTTATAAAGTTTAAATCTTAATTCCAAATAATTCTTATTCATGTATATCCTAAGTGTGCATATTGTGTATAAGGCGACAGATTTAATCCTTGACATTTTTTATTTAAAAGATCAGGTAACGCGCAATATGAAATATGTCCCTTGAAGAGTTACTGTCAGTTAGACTAGGAATTACTAGACTAATTGGGCAAATAGTCTGAACTAGTATAAGTAAGCATCCTGTCTATGTCAGCATTATCCAGGAACAACAAATGATGAAAAAACTTATAAATATCCAGTTTACCCATAGTAATTGGAAGTGTTATGTATGTGAACACCACAGGCTTTGATCCTCTTTCAGACTACTTTGAGAGACTCTGATAGTACAGTAGGAGGAAACTAGTATCTGCTTCTGTTGTAACACTGCGGTATTTAAGAGCTATCAGTAAATCTGGCTATGGAGATAAAAATATTACATAATTGATCTCTAAATAATGTATAATCACCACACAGTATGATAGTTAACTGTGGGGGCGGGTATAGCCACATAATATATATTTCATTTAGAGAAAACCTTGAGATGAATATTTAACCAGAATCTGTTTGTGAGACAATTCTGACGTAAGTCCAACATGGAATTAGACATGTTTAAGCCATTTGAAACCAGTGAACTTAAACCTTCCTGACTCTACAGTGAATTTAGAACAGTAGTTTATGGTTTTGAATATTGAAGTCTAGCTTCCTGAACTTTAAAAAGCTGGAAATTAAAATAAGCTGCTAGCTGTCATTGTTAAGGAGGATCTGGCCTGAGGCACTCATATGGCAGCATTGGCTAAGTGAGCCTAACAGAGATTGTACTTCCAAGAAATCAACAATTGAATGAAAAACTGCTAGTGACGTAGTTTCTACCACGTGTCCTAGAGTGTCCTAATCTACTACATCTGTGCATGTTTTGGTATCTGCACAGTGGCAGATAGGAAGGTGCTCCAAAGGGTCACCACTACTGCACAGAGAATCATTGGTTGCCCTCTCCCTCTTTGGAAGAAATTTATAAGTCCCACAGCTTTAAGAAAGCTCAGAACATTCTTCAGCATCAATCGCATCTAGCATATTCTTTTTTATACCATCTGGGGGCCCAGGCAGGAAAATCCCACAATATCTGCTTTGAACTCGATTATCTGAGTCCACACTGCCATATATTCCAGTTCGAAGCAGAAAATGTGGGATTTTATTCAGCTGTGTGGAAGGAGCCTGGCAGACAGTATAGTATGACAAAGGACAAACAGACTGAGAGAGAGCTTTTATCCTAGAGCTGTGACTACTGAACACAATGGTTTCACATTAATGTGACATTGGGGGCTGTGCGAATGGTGGGTGGAGTGTGGAGAGATGGGTGTGTTTTTTATGTGTGTTAGGGAAAGGATTTAATTTTGTTGTACAATGGCAAAGTTATTCTGTACTATTAAATAGTTTGTTTTGGGAGGGTATTATTTTCTTTCCTTTTTTGTTTTTTGATTTAGTTTACACTTTACAGCACACAACAGTTCTCATGTGCTACAGAGAATGAGATTTCAATTGAGTTTACAGGGTTTAAGTTAAGCATGTTATTTAGTGGGGGCTAACCTTCTCTTACAGTTGCAATTGTGTAGCACTCCAGATGATAATGGATTGTAGCTTTCAGTATTCTTCACCATTGTCAGCACAGGCTAAGACTGAAGGGAATTGCAAACAAGCTACATTCTGAGGGTTACTCAGTTCCCACCCCTGCCTTAAAACACTACCCTTTCAAGTCTGCAAAATCTAATTATAACAATATTGTTAATTGGCAGGCTTCATAATAATTTTGTTCTGAGGAGTAAAATATTGAATTGGGAATTCTGTTTTTATTTCCTCCCGCTATCCTAGTTTTTATTGAATTGTCCCATTTCTTAATTATTTTGCTGGTGATACTATATGGAAGGGCTTGGAACAGGATTAAAAATTTGGTAAGAACCATCATTTTGACTACCTTTTTTTTTTTTTGACATATCCCAATTCCAATTATTCCAATTACGAATTTGATTGTTTACTTTTTTCCACAAATAGTTATAATTTAATTGAATTATATTGTTTAAATTTTTGGGAATATAAACGCCTAAATATTTTAACTTCTTTTCACCTATTTTATTCCGGAGATGGTCTGTATTTCTTTTAATTCTTTCAAAGTCAGATTTTTATGTAGAATTTGTGATTTTTGAATGTTAATGGCCAACCTTGATAGATTCTCAAATTTCTTTATGGTATGAATAACTTCTTTATAAAAAGTCCACTGGTGATCCCATTAGAACCATGGCATCATCTGCAAATAAGTTTCAAGTCTGCAGAAATAACAAGTGAACGGGGTTGCTGTGAGTTTTCCAGACTGTATGGCCATGTTCCAGAAGCATTCTCTCCTGATGTTTCATCCACATCTGTGGCAGGCATCCTCAGAGGTTGTGAGGTCTGTTGGAAATTAGGCAAGTGGGGTTTATATATCTGAAATGTCCAGGGTGGGAGAAAGAACTCTTGACTGTTTGAGGAGTCCAACAAAGGAGTCCCCCAGGCAGGAAACAGCCAGGCACTGAAGCTGGCTCAATTAAGGTCATTCATTATTAATCAACATGCCAATTGTAACATTCACACTTGTCTCAAACAGACACGACTTCTTTCTCCCACCCTGGAAATTCTACAGATATATAAACACCACTTGCCTAGTTTCCAACAGACCTCACAACTTCTAAGAATGCCTGCCATAGATGTGGGCAAAACTTCTGGAGAGACTGCTTCTGGATCATGACCATACAGCCCGTAATACTCATAGCAACCCAGTGATTCCAGCCATGAAAACCTTTGACAACAGCAAATGAACTGTTGGGGGGGGGGGGGGGAGATAATCGGTCCAAGGCTAAAGTCCCCCACATTTACAAAAATTGGTACTAGCACATATTCTTAGAGGTTTTGGGGAGTATCATTGTCTGGAGAGAATAGGGATCATGATGGATGTTGGAACCCTTGGTAGACTCAAAGATTGCCTCAGCACAATGTATGCCCCTGCAGGCTTTCTTCGCTTCTGTTCTAGGTTTCTTTGCCTAGGTCAAAATATTTCGTTCATAACACTTTGAGCTACAAAGTCCGCATTAGTTGTAAGTGACCCTGAAGTGTAAATGTGACTGAGTTCACTAAATGCTTTCACTTAAAAATCAGAGAGAGGGGGAGTTTTCTAGCATTGTTTTTAGGAGGAGAAAATTGAGAATATTAGAGGAAGACTGAAATTCCTTAAGAATTTTAGATGATCATATCAGATCACTTCCTAAAAGTGATTCTATCAAATAATAATAATAAATCTATTACCTGCTGCTCCCTACAGCTTGAGGCTGGATACATCATCATTAAAACAAGAGATAAAACACTTATTAAAAGATATACAACAATATAGACAGAGTTGAAATACAAGTTCAGATCCACTGAACTTTTAAATTCACATCTTAAAATTGACCAGGTAAGCTTGCCGGAAGGGATGTGTCTTCAGTTGTTTCTTAAATTTTACATACTGGGTATGTGATCTTTAGTTTACAGGATTGTTAAATGTCAAATAAATCCAATATTTAATTTAGTCCCATTACCTTTTTTGTGTGTGTAGCTGTATTTAGTTTAAGTTGAGACTTGGAGCTGCAATCTCATTGGTTTTCAGAAAGGAAAGGAAGAATAAGATGTTAGTAGTTACTGTTATTCTTCAGCAACGTGTCTCTGTACTGAGCTACTAAAACCTAGAGGGATAAAGGGCTATACAGTGTTCCCTCACTACTTTGCGGTACACTTTTCACGGATTTGCTGTTTTGCGGTTTTTCAATAAACTCTAAAAGACTATTATAAATCATAAAAAATTACAATCAACAGCCTAAGGAAGGGAGGAAGGAGAAGCCAAAGGAAGAAAAAAGGAGCCCAAGCGGCAACAGGAGGAGAAGGAGGCGAATTATCAACATGATTGGTTGATAAAGACTTAAAAATAGTGTATAACTACTAAAATAATGTATAAATAGTAAAATAAATATAGCGTCCCTACTTCGCAGATTTTCACTTATTGCGGGTGGTCCTGGAACCTAACCCCAGTGATAAGTGAGGGAACACTGTATATGCTCAAATCTTTCATCCAGAAATCAACTCCAAGTGCCTGACTTCATTTATTCACAGGTCATTGTGAGTATTGTCCCTTATATCTCATGAGAAAACGAACCATTGTGTTATCTTAATACTGTGGATCGCCTCTACACTGTCTCCCATGGTGCCACTTCTAACATTTTTGAATGCCTTAGTGAAAAAATGGTGGTGGCTGGTACAATTGGCCCTCTGAGGTTGCACTGGCTGTTTGGTCCTCTCTGCAGAATGACCATCAACTTTTCCAGGGGCTATATGAAAATCCATAGTTTTGGCCCCAAAACCTCCCAACTTATTCATGAGGTCAACTTGTACCGGAATGTATACAACATTCAGAGGTTTATAATGTGGAACCTCTTATTGCTGTTTCTTTTCAATAAGACTACTGTGTAGTAAAGTGTAGCTTAGTTGTTATTCCATAAATATTTATATGCCTGTTTTTTTCTTTTCTTACTTTTTAAGTACTTAAAGTGATCATGTAGCAACAGCATGGACCTGAGCAGTTGCCTGACAGTACCAGAACTTTACACTAACCCTGGTGTACAATATGCCACTATGTCACTTTTTCTTATTATTTCAAACATTAGACTGAAAGGTCAAACTGTGCAAGTGGTACTCATAAAAATATTAATAAAATTATTCCTGATAACTGAAATTATGGATTGTTAGCATATTGTATGAATACTGAAAGAATCCTAACAGTTTCCTCTTCTTCACAGGTGGTATGGTCAAGAGAAAGATTACAATGTTCTAGTCATGGACCTTCTTGGACCAAGTCTTGAAGATCTCTTCAACTTCTGTTCTCGCAGGTTCACAATGAAAACAGTACTTATGTTAGCAGACCAGGTATGTAGACTTGCAAATGTTTTATCAGGAAATACTGCAGTGCCTTAAAGTTAGATTTACTTCATTTTTCCAAGTAGGTCAGACAGCACAGCTTGATATTAAATGTACTCTAGTGAATATTTGACCCAGATAGAAGCAACAAAGCAAATGATAAAGGCAGTTTAGGTGCAAGACACAAAAGTAGTACAAAAATATTTAATGGAGCTATACAAGTAAATGTAGTAGGTTTTGGCTTCATGTTTGCAGGCTTCATATTATATGTTTCCTCTGCAGGAAGTTCTACGGTTCTGTCTGCCTCTGGATAGGACTACTGTAAGACTTCCAAAGCCAAAGTATTATTGTAGACTTAACATGTATACTGAAATATATGTTGAGGTCAGGGTTTGGACAAAGTTACTGCTATGCTCTGTGGGTAATTTGGGAATAAAAGGATCATGCAGCAAAAAAAAAATCTCCTTTTAAAAATGCATAAAGGGAATATGCTTGAGAAGGATAGGATCTGTTCATTTGAGGGATTGCAATTGGAAAGGGGAATTAATTTCATTACTGATTTTATTGTTTTTTTTACTTTTCTACCAATACAGATGAGGAAAAATAATGTGAATGCAGCATGATAAAGAGGGGGTGAGGGGAGGAAAAAGATCAAGGAAAGCAACCTCCCTCTTTTAGGGATCCAGCACAAAGGCAGTGAGAAGAGGCAGAGGCACAAAGTTCCCTTGCCCAGACTGGATAAAGAGGCAGCCCTCCCTCCTTTTCATTTTCTTTGTCAGCCCGAATGGAGATCAACAGCAAGAGGTTTGGGGCCCTTGAGATGGAGTGAAGCTGTGGTGGCCATTTTAAGTCATGGATTCAGTCCATAAGGTTCTGCAGAGGGACTGTGGTGGTGGCCATGTTAAGTAAGGGATTTAAATACATATGTTTCTCTACTTTGGCCCCATTTTGAATTTAAAATTACAACCACTGTCTCTATTGAAAACTATATAAAATTAATTTCTTACCAAAAATGGTTGCTGTTGCTTTGCTCCATCTCAAATATGTCTCCGCCATATTGCTACAGAATTCCAGTTGGACTAACGTGATGATCAAGGAGGGAACTTGTATTTCTCTACTTTGGGCAAGGAAGAGGTAATGGCATGGGAGTTTCTCACCTCTGCCTCTTCTTCATACCTTTGTACTGGCCCTTAATTCATGTATATGTTGACCCAGGTTTTCTGGGATGACTTTTGTCAAAATAAAATCTACTTATACATGTGTGTGTATATGGTATCTCCTAATGTATTGGTAGTAAAATGAAAGCAAGTGAAATTAGAAACACCAGTCTACTACATTCATATAGACTTTCAGCAGGGTCATCTTTATATAAATATATCAATCTGCAGTCTTAGTATGAGGTGCAGACATCTATAAAGATGCTTGTATTTAGGGTACAACTTCCTTCAGAAAAATTGAAGCAGGTCTTTGGCAGCTGACATTTGTGGAAAGGTTTTTAACTGGAAGGTGGTATTTTGTGCTTGTATGTGTTTTATAGTTAATTATATTGCCTTCATTCAGTTTTATTTCAGGTCATCCTGGTCAGGCAGAAAGTCAGGATAAAAATCAAACAACCATTGGATAATTATTTGTTTCCAGAATGGTTTGCACTGTGCAGTCTCAAATTCCAGTCGGCAGTTGCACATTTACTGTGAGAACTACCATTAGAGATACTGACTGCTACACAGCTGGCATTTTAGGCGTGGCATTTTGTCTTCAGTAGTTCCAAGGATCTTGTGGGAAATTAATCAAAGGAACCATGTTGGTAACCTTCAGATTTATGAACCTTTAGGTGAATAATTGATAAAGTTTCCTTTATCATTGTCATGGTAGTGAAATAATTAGGAACAGTTTTCCTGAGATACCAGTGAGAGCAAGATAGAAGTGAGGTTCTTTCCTGCTTAAGACAATTTGAATTTTGAATTACTGCTATTTAAAAATGAAGTCAGTGTGGATTTAGTGCTCAGAATAATGGATAAATGAAGACATAACTGTTAGGGAGTGTCGAATACAGTGGGGAGATCATTTCACACAGTGGATATCACCACGAGAATACATTGTTCCATACTCTTAACCATGTCGAGCTTATTCAACATAAAGACCAAGCTAGTTCATATGGAGGAATATGGCTTTTCAGATAATTATCAGTGGTAGTTTTTATTTATTTATTTGATTTGATTATTTATAAGTATTCTGTTTTTGCATTTTATGTTGTAGATTACTGCTAAAACATTGCTAATATATGCTTAAACTACAATGTCTTTGAAAGCTTTGACATCTTGACCATTTTTTCTGTTTACAGATGATCAGTAGAATTGAATATGTGCATACAAAGAATTTTATACACAGAGACATTAAACCAGATAACTTCTTAATGGGTATCGGGCGTCACTGTAATAAGGTTAGTGTAATATTTATTGCATGGAGAAACAAAACAAAGCTTCTGAAAATGGCAGTTCATGGAAATGCTGTGCAGCTTGAATTGATTGTGTGATTGCTAAGTTTGTCATATTTGGCAAGTCTCGGGAATTGCATTTCTACTGCTACATGCAGAAATGAGCTATGATCCACCCTTTGACCAGATATTAATTATACAAATAACTATGCTTCATAATTGACTCCTGATTGACTAGCTAAACTAAGTCTATTCAGTAATACAACTGATTATTGAGAATAAAAAAACAGTAGCACAACTTACCATAAACTGCAATTTCTTATTGTCCACTGCATTTATGTTAGCATGGTGAAGCCTCAGCTAGCAGTTAACTGGGTTTTAAAAATTGACTGTAACCAAAACCATTGGCTTCTAATAACATATGCCTGTTGGCCTAACTGCTTCCTGTGCCTTCATGAGCCTGTGGAAGTTCAGAATGCAGTTAATAATAGATGTAGCTTAACAGTCGGAGAATTAAACTACTGTTAACATTTTACTGGACTTTTAAGTGTGGGCAGAGGGGGCTAATGCTTTAATATAGTTAGAGATGCATGTTTCTTTCTGAAACGTTTATTGGAAAATATATTGATTAGCTTGTGGGAATAAAATTTGTTATTCTTTAATGTTGAGCTTGGGCAGACAGGCAGCATTGGCAATGCATTAAGCATGCTGTTAAGCAGAAATTCTCCAGCACAGGACAACCGTATGTGATTGATTCTCTTACTGGGAGCAAGATTCCCACCTGAGTTCTTCATAGACCATCAGCGTTTAACTCTTTAGACACTATTAGCTATAAAATGTTACCTTTGTTTGCCTGTATGAATGCCAACTTGGGGCCGTTGTTTTAGAACAAAATCTAACCAACCAACCACAACCTGTTGAATTCTGTTATGAAGGAGTTCAGTGTATCAATTTTAAAAGGTAAAATGCCTTTCTACAATCTTCAATCTGCTAAACTTGTTTATCAATAAATTTCATACTGTAGCATTCTTTTTCCTTAAAAAACAGTTCTTTAACTTTCTGATAGGAAAAGGAAGCATAGTTAGAAGAGTTTAACCTAGCTTCATTCTGATTTTTCTCTTCTTTGAGGGCCCTTTCTCCATACTTCATAGTCATGCTAGGTTGGCATTGCAGTGCCTTCTTTTTCTTTGAAATGGGAAAGTGGCCTAGAAAATTTTGCTGTGCCCTTAGGATCACACTGGAAGAAGTAAAATGAGGACCACATTTTTCATTCCCAGGAAGCCAGTTAGAGTCAGTGGCAAAGACCAAAATAGTGGTTATCTGGTTTCTGTTTAACATTTGAATAAATGCCAGATATCAGAAAGTAAAATCCTTGATTTAATTGAAGAAAATTTTAAATAGATTTGCACTTAATGCCTTTGTCAATAGCAGCTCCTTTTTAGGACATTTTGGTCCTTTTTATGCAGTTTTCTTATAGCAAAAACTAGTGAATTTTAGTCTTCTGTGTGCTGTTAAGACATACAAGCTGGGTGTAAGTTGTTATGGCAATCTTGTTCCAGTTACATTTTTCATTAAAACTAACTTTAAATGTAGTGATTAAAATTGGAATTTTTAATGTTACAAATTAATTTGACACTTTTGGGGTGATTACTTTCCAAGCATAAGATAATCTATAAGCTCTGCTAGAATATGCCCTGCATGCTTATGAAAGTGAACTTAAGGTGACTAAATGCCTTCTACCTCTTCCTTACTGTAGATTTACTTTCTATGTGTTGTTTGGGGGAAGGGCAGTTTGTGGAGCCAAAGGAAACTTTTGTCCTTAAAATCCAAATTTCCTTTTTGTTTAAAGCCAAATATTGCCATTGCTATCCCTGTTCAAGGCAGTGTCATTTTAAGTGGCTTATGCTCAAAATTTATCTTGCCACATCATCAGATTTTTTCTGATAACAGTATATCCTCTGGAAAACTGTAGTGCTTGGTGGAAGAAGGATGGCATTTGGCTACCCTATTCTTTCTCTAACGCCTCGGTGTTGCCTGTCTGCGCCAGCCATTGTTGCAATGTAAGCAATACTGTTTGATGCACTGCCACCCTCTATTGTTTGTTCAGTGTTTAGAATCTCCAGTGGGGAAGAGGAAAAGAAGCATGACTGTTAGTACTTCTCAGGATCCATCTTTCTCAGGATTAAACCAGGTCTGAACTGTCTCCTATTCCAACCTCAATCCCAAACTCATATGCTTTTTTGTTTTGTTTCGGAAAAAATGTAAACTTGCAAAAAGCACCTTATGTTGGCATTATTCAGACATACTTGGCAAACATGTAACATTACTGTTTCCTTGCAGCGTGTGTTTAAATTAATATTTTTGTCCATTTAAATGTGAATAATGTTGGGTGTCATTTAAATACTCAAATGGTTTGTCTTAGACCTTGAGGAGTAGTCCTATGCTTTAAAATGCAGTGTCGAGAGTGCAGGCTATACTCTGAAGTGTGCATGGTCTGTATCTGAATGGTAGAGGTCCTGGAAAAAATGTCATGTGTATATTGACAATACGTTATTTGAAAGAACTTATTCCAAGAGAAAATAGATGAGTTACTATAGATCTTGCTTTGTGTATTACTAGTTCTGTATCCAAATATCCATCAAGGACAAATTTGTTTTCAGAATACAGATCAGTAGTTTTGAATCCTTAAAGCTTTGGTTTTTTCTAGTTAATTGGCACAAGATGTCTTAAGCAGCTTTCTTATTTGCTTATTAAGGCTGAATCTTCCCCTTTGGAGGCTCTTGGTTTTCAGAATTCAGTAAGTGGAGTGATAGTATTTTCTTATATGAAGCCTCTTATTTGGTTGGCATTATCATCTAATTGAAATGGTGCTGTCTAGCTTGTTTGCTAAGCTACTGTCAGCTGCTTGCAGATAGCATCAAGGGTTAACTGCTGTGTACAAGAGTAGGAATAAAAAGCAATCCAAATTGATGCATTCCATGCCTTTCCTTTTTCATTGTGGGAAGAAGACATAAGCAGTTTTGCTGTTATTTAATTTTTGATTCAATACAAACCAAATGGTGTGATTAATAAACTCCATTTAGTTAAATGAGCTAGCTGTGCAAACTATAGATTTATTAATTGACTTGTTTAAGTAACCAGATATTTTTAAACCATCACTTTATTCTATCAAAGGCAAATGGTTTTTTTTTCAGGGGCAAATAGTACACGAGTAGTTAAGATTATAATATTTTACTAAGAAGTAGATAAAAGGTGTCAAAGACAAAAGCATCAAAGAAAGAAATACAAACCTAGCAAGTCAACCAGGCTGTTAGAAACACCTGGAATGGTGGCAAGGAATGCCCATGGCCAGTTCTGCATAATCTTTCGTGATCTTGGGCTGCAGTGAAGTTCAGAGTTTGGCCAAATTGTCATTGTTTTTATAACTATCTCAAGTAATTAACCACTTTGTTTTTGATTAGGTGTCTTATCACCCCGATATGCAAATATTAAACCTTTTTGCCCAATTTAATTAGTCAAGTCAAAACACGATAGATAGGCCAAGCAAGTGGACAGCAGCTAAGAAGTCAAATGGGTGAACAGAGGACAATCTTACTAATTGGAGAACATTCTTCTGCACTTCAAGGCCATACTTTCCTAATTAATTTTGAATTTGAAATATATTCAGCAAAGGTCTTCTGCAATGTTGTCCTAACATTTCATTCTATGGTGTACACACTTGTCTCTCCAAACCTTGAATCCTATTGGTCTTGTTTTGCCATATGGCAGACTATACTTTTATATACGATCATTTAACGTTTAATGTAAAGTAAGATAATTATACGATGTGATACCACATTTAGCATATTTTTCATTGGGGGGGGGGGGCAGACTATAACCTGAAAAAAATGCCCCACCAATGGTAAATGATAAGATTGTTGATGTCTTGTGTAATGTAAACTAATTTATTCTGCTCATGTCGTAACTTTATCATTTGAGACAAGTTTTATCATTTATTCTGGTCATGTACACTTTTTATACAGGCAGTGTCAAGGACAGAACGCCACAAGATTCAAAGTAACAGAGTTTATTAGATTACAGAACTCAAAAATGCCCGTAAAACACAAGGGCCAGGCAGTTTTTGCCTTTAGGAGCAAAAAGGGGCAAAAGTAAATGTTCAAAAGATAAACCGGATTAAACCGGAGTTTAATCCGGGTAAAAACAAACTGCTTGCTTCAGCCTGGGTATAAACGAAACGAAAGCCAAGGAACAAAAGATACAAAGAATGCAACTAATTGGCAGCAGATTCCTCTCTGCTGCCAACACTGTGCTTAGAGTAACTTGCGTCGCTCCCCCACACACACAGCAGACAGGATCTCCAACACGAGTAAATCAGCCAAGGATTGTAGCAGTTGAGTAGACCAGTTCCGTTCCGTAGATCAAAGCCAGAAGCAGACGTTTGTAGTTTTTCCAAGTCCAAGAAGGGGGGAAGACAAGCCGTGGTCAGTTCAGTCCGAGTTCTCAAAGCAGGAGATGGCGTCCGTCAAGAAGACGACGGAAGGTCAAGCTAATAAGAGTAAGCACAGGTTTGCACAAACAAATGCCCACACAATCCCTCCCGCCGTCTGACCCTGGATTCCAATCAACTTACGTCACAGCACAGGAAAGCACACAAGTCTTCAGGGAAGCGTCCCACACACACACGGATCCCAAGCGTTTGCCCAGATTACCTTGCCCAACGCAATTTGCAATTGCTCCCAAGCCCCATTTTATGCCAGTTACAAATCTTCATCACTGTCAGCTGTCCTCCTTAACCCGGGCGTTTCCTCATCACTTTCCTCGTCAGAGCTGGAACACCTCTGACTACGCCCAACAGCATCTCCAGCTGTGGATCCCGTCCCATCCCTCCAGCTAAACCATGGGTCTAATCCTGAAGGTCCCCATTCATCTTCTGTCCCATCATGGCCAGTGGCACCCACTTCCTCCCTTACCCGAGTCCAATCCATTTCATCCTCCTCTGAGCTAACCAGCCCCTCCTCCATTCTCTCCGTAAACCCTTCGAAAGACTCCTCGTCAGATGGTGCTGCAAATATGTCTCGCAGTCTTTTTCTCTCTCGCTCCTCGAGAGTATCTGACTCTCGAGGAGTCTTACGCCCACGTCTGTCAGTAACAGAGCCATGAGGCTCAATCATAACACTATCCCCTCTCACAAAGGCCTCCTCCCCCGATGGCGGAGAAGTGGCAGTGATACCCTCCGCTATAGCACCACGACGACTAGAGGTATCAAGTTTCAACAGCGAACGATGAAAGACTGGATGGACCTTTAAACTAGACGGTAAACGCAAACGAAACGCAACAGAAGAAATCTTTTTAACGATAGGAAAGGGACCCAAATACCGAGGCGCAAACTTTCCCCCAGCCTGTTTAATATGTTTGGAAGATAACCACACCAAATCCCCTTCTTCCAACTCCTCCCCTGCCTGCCTGTGGCGGTCAGCCTGAGTCTTCTGCGTTGCCTTAGCTTCCAACAGTAAGCGACGGGCAACATCATGCAATGCAGCCATTTCCGAAGAGCGGTACACAGGGTCCGAAGAGACCACATTGGTCGACGGCGCCACACCTCCCCGTGGGTGAAAACCATAAGTTAGCTCAAATGGCGTATGCTGACTAGACGTGTGCACCGCATTGTTGTAAGCAAATTCCGCCACCGGTAACCACTTTACCCAAGCCGTGGGTTGATCTAAACAAAAACAACGCAGATACTGCTCTAAGAGCCCATTAACCCGTTCCGACTGTCCATCCGTTTGCGGATGGAAAGCTGAAGACACGTTTAACTTAGTCCCCAAACACTCATGGAAGTGTTTCCAAAAGCGTGACACAAATTGCGGAGCCCTATCTGAAATAATCACCTCGGGTGCTCCGTGCAAACGATAGATGTGCTTTGTAAATAGTAAGGCCAACGTAGGGGCCGCCGGAATGGTTGAACAAGGAATAAAATGAGCCAGTTTACTAAATAAATCCACCACCACCCAAATACAAGTATAACCCCCAGACTTAGGCAAATCTGAAATAAAATCCATGGAAATGATTTGCCATGGCCTCTCCGGAACAGGTAAAGACGATAACAACCCTCTAGGGCGCCCAACAGGCGTCTTACTCTGCTGACAAACGGCGCAGCTGTCACAAAAGCGCAGAATGTCTTGCCGCATCTTTGGCCACCAGTAGCTCCTGGTGATAAGCTGTACGGTCTTGAACCTGCCAAAGTGCCCAGCCATGGGTTCGTCATGGTGGGCTCTAATCACCTCCAACCTGAGGGTCCCTACTGGTACGTAAACCTGCCCCCTACGCACCAATACCCCGTCTTGATCCTGGAGATGCGGCAGTATGGTACGGTTACCTGCAGAGAGCAGCATCAGTTGCTCCTGAGTCCACACATCATCCTTCTGAGCCTCAAGGATCTGGTCATGTAACCCAAGCTCATTATCTACAACACACAGAGAGGCAGTAGGCAAGATGGTCTGACATACTACCTGCTCATTGGTCTTAAATTCCGGCTTGCGGGATAAAGCATCGGCCCGCAAGTTTGCCTTCCCCTCCACGAACTGCACCTTGAAGTTAAACCTGGAGAAAAACAAAGCCCAGCGGATTTGACGCTGGTTTAACTTCTTTGCTGTTTGCAAGTGCTCTAAGTTCTTGTGATCAGATCTGACCACGATCTGGTGCCGTGCCCCTTCAAGCCAGTGCCGCCACACCTCAAACGCCACCTTAATCGCCAACAACTCCTTCTCCCATATGGTATAGTTCTGCTCGAAGGGTGTTAGTTGCCGCGAGTAAAATCCACAGGGACGCAAGGTCCCTGAGGAATCCTTCTGAGACAATACAGCCCCCAACGCGTAGCTAGAAGCGTCCGCTTCTACCACGAACGGTCTGTCAACATCAGGATGGGTTAGTATGTTGTCCGATTGAAAACTAGACTTTAGTTGTAGAAACGCCTCGTGAGCTTCCCGCCCCCACACAAATGGCTGTTTCTTGCGCAGAAGCTGCGTCAAAGGTACCGTGAGCTTTGCAAAATTCGGAATAAACTCCCGGTAGTAATTAGCGAAACCCAAGAACCTTTGTACATCCTTCTTAGTCTTCAGCTCCTGCCATGAGTTGACGGCGTCAACCTTATGTGGATCCATTTTAAGTTCCCTACCTGACACTACATGACCTAGGAACTCCACTTCAGGCACATGAAAGACGCACTTGGAAGCCTTGGCGAAAAGCCCATTAGCCCGCAGTCGGTGCAGAACCTGCTTGACATGTTGACGATGTTCTTTCTCGTCCTTAGAAAAAATCAAGATATCATCCAAATAAATCACTAAAAATTGGTCAATTAGGTCCCTGAACACATCGTTCATGAACCTCTGGAATACCGCAGGAGCATTACAAAGCCCAAAAGGCATGACTCGGAACTCGTGGCATCCGAAACACGTGTTAAATGCCGTCTTCCATTCATCCCCTTCCCGTATACGGATTAAGTTATAGGCCCCCCGCAGGTCAAGCTTGGTAAAGACCTTAGCCCCTTGCACCCTTGATAACAGTTCCGAGATTAAAGGCAGCGGGTACCTATCCCGAATGGTGTATTTGTTTAGGATCCGATAATCGCAGACCAACCTAAGTTCCCCAGTCTTTTTGGCTACAAAGAATACCGGTGCCGCAGTTGGAGAACTAGATGGGCGAATAAACCCCTTGGCTAAATTTTCATCTAGAAACTCCCGCAAAGCTTGCCTTTCCGGTACAGTCAAGGCATACAGCCTCCCTGCTGGCAGTTTCGCACCTTCTGCCAACTTGATGGCGCAATCATATGGCCTGTGCGGTGGTAATTTGTCCGCTTCTCTTTTACAAAATACATCAGAGAACTCCCCATACTCAGCAGGCACTCCCTCCATATCAGAGTGAGTAACATTTAGAGTGCAACAATCCTGCCTCTTTAAGATCACTTTACGTGTTGCCCAATCTACATGTGGGTTTACTACAGCTAGCCAATCCATCCCCAGGATCACATCATATCTAGGCAAGCTCGTAATATCCCACACAAACGTTCCCGTTACTCCCTGCACCTCCCACGTTACTGCTGAGGTTTCATGGTTAACCACCCCAGTCTCCAGCAGTCTCCCATCTGCTCCTTCCACCCACACGTCGCATGCCTTGCGCACTCTAGGAATGCCATGCTTCTTAGCAAACTCAATATCTACATAGGAGACCGTAGCCCCTGAGTCCAGCAGTGCCAAAGTAGAAACAAGTTCCCTTCCCCCAACAGATAATGTAATGGGTACGAAAACATGCTTCCTCCCCTCAGTTGACTGCTTGAGGAGCCCTAGTGCGTTGGACTCACGTCGCACTAGGGCTGGCCTTTTCCCGAAAGCTGGGAAGGTTTCACATTACAATTTTTGGCAAAATGCCCAGCATTCCCACAGTACAAACACAAGCCCAGCTGCCTCCTACGGCTCTTTTCCTCTGTAGACAGCTTTTTAAAGACCCCAAGCTCCATGGGCTCTTCCCCCATCACCACAGGTGCCCTGGTTACATGCATGGGTGGCGCACACATTGCTTTTGAGTGTTTACGAGCCTCGAACCTTGCGTCTAAACGCAGCACCTTAGCTACTAAGGCGTCCCAGCTTTCAGCCGGCTCCAAGCGTGCTAATTCATCCTGGAGCATATCACTTAACCCGGCAGTAAATAAAAGCATGAATGCATTTTCCCCCCAATCCAGCTGGTGGCGATACAGGTTAAACTTATTTAAGTAATCCAAAACAGTCCCCTTTCCCTGTTTCAACCGATACAGAGCCCACCCAGCGTTCTCCGTGCGGAGAGGATCCCCAAAAGTATCAGTTAACAACTTTTTGAAATTATTCAAATTGTCCTTGACTGGGTCATTTCCCAAAATTAAATTAGTGGCCCATTGTCCTGCGGGACCGGTCAACAAACTCAAAATAAAGGCCACCTTGCTAGTGTCTGTAGGAAAAGCATGAGCACTGAGCTGAGAAAAATAAAGCTCCACTTGTGCCAAAAAGGTTGGCAACTTGCACCTGGTTCCGTCAAAGCGTTCAGGAGTCAAAACATGTCCTTTCACAGCCTGAGCTGTTTGGATAACGGTAAAAGCCGTTTGCAATTGGTCTACTTTGGCCCTTAACTCATCCATCGTCTTCCTGACGGGTTTATTGCTGCAATAAACTTTTTATGGCGTTGGGCAATCTGTCAAGGACAGAACGCCACAAGATTCAAAGTAACAGAGTTTATTAGATTACAGAACTCAAAAATGCCCGTAAAACACAAGGGCCAGGCAGTTTTTGCCTTTAGGAGCAAAAAGGGGCAAAAGTAAATGTTCAAAAGATAAACCGGATTAAACCGGAGTTTAATCCGGGTAAAAACAAACTGCTTGCTTCAGCCTGGGTATAAACGAAACGAAAGCCAAGGAACAAAAGATACAAAGAATGCAACTAATTGGCAGCAGATTCCTCTCTGCTGCCAACACTGTGCTTAGAGTAACTTGCGTCGCTCCCCCACACACACAGCAGACAGGATCTCCAACACGAGTAAATCAGCCAAGGATTGTAGCAGTTGAGTAGACCAGTTCCGTTCCGTAGATCAAAGCCAGAAGCAGACGTTTGTAGTTTTTCCAAGTCCAAGAAGGGGGGAAGACAAGCCGTGGTCAGTTCAGTCCGAGTTCTCAAAGCAGGAGATGGCGTCCGTCAAGAAGACGACGGAAGGTCAAGCTAATAAGAGTAAGCACAGGTTTGCACAAACAAATGCCCACACAATCCCTCCCGCCGTCTGACCCTGGATTCCAATCAACTTACGTCACAGCACAGGAAAGCACACAAGTCTTCAGGGAAGCGTCCCACACACACACGGATCCCAAGCGTTTGCCCAGATTACCTTGCCCAACGCAATTTGCAATTGCTCCCAAGCCCCATTTTATGCCAGTTACAAATCTTCATCACTGTCAGCTGTCCTCCTTAACCCGGGCGTTTCCTCATCACTTTCCTCGTCAGAGCTGGAACACCTCTGACTACGCCCAACAGCATCTCCAGCTGTGGATCCCGTCCCATCCCTCCAGCTAAACCATGGGTCTAATCCTGAAGGTCCCCATTCATCTTCTGTCCCATCATGGCCAGTGGCACCCACTTCCTCCCTTACCCGAGTCCAATCCATTTCATCCTCCTCTGAGCTAACCAGCCCCTCCTCCATTCTCTCCGTAAACCCTTCGAAAGACTCCTCGTCAGATGGTGCTGCAAATATGTCTCGCAGTCTTTTTCTCTCTCGCTCCTCGAGAGTATCTGACTCTCGAGGAGTCTTACGCCCACGTCTGTCAGTAACAGAGCCATGAGGCTCAATCATAACAGGCAGACTTTTAAAGAAGATGGTTTTTAAGATCATGTCAAGGGCTGCTGTGGTTTTATATATTTTTATGGATTTAATCTGAATTGTTTTAATACTAATGATGTCTAATACTGTTTTAATATTTGTATATTTTAAAATATATTGTAATGCTTTAAAGTTAGCTGCTTTTAGTCTCCTTTTGGAGAAAAACGTGGGAAATAAATAAACATAATAATAATAATTTTCCACAGCCCTTGTGCTGTTGAGTTCATTTTAAATCCTGTAGGTACTAAGGCAGGGTGCCCCTGAGCTAAAACCAATATTCCCCTGGCAATTTCATTCACGAGTCATAAACACAATCCATCCAGATGCTTTTGGAAGGATGAAGGATGTGATATATCCATTGGACAATCCATTCGTTAGTCCAGGTCCTCACATCTATACCTGTAAAGTGACTTTTATTGTCAGATTGGATTTGAACTGGTACATTGTATTTCCTTACCGGGAAATGTAGTCCTTTGATAGTGTTCAGCTTGTTCCCAAATTGTTCCCCGTCTTTTGTTGCATAGGCATGGAAATGAATGCATTTGCTAAATCTGGGCCTGTATACCACACCCCAGCACTCCTTTCTGTGTGTTCCAGTAAGATCATTATATCTGATACAGCTGCCACAAGAGGCAGAGTATGTTTATTTAACTGAGCAGGTGTAAACAAGGAGTGTACCCCCTTTAAGGAATGGGTTTCACAGGGAAAGAAGTTGATTGTCTTTAACCTTTAAAATGTTTAAAGTTGCATGTTCTGTGGATTTCTAGATTCTATAAATAGTAGGAGGAATAGGCTGTTGTAAGATCCTTTTAGTCTTTTTTACAAAAAGATATCTAAAAATGGTAGAACCCAAAGCCACAGTTTGTTCAGGTCATACTGCTCGTCTGAACTAGTATCTTGATTCAGATCACGAACACTTCCTTGTACAGTAGTTCATTAGAATATATGGATAATACATTTTTAGACCTATAATTTATAGATGCATTTTGAATTTTTTATTTTACTTCCCCATAATACCAGAACCTTTTTTAAATGAAATAGTCCGTCATGTTATATTTAAATTTGCTCTTGCAAAGAGTAGGAAAGAGCACAGTACTATTTGAGATCAGTGACAGTGACAGATCATAACTTTTCCTCATTTGAATAAGTTGTTCTTTCGTTACTTTCATGACTGTTTCCAAAACATGCTAAGTGTTAAATGATGGAAAATGTTCTGGTGTTACATTTTTCTATAGATGATTTCCACACCTTATAAATACACACACACACACACACACACACACACACATTTATTCACGGTTGTCTGGGCTGTTGTATTGTAGTCAGCCTTCCAGGGTAATGGAGTGTTCACCTAACTGGACCGAATCAGACTTTTGTTACCTGAAATTGAAATAAGTAGTGCACAGAATGAGTGAAGTGGGAGGTACTGTAGTTATATTCAGCAAAAGAATTGGCACCTACCTTTAAAGGCCCAATTTTTATACTAAAACTTGCTTGTCAGATATTTTACTCTTCTTTGTAGCTGACTTATTTTTTCTTTACTCTGTAGTCCATTTACTGTTATTGATTACAAATTCGATCACAAGAATGTGCCAATACAGCTAGGATATAAATCTTAAACTGCCCAACTATATAATCCCAGTCTTAGCATTTTCTTCATTTAACTGTGACAGACTGATGATAAATGTCTAAGACTGAACAGTTGAACTGAACCGGAGAGGTGTCATTCTCCAATGCTTGGTAAATATAGGAAAGAGAGTTAAATTCTTATCATGTGGCAGTCACAGGTTGAACTATACTATAAAGATATTATTTCATAAGAAAAAAGGCACTACAGCAGCATATTGGGAAAGAAATGAAAAGATAAGGGTTGTTGCTAGCTAATAAGTAAATGACATCAAAGGAAAATTGATTTAAGAGCCTAATTGCAAAGTACAGTTATATAAATGTTGCCTTTCTCTTAGTAGCTAAATTTTGTGGGTTTTTTTGAAAAAAATATTTAGTTTAATTGCTGTTTCTATAGTTTGGTATAATAGCTATATTTGAAACTAGATCTCATTCTGAATAACATTTTTCAAGATTCTTCTTAATTAAATGTAAAAGAGAGAAATTTTAATATTCTCTGTTGGAGCCAATTCCTATGAATTATGACAGTCCCTCCCTTGGTTTAATTATACACAAACATGTATTGTTAGATTTCAAATATGTACCTCCAATACATATGTGCAGGCTCAAACACTGTTTGGAAACTATAACTTTTTCCTTCTTCTTTTTAAAGTTATTCCTTATTGATTTTGGGTTGGCCAAAAAATACCGGGACAACAGGACAAGACAACACATACCATATAGAGAAGACAAAAATCTCACTGGTACTGCAAGATATGCCAGCATTAATGCACATCTTGGCATTGAGCAGAGGTAAATATCCAAGCAGTTTGTATTTTGATACTAGAATTGTAAACATTTGTGACATTTCTTAATGAATCTTGCCCTAATAAATAGCCAGTTCTATGTCTAAGAAATGAAAATGGCTTAAATGTTTCCTATAGTAAGGATGTAACCCCCTTTTTCATTAAAGATCTGTAATTCTTTTGGTACATGTAACATTCCAAAACTCCAGATTCTGTTTGGTCTCATTGTTGTAGTAGTCATATTTTGGGTTTGTTTATGGATAGCTTTTTTTTTTCAAACAGTGTAACTGTTTTGAATAGGGAGTGTTCTTGTTTTATGATAAAACTGTATTGACATAAAAGACTCAAGTAGCACCATTAAGACTAACTGCAGAAAAGAATATTCTAGCAGTCCACCTCATTAAATGCAACTGATGAAAATGGGCCATAGTCCTCAAAATGTTATTTTAGAAATTCCTTTATCCACAGCCTCAAAGATGCTACTGGGTTTGTTTGCGTCCTTTCTTAAAAAAACAAATAAACCGCTCTGGGTCTCATAATTTAATTTCAACATTCTTCCTTCTGGGAAGACGGTTAAATAATGTCCTCTAATGCTTGGCCGATCTCTATGAATCATCAGAAATGATGAAATTGCTCACAGCTCAGATCTTGTGATGGTTACTCCTGCCTCTAGAATGTTTAGATGTGCCTCCTGGTACCTTTCATTTATGAGTATTGCAGTCAGCAATGTTAGGGCATCATGCTATTGTTACTTCATTGTGCTTAGCAGAGTACTTCTTTGTAATCCTTATAATTCCAAAATTGGGTGCTGTGAGGTTTATTTGTTCCCCTTTGTCATTCTTGCTGTTTAATCTCACAGGTTTGAACTTTTACTTGTAACATTAGCAACCTACTTTGTTAAGACCCCCTATAAAAACTGCAGTGAATTTTTAGCATATACTCATACAATAACCTTTTTCTTTACAGTCGTCGAGATGATATGGAGTCACTAGGATACGTACTGATGTACTTTAACAGAACCAGCCTGCCATGGCAAGGATTAAAGGTAATCTTATAAAATCTCGCTGGAGGTTCCTAATGTTTTGAAAGAATTATAGTAAACAATTGACCAATCACACTATTGTACATCTGTCATTCCAGTTTTGCTAACTTATTTCTCAAGTCCCAGAAGCTTCAGGTTGTGAAATGCACAGTATTTATGTCATTTAGTTCCATTTAGATTTAAGTGTAGAAGGAAAGATTAAATCTCCATTTTTTAGGATTTGTCGAATGGAATAACCATATCTGTCAATGGAAGCCTACTGTAGGTCTTAATAAAAATACAGGTTTACAATCTGAGAGCATTAGAATGGTGTAGAAAGTTAGGTGGGAATCTATACTGGTGATATTTTTTTAAGGGGTTATTTATACCCCGCCCCGTCTCCCAAAAGAGGACTCAGAGCAGCTTACAACCATGAAATAAAACATATTAGATAATATAAACAAAACACATAACATATCAAATTTAGATAAAACAAAAAAATGCAAAACACCATAAGTGATAAGTGTTTTCAGTCTGATACACAAATTTCATAATTCAGATGATATATCTATAGTTATGAGATGCTAGACAACAGCCTTTTCTCTTGGAAATATCTCTTTAGTTGCAGTCTCATTTTGTAGCCTTTAAGTGGTGCATATTGTAAGACAGTTGTGTTAGTAATCTGTCTTTGGTAAGCAAAAGTGTCAGAATACAGCCATAGATGATAACCATGTGATTCAGGTGCTAGACTGCAGTTTTATTCAAAATTTTGAAATCAGAATGATCTTGATGCATTCCACATTAGACTCTGAACTTGGGGTTTTCATATAAAGCCTTTTGCCTACAAGTCACTGCCTATCTGATATTGCTTATATCCTTGTGTCACTTACATTGATTCACATGTTCCACAGGCTGCAACAAAGAAGCAGAAGTATGAAAAGATTAGTGAAAAGAAGATGTCTACTCCTGTTGAAGTTTTGTGTAAGGTAAGCTTATTAAAACATATTTTCAAAACAGTAAACTGTCTTAGCGACAGACAGCATTTTTTTTAGTAAAGCAGCAAATAAATCTTAGGCACTCCATGAATTTATTAATGTTACCCTAGATGTTGGATTCCATTCCACCAAGGATGATTCAACTACCTTGCATTAATTTTCTTTGTGCTCTCTGCTCTTTTTTTTTTTTTTTAACTTTTTCAGTATGTTCAATGTTTCTGGAATTACGATCTAGAGAGCCGCCTACCTTTAGGTCATGGTCTGAATGCTTCTGTTCACAGGGATTTCCTGCAGAATTTGCAATGTATCTGAACTACTGTCGTGGACTGCGCTTTGAAGAAGCTCCCGATTATATGTATCTGAGGCAGTTATTCCGTATCCTTTTCAGGTCAGTGTTTGAGTTAAAAATAGCCAAACATATTTTAACAAACAGATCAGATATGAATGACTAGTAAGTGTTTAGAATTATAGTGTTCAGAAGTGGTTACTAAATTTCTAAGGGTATGTTTTTTAACCTAAGTAAAAGCATATATGTCTTGAAAAGTACTCCCACTTTGCTTAAAGGAACACAGCCCTTTTTTCTAAATCTTTGAGATTTACAATCCTCCCGCAATCTGCTTTCGGCATCATAATACTGCTCTGGTCCACCCTGTACCTTTTTTATGGGACTGTAATAACCCTGACCAGTGTTACATGAGTGAAGTAATCCTAGTGAATGTTTCTGTAACTGCAAATAAGTATCATGTAGCTATCAGGTTTACTTCAAACAGATTATAATTTTATTCTGCAGCCTTCAAGATATTTTGTGAAAGAAATTTACTTTTTTAGTTTGAGTATACCTGCTTGGTATATAAAAGTAATGTGTGTTTTGTATTGCTGTGGAAATTTGGTTTTGGCACTTTTCTCTCTCTTTCCCTAGGACCTTGAATCACCAATATGACTACACATTTGATTGGACAATGTTAAAGCAGAAAGCAGCACAGCAGGCAGCCTCTTCCAGTGGGCAGGGGCAGCAAGCCCAAACCCCCACAGGCAAGCAAACTGACAAATCCAAGAGTAACATGAAAGGTTAGTAGCCAAGAACCAAGTGACGTTACAGTCCAAAAATAATAATAAACACTAATTTGGATAATGTTGGTGAACTTAAGTGTTAGATCAAGGAGGTCATTTAAAACATACATTTGGCTATTTAGTATTAAAGAAAATGGACGTCCTTGGAAAATTTGACTACTAACTTTAAACCAAGTGTCCTTGTTTTTTCATATCATTTCTTTGGGGATGTTGGGTCATTTTAACCACTGCATCTTCTGCTCCCGCATTAACCCCTCTTTAAAATAAACTGGCTCGGTGTTGGGAACGTGATGAATTGTATGATCCAAAATCCTAGACCTAACACTTTACTGGGAACATTTTCTGTTCATTTTTTATATTGTGCCAGTTTTCAGGTGCTTGGGAATGGGTGTCTTCTTCTTACTATTCCTGATGAAGATGAAAAGCTAAACAGGATTTTATTTGAAGTTCTGCTTAAAGTATTTGGGTGATGGATTTTTATTCATTGGCATTAAGAGTCTTAATTTCCATCTTCAGTTATAATGGATGAATTATCCTGCAGGGCTCATGCATAATTGGATTTTAAAATCTAAACTAAGATTTTATATCAGCTATAGCCCAATTTTGTTTTCTAGAAATAATGTGGTCTCAAATGAAATCTTAAGTTGAATAAAACCTCTTAACATCAACGTGAAGAGCTCTTCAGCTTGAATTGGATGACTTGAGTCAGGACTGATTCCTGTATGAAAAGCAAACCATGGTGGAAATTTTGTGGAGACAAGTAATATAGATTCTTATTCTCCACTGAAAGCCTTTCTGTTTCTTCCCAGAATGGTGTTCCAAAATGAGAAGCGTTCAGGATGATGGAAGAGCTGGGGGGAAATGAAATGGTTTCAGGAGAAAAGATGTTTTAGAAAATTATGGGTATGGGTGGGTTGGATGCCTCATCAGAAGGGTAGACAGATTGGAAACAAATGGAAACAGATTTTGATTGGGAGAGACTGGAGAAGAGTGCCATTGAGGAAGTGTGTGTCATTGGATGAAATGTCCTGTGATAGAGCATCTGCAAAGGAATTCCAAAGCAGAGGAAAGCCCATATGAGCCCTCTGCAAATATTGGATCTGAACAAACAAAAACAGGGTTATAAGTAGATTTTCATTAAACTCATTTTTTAAATCAGTAGAAGAAACTGGGAAAGAGGTAACAAGCTTCTTTTGGAGGCAAGAGACTAAATGATGGCCTATGTCAGTGGTTCACAACCTGTTGTCTTCCAGGTGTTTTGGACTTCAGCTCCCACAATTCCTAACAGCTGCTAAGCTGACTGGGATTTTTGGGAGCTGAAATCCAAAACACCTAGAGGTCTAAAGGTTCAAAACCACTGGGCTATGTTTAAATATTTAATTTAAACCTGATTGTAATAATAATTGTAAATATGTACAGTACTAATAAAAGGTACTGATATAAGTTGATTTTTTAGAATAAACATTGAAAGGTTATTATCTTCATTGAAGAAACTATAATATGTGGAAACTGACCATCTGGACTGTGTTCAGCAAAAAATTACACTATGTAACATGATTTTTGTTTCTGAGTTATAAATGTAATTTCCTAATTGGTTCTATCATAAAAACATGGAAAAAGTTTATTGAACTGCAAAAGCTTGGTTTTTGCGGGACATCCTGCAGCAAATTTTGCTATAGATTTTCAAATATCTCATAGTCTCAATCAGTGTGGCAGCCACAAAAATGAAGTCTTTGGAGTATAACAACTACTTTCAAAATAAGTACTGAAAAATTAAACAGGAATAACACTTTCAAACTAGGAACAGACTATCTTTCAAATTTTGTCACGTAGTGTTCTTTCCAGTGTTCTCTGCTAGTTTTTTTATTGTAGCAAATTACGCTTCTTATTACTGTGTGCAGAAACATATAATCTCTGTAATGATACGTTTGAAATCTAAGTGATTCATATCCTTCATATAGTGCAGTGGTTCTCAAACTGGGTCCCCAGGTGTTTTGGCCTACAGTTCCCACAAATCCCAGCCAGTTTACCAGCTGTTAGGATTTCTGGGAGTTGAAGGCCAAAACATCTGGGGACCCACAGGTTGAGAACTGCTGCTTTAGTGGAAATGAAGAGGACAGATTCTACCAGCAAATCCAGTTATTGATACTTCACTGAATGGTTCAATATTTGTCCAGGTTTTGTGTCTTCCTGGTTATGTAAACTGGTGGAAGTTTCTTTTGCAGTTGTTTCTATGCCTGTTAATCAACTGGCAGAGCCATTCTGCAGCTGAAAACTTAAAAAGATAATCCCTTATGAACCACATTGTTTCCTTTGCTGGAGAAAATATGCAATACGTTGTGGTGCCTCCAAGCCAGAGGGTGTGAGGCCTCTTTTCCAGCTGCTAAGGAAATAGTATAAATGTGATTACATTTGCCTCAGATATCATAGTGCAGCTTTTTTAAAATAAGCAGTGGCGAATTTCTTCTGAACAAGCAATTTCTTTGTTCAGAAGGCAGAGACACTGAAATTATTAACTGGGAGTTTACATTTCCCTCTTTTCTTTGAAAAATAAAGAAGGGAGCATAAAATAACAAACAGAGAAACATTCAGGAATAAAACAGTCAAACTGAATGTACCCACATGCAACATAATGGAATAAGAGTAAATAAGAGCATAAATGTTCAGCAGGAGAACACAGTGGGCTGAGCTTATTTGACCTAAATCGCAGAGTTATTCTGGGGCCGTGGCAAGTTATCATAGGTCTTGGTAATTTTTTTTGTATCAGGTTGCTCTATTCTGCTTACGTCCATACCCTTGGACCTATATTATGCCCTCTTCACTGTTTGAGCAGTACAGTGTATTCACTTGTAAAATTATAGATGTTTATTAATCTTACCCATGAAACAGCATGGTTGGTGATTGTCAAAATGTGGAAAAATAATCTGTTCGGAAAATCTTGCTTTTGCATTTTTGATTACTTACTCTTCATCAAAATTATTCAAGTGTATGTCCTTGGGTACAGAGAGAGCCAAAAAGAAATAACAAGATTCCGAATTCTACACACAAATAGTATTTTGTGTTGTCAGAAGTATATTTACTCCCGGAGTTTGCTGGCTATTCTGATCTTATGCGGTTGATACATCAGAAGCCGCACACTATACAAAAGGAACTGTTTGCTCACCAACATCAGTTTTAGGTCGCAACTTGCTATGGTTAGAAAAGATTGTGGCTGTTGGCATGTAACAGACACTGGGGAAGACATTTATTGGAGTTCAAGAAAACAAATACATTAAATGCAAATGCAAAAATGATTCATGTCTGTCAAATTGGTGCATCATAAGAGATGCTTAAGAGGACATCGTTTCAGATGAAACGGACATACCCGAACAGGCTGGAACAACTGGTCAGTAAAGCTCTTTGAATTGTTCATTTTCATGCTGCACTGATATTGTGATAGCCATAACATTGGGTTATTTATTTTAAAACTTAAATCACTACTGAATTTTTTTCAGTGTAATCAAACATCCTACAGGAAGAGTACTATTCAGAAGTCACTTTCTGTTACATTGTCACATCGTAATTAAATGTCATTTGGAGCAGAGATTCACACCCTGATATCCAGAGTCATAGTTTGTCTCTCAAACAACTGCACCATGCTGGCTTTGTATGATTAGGTCATTAACTATTTCTGCTTGTAGTTTCCTTTTCTCAGTTCATTTTATGGAAGTGAGTGCATTATATATGCTTGACACTTCAGAAAACTAGTGAGGAGGTTGAGTCTTAAATCTTAAATCCAAGGCAGAGTTGGAGATTACATAATTTACAGCATATGGGGCCACTGAATAAAAATATGCCGAGTATCCTCACTTTAAGTGACACACACATACATTTTATATAGCCAGCATTCTTTATTTTGAAGCACAGCAGCTTCATCGAGCAAACTAGTTATTCTGTAAACTTCCTCATAGATCTTTTAACAGCTCCCAGGTCTCTACAGCAGTCATCGGCTATATTTTTCAATGGATATAGTCCAGTGTGATGTTTAAGCAGTATGCAAGAAGGCTTTCATTGTTTTTGTATCAGGGGCCCAGTTTAGACATAACTTTTTGTTTCATGTCTGCAATTTTATATCATCTGCTTGTATCCAGTTTTGCAAGAAACACACATTAGACAATAAAATGTACATTGTAGATAATTGTTATGATTGAATTAGATTTTTTAAAATGTGTTAATTCAGCTAGACTATTTGTGAGGGTACAGTTTAGATGTTTTAGTTTTAGTTGTTAAGATCATGTTTTACCCTGTCAGGTAAAATAAGCATTGTTAAAACATTGCTAGCAACAGTATATGTAATGGAATATGAGTTTTATGTTTTACAAAACCAGATGGATAACTTGGTGGCCTTTCTTCCTTACTGGGCAGAAGAACATCCAGAATTATTTTTTTCTATGGAAGCAAAAGACATGGATGTTTTCCAGAGCCCAATGGTAGAAATTCCTAATTTTAATGGAGTAAAAGTGAGAATCAGGGCAGCGGACAAAACAACAAAACTACAGGCCCCCCCAACCTCGAAATTTGACAACACAACCCATCATCCACGGCTCTAGGTTGATACAACAAAAAGAAAAGAAAAATAAAGTTCTAATTACAGGGAGAGGAATAATAGTTTTTATCCAATTGCTGCCAGTTAGAAGGCTAAGCTCTGCCCACTTCGTCTCCTAGCAACCTACTCAGCCCAGGGGACAGGCACAGTTACGCCTCACTTAGGCCTCTTCTACAGATTATCAGATTTTAACTGGATTATATGACAGTGTAGACTCAAGGCCCTTCCACACAGCTATATAACCCATTTATAATCTTATATTATCTGCTTAGAACTGGATTATCTTGACCCCACACTGCCATATAATCCACTTCAGTGTGCATTTTATCCAGCTGTGTAGAAGGGGCCTCATATAATCCAGTTCTCAGCAGATAATATAACATTATCAATATACAGTAGAGTCACTTATCCAACATAAACAGGCCGGCAGAACGTTGGATAAGTGAATATGTTGGATAATAAGAAGGGATTCAGGAAAAGCCGATTAAACATCAAATTAGGTAATCATTATACAAATTAAGCACCAAAACATCATGTTATACAACAAATTTGACAGAAAAAGTAGTTCTATGCGCAGTAATGCTATGTAGTAATTACTGTATTTACAAATTTACCACCAAAATATCACAATGAATTTAAAACACTGACTACAAAAACATTGACTACTAAAAGGCAGACTGCGTTGGATAATCCAGAACATTGGCTAAGCGAATGTTGGATAAGTGAGATTCTGCTGTAAAATGAAATAATTACTGTGATAGAATAATACAGAACAATATAATCTCTAAAACCAGGACAGTAAATAAAGAACAACACTCTGAAAGCAGGGAAATTGGAAATTCCACAAAGGAAACAATCAGGGCCAGCTAACGTCTCCCAAGAAACGATTCTTCCAGAAAGGAAGCTGAGAAGGGAGTGAAGCAGTGTGTATTACCAAAGTCATTATTATTATTATTATTATTATTATTATTATTATTATTATTATGTTGCTGTGAACTGTGAAAATGAATACAATCTGGCTCCAAGTATTCAAAAACACTAAAATCAGAATATATAAAAATTACTGTGGTATAATAAAACAGAACAATACAATCTCTAAAATCAGAACACTAAATAAAGAGCAACACTCTGAAAACAGGGGAATTCCACACAGGAAACAATCAGGGCCAGCTAACACCTCCCAACAAAGTATTCCCATCACCAAAGTCTGGCAAATCCTTTGTTTTCTGAGGGCCACAGACAGTAGAAGCACATAAAATATCGCAAACAACACCACTCTGAAAACAAAGGAATTCCAGACGGGAAACAATCAGGGCCAGCTAACACTTCCCAACAAAAAAAAACCACTCAGGGAGGAAACAGCCAGGCTTTAAAGCTGCAAGGCCATTACATGCTAATCATTTTCCCTAATTGCAGCATTCATACTTGCCTCCAACAGACAAAAACAATCAGAAATATTGTATATTCACAACCTTTAGGAAATAATATTCCGATTGCGCAGCGTGTTAAAGTGCTGAGCTGCTGAACTTCTGGACCGAAAGGCTACAGGTTTGAATTGGGGGAGCGGAGAGAGCCCCCACTGTTAGCCCCAGCTTCTGCCAACCCAGAAGTTCGAAAACATGCAAATGAGAGTAGATGAATAGGTACTGCTCCGGCGGGAAGGTAACGGCGCTCCATGCAGTCATCCCACATGACCTTGGAGGAGTCTACAGACAACGCCAGCTCTTCGGCTTAGAAATGGAGATGAGCACCAACCCCCAGAGTCAGACACGACTGGACTTAACGTCAGGGGAAAACCTTTACTCTTTACCTCAACTACCACCAATTCCTCAATACTTTATTTCCCATACCACCATACTTCGCCACAGCAATGTGTGGCCCGGCACAGCTAGTACTAACTATACTTTAATTTGCAGATACATTTCAAAAAGTATCACAGGCTTTCTAAGCATGCATAATGAAGATTTGTTTTCTCAACCCAACCATACCTTCATGGCTATATGTCAACTATTCAAATTCTCGACACTTAATTTTAAAAAATGTATCTATCTTGCTCACTTTCATGATAATATAAATTGGAAAGAGAAGACTTAACAAATACCTAATACTGGTAGTTCTTTTTATTTGACTTAATATTATTGAATGAACCCACCATTACAGGATTCACACTTACATGCACTTTTCTAAATACTACATTGCATAGGCAGATGCGACAATTCTGCTCCTTGATACTCAGTGACGGTGAAGAACTTAGGTTAACTGTATTTTTGCCATAAAAGTGACCTGTTGGAAGAGATTTGACAACTGAATATGCAGCAATAAAGACCTGTTTTTTCCCCAAACAGGCCTATTCAAGTGATTTTTAAAGTATGATTTTTAAGTTATAATTATACAGCAACTGTTTTAATATGTATGGAGTTGTGTTTTTTTTCTGATTTTAAGTGTTGCAGTTCCCTGCTTCTGTTCCTGGGGAGAGGCTGGCAAGAAACAATAACAAACAACAATGACAATACTTATGAGTGCTAATTGTTTTTTTGAAAACGTCTCTCTGATGTCCTAATTAACATGGGAGTTGAATCCACCAGTTATAACAAAGCACTTGTTTAGATGTCACTTGACATCTAGTTGTTTTTTTTTTTGTTTGTTTTTTTGCTATTTAGTTCGGCTAAGTACACTGTAACAGTCTCAAGGTAGTTAGACATTATAGCCATGGAAACATGCATGCCTGGTTTTCCAAACAGACTTTTGTCTACAAGGACATCAGTATCCTAGATACAAGATCCTAGATACAGTGTTTAGCTTTTTAGAGCCTATTTTGGTAGTGCATGTAGTATAATTTAGAAATAGGTAATAAACTTTTAAAATAGATTAATATAGGGAAGGACCAATTTCTAGAATGTTAGTTCATCCAGTTATGACTAGTAAGTAAGACACTATGTTAATATATAGTATATTTGTGCAGTCCTGTGCAGTTAAAATGTCTAAAAAATATTTCACTTCTTTGAGACAACTTGGCCCAGCTAAAGCACAACCTGGCTGTAGCCCCAGAGGGGTTCTTCCTGTGGATTGACAGAGTGCAAGCTTTTCCCTACCTTTCATGCCTTCTCAAACTCCCATCTTCGCATGGTGATGGGGAACTTTAACAGGGCATTTTCTTGAATATGAGTAGAAGCATCACCATGAGTGGAAGTTCTGCTTTAGCAGACTTTCTAGTTGTGCAGAGGTTTCTACTTTTATTCAAGAGAATGCAAATAGCAATTGCCTTCCAACTATTTTTAGTTCTCAGATGAGTTTCTGATCATCTACATCTAGACCTTTTCATTTACAAGGTCTAGACCTTTTCATTCAGAAGAGATATTTAAGAATAGCTTGACTGAAAATTGAAAATGAGCCATGCAGGATTCCGTAAGAAACCTAAAGCACAACAGGACTCTAGATTCCTTCTAGATAGACATACTGACTTATCTTTGTATTCATGTGGTTTTCATTTTTGGAAAAGGTAAGGGTGTTCATGTAAGCTGTGCTTATAACGAAAAGTTGGTTCACGTAGGTTAATCACGCGATTTGTGTAGTGTGGCTGTATGTGTGTAATGATCACAAAATGTTGAGGTACTTTACTTCACTCGGCCTCTGTTCTTGGAGAGGCAGCTCACAGAACTTTGTGGAAAACACAACATCTTTAAAATGAAGAATTCTGGTGAGAAATAGATATTGATGTAACATTTTAGATCTCAGTGTTTCCCATTCAAGACTAAACTCAGTTGTAGTGTTTGCATATGTTTTGAACTTTAGTGTTTAGGGGTTTGTTCTGTTTTTAATTTCAGTAAACTTAATTATGTGACAATGAAGGGGCAACATTTTTTTTAAAATTAAAATATACTGAATGGACCAGTTGATAATTAAAAATATTATGTGTATATGTACCTCCAAGATGCCTGTTGGCTTATGGCGACCTCATGATTTTCATAGGATTGTGTTAGGCAAGGAATACTCAGAGTTGGTTTTCCCAGTTCCCTCCTCTGAAATATAGCCTACAGTAGCTTACACTTGTTGGCAGTCTCCCATCCAAGTACTAATCAGGACTGATCCTACTTAGTTTCCAAGATCAGATGGGATCTGGTGCCTTTAAGGTTATACTGATAATTTAAACTTTATTAATAATGCACAGTCTATTACTTATTACTTAAGTATAGCCTTTCCGTTCAGTAGTTCAGTACCATAGGGCTTGCACGTGAGCAGTTTTTCCACTCGTGAGTGATCATAATAAAACTGCAGTGCAGATATTAAATGCTTGTGTGCACCTTGGTAACTAATATTAAGTCTGCAATTAGAAAATGCCAAGTTAGTATGCATTTTTTCAGAACTCATAATCAACCCATCTAAGACAATATTAATATGCAACCCCCTGTTTCGTCAGCTCCACTGGCTGCCAGTCTGCTTCTGAAAACAATTCAAAATGCTGGCTTTAGCCTCCAAAGCCCTAAACGGTTCTGGCCTAGCTTACCTATCCAAACGTCTTTCCCTCTATGAACCATCTCGGAGTTCAAGATCATCTGGGGAGGCCCTGCTGTCGGTGCTGCCTCCTTCTCAGGTGTGACTGGTGGGGACAAGAGATGGAGCCTTCTCATTGGTGGTCCCCTGGCTGTGGCATTCCCTCCCCAGGAATATTAGATCAGCTCCCTCCCTCCTGACCTTCCATAAGAGAGTGAAAACTTGGCTTTGTGACCAAGCCTTTGGAGAACATGCAATAAATAGATATGAAATGATGTGCAAGGACTACTGGAACTGCTCAGACTACATTTGTGGATTAATTGTGATGGTATTGTTTTAAATGTTTTTAAGTTTAATTGTACTTTATAATTATATTTTAATGGTTTATTTTGACTGTACTTTGTTTTTATGGCATCAAATAGTTGCCTTTGTGTAAAGGCGGAATAGAAATGGCGTAAATAAATATTAAATTAATTAAAATTATGAAATGCCTTTCTGCTCTTAAGTAGCTTTTTAAAAAATCCAGCTTTAACAAGTCTCATGTTACACCAAGCAGTCAGAATGACAGAAAGTAAAGTATTACAATTCATGGCTGTATTGATGTATTAATGATGTTTCCCAGAGCAAATTTTGTCTGAACAGTGCAGGTATAGTGAAACAGTCTAGACTGTTTCTCAGGGAAGTGTTCAGCTTGTGTTCCTAGGTTCCATGTTGCCCTTGTATGACATGTCTTATGTCATGAGACACTTATCTAGCTGAATATTTAAAAGGAAATGCAGATCACATTTGTTATTTATTATGAAGCAAAATGGACAGCTTAAAAAAGAACAGTGATACAAGATCAGAAATACCCCGTGATCCACAAGGCCTGCTCCTCCTCCTGTCTGCCATGTGTGTCTGTTTCACCCAGTAAAGGAGACACGTGTGACAACCCCAGCTCCCAAACAGCCGCCCTACTCACCGCTTGGAGGTGAGGTTGCTATGCGAATATTCACACAGCAGCCCCATCTTCGGAAGCCAGGAATGGCATGGGCAGTGGTCCCTCGCCTTCCCCCATCTTCTGAGGATGAGGCTGCCATATGGATGTTCTAACAGCAGCCCCGACTTGAGGAGGTACAAAATTGCAAATAATCAAAACTATGCATTTAAAACCCATGAATAAGAAGGGCCCATTCTAACTAGTATAAAACCAAAGAAAATACAAACTGGTTTAAACAAAAAAGAAAATGCTGTTTTAAACCTGTTTTTCCAACCCTGATTAGAAGGGAAGGAATTAACTGTTGTTTTTTTTTTCAGATTTAATTTGCCATAAAGCATCTCCCTTGCAATCTCAGTTCCCAATAAGGCCAAGTGGTGCTCATGCCTGGGGATTGTGAGATTTCTTCCACATTTTATTTTCTGTTTACTTCTGGAATTTATTCCTTTTGTAACTGTCAGCCAGTTTGCAGTAGATTGGAATCATTCATGTTGGTTATCTTTATGTTCCCTCTGCCTTCCCTCTCTTGGTGGTGAGGGCTCTTACCTCCCCTTACAGTATCCCACCACCACTCCTATCCATTGGCTTTGGGCCACATTTCTTCAAGCCTGGGCTTGTTTTTTTGTCAAGAAGAACCCATTTTAGAAATGGGTAGTTGTATAAGTGTCACTTTTGGAATGGGGAGGGTTGATTTGTGCCCGAGAGAAAAGGTGTAGTGGTGGGAAAATAGCTGTTGAGTGACAGAGCCCACCCCCCAATCTGATGATGCTGTTTGCCTTTTTCTCACCTTGAAGCGGGAATCTTCTGGGCGTCACTCAAAAGCTGTACTTTGCCCACACCTGCTACAGAGTAGAATAACCTCATAGTTATCAATTACACCTGAAGTGGGGGTTTTTTTGGTTTGTTTTTTTTTTTTTTGTCTGCCTGTGGTTCTTGGGGGACTTACTTTAATGTTTCTAGATTGGATATGTTCCTTTACAGAAACTCCACAAGGACTTGAAAAACATTTAAGTAATCTTAATTTTCAGTAAATGAATTATGAATTTATATCCTTAGATACTTGCTTTAACATTGTAGCTTGGAACAGGTGCAGTAGCAGCTTTTCATTTTCCCTTTTGAAAGAGTAATATTCATCATTGTAACAACGATATGTCTCTGATTTTTACTGTTTAGGCTAAGGATAATGCAGTCTATACTGTTGACTATCTCAGTGGTTTTGCAATTTGAGACATGCATAAGCCCAAATGACTGAAGAATCACTCCAATAAAATGTTAGATTTGTTGTGCTCAGAGAGATTTCTATAGATGAATAGTGCTATGATTTGCTAATGTAAGGTACATTCCTTTTCATTCAGAAAATAATTCATTTGCCTCATCTTGCAGGATGAATTCTATTAGAAATGGCTAGATATTTGTATGTATAGCAGAAAAAAACAAGGTGTTGTTGCTCTGTTATGGATCTATCATTGGTTGGTTTGTTGATCATTTGTTTTACTCATACTTTACTTGAGATCTGTCTGATTAAATGCATATCTGTCCTTACGGATTCAGGCCTTGGGTCCCTTTCTTGGATCCACATTTTGAATCTTGACATTTCTGGTGCTATGCAAGAGCAGCTACATGTTGACACCTCTAAGAACATAGGAAATAATTCTACCATGTTATACAATGCTATGATCACATCAAATAAGCTATAACAGGTTTCAAAGAGTAAACATCTAAGTGGTATAGTACTGTTAGCAATATAACTGCCTGATTCTGCTTTCTGTTCCTATACATTCATGAATAAGGGCTGCAAGCTTTAATTAATTTGAGACCAATGTTAATAGGCAAAATTAAGTAAAATTTTAGTTGGTCAGTTTTATAGCAACATAATAGGAAACAATTTAGTTTGTGTTCCTACATTAGCAGTTTTGAAATTGAAATTGATGATATGCCATATCTTTTAAATGTGATTGGGTGAAAGATAGGTGGTGGTCAACAAATTATTTAACTGTTGCCAGCCCTAACATGAATGATAAATATTTCATTAATTACATTTGATCCGGGATTATGAGCGTTGATCTGTCATTAAAACTTGAGGCCATTGGTGAATGGGCAAGAAAAAAATGGGTTCTTGCATGTCTTTCTCATGATACGCAAAGAGAACATCTGGGGAAGTGCATCTGAAAATATAAACTCAACTAAATACAGCCTTTTCCTTAAAGAAGACCATAACTCTTGGTTTAAAGTATCCCACAAAAACAGCTTGTTTTATTTCCTAATATCAAAGTGTTGTGTTTGCTTTCCAGGTTTTTGAGCATGAAGACGACAACAGATGAAGCAGAGCAGAATGGAGCAGGATGTATCACTCCCCAAATCCTAGGAATTTTTAGTTCATAAACACACTTGCCAGTGGTTGTGAGCAGCCATCTACTTGATGTAAAGAACTTAATTTCAATATAAACTGGCTCTGGGCAGTGCTGTTGATGCTGCACCTTTGAGTTGTAGCAGCTGTAATTGTGAATATTGCTGAGATAGTTGAACATGGTGTCCAGTTTTCTATTGCATTTTTTCAAGTGGAAAAGTTAACTGAATGGTTGACACAAAGTGGTGGAAAGAATTGTGCATATGCCAATTTTTGTAACCTTTTTACTTTGAACTACACTGCTTACAAGATCTCATTGTTTTGGAAGAACGGCATGAACAAGTCTTCAGGAACAGTTGTGATAATTGTACATGCTCACAATTGTGCACTCTTTCTGGGTATTCCTCCCTGGTTTTGAAAGTTGTACACTTAAAACATTCTTATAATTGCTGGTGTCTGAATGACATAACAAGCCAGTTGACACGGTAGTAACCAAAGATTCCAGTTTTTAAGCATATGAAAGACTCTGCCTGCTTACCTGTGCTAGAAGTAACAGCATCTAAAGTGAAGACTTAAGAGAAACTTAGCGACTACTAGATTATCTTTAGGACTCTGCATTAACTCTATAATGTTCTTGTTATAAAAGGAGAAAGCATATTTGTCACAAATTTAGTTAACATCTTACAACGAAACTGTATGTAAGTTGCTTAGATAAATGTAATCACTGTAAACATCTATACAATCTGGGATTTTGTTTTTATTTTGAAACGGGAGCTTTTTTGTTTACAAATTCATTAAAAACTAAACTGTTTCTGTAAGGAAATGAGATTTTTTTAATTTGCCTTGATAATTTGCAATCTAAATTAGACACCGCCATTTTTTAAAACAGGCAACTACAAGGCCATTTGTTAAAGCAAAAGTCCTATTTCTTAATCATTTTAGATCTAGTGTTGTAACTCTTCCTCACTTTTGTTTTTAAAATAAATTTTGTATTTTTTTTCTTGATGGGGAGGGGCACTCTTACATTTTTATAATCTGTTGCATTGATACCCAGCCCACTGTAACAAGAGACTGAATAAAAATAAAGGCATCTTTTTGGAGTCATCACAGCAACTCACAAAGTCTTGCCGTTGTCTCACATTGGCTGGACTGATTTGCAAAACTAGCTTTTATAGATTTAAATTGGAAGTATATGGAGAGTTTGAAAAGGAGGATTTTTCTTTCAAGTTCTTGTGAAGTGGATATGATCAGATTTACTCTTGTTAGGCAGCCCCTCAGCGTGTGGTGTTCACATGGGTTACTGGTTACTGCCTTAGGCTGTCCTTCTCACCTTAATCCAGCTAAAAGATATTCTTACTGCTGGCAAATTCATTTAACAGTGTAATTTATTCCTTTATAGCATGTCAGAATAAATTTAAAAAGTTGTCTGAAAATGCTGCCAGATGCCTATTGTGTACATGGTTTTTATGACTTTTGATCCTCAGTTTTTCATGTAGCAGAATTGGGTTGTACATACTCTCTTGTGGGATATTGAAAAACCTCCAACAGCGTCCCCCTGCCCTCTGGAAATAAAGTGAATAGTTTAAAAAGTGGCCATGCTAATGGGGCTACCTAGAAAACATTCCAACAATTGTTGGAATATACCAAAAATTTAGGGAATATTGTTTGGACATTAGATCTCTCCCTCTCCCTCTCCCTCTCTCTCTCTTTGTAACTTAAGAATGTAATATTGAATTTCTTTGATGAAATGAACAAAATCACGTGAGGTTTTGAAGAGTAAGTATTTGGTTATTGTATTTTCATCTGTTATAACACAGTTCAGTAATGCTACTGATAGAAGAGTAAGAGGTAGAATAACTGATGGAAAACATGCTATCTTTAAACATAAAAAATACATTTTTAAAGAATAGAAAACTTCTTAATTCAAGGTGAATATACTTGCTCCTTGTAGGAGCATTGTGTTAGGAAGGGGTCAAGTTGGTATCCATAAGCTGATAGATAATGCTGTCAAAATAATTTATCTTTAGATTCCATTAAAGCATTCTTCAATTTATTGAACAATTTGAAAACTGTAAGGCAGTTGACATTGAAGATGAATTGTAAAGTAAGACTGTTGTTGAGTCTTGATCTATTAGTGTATCTTTTGTGGTCTCCAGAAGCACTAGATCTCAAGTGCTTAGAAGCATCACCTACCTCTGGTGACTGAAATTATCTCTGCAGTGCCGGGAAATTCCAATAAAAATAAGTAGCAATACAATGCTATTGCCTTGCTTCTAAAGCACTTATCCCATCCTCTCTGTAACATAATATCAGAATTCCTAATGTTGTCAGCATAAAAAACATTTTGTCATATGTCATCAAAGTTGTTTTCTGGATTTTACACACAATAGATATGTGAAGCTTACATCCCTTAATATATCTGTGGAAAGAGTGCAAACTCTAAAGAGTGGCTTGCAATGCTTTTCTGTTTGGTTCCATGTGCTGAACTAAATTGAATTGCAGGTCTTAGTAAAACATAACTGGCGAGCTTGCTTGTTTGTAGGTATATCTGGATTGAACTTCTATAAAGTTTTTTTTCCTCAAGGCATTGATAGAAATTAGAGTCTCTGACAGTGCTATATGTGAAAGTTCTGCAAATGTTCCTGTTTTGAGCATTGCCACAGTTCTACTCTGAATGTGCATTTAGCAGCTTTGTATTCGTAGGGTTCAGAGGGGCTTTCTCCCTCTTGTTGAACTAATCTCCGGTTCTTATAAAGCAAAATCCGCACTTTAGAACACAAAGGCAAAGATGAGGAGTTTTTGAGAGGAGTAAAATAATTGGTTTAAAATACCTGTTTTCAAAGTCGGTGCTCTTTTGTTTTAATTGCCTTGCTTAAATGGCAACATTATTGGCATTTTGTTGTTTCAAGACATAGTGTAAAAACATTGTCTTCTTATGGAAGCTTTTAGAAAGTTTCAGGAAGCCAAGGGCATTTTAAAAATGAATTGAGTGTGCTGGAAATGCACTTCCCTACACTTAGTTGTGCCAAATGTTTATTGGCTTTCTATTGAAGGTTGGAAATGTAAGTTATTAACTATTTGATCTGAAATTCTGTTTTGTTATATTGTAAAAGTCTGATTACAGCTATGCCTAATTTGTTCTCTCCACCCTGCATCTTCCCACATGCTCCTCTCCCTCAGCTTGTGCTGGAGAACTAGGGATCTTTTGGCACAGATTTGAAGAAGTGGTAGGAAAAAAAATTCAGCCACATGGGTTAAAGCTGGCCTGTAAAACATTGGATGTCAACCTTTAAGGTATATTCTCCTGTATACACAATATATATTGGCTTTTGAACAAGATAGCATGAAGGTTTTTAAAGTGTGTCCATACTACTATAAAAAATAAAAGTACTTTTGTGGTACATAATTACTGGGACCACAAAAGTGTTAACAAAAGAGGTACAGTAATTAAATAACATTCTCCAGAACTTGCCTTCAGACATAATGGTCCAAAGCAGCTATTAAGGTTAAAATGAGCAACCAAGTAAAAAATAAAAATAAACTGTAGCACTTCAGAATGTTAGTTGAAGGCATTTGTATGCTTCCACAGTTAGCACTTCTACGGGAAGTGGGCCCACTGGTATTGCTCTCAAAATTTGGTCTGTTTACTGGTAAAAACAATTCTTAAGGCTTCCTAGTTCCAAACAACTGAGAGGCTCACAAGTCAGAGCTAGTACCTTAAAATCAGAGTAGAAGCAATCTCTTAAGGACACCTAGTCCAGCCCCGTGCCATGCAAGCATACACAATCACAGCACTGCTAAGAGATACAGCCCAAATTCTGCTTAAAGACCTCGAAAGATGGAAAACTCATACTCTGAAGTAGTCTGCCCCACACATGAGCAGCTCTTAGAATAAAAAAGTTTTTTCCAATGTCAGGATGGAATCTCTCATAATTTGTATCCATTCGTTCGTGCTCTAGTCTCTAAAGCAGCAGAAAACAAGCTGGCTTCATGTTCTTCATAACATTTATGCAGATATTTAGGATAGCTGTCCATGTCATTTCTCAGTCTTCAAGCTAAACACACCCAGCTACCTGAGACTTGGTTTGCAGACATTTGATCATCTTAGTTGTTATTCTCTGGACACAGTCTAGCCTGAACCAGGAATGGGAAGTTTTGCTCCATCAGTTTTGGAATACAATAGCCACAGTTAATTAGAATTCATAGTGATAGCTGGGTTGCAGAAAAGGACAACCAAAATGATCAAAGAATTGGAGCAACTCTGCTTAAATATGAATATTTGAGAATATTCTGATTTCAAAAAATGAGCACAGAGGAGACATGGGAGAAGTGTATAAATTATATGCATGGCGTATATTAATAAAACCCCTTTTTGTCAGGCATATTTAATGATCATTACATACGAAGATCAATTCTAAACACCTGGAACAGATACAAAAAGAGAATTTACACGAAGACACCAGAGTGGATGTTCCCACATGAGGCATACTACAAAAGGGAGAACATCTTACAAGGGAAATAGTTAACTTACAGGGAACTGGTCCAAACCAACTTAGAACACTCAGAAATGAAATCCCCAGAAGAACAACCAAATGGGCCTTAAATGCAATTGGCTTCTATATAGACAATTGCGTGAGAAATTTAAAGAACAACTTAGAACCTCAGGCTTCCAGACTGCAAAAACATGGTTTGATGTGGCGATGTTCCAGAAATCAAGAAGACATATATATATACAAAAATCTACTGACTTGGCACACGGAAGAGGAAGTAGTAAAGGACTCGATGGTTAGATGGGCTCAAAACATCGGCCAAGAGATAAAAATGGCCCAATGGGAAAAAACATGGAAGAGAAGAATGAAGTACACAGCATGTCAAAACCTAATAGAAAACATATACAAAATGTACTTGCGATGGTATCTCCTTCCAGAGAGATTAGCGAAGATGTACAATTGCTCCGAGAAATGTGGGAAAGAAAAGGGCACATTTTACCACCTGTGGTCATGCAACAAAGTAAACAACTACTGGAAACAGATTCAGGTACATTTAGAAAAGATATTAAATACACATTTTAAAATGACACCACAAATGTACCTTTTGAACATGCCCGAAGAAGAACTGGAAAGGAAATTCGGAAAAATTTTGTTTTACGTGACAGCAGCAGCTCAAATAGTATACACTAGATATTGGAAAACCTCAGAGGTAACTCCCTTAGCAGAATTGGAACAATACATTACAGACTTGCTGATAACAGATAAAATAACTACACTTAAGAGGAGAACCTTTAGAGAACTTTGTTAATGAATGGCAACCAATGATCCAATATCTCAATGTAAATGTAAAATTAACTTAAAAATGTACATAGAGGAAGCTAATAGACTGAAGGCAAGGAGGAAACAGATATTAATTTGGAGCCTATAATACCTTCATATGTACTATTCAAATAGAAGACTGATCTCTTATTGAAAATATATTATCTGAGAAATGATTATGAAACACTAATAGATTAAAAGTATTGCACAGTGTGCAACAAACACTCGCAAATGTCTGTATATTTGTGAAATGTGGGTGGTGGGAGAATAAGGACAGCTGGGGAATGCACTTTCACAAGATAATTGTGATGGTTTCCAAATTTGATAGTTTTAAGCAGATTAAATAAAGTGAAAATTTGACTTATTAGTGGCTGCTAGCCGCAGAGACTAGCCGCTGCCACTTACTGGATAACACAAGTGATGGTTTGCAGCTCTTGCACCCTACTCAGAATGTGGTGTCTTATGTTCGCTCATTCAACTGGCGTCGTTAAACTCACATGGACAAACACATCGCATTTTCACTCCACATGGGTGAGTATTGTATATTCCTAAATAGTTGACTTGTGCTCTCTAATTTAAAGTCATTTATCTTAAAATTATTGTTAGTAATCACAATGTAAATTAGTGCTGATGTAGATTAATTTGCTCTAAAGTCTCAGCAGCAAGACAAGACTAGGCTGGGTGTATGAAGGGAATAGGAGAGGGAGGCGGATGTGCTTGCCAAGGTCGGTCACATAAGCAGTCCCCTTGCTCATGTTTCAAAGCAGGCCTCTGGCTTCCTATAGTATTGAAGGTGTCTGCTGTTGCTGGCATTCTTCCATGGTATATTGTATGGGGATGGGGAGAGTTCAATTACAGCACTTAAATGACAGGCTATCTGTACTAACTGGCTCATTGATATGCTTGCCATTGTATCCTTAAAGGGAGAAAGGAGTTCATCAACCGGCCAGCTTGTAAAAATGGAGTGGAGTTATCCTCTAATGGTTGCTAGGAGAACTAGTCAACATAGCAAGGCATAACTCCTGTGGGTAGGGAGATTGCATTGCACTTTTCCTGCAGTTGGTGCCCAGCTGTTTCACCTTCATGCATTTAGTGGAATTGCTTTGGAAAGCAGGAAGGAGAAAGGGAGGGGGTGGCATGAAATCATGGGACCTCCATCTCCAATTCAACTGTGTGTCACACCCAGCTATTCAGAGCCGGCCCTAGGTATTTTTCAAGTGTAGGCGAACAGAATTTTGGCGCCCCCCCCCCCCCAAACCAATCACTGAAAAATAAAAGTGTTGGATAAGCGAAAATTCTTGATAATAAGGAGGGATTAAGGAAAAGCCTATTAAACATCAAATTACATTAAGATTTTAAAAATTAAGCACTAAAACATGTTTTACAACAAATCAACAGAAAATGCAGTTCAGTACCTTGCGGAGGCAGGCCGCAGGAGACAGGAGTTGCCTCAAGGGCGCCCCCAACAAGATGGTGCCACAGGCAACTGCCTAGTTGGCCTGGTGGTTGAACCGCCTCTGCAGCTATTACTCCTGTTGACATTCACCAAAGACACAGAGGTGACGTTAGACATTGTAGACTTTAGGAAGAAAAGGGCTCGTCATTGTATATTGTTTGATTTGTTTCAAAAAGCAGTAAGGCAGCCTTTTCTTTGAGGGTTGTGCTTGCTGTGTTGAATGGGTTGTGGACATAGTTGTCCACCACCCACCCCAAATCTAGAGATTCAACTACAGGAATATTCCATTATTGCTGAAGGAAGCCAATAAGAATCGGGACATGGCGGTTTCCTTAGGCCCTGCTTTTTTCTCACGTATGAAGCTGGCAGCCTTCATCTTGGCAGCAGCTAATAGAAATAAAATGTACATACCCTTTGTTTTTGTAGCTCAGAGTGAACCTGTGCAGCTCTTCTTTGTTTCAAAATGCCAACAGCGTATTGGAGATTCATTCTCTGCAAAGCACTTGGGAATCATCTTGGAAAACTAGAAAGGAGAGTTATCGGGAAGAACATTGCACAACAGCACCAACTCCTTCCAAGAAAGCACTGTGGATTTACTGTATCATTCTGTTCCCAGAATAAGATTAATTACATCAACTGTTGCCAGTTAGTGGTAGTTAAGAGAATCTCTTCTCTAGCAGGACTTGGATGGGGGTTTTTGCTCACTTTCGTTTTGTTTCTATGGGATACTGGTGCTGAGAAAGAGTTTTTTCTAGGATTCAGACTGGAGATAAATGGGTAGGAGATCTAAATGAAACAACTGTATTATGTAGGAAAGAAAAGTATGTCATTATTTTAATAGCACTGATTTGTTTCAATGATTGGGTTTATTGCTGGTTTTGGGAACATTTCTGTGGAAATGTATTTTTACATTTTGCTAAAGTTGCTGTCTTCTCTTATTCTTGAGGAGAACATAAATGCTGGGGAAAAGGGTATCTCTTTATATCAAAGGGTGGTAGCTCCTCAAAACTAGTTTTGAGTGTATGTGTGGAAAACATTTGTTTTCTGAAGATACATTTTCCCCGGATTTCTTTTTCTTTTCAGCTTTTTTAATTGCTACTCTCCCATTTTTGTTTGTTTCCTGAACTTTTCTTGGAATGTGGATTCAGCTTTCCCTTTTAAGATGTTGAAGGTGTAGCATGCACCTATAGTCACACCAAATCCTTCTTGTAGTATATGCAAAAAAATGGTGTCTGTCTGTCTCTGAAATGTCTTCATTGGATGGTGTAATTTGAAGTTGTTTAGCAATGCCCATCTTCTCCTCCCAGAAGAAAGCATTGTGTTCATACGGTGAATGAGCAAAGATGCATATACAGTATTCATCTATTTTTAAAGGGGAGGGGATAGACTTAGGGATAAAGTACTAGGAGGATAGTTCAAATAACAAGTGTTATGACTTACCCTCACAGAAATGAAAGATGCTGTAAGATAGCTGCTATCTCAATAACTTAATCATAAAAGATAATAATAATTAAGGATGGGACACAGCCCATAGATTGCTATGATGCAAGAAACCAACCATCTAAAGAAGGTAGCTGAATAAGTTTTCAGATGTCACAAAAAATAGCAGATACTTTGTGCTGCTTGTTTTGGGTATTTCTCATGGGTCCTACTATGTTCTCTTAAGTAATACCGAGCCGTCTTTGTGTCTCTTTTTTTTTTTTTTTTTTTACATTTTGAGATAATTGGGTAGAGCTTCAAACCAGGATCATGGTGTGCAAGGAGAAGACTTTAAAGACTCCCTCTGTCACACCAGCCATTTCTCAAACCACCCACTACATTTAAAAAGAAAACACATTTCACAGAAACTTGAGGTTTTTAAATTTAGGAAGTGAGAGCAGTAATTTAGATACGCACTTTCCCTCTTTATGTATGCTGTTTGGGACCCATGTACCTGTTTTTAAGAGGCCCAACTGCATGCCAGTTCTTTAACATAATGTGAAGTTTGAACCTGCCAGTCTATTGCCCCCACAGAGAATAATACAAATGCCTGATGGGGACTACTCATCTTCCTCTGGATGAGAAATGCAGATGTACTATATTGGACATGATGGAGACGTACAAACAGGAAATCCAGTGAGGAACTGCATCCTGCTCTACTCCTGCTGAATCATTGTGCACATGGAATTGCAATGCTTATGGATAATGAGGTGATCCTATAAATAAATGTCTTACAGCAGATGATGTCATTCTTCCTGAATGCAAAGTGATATTTTTCTTTCTCAAAGTGTCTCGGATCCCTGGAGGAGCTGGGAAGAAGGTCACAGAAACAAACGGTTCTGCAAATAGTTTGGTAAGCATGCCATCAATCTGAGTCTAAAATCCTTCTTCTACTGGGGAAGTTCATTAGTTATATGAAAGTATTTCAAATGTGTGTATGTGAAAAAATGTTTGAATATTGAATATCACAGTTAAGAATGATTTGTGCATTCATTTAAATTTGTATAAATTTGATTCAAAGGATAAAATATCTCTTAGTGTGCAACTTTCTGCCCTACCATACGAGATTTGCCTGTAAGTTTCCTTCAATATTTGGTTAGAATTATTGCACCTAGAAAGGCTGACCAGACATTGGCTTGTGTTTTGTGTTATTAACACTGTGCATCAATAAACTAAGTTGTATTTTTCAGTAATCAATATTTTTTACAGTTCAAGTTCATATTTGCTGGAACCTGGCTTTAAGGTCATTCATTTCTCTAGGACATGTTCCCAGATAAACCCTTGTAGGGCTGCAGCAGGGAAAGCAAAGTCCAATCCTCTTGATATTGAACTGCAAGTCCTTTCTACCTCAGCCAGCATAACAGATTGTGAGGAATGCTGGGAGTTGTGGTTCAGCAACATCTGGAAACTCACAGATGCCCCCCCCCCCCCCAGCCACAGGCTTAAAAGAATGTGAACAGAGATAGTAAATAGTACAATTAAGAAAAAGATTAGCCACTAAAATTGGGTAAAACACAAAGCAAAACATGCCTTTTCCGTATTTTCACTGAATATTCAGACCTGTAATCATCAAGAGGAATCCTATTCTGTTTTGTCTCAAAAGAGTGAGCATAGTGGTAGTGAAGAAAACACTGTGACCCAGGAGCTTGCTGGCTCAAAATCTCTGTCATGAGTCTGTTAGATGGCCTTAGGCACTGTCTTATCATTATTTTTCCTATTCCAGGGTTACAGTGACCCAGTTTGCAGTGCTGTTAGAATTCACTTGATGTCTGTGAAATAGTCTTAGCATGAATGAGTTGTTACTTTTCTGTGCTTATGTCTGAGTCTTCTGCTACCCACCTAGCTATTCCATATATTAATGGAATGAAGAGGCTGTTATCTTTTCTTAAAACATGTCACTCAACTTGAGACTCTAGGTCAACAAAGCTACCTTGTGCTTTTAGCTGTATCCCCCTCTTCCCCAGTAGACTGACATGCCCTCTTCAGGAGGAATAAGATGAAAGAGGATTAGCTGCACTGCCTCTGATCAGACCAGCTCCTTCCGGCAGCTGATGTTTGTTAGTAGTCTCCCGCATGACAAGAGCAAATGGGGCCTGATGAAAACATGTTGCCTTTATGAAAGGCAGGAGACACAGACAGACAGGCTACTGCCTTTCCCTCGGCAGTGCCAACATCTTCTGAATCTACCCTTCCTCCTCTGCAGCCAACTGTTCAAAGTACAGGTGGCTTTCTTGTTATTCCTGCAGACTGTACAGTTCCTCTCATATGAATGAAAATCTTACCCAGACAAATGGAGCAAAAAGACACACAAACCTGTACAAAAGAAAACAAAAACAAACAAAAGCAAACAAAAACATGTGGAAGATAGGATTTTAAACATGCATATTACTAATACCATTGTCGCCAAGAGTAAATTGTTTAGATAAATCAGATACAGAAAAGCAGTGGGGCCACTGCATGAAAAAGAGAATTGAAAGAATACTATAGTATTGAAGATACTACGTAAGCCTCTTTGCATCTGTCTTCACTTCAGAAAATGTAGAACAGAGACCAGTACCTGCATGGATGTTTTCAAAAAGCCGGTGTGAAAACTTGGAGCAAATCGTAGTAGCAGGAGAAGTCCCAGATTTTCTTGACTAATGAAAAACTACTGCATCAAGATAGCATAAATCTAAAAGTGCATGAATGCAAATGTGAAATTGCTGATTTGGCAGAAAAAAATAATGTTTTCCCTGACAATATTTTGACTAGAAGACAGGGATGTGGATAATATAATGTTTGTTTGTTTGTTTTCAATCTGGTTGAGGAGAAGAGGTTTGTCCAAGAAGTTAACAGGCTGGTTGGTTTAACACAGTGATGACCAACCTATGACACACGTGTCAGCACTGGCACACCTAGCCATTTTTGCTGACACGCTGCCGCATGCAGATTGATTGGATGACTAAGGTCTTTTGTGGCCAAATTTGGTCCAGTGGTTTTGTTGTTTACTCCATGGGAATTATGCACATTACGTGTATATATATATTTGTACTATATTATTATATTATTACAATATTATTATTATTATTATATTAATTATTCATGATTCCATTGAAACTACAACCGAGAGAAATCAGCGTGGAAACTGCAAGAGGTACCATAGATTGTTGTACATGGAAATAATTGTAGTAAATAGTTTTTGATTTATTAAATACAGTTATATATTACAATTATATATTTTTGTTATTTAAACTATATATATTGTGAAATTAAGGTTTGTTTTTTTTCTCGAAGTGACACACCACCCAATTAGGTTTTTTGGTGAATTTTGACATACCAAGTGCAAAAGTGTTGTCGAAGGCTTTCATGGCCAGGATCACAGGGTTGTTGTATGTCTTTCGGGCTGTGTGGCCATGTTCCAGAGGCATTCTCTCCTGACGTTTCGCCCACATCTATGGCAGGCATCCTCAGAGGTTGGTGAGGATACCTCACCAACCTCTGAGGATGCCTGCCATAGATGTGGGCGAAATGTCAGGAGAGAATGCTTCTGGAACATGGCCACACAGCCCGAAAGACATACAACAACCAAGTGCAAAAGGTTGCACATCATTGGTTTAACATCTGTTCAGAATATAGTGATGGAAAATGCTACTGAATCTTCAGACATAAAGGAGAGCAAGTAATGTTGAAGAATCAAAATGACTTCTTCAAAGGTCGGTCCCGACTCACTAGTCATTCAGAAACCTTTGAAATCATCAACCGGCCTATAGGGAAAGATGTTAACTAGCAGAGATTGCTTACTTGGGCATTTGAAAAAGTCTTTGTCACCAAAGACTTCTGATCAAACCTAGTAGTCATGGGATTAAAAGAAGTCCAGCTATGGTAGATAGGTAACTGTTCATGACCAGAAAACAGAGAGAAATAATAAATGTCTGGTGGGAGGAGGAAATCACTCCCACTGCCCCTTTCCCGGCAGGCATCTAGATTGAGACTTGGGCTCTTGAATACGGAAGTTGCATGTTAGGAATTTTTGGGAAAAGAAATAGAAATAAAACACTTAGAATGCCTTTGAATGTGATGTGCATTAAGAACATATGTGAATGTGCATTATGAGCACGTTTGAAATATTTTGTGCAGTTCTGGTAACAGCATGGTACATTGGATTTTTGTGGAGTGGGAAAGTGTGCAAAAAAGAACAAGAACGACAAAGGTTTTTTTAGTAGACCATTCTCATACTAAGGTATTTTATTGTACAAGCAATCCCCAAGTTCCAAACATCTGACTTACAAACAGCTCGTATTTACAATCGGGTGAGACAACAGGAAGTGAGAGCAATCTACCCCTAGAAAAGGAAATTCACTCCTATAAGTGTCATGATGGGAAAAGGTGTCTCAACTGAAACTTTAGCACTAATCTTGTTTTCCACAATAAGCCGATTTTTTCAAAATGCAATTATCACTGGTACAGAAAGTGAAGTAAAATCTTCTGGACAGGAGCAAAGACAGCAACACAAACACCGCAAGGGGATTAGCCCTTTGCTAACCAAAGCTTATACACACACTCACATACCATGTTTCCCCAAAAATAAGATACTGTCTTATATTTATTTTTCCTCAGGAAGACACACTATGGCTTATTTTCAGGGGATGTTTTATTTTTATAAACATGGCCAGTACTCAATCGCTCAGACAGTGTGACGGCAGCAGGGCTGCTGCTCCTGTGAGGAAGGGAACGCTGTGAGGCCAAACCCTGTGACAGCGAGAGAGGCGGCCCAGCGAGTAGTGCTTCGGCATCATCCCCCGGCAGCAAGAACGCCAGGGAGGCACCCTGCAGCTGCGCTGTGGGTGGGGTGGGGGCCCGAACTGGTCCCGTCCCTTCCACCTTCTTGCAGCATTTCCCCTTACCTGGGCTTGCCACTGCTCCTACTCCCTCCATTTGGGAGACTTTGGAATGCCTTGCGCCCTTTCTTTGGCAGGGAGGAGGGCGTGCTGGTGTGAGCTGGAAAATCAGCCACAGCCATGGCAGAGGGAAGAGGCACTTGCCTTTTTTACCGCTCCGCGCTGGTATGCTGCGTAGCCACACCTATCACTATGTCTTATTTTCAGGGTAAGGCTTATATTGCACAAATGCCTGGAAATCCTTATTTTATAGGTATGTCTTATTTTCGGGAAAACACAGTGTGTGTGTGTGTGTGTATGCGTGTGTATGCAATAGGAATGCACCCTTTATCTACACTCTTTAAATGTTTGCAGTGCTAAACAAAAAAAGCCAGGTATGATTTGTGGAAAGGTCTTTTGTGTGTTGACAAAGGCTGCCTCTTGTATCATGCAATTCCCACACAATGGCTTTGAACACATGGGCAGCTGGTCAGGTTTCTTGCCAGCTGGTGCTGAGAAGATATTTTATGTAAGCTGCCACCTCCATATGTGCAATAGGAAGCTGTTGTGATTTCCACAGATGGTGACAACATTTTCCAATGTTGCCCTCAGTCCAGAAATTGTAATAACCAAGAATATCACAAGCTTAAGCAGGTGTCAGTTGACTTATACAAAGCTAGGCTGTTCATCTATCTAGTTCAGAACTGTGTGGGATCCTTCACATAATGTACTGCAATACTCAGCAGTTCTAATTAACACAACAAGTGAAGAATACTAGGATTTGCTGGACAACATCTGGAGGGCTCTAGTCCAGATTGACTGGCAGTGCCAGTCAAGTGTTTCATATGTTGTTTTTCCTTGCTGTACCTACGGATACCAAGAATTAAACCTGGGGCTTCCTACATGAAAAGCATGTACCCTACCACTGAGTTGCCACACTTTTTCAGTTCTAGCAAACCCCCATCCTTGCCCTAAAAAAAAACTGCCCAAGAAATCCCATGATAGGTTCATGTTAGGGTCGCCATAAGTCCGAAATGACTTGAAGGCATGCAACAACAATTCCACGCATGCCTGAATAAGATCATACAGGAACACTCTTTCCTCCTTCCTCAAATTCATGTTGTAGCTGCTGTTTAACCAGTTCAAAAATCTACAACTCTTACATTTTTTAAATAAGCTGCCTTAAATTTCCATGGCAACTGGGGTAATTCATATTGGGTGTCAGGAAAGGACACCAAATGTTTCAAATCATTCTATGCAGGAAGAAAAGTGGTGTTTCTGGGATCTGCTTCTTTGATGGTCAAAATTGCTGCCTTTGGGATTTGTACAACTGGACTGAGGCCCAGGGCCAGACCTGAAAAGTAGGCTGTTCCCATGGATTTACATTTATGGAAATAATATTGGGTTTGGTTTGAGTTTTACATTACTGTGTGGCTGCTTGAGTGCATATACATTAGAGTTAGTGTGGTTTGGCACCACTTTAGCTGTCATGGCTCAATGCTACGGAATCCTGGGACTTGCAGTTTGGTGAGGCACCAGCACTCTTTGACAGAGAATAATAATTTCCTTGCACAACTACAACTCCCATGATTCCATAGCATTGAGCCATGGCAGTTAAAATGTCAAACTGCATTAATTCTCCAGTGTAAATGTGCTTCTTGATATCCCAAAGTTCTGCTTATTAGTTTTTAGCTGTAGTCCATTTTGGTTATGGTATACAGTTTGTCAAACAACTGGATAATAAAATCTCCCCTTTTGCAGATAGAGGGCTGCCATATGTGTGTGGTATTCAAAGTGGAAATGTGACGAATAATTCATTCAACATTACTTGAAGCACAGCTACACAGATTGACACAAGTCCTTGCCTCTGCGTATGTAATCTTGCCCATAGTCTGCCATCTGGGTATGATATAGTTGGTTCTTGTCCAATGTGATGCTCAACTCATTCTGGACCCTCTTCCTCATGCAAACTGCTCTGGAAAGTTTCCAAGTTCACCAGAACAATCTTTAGCCTGACTTGGGGGTAGGAAACTGTAGGAAGAAAGAGGAGGCTGCTTCCCTCCTGTGTTTCACAGAAGCTGAAATATAGTGTTAGATCTTAACTGAGGAACACCCATCTGAAACTTTTTAAAGCAAATACTCCTGCAATTTTTATCTCCATGTATGCCCTTAATGAATTCATTGGTTGTTTGAATCCAATATTTGCTATGATGTTTAATATGTTTTAACTTACTTACTTGCTTTAAAGCAGTGATTCCCAAAGTGGGTGCTACCGCCCCCCGGTGGGCGCTGGAGTGATCCAGGGGGGTGGTGATGGCACTTATTAGGACATGGGGGCGGGGCCAGAGGAGGGGCGGGGCCTCTTCCCAAGTGCCGGAGACAGGGCTGAGCACCTGAGGCGCCTGTTTGGACACACAGGGGGCGGAGCTAGAGGAGTGGATGTGGCTTCTTCCCAAGAGCCCGAGACAGGGCTGAGAAGCTTCTATACATCTCCTGAGGCTCTTGTTGGGCCACAGAGGGCGGAGCTAGGGAACAAGGCGGGGCCTCCTTCCAAGAGCCCAAGACAGGGCTGAGCCTCTATAACTCTCCTGAGAGGCCTTTTAGGACTAAAGGGCGGGGCTAGGGGCGGGGGCGGGGCCTCTTCCCAAGAGGGCGAGTGTCAGGACCCAGGCTGCAGAGCACCAATAACCATGCACAGAGACCAGAATCTATCTAATATCTTTATTAAAGGAATATATAAAGTCAATAAAAACAAGTGAAGAATATAGTTCAGAGGTAGACCTTACAGGAAAGGTCAAATTTAGTCCAGGAAAACAATGTCCAATATGTGATATTAGAGTCCAAAATTATAATCCAATAACCGAAACACACACTTTGCCGAGCAAAGTGTGGGGAAATGACAAGGTCCTTTAGTCCAATGGAGCTTGACAACAAGGCTGGAAAACAAACTAGATTCTTGGCAAACAAGACTTGATTCGAGGCAACAAGAAGCAAGAAGCAAGAACAGGGTCCGTGGCGAGGTCCGGGGAACAAGGCAGGCTTGGAACTAGAACAAGGTCCTGGAAACAAGGAACTGGAGTAGCGTAGTCCACACACGATCTCACTCCCGAAGCTGACGAATTGACTCCGCAAGGATCTCCTTGCGGGTAAACACCTATATAGGATCTTGTTTTCCCGCCAAGGAACACTTCCCCTGGGGAACAAGAAGTGAAACCCAAACTGTGTCCAGATGCATGACTCCTTAAGATTTCCCAAGGGAAACAGGCTTAATCAGCTAATTGTCTGGCAGCGATTCTGGCGCTTCGGCGATTCGCCTCCCTAGCGCCTCTATCTCTATTATAATTATCCTTACGAGAGAACGGGGGAGAATTCTGCCCAAGGCTTGTTTGGCTGACTTCTTGAGGGCAAACATCCTGCAGGTGCAGGGGCTCCGATTCTGGCTGAATCGGTGGGAAACCCAAGTTTTCCTCTTCGTCTGCCACAATAGTACTAGGAACGGGACTACATGGCCCATGAGACATCACAGCGAGACAGGGCTGAACCTCTGTATACCTCCCCTGAGGTGCTTGTTAGAACACGGGGGTGGGGTATAGAGGTTCAGCCCCATCAGGCACTTGGGACGAGGCCCCACCCCCTCCTCTAGCCCCACCTCCTGTGTCCTGGCAGGCGCCGCAGGATAGGGATAGAAGCTCAGCCCTGCCTCTGAGCTCGTAACCCGCCCATCCCAGTCCTGGCCGCCCATTTGTGGCCCCGCCCACCTCCCCTCGCAGCCCTGCATCTTGAACTAGGGGAGAGGCTCAGCCCCGCCCTCTTGAGCAGGAGCCACACCCACCCCTTTAAGCCGCGCCCCCTTTCCAGGGGGCGCTGAGTCATATTTTTTCTGGAAAGGGGGTGGCAGGCCAAATAAGTTTGGGAACCACTGCTTTAAAGTGTTTAATTTGTTTCAATGTTACAGAGGGTCCTTGGTATCCATTGGGGTTTGGTTCCAAGATTTCCCAAGGATACTAAAATCTATGAATACTCAAATCCCATTATAAGCAATAGCATGGTAAAATGGTATCCCTTATAGAAAATGGCAAAATCAAGGTTTGCTTTGGGGATTTTTTTTAAAGCTGCAAAATCTGTGTATGTGGAGGGCTGACTATGGTTGTAAGCTACCTTGAGCCTTTTTTGATATAAAATGGAATGTAGTTTGGATTATAAATATGTTAACAAACAGTCCAGAACCCAAAGGACAACATTAGATTAGCTCTCTGTTCCTTCTACCACATCTAGAAATCCTATCCCAAAACTACACATCATATTTAAGTGTTTTTAATTTTTGTATTTTTTTTTGTTTTATATAGTGACAGAAGTGTGTTGTTGTTAGTTGCTCTGAGTCCCCACAAGGAGAAAGGTGGGGTATAAATAAAGGTAATAATAATAATAATAATAATAATAATAATAATAATACCTTGCAAGAAAGTTCCTTGAAAAAATTGAAGGAAAAGCTGATAAGAAGAAGACCTGGCTCTGGCTCACGAATGGGACCCTGAAGAAGGAGACAGAAGGCCTAATCTTTGCAGCCCAGGAGCAAGCCATCAGAACAAATGAAATTAAGGCCAAGATCGAAAAATCAGATGATGACCCAAAATGCAGACTGTGCAAGGAAACCGACGAAACCATTGATCATCTCCTCAGCTGCTGTAAGAAAATTGCACAGACAGACTACAAACAGAGGCACAACTACATGGCCCAAATGATTCATTGGAACGTATGCCTCAAGTACCACCTTCCTGCTGCAAAGAACTGGTGGGATCACAAACCTGCAAAAGTATTGGAAAATGAACATGCAAAGATACTGTGGGACTTCCGAATCCAGACTGACAAAGTTCTGGAACACAACACCCCAGACATCACAGTTGTGGAAAAGAAAAAGGTTTGGATCATTGATGTTGCCATCCCAGGTGACAGTCGCATTGACGAAAAACAACAGGAAAAACTCAGCCGCTATCAGGACCTCAAGATTGAACTGGCAGAAACCAGTGCAGGTGGTCCCGGTGGTGATGGGCACATTGGGTGCCGTGCCAAAAGATCTCAGCCGGCATTTGGAAACAATAGACATTGACAAAATTACGATCTGCCAACTGCAAAAGGCCACCCTGCTGGGATCTGCACGCATCATCCGAAAATACATCACACAGTCCTAGACACTTGGGAAGTGTTCGACTTGTGATTTTGTGATATGAAATCCAGCATATCTATCTTGTTTGCTGTGTCATAATAAAATAATAATAATTGCAGCCTTTATGCAAGTAGTGGATGCAGAATTCAAAAATTGTCATGTAGCATTCTCACTACTGTCCTTATAAAATATAGCTCATTTCCTGCATCTCTGCACTGACCACTCTTGCTGTTCTACAAAAAACATTGCTCACATGGTCTGTTTCAAAAAATGCTACTGTAAGCTCTTTCTCCTTTTGTTTGAACATTTCCTCTGAGAACAACTCAATGTCTACAAGAAGTAGAAGTGCATTGTAACACAGCGATCTATACTGTGCTTTTATGAATGGCAGAATGAAACATTTTTGGTGGCAGCTTAACTACACCAATGTAATTTCATGTATAATAGAATTCGGGAGTTTTCAGAAGTTGATGTGATTGCCCCACCTTGGGCACTTTGACCTTCATGTCATAAATGCACCATTAATATCTTGGGAGATCAATAATGGCTTGGCAGCTCTCAGTCAGGTGAAGCCTCCTATTTCTAAGCTATTGCTTTTCTGGAGCCGGTTGTAAATGTTTTTATTACTATGGCAACAATCAAGGGAAGCATTTGCCAATGGTAGGTTTGAGAGCGAATGGCCTTTGTGGGATGGGTGGGTATTTGTCACTGAGATGAATAAGTGCATATTGATTTTTTTTTTTTTTGTGTCAGGAGCAACCTGAGTCGCTTCTGGTGTGAGAGAATTGGCAGTCTGCAAATTGATGATACAATATAAAAAGAAAAGAGAGAGGTGGAGAATATTTCACCATTTAAGGTCAGCAGATGTATTTTAGCATCTGAAATACAATTATGGTCCCCATCTCTGTTCTAAATTGTGATAAAAACACACAATTGTGCACAGGCATGGATGTCCCACTTATGTTTAATAGTCTTGGATGTCTGGTAACTTATATTTCAAAACTGAGGAAGGCTTCTCTTGGAAGGTTTAGCCAAATATCATCAAATCTCCTTCTCTAGCACTGACTTAGCAGGTATCTTACTGGGCTTGGAAACAATGCCAGCTGAACCAACAGTGTAAAAGTCAGTATTATTTAGAAGAAGGCGAACCTATACTACTGCTTGCCAATACTACTGGAATTTGTAGTTTAGTGTGGCACCAACATTCTTTGGCAGAGAAGGATGGAAATCTCGTTTCCTGTAATATGAACCCATTGCTCTTAGAAAACAAGCTGGCCTTCTCCTCAATGTGACATTCTTTAGCTATCATGTTTTCTCTCAACCTTCTGTTCTGCAGGCTAAACATACCCAGCTCTCCAAGACACTCCTCATAGGACATGGTCTCCAGACCTTTTATCATTTTGATCATTTTACTTGATCTCTTCTGGAAGGCTGAGTGCATTCACACTGTAGAACTAATGTAGTTTGACACCATTTTAATGGCCATGACTCAATGTTATGTAATCATAGTATCACAAGGTTCCATCTGAACATTAGGAAGAACTTCCTGATTGTGAGAGCTTTCAGCAGTGGAACTCTTCGCCTTTAAGCATGGTGGAAGCTCCTTCTTTGGAGGCTTTTGAACAAAGGCTGAATGCCCATCTGTCGGGGATACTTTGATTGTGCTTTTTCTGCATGGCAGTGGGTTGGACTAGATGGCCCATGTGGTCTTTTTCAACTCTTCTATGATTCTAATAAGTTCCCTGTTGTAGTTTCTTACAAGTATGTGTTTTCTCCCCATACAGGAAGGCAACAGGATCATCTCTTTATTTATATAGCAGAATCAATGTACATGATCCTTTATGAATAAAATAAAAAAGCCAGCCAATATATATTGCCATACTATGTGTTTATATTTTAGTTGTGAAATTACTTTAAACTGCTCCAGCAGACCATATACTGCTGTCTCTTCCTATTTCTATTCCTATTTCTACTTCAGCGCATCTGAAAAAGTGGATATCTATGAAAGTTCAAGCTGAAATTAATCAGTCTTACAGATGCTGCTCAATAACTTCTCGCACACAAAAACACTGACCCCTTTTAATAATAATGATGCTTGCTAACATGAGCAAAGGCCAGCACAAGCAGAGATGGACATTAGATGCAGAGTCCCTGGATATGAAATTACTCTAGGCTTCTTTTGCCTTTGGTCCATTGTGGGCAGCCTCAAGTAATTTTTTACCCCCTTGTCAGGAGCAACTTGAGTCGCTTCTGGAGTGCGAGAATTGGCCGTCTGTAAGGACGTTGCCCAGGGAATGCCCGGATGTTTTGATGTTTTTACCATCCTTGTGGGAGGCTTTTCTCATGTCCCTGCATGGAGCTGGAGCTGATACAGGGAGCTCATCCGCACTCTCCCTGGGTGGGAGTAATAATCAGCAATGACACTTAATCCTAAAACTGGCCATCCTATTTCTGTAGTCAGATGCTTAAGAAGCATAGTGGAGACTTCATACTGCAAACTGGATTGTGCGAGAGAGAAAGGCAAGCCTGTATAAACAAAACCACATAAAGCTGGAAAGATTGACTCATGAAAATATCCTCACCCCTCAACTCACATTTATATAATGCAAATCTAACAAGTTTCTTAGTAAGCATTTTCAGGTTCAATTTCTAATATTGACCTTCTAAGGGGCACATGACTGTTTCCTAACATCTAGATGAAAATGTGTAACATGAAATCAAAATATTTCTATGTCTTGGAAATTTTCTGTTTGCTGGCTGCTGTTTATAAATGTGGCTGGGCTTGGGGCAAGATGCATGACTGGGCTTGACCTATATTTAGCAACAGATGTTATAACCACTGTAGTCTTTTTGGATAGCAGAATTTATTTTGTAACAAATTGTTTTTTCATCCTCCTAGAAGCCTAGGTTCTTCAGTGATTTTGCACCTAAAACACTGGTCAGCTCTGCTTGTTATGTTGGATGCTAAACAAAATGAACTTGCACTGTGTAATTGTATGTTAAATGTAACCTGGAAACTTTAAACAAGACCCCGTTATCTGTGGATTTGCTTCTCACAGTTTCAGTTACCTGTGGTCACTACTACCAAGGAAACAGTAGTTAGTGGGCATCTCTCTGTCCTCCAGTGCAATTCTATGGCATCCTTGGCCAAAGGTTGACCTCCCACCATCTGCTTATTGTGCAAGTGTCTATTGATGGAAGGATGAGAGCAGGACAACAGTGACCGGGCAGGGAGGCTGCTCTTTCTGTCCATGGGAAGCATTGTTTCCAAGTTTCCTTTAATTCTGTGGTAGTAGAATAAGTTTTAGTAGTTAACCTCAATCCAAAAATAAAGGGTTTGATGCTATTTGCGGTTTCAGGCATCTATGGGAGATGATCTTGGAACATATATCCCAAAGAGATATATGGACAAAGAGATCTTAATGCCATATATGAGGGTTGAATGAAAAGTAATGCCTCACCTTCGTTACTTGGGTTTGGATGGGAATATTTTCATCAAACACAGAAATAATCCTTAGAATGTGCTTTTTAACTACCACTATTAACTTTTCCACATAATCACCAGACAATTGGATACATTTCTGTAGAAGAACTGTAGAGAAGAGTCTATTGAACAAGCCAGTACCTGCCGCATATCAGTACTGCCATCTGTTGAGGAGTTACGAAGGTGGAGGCATTACTTTTCATTCAGCCCGTGTGTGTGTGTGTGTGTGTGTGTGTGTGTGTGTGTGTAGAGAGAGAGAGATTTGAGCCATTGCTGCTGTCTGCTTTTATAATTTCTGATTTTTTTTTTTTTGCATGTCAGGAGCGACTTGAGAAACTGCAAGTTGCTTCTGGTGTGAGAGAATTGGCTGTCTACAAGGATGTTGCCTGGGGATGCCCAGATGTTTTGATGTTTTACCATCCTTGTGGGAGGCTTCTCCCATGTCCCTGCATGGGGAGATGGAGCTGACAGAGGGAGCTCATCCACGCTCTCTCCAAATTCAAATCGGCAACCTTCAGGTCAGCAACCCAACCTACAGGTCAGCAGTCCTGTCGGCACCAGGGTTTAACCCATTGCACCACCACGGGCTCCATAATTTCTGATTAGGCCATTTAAAGTTCATGCTTTATGCTTAGAACTAATAAAGTGTCCACAGACTATATGCTAGTGACAATCTTTGTGCAGAACTTTTGGGAGGGAAAGGCTTTATCCTCAGCAGTTCTGCAATCCTACTAAAGGTTGTGATGATGATGATGAATTTATTTAAAATTTATTTATGTAACACCAGTACTGTACATAGCACTTTACAAATAAAAGAACAACATAATAAATCCCTGCCCTCAAATCTTATGGTCTGCTTTAAAACATGATTCAAAAGGAAAAAGGAATGGCAGTGGGGAGGTAATTGTGTCCAGTAGATACTGCCTCTTCTTTTTCTCTGAGGCCAGGCCAGTGGCCACTGGGATGGAGGGAGGGCCTTTTCTTTGCTTCTGGACCTAAGCACGATGAAGCTGAGCTTGCTTCTTCTCTTTCTTTGAGGCCAGGGCACTGGCTGTTGGGATAGAGGAGGGCCTTTAAAAGAGCCTCTGATGCAATGACAATGAGGCACCACTGATGTTCCTGGTCCAGCTACCAGGAAGGAGAATACTGAGTGGAACTTCCTGGGACTCTGTAGATTACACGGAGTGTAGCTGAACTACAATGGGCTTCTTCTCGCTTTATTTGTTCACAGCACAGTGGCAAGGGAATATATGGAAGTTGCAGTTTAATAAAATTCAGTTTACTGGCCCCATTGCCACCACAGAAAAACCAAACTCAGATTTCTAAATGACTTGGCCAGCGAAAGCAGGCAGAAGAGAAACTGAGCCCATTGTTTAGTCTTCTTCAAATGGCTTAGCCATTTGAAGCCAACATTGCTCTTTCCCTTCAAAGGGGGGTTATGCATGCTCTACAAAGAACAAGACAGTTAAGGTCTCTTGCTCAATTATAGCACTTTGTTGCTATTTCATGGCTCTATGCTTTCAAGGGCACTTAGAACTGTACTATCTGCTAGAAAGATTTAGTGCCTCATTATACTACAAACCCTCCACAGGATGTGGCCATGGCCATCGAAGTGGTATTGGGGTGCTGTAAATGTGTAATGTAAGAGGCCCTAGAAGAGCAATTCTAGAATCAGATGTTGTAATGGAGAAAGTAGGCATATCATTGCCAAAAGGCCAGTCTTTTATTTTTGGGTAGCCTTGGCGATGCATTTGTGTGTTTGTTAGGCAAGAATGTCAAAGGAGGAGGCAAATCCTGCCTGCCTGCTTGCCTGTCTTCATTTGCTGTGCATGTCTTTACTTGCCTGTCACTGGGGATATCTGCTGTTGCAACCATTTACAAATGGAGCTGTGGTTTGAAGTGTGATCCTTTCAGGGCCTGGATCCATGTGAGTGTTGTGCTTTTTGGCCACTGGAAATGAGCCAAGCAGAGCTGTGCTAAGTAGGACTAGAAATCCAAGAATCCTGAGATTTTACCCCAGTAGTATCAGCAACAACAATAATAGTTATCATCATGCAAGCTTGATTTCTAAGCTAAACGATTATGAAACCTTCTGAATCAAGCAGCACACATTTACTATCCATGGATTCAACTCTCAGCTCACTGCTAGCTCTGCCCTTTGGGGGCCACCCCCTGGCTGTTCTTAAATGGCAGCATCTTTTAAAAGACAAGCTGGCAACTCTCACCAAGGACCAAGGAAGTGTGTAGGCTCTAGATTGGGAGCAAAGGAATACTGAAAGGAAGGGGTGCTCCTAGCCTTTGTTGTGCCAAGACTAACTGAATGCCTGTTCTTGGAGACCTGCTGGCTTTTGAGCTTGCCCAGGCACAAAGGCAGAGCTGTGCCACCAAAGCAGGTGGGGTGTGCCTTTGGCTGAAAGGTGGTAGCAAGAACCCTAGAGACTGTTTCCAATACACTCTGAGCAGATAGATCAGAGAAAGGGCAATTAGGCTATAATTCTCGGCTTAATTGTATGTCTTTAGCTTTTCCTCTGTGAGGGCAGGAGGAGAAGGGGAGGGGAATGCAGCTCAAAGCGCCAAGCTACAGCTGATCCTTTAGAAATGAGTTTGCATTTGCCCAAAACACAATAATCCCTTCTTGCCCAACCCACCCTCCCTCATTTCAGGGAAACTGAATTCAGCACTGCTTGCCAAATTATTTACTTCAGGGGATTTGTTTCTACTTTCATAGACACTTCAGCTTCCCCCTCCTCCTAACCTTTTCAGGGTCCATAGAAAGAGCTAGATTGGGAACAACTGTTCACTGAAGCAAAGAAGCTATGAGAACATCAGACGATTTGGGGAGGACACTCTGCCCCCACTTTCATGGAAGATCAATCGCAGGGCAAGGGCCAAAAGGCCAGTGCTGTTAACTCCCTCAGAGTATGATTTATCATGTGTGCATGTGCGTGCAGAGAAGCTTTTGGGACTCAGCTGAATGGATGGTAATGGCAAAGTCCAGTCTGTCTCCAACCTGTGAGTGTAACCTGATGCAATGGAGTGCAAGGCCCTTGTTCATCTTTAGGAGTGGCTGGCATTCCAAGGACAGCTTGTCATCCAGGAATTAGAAAAGCTGCACCAGCTGAAATTCCCTTCATCTACATTATTAAAGGCACAGGGTCTTCCCCCTCCTTTACTCATACCCTACTTACCACATGAAATCTACGAACTAAGACCAAAATCACCTGATGATGATGATGATGATGATGATGACGACGACGACAATGACGAGGATGACGACAACAGCAGCAACAATTTTATTTTTATATCTCGTCTCCATCTCCCTGAAGGGACTCGGGGCAGCTTACATGGGGAACAAGCCCAATCCAAAAGAGATTAAAGCCAATCATAGATTAAAACATAACTCAGTAAAATCAAACAACATTACAAAAGACAGTAACATAAAAAGAGCATTGTCAACAACCAATAATCTGTACTGTAATGAGTACTGAAATTGATCTACGTTTTGTCATCCCATCTCTTAACCCCAAGCCTTCAGGAAGAAGGACTGCCTTCTTCCTGAAGGCTTGAGGTACTATCACAGCCATCTTATGATCTATAAAGCTTTAGGTAAGACCACTAGAATGAGCATGGTCTGAGCATTGGACTAGGACTGTGGAGACCAAAGTTTGAGTTCATGATTGGCCATGGAACTCCCTTGGTGACTTAGAGCAAATTATACCCTCAGCATCAGGGGAAGACAAAAAAAAACCCTTTTCTAAACATATATTGCCAAGAAAGCCCTGTATTTGTTATCAAGAAAACAGACACCCCACCCAACAATATAAAGTATATAAAATATTTGAATTAGCAGACATGGTTCCATTGGAAAATCTAGCCAGCCACGTGGTCATTTCTAATCACCCTAAAAAGTAACCTTAACGAAATCCCTTGAAAATTCTCTGGAACATAAACTCACCTCGTCCTTGCCTCACCTTCACCCAGAGAAAATGGGTGCCCATGCAAAGCAGGTGGACATAGCACTGAATGAAACATGCAGAATCATCACAGGATGCCTTAAACCTACACCTGTTGATAAACTCTACAAGTTAGCTGGCATTGCCCCTCCTGACGTGCGACGGGAAGTTGCTGCTAACGGTGAGAGAAATAAGGTCGACCATTGTGAAAGCCACCCACTGCATGGCTATCACCCTCCTCCTACCAGACTCAAATCAAGGAAGGGCTTCATGAGAACCACCACTCCTCTTGATGTTCCTCCAGCAGCAGCAAGGGTGTCTCTCTGGGCAGCTAAACCTGGCAATTCTAACTGGATGGCCCCCCAAGAGGGTCTTCCTCCAGGGGCAAACCAAGAATGGGCAACTTGGAAGTCCCTGAACAGACTCAGAAGTGGAGTGGGCAGATCAAAAGACAACTTGGCAAGGTGGCACTACCTGGAGGAATCCTCCACCTTGTGTGACTGTGGAGCTGAACAAACAACTCAGCATATGTATGCTTGCCCACAATGCCCTGCCTCATGCACGGAGGAGGAGTTGTTTAAAGCTACAGACAATGCGGTTGCTGTTGCCCGCTTTTGGTCCAAAACTATTTAGTTACTTGTGATTTTCTTTTTTTTTAATTTCCATTATTTGAAATGTATTTGTGGTACAATGCTTTTGACACGAAATAAATAACCCAGAGAAAATAACCATAATCCAATTTCCTTTATCTATCTGGCATTATATGATCTAGGCTAGCCCTGGGAATGTGGCCCCATCTATAATACCTATGCAGACCCGCTCTGTGAATTGTCCATATTATTGCATGTAACTGTGCCTTATATTTTTTTATTTACAATATTTATATTCCACCCTTCTCACCCTGAAGGGGACTCATGGCGGATCACATTGCACACATATAAGGCAAACATTTAGTTCCATAACATAGAACAGAGACAGAGACAAACGCAGGCACGCGCTGGCCTCGAACTCATGAGCTCTTGGTCAGAGTGATTTGTTGCACCTGGCTTCTAACCAGCCTGCGCCACAGCCCGATTGGCCAGCATCTCCTTTGTCCAGCTGTCATCGGTCCATCAGAACCTAGCAACCACTCATCAAACAGCATTCCATCCAGACGTACTCAGTTTCTGGGACGGACTCATAACAGACACAAGACTTCGAATCTATGAATGACAGTTTCTTAAATTTCCCACCTCACCTCTGATTGGCTCAGAGACAGAAGCAGACTCACACATCTTCCAAGGCTGAGGATACTTGCTGGCACCCTCAAGGACGAATGGGAAACTGGTGTGGCAATTTTCAGTTGTTCTGTACTGGTTTCTTTTTTTCAAAGGTACTATAAATAAACCCATGTGTTCACAGTTGGGTTGTGGCCGTGCTTTGTCTGCTGACATCCTCTCTGGCCAAATCCATCTGTGTCTCATTTGGCCTTCTGGACAAGCTGGATGCTTTTAGCGGAGCTGAAATCACATAACATGATAAGGTTGCCTTAGGATCACCATAGGACAGAAGGAAGTTGAAGGCTCACAACAACAAACCAGGATGCTGAGCACCTGACAGATTTCCTCTGCTCACAAATATTCCCAAGTCCATACCCTCCAGTACTTCACAGATGAAAATTTGGGCACATCTAGTCAAAGAAGACGTAACAACTAGGAGAGGCTGAATCAATATGCTTTTTCTTGAGCCTACCAGGAAGCCATCTCCTCTCCCATCCTCCACCCTGCAAACTAGTAGTTTAAACTAGGTTTACAGCAACTGAAATAAACTGAGGGAAAAGGGGGAAATATACTGGAGGAGGGCAAACAATTTGAAAGTTATTCCAGACAAGACAGAAGTACTCCTGGTCAGTTGGAAGGTAGATCAGGGAATAGGGATTCAGCCTGTGCTAGGTGGGGGTTACACTCTCCCTGAAGACATAGGTCTATAGTTTAGGGGTCCTCCTGGATTCTGCATTGAACCTGGAGGCCCAGGTATCTGTGGTGGTCAGGAGGGCCTTTGCACAAATAAAACTTGTGTCCGTTCCTTGAGAAGCTAGATCTGGCCATTGTGGTACATGCCTTTGTTACATCTCACCTGGATTACTGTCATGCGCTCTACGTGGGGCTGCCTCTGAAGACTGCTCAAAAGATTGACCCAAAGAGCTGCAGCTGTGTGTGCATATTATTGCCTCAGGATGCTTAGAAGTGAATATGTGCTGCCTGGTTTAATAGTGAGTATTTGAAGTCTGTAGTTTGAATGTAGCTGAAAATCAAGCGTTTGCCACTTCTAATGTGATTTTGAGGGACACTGACATGTATTGTCTTTTTGAACTCAGGCTGCAGTGTTAACACTTGACCTCTTGGGCAAGTTAGGCTCTTTTAGCATCACCAGTTTCAGGACATGGATGTTGGATGGGTGGCCACACATGTCATGGGAACCATTTTCTGAATGGGCAGCCATTTTGCAAGAGCATCCACTGCATTCTTACCTTTCAAAAATATGCCTATTGGCTCAGAGAGGTTGCATGGCCTGCTTCAGAGCAAGATGCTACCTGTAATTGCGCCATGGCCATACAGTTCTCTACCAAAGAAGAAGAAATACCTTCCTGTGTTGTATCTTTCTCTAGGTTTTCTATATCAGAGAAATACAGTACAATCCCCATATCTGTGGGGGATAAGTTACCAAACCTACCAAGGAAACGGAATCCTGGAAGTCTCAGAAAATTCCTAGAGGGAATATAATTTGTCAGGTTGGGGAAACTGTATGTTGAGGATGTACAGTACACTTTCTGTTTTACCAGGCCTTTCAGTTCTGTAACCTTCATGTCTTGATAACATTGCTGTTCTTGCTTCTGCCTTGATGGAATTCAGGTTTTAATGTAAATATGTATTTAGCAGGTAAATTACCCATTTGAGCCTCTCCAATGGTTTCAAAAATAAATAGGATTGCGAGAGGAAAAGGTATTGCACAAAGCTCATCACAGTAAAGCTCCTTTCCGGAGGCTGAGGCTGGAGAGAATGCCTGTGCATTAGTGATGGCCTATGTCCCCCCAGCTGGCTATGGTTTGCTTATGTCCTCATGTTTGACATTGTGCAGCCTCTAGTATCTTCTGCAGCATCTGCCAAATTCTATGGAAACTGCTGTGAATGCGGAATTGTAGAATACGCCGGATCCTGCCAAAAGCAAACTCACAAAGGGCAAGTGCTCTGTGGCTTTTTCTCGAGTTCCCATGTGTTTGTCCTTAATATTTCAGAAGCAATTGTGGCTGGTGAAAAATAATTCCTACAGTCACCTGCCTATTCTGGGATATAAAAACAGTAGAGTCTCACTTATCCAACACTCGCTTATCCAACGTTCTGGATTATCCAACGCATTTTTGTAGTCAATGTTTTCAATATATCGTGATATTTTGGTGCTAAATTCGTAAATACAGTAATTACTACATAGCATTACTGCATATTGATCTACTTTTTCTGTCAAATTTGTTGTATAACATGATGTTTTGGTGCTTAATTTGTAAAATCATAACCTAATTTGATGTTTAATAGGCTTTTCCTTAATCCCTTCTTATTATCCAACATATTCGCTTATCCAACATTCTGCCGGCCCGTTTATGTTGGATAAGTGAGACTCTACTGTATGTGTTAACTGAATGAATAAACCAGTTAGTTTTCTCCCTGCTATGAGATCACCAATATGGGACTTATTTTATACAAGAAGCCCATGGGAGTTTTTTTGTGCATGTAACTTACTTTCTCTTGGAAAACATATTTTTCCTTGACAAAAAAAAACATTCCTGCAAAGAAAATACTGTTTTCCACACAAAGATATATATGGTTTTTCATCTGTGATTTGAATATTTTTTCCATTCTCACCATTATGAAGGGTTTCAGTCCACCTACCTGTTTCCCAGCTTCTGGACTGTGAGGATGATGATTCAAAAGCCACAAAATGATATCTAGACCCCAAATCTGCAAGTGATATGTTCTCAGACATTGTGTAGATTCATGAAACTGCAAATAATAGTTATTCCTTATTGAAGGAAGGTCTTCCAGTCCAAGAATACCACAGAGTCGAACTGGAGTATCTACAAAATGCCTAGATAGGGCATGAATAAATAAAACTGGGAGTATCAGCCCCATGGATATGGGGGGAGGGGTCATACTGTATGTTGGATTGAAATATATACCATGATGTCCTAATTTATCCACTCCTATTGCTTATGGGAGGATGAAGAACAGGTCCAGCACTGGAGCCAATTTTCAAGGTAAGGATACTTTTAAATTCCTGCTTCTGCTTTGCCCATTGAGTGGTCGTACAGTAAACCAGGCATGTTGACTATGTCAGGCATGCTTGAGCAAAGCGTTGCTCCTTAGGGTGCAGTTTTTCAGCCTGTCTGGCTCCTTTCTTCCCATGCCGTCCTGACTGGCATAGGCATGCCCTGCTGATAAAAAGTTCTGCCAAGTGGAAAAGAAATTGTGGACACACCCTGGTTTTTCTGCTTTCAAGGAGCATAGTCAATTCTACTGAGTAGGCTGCAGCCAGAGCCAGTATGTAAGAGTTGGTGCCCTCCATTGTCACCTTGTGCGCTTTCATCGAGTTTGCTGCTGTTTTATGAGCTTGTAGAAGCCCAGAACCATATGCCCTGTGATCCTAGAGTTGAGAGCTTTGTATTCCTTTACAAAAAATAGAATCTAATTTCTTTGGATGCAGAAGGAAGAGATTAAAAAACGGGATTAAATCCAATTCATGTAAATAGTGCTCAAAAAGCATTATTTTAAAAACTGAGAATGAAATCCTTTTTATTTTCAAAGACAATCTATTTCAAAAATTTATTCCTTTATTTTAAACGTGGTGATAATCTATATTCACGTATGCTTTCTCTCACATTTCATTTTTTTGTATCTGTTTCTTACACACATGTCCATAGCCTTTTTTCTTTTCTTTTTTTTGCTGAGGTAGTTAAGGTAAGATGCGGCACACACACACACACACACACACACAGATCACTGCAGGCATGGGATTTATAAGCAGACATGGGTGAATTTGCATTGTGTGAATGTGATGTCTGTATCTTAAATTATGCTGATGTTTCTAGATTTAAATTCCCCATTGAGACATCCAGTCATTGACTACTATTCTTGCCATCATCAACTTTTCCTCTGCTATGTGAGATTAAAACAACCATTTAAATTCGTTCCAACTGTTTGGCCACTTCACAATACAGTAGAGTCTCACTTATCCAACATTTGCTTATCCAACATTCTGGATTATCCAATGCATTTTTGTAGTCAATGTTTTCAATACATCATGATATTTTGGTGCTAAATTCGTAAATACAGTAATTACTATGTAGCATTACTGCATATTGAACTACTTTTTCTGTCAAATTTGTTGTTAAACATGATGTTTTGGTGCTTAATTTGTAAAATCATAACCTAATTTGATGTTTAATAGGCTTCTTCTTAATCTCTCCTTATTATCCAACATATTCGCTTATCCAACGTTCTGCCGGCCCGTTTATGTTGGATAAGTGAGACTCTACTGTATCTTGCGGCTGCTTGTTTCTCCTCCTGTTTTGCTGACATTTTGCTACATTAGCAAAGTGGCCTCTTGACATTTTCCTTCTCGTAGTGTAAGCCACATTGTTTGGTTGACCTGTGTGTGCAAAGCCTGCAGGAGCCATCATGCAGCACCAGCAGTATCCTCTGGTTCTTTCCACCACAACCCCTTCATTTGGTCACTTGATCATTCAACTCTTTTCTTTGTTCCTCAGGGAAGAAATCCACTGTTTTGAATTTTTTTTCCTTCTGGTGCCATAATTAACTGTGCAGACAAAAGATACCAGTATTTCCATTTTGGTGCCTTCCTTCCAGTCAGGTAGTCCCTGTCACCATTGCCAGACCATCACGGAGTTCACAAAGCACAGGGAAAGGATAATGGTGGCACCACACTTTCTGGATAGTGGACCAATGAGAGTTGGTTCAGCTGTCCACATCAAGTGTGAGGCTGCTCCAAAGTTTCACCTAAATCTGAAGCATTCTCTGATTTTTTGGAGTGTGGGATAAAACTGACTTAACCAGTTTTACCCTGTGTTATAGACCAGTTGTTCCTAGATGTCATTTGAACATCCAGGAGTGACTTCCAGTCAAGCCTTGGGCTTTGGGCCAGTGTAGACAGGTCTGTAGTCAGTTCCACTGAAGTTAATGAGGTGCACATTGGCTTGTGCCCGATGAAAATTTAAAATGAAACCTTAAGTGGAATTCTTTGTGCAACCCACAAAAGATATAAATTATTGTTATATCCTCCTCGGTTCTAAAGATTATGGTGGAAGAAAGGATTTTATACTGCCCATCTTGGCTCCTCCCGCCAGAACAACATCATTGTTGTCTTTACAGCCAGACAATGGGGAATTCCCATCACACGTTAAATTTCACATATTTACACATCTCTACATGGTGATTTTTTTTTAAAAGTCAGTTACTAATTGACTTAGGAAGTGTTGGAAAAACACACTTTAGAAACTGTAAACTTTAGAAATGGCAAAGTGTATAGAAATTCTGATTTTATTCCATGTGATGGTCCTCAGCGTTTTCTGGCTGAGTATTCCATATGATGCTGTCATGGTAATTAAAATGGAATAATAGCGCTATGAAATGTAGTGTCGTAGAGCGTTACGACACACCCACAGGGTGATAATACAGAATTATTCATTCCCATAACCAGTCATAGAACTGAAGCAATTGAATCAATCTTATGTACTTCCAGAGATGATATGTCTCAGGAAAAAGAACATTTATAATGTGAATTGCAAGAACAGTTTAAAATGAATCAGTGCATACATTTTATTTTAATTCAAGAGAATACTCATAACTAAGAGAACACATATTTAGATATGATTTCCCCCATGGACATTGGTAACAGAAACATCTTCAAATTTTCCATGCTCAGTTTGAAAGGAAAATATCTGGAAGAGTTTGCCAAGGTCAGTGTCAGTACTTGAGGAGCAAATGAAAGGTGTTCTTATTGGGGCGTCCCTCCATTGCCCCTTCTGTATATTCTCCACTTACTAATATGCTTGCTCTGTTCCTCTCCGCTCCCAAGCTCCATCTGGCAGCATTTATTCACCCACGTGCCACAGGATAGGCCTGAAAAATGCTCTTGTGGCAATTCAGCATTTACATGCCTTCTCTAAAATGCTGACTCAGCTTGCATGGAGAGGGCAGAAAGGTGGGGAGAAGCATGCTGTTCTGCTGCTGGGATAGTCATCCCTCTGCTTTGAGTTTGTGCTGCGAGGGGTGAAGGGCAGGCAGCTGTGTCCCCGCAGGGCAAACGGTTGTCTCCCATGGCGGGAAGGTGGGGGAGGAGAGTCCTACATGCATAGCAGCCCCACGGCTATGTCCTTCTTAATCAATAACAGCTTGTTGCTTTGGTAGCTATCTCTTAAAATAGAACGGTGTAACCATTCACCACCTCAACTGAGTTTTAAGTTGGTTTTGAGATCACCTGTGTCCTCTCCAGATAGCCATTATATATGCACACTTTATTTCTGCATTTCAAGACAGACCAATTTTTTATTCTGGAAGGAAACAATCTTGTTGCTAAATTCCCCTTTGCCTCAGTGCTCCCAAACCCAGTATTTTGTTGTTGGGTAAACTTCCGGGAGATGACTTCTGTCCACCCTGTCACAACCTGTTCCTGAACTGCAATCTGCAATGCCATGTGGAATGTAACTGAGCGAGTCTTGAGGCAGTCTTCAGATTATGCCTGAGCTGTTTCTGAATGCATTTTTAAAATGAATTGTTTAGAGAAGGAGTGGCCACATGTGGCCTTCGAGTTTGATTTTAATATTTGTCATTCTTCATTATAGGATGCCTAAGACGGATGGAGCTATAGCTAATCAATATACCAAGGATCACAATTTATTCTCCCCTGTTTCAGGGACTGAATGTTGCTTTACCGGACTAGTAATATATTGGGGTACTCAGACAGCTCTTAAGAACACCAACATTTCTCACAATGATAAGAACAAGAATGCCACTGTCCTATAGAACTACTGTTTGCTATTTTGCACATGCCTAAACATAGCAGACTGCTTCCTGGACCCAACTATTTCATGGAGATGGGATGTTACATAGAATATTGGGAACTTTGTCATTACAGCCTGACTGCGTATGACTCCTCAGTCCCCTGTTGACTTACAGTGACCACATAAATGTAAGAAGAGCTTTATTAAGCAAGGAATGCTTCAGATTTGAATTTCCCAGTTCCTTCCTCTGAAATATAGCCTGTGGGTCCTGACACAGCTCAGGTGCTGGGGTCACAAAAAATTTGGTAACAGTAAAAGGTTTCTAAATGCCACCTAAATAATAACATGAATCTGTTAGCAATGACATGTGTTTACAAGTGCAGAAAATACTTTAGCTATACTTCATAAAAAACAAAATCAACCTATTTAGCAAGCCCAACAATGCTGATTTGTTATCAGTCAATGTTTAATTTTTAAACCTATTTAGATATTTATATACCTAGGGTGATGTCAAAATTTATTGAGCAGAATGGGGTCATGAAGAGATTTCTCAGGTGGAAAAGGGGCATGAGTGAAAAAAAGCTTAAAAAGCCCTGGCCTACAGCACCAGGTATTCCTTAGTGGGTAGTCTTGGAACATAACCCCTGCAATAAGTGAGGGAACACTGTATATCAACCCCCAGTGAATTAATGTGTTCTACTAGTTTCAGTGACACCAAACTTTTTGGGAATTGAGACTAAAATGTATTTGTGGCTGTTTTGTTTTTAATTATCCAGGAAGATTTAAATTTCTCTTCAGCAAGGAGTATTAACATCCCAGGCCCATTTTAGAAACAGTTGCTGAACTTGTGTAAGTTCTGGACTATGTCAAATTCTTATAGAAGATATGTTGAAATATCAGCTTGAAATGGGAAGTCTTGTGCAGCAACACTAAAGCCAGGCCAAGGGGGGGGGGGTAGGGGTTCAACCCCCCCCGAAAATTTTCAGATTTTTTTTTAAAAAACTGGTTTACTCATGAATTTTAAATGGTTAACCAAATCCCCATGAGTGACCACTGAAGTTTATCTGTCTTGTGTGTTCACTGAAGTTTATTGATGGTGCCTGATTTTGACATTATTTTGCGTTATGGAACTACTCTTCATGATTTGCTAAAAAAAAGTTTCAACCTCCCCCCCCCCATTTTTTTTCTGACTATGAGCCTGACCAAAGCATCCTCAGAATGCTCTCTCCCTAATTTTTATTTATAGATTTAATCAAAATGTGCAAGTATACATTCTTTCCTCTTTTTACAATATCTTAGCTAAAGGAGGATGCCATATTGTATACAATCCAACAGTAAAAAAATCAGACACATCTTTAAGCATATTTCTTATCAGTTTTTAACTTTTCCATTACAACATGTACTACATATCTCTCTACTACACACCTTTTATCTATTTATAAATGTTTTATTTCATCATCATCATCATTATCATCATCATCATCATCATCATCATTGGGTTGTTGTGTGTTTTCCGGGCTGTATGGGCATGTTCCAGAAGTATTCTCTCCTGACGTTTCGCCCACATCTTCTGCAACATGGCCATACAGCCCAAAAAACACACAACAACCCTGTGATTCCGACTATGAAAGCCTTCGACAACACATCATCATCATCATTATTCTTATTATCATTATAACTTTTTCCCTCTTCCTGCCATGCCTATGATTTCCATAGGAAAGTGGAGTTGAAGAAAGAGCTAAACCAAAGCTAGTGGCCATAGTGAGTCTTTCACACATTAGCAATTACAGTGAAGAAGCTGCAAAGACCCCTAGCACAGAATTGCATCCGTTAACTTCCACTGGACCCTTACTTTGTGTTCAAATTACAACAGCATCATTTTGCTCTTCCTGCTATTTCACCATCTGACAATCATATACAGTGTGACTTGCACATTTTCCTCTTTTCAAGTACTTTTACTATGTGATTAAAGTGATTTAAGACTAAAATGCCCGAAAGGCACCAAACTGATCTGGGAAGCTGAACCAGTAATTTCTTCCCATGTGTTTTCTTTCCTGACTGCATATAATTGGGGTACAGGGATATGATTTCAGCAGGTGATGAAGATATTTCCTCTCCCCCCACCCCCCAACTAAGAATTTTGCTTTGTCTCCCAAATTTCTAACATTGCAGTAAAAGCTTCATTTGAACATTCAGAAGTACAGTTTAGGCATGCAATGAAACGTGAATGCAAACAGAACCAATAAAAGAATTCTAAGTGTAAATATCGTGATTTTCAATGGCTCATTGTCTGTAATGCAACAAAAAAATTGTGGGAACTTAAGGACCATAGGGCAAACAGGTTTCTTTGGAAGTGTGATGACCTCACCCCCCCCCCCCCTTTCACTCCAGCAGAATGATTACTCAGGGGAGAGAGAAAAACATGCTCTCCAATGCCATGCAACCCTCTGGGATGTAGCTCTTCCCCTTGTGTTGGCCAATGTGTTTACAACTGTGGTGTATTTGAAATGCCCCAAATGCAAAGGATGGCCATTCACATTGAAAATAAAGAGCCAACCAGATTTCACTTCTGTTTTAACTGGTCACCAATATGGATAGCTGGAGGCTGGCATCAGTCACAAACAAGTTCCACAAAGAAGGCAGCCTGATGTTCCCTCTGTGTGAGGGCATGTGTCTGGGCTAATTCACATCACAGCCAAGGCTTGCGGCAACCTGTCGCAATAGTCACTTGTCAAGCTGGTAAAGTCTGATATACTGTGTCTTCTCCTGCTCATTCCCAGATTGTGACATTCATCTAAGGTTGTGGTTTAAAGATCGAAAGCTCTCAAACGTTGTCAGCATGATCTTTCTCAAATCAAGGAGAACCTGTGAGTCTTCTCTTCACAGGTTTTAACTGAGGGAGAGGAACTGCAAATGTGCTTTGCTGAGCACTGATTCTTCTCCTGAAGGTATGATGCAACTCTTTTTAAAAAAAAAAAAAAGAAAAAGAAAGAATGAGGTACATGAGGCTATTTTAGTAAGGAACTTAAGTTATATTCAAAACAGAACCAAATATTTAATTTATATAGCTCTTAAAGTTGTGAGCTCCTTTGGATCTTAATCCTGAGAGGGGAAAAAAATCGGTGGCAGTGATAATGATGGCTGCATCAGAAGTGCAGAAGGCATGGTAGAGATCCCCCAACCCACCCATCCCCATGGAAAATAGAGGCACACTGTTGGAATGTGTGTGAGCTTTTTAAGTTAAAGAAAAGGAATAACTAAGAAATGAGTTATGGAACAATTTACTTTTTAAATGGTGTAATAAGTAATTACAACAGATTATTTCTCAGTGGCTCATTTCTCATTGGATCAAACACAGAAGAACATGTTGCCTTTAAAAAATACCTTTTCCAAGTCTTGTTTTGCAATTGCCACATGCTTCCTTGGCATAGGTCTCCCAGATGACAGCAATGCTCATGTCTGCTCTCTCTGTGTTGCTGAAAGGGACCTCCCACAATCAAATCAGAAAACGAAGAAGTTTTGAAAAGTCTCATGCCTTCCAGGTGAGCCTGAGTCTGGGCCTGGACTTCTGCAAGGAAAATAATTGTCTCTGAGGGTGGCAGTAATGCTTCCAGGATGCTGCTGAGGGCTACAAGCTGTGTTTACTTGATGCATTTTTATTCTAATAATTACTACATGCAATTCCATCTGTGCTGACTGCTGAGTGGGTGGCTCTTCCTTGCCCTGGAACTTGTGGCCCTGCCAAAAGCAGGCAAACCAGCCAGCTCCCAGGGCTCCAATGTACATATGCCCTCTAGCTCCACCTGTGGGCCCTCCATGTTTTGGCCTTTAACTCCCAGAAATCCTAACAGCTGGTAAACTGGCTGGGAGTTGTAGGCCAAAAAACCCGGGGACCCACAGGTTGAGAACCACTGCTCTAACATTTCATTGGGATGAAAACCAGGAACCATGTGGCAAAGCAACATCAGTGTTTGCTCCAGATGGGAAGGGTTATTAGTGAGGAAGAAGACATCAGCTAGGAGAGGCTGCAGCAGTTTGTTTTTGCCTGAGCCCACTGACATTATTGTTGTTGTTGTTGTTGTTTATTTATATCCTGCTTTTTCTCTCCATAAGGAGACTCGAAGTAGCTAACATTAACAGCATTACAATTTAACAACCCTAAACATCCTTTGAGTTAACTGAGTGCAAACGCTGTATTACTGAACGGTGAACTCAGTTTCCAGCAACTGAATTTAGCTGAGGACAAAGGGGGAAAGTGAAGATAAGAGACAGAAATTGTAGTATTTTAAAAACCACCTAAAAAGTGGAATTACAATTAATTAATTGGGGTTTTCTCTTCCAAATCTGGATAGTTTGGGGCACATGGATCTCTATGTGGTACGGAATAACACTGTTGTTTAGGTAACTCTTTTGAGGAGACAGAAATTGGGACAGATTCACTGGCTGCAATTAAAAACAAATCCTGAGGTTTTCAGGACTCCAACAAAACAGGCTGATCATAAATCCCTCCCTATAAAGGGACAGCCGGGGCTACCTTGGCTCGGAGGGATTATGCTTTGCCACACCACTCTTATAATTCAGCCCAGCTATTCTTATGGTGCTTTTAAAAAAAAACATTCACCAAGAGGGAGCTTTTTGCAACAGGAAGAAGTAGTGTGAGAGACAGTGTGGTATGGCAACCTTTGGTGACAAACCTAAGAAGCATGCCTGCCCCACATTTTGCTTTGGCTGTCATGTTCTCAGCCCAGAACTGCTGAAGGAGCCAAGGGCACTGTGCTCTCGTGTACAATAGCCAACGGCTGGGGAGAGATGACGTGCGTTATGACGTGTGGATATGGCTGCTGCATTTCATGGCACTGCCCGGGCAAGGAGAGACTGAAAAGGAGTGCAAGGCAACACACAGTTTCCTGGCATTGACTCATATGCTGAGTGCTGTCTCCTCTCTCTCCTCTGGCAGCCGATGAAGGTTTGACTCACCAGTGCAACTGCATTTCCTAGGCAAGCTCAGGCTTGGTTTTGCTTTCCCCTGTTGCTTCCCCCTGCCCTTCAAGGATTCTGCCCTTGGTCTTTCATGTTCCATTGCCTCGGTGCATTGTGTGCATTTTTGCTTGCTCTGTTAAACAGCCTCTTCTCTCAGGCCCAAGAGGCCAAAGGGGGACAAGCAGAGATTAATTTTAAGCTGATTTCTGCTGCAGCCGGTTAGAGAAATGCTGAGGAGATTCTTTTACATCATTGCTCCCAGCTGCTGGCAAGTCACATGATGCCCAGCCTACCAGAGAACAGAGGTGGGATTAGGATGTCAGCAATGTCAGATGGGGAGAAGTGCGGATTGACACGAAAGGGGGTTGGGCTCTCAGTGGAGCTCCTCTGCCTGATCTTTCCTGCTGGGGAAGCCTTACCAGCAAATCTGGGGCAACACAGGAATCTTGTGAGCTGTAAAAAAAAACCTAGGAAATTATGTATTTTAAAGACTGTAGCACCTAGGATTGTCCACCCATCATGGCCGCCGACTAGGGAAAAACTTTGACTGAGTGGGTAGGAAGTGCAAAGGATTGTGTTTTTCTGGGGCCAAATTGTTGCTTTGGGGTTGTTGTTTTTTTGCAGAGAAATGGGCAGTCAGAGTCCCCAATGTTCAGTCCTAGAAGCAGATAAAAGGCCCTCCCTCTATCCCTGTGGTTCTGAACCTGTGGGTCCCCAGATGTTTTCGCCTTCAGTTCCCAGAAATTCTAACAGCTGGTAAACTGGCTGGGATTTCTGGGACCCACAGGTTGAGAACCACTGCTTTATCCCAACTGCCACAGTCCTGGCCCTGGCGGGAGAGGCAAGCATAGCTCTACCATGACTAGGACCAGAAGCAAATGAAAGGCCCTCACTCAATAACTGCCACTGCCCTGCTTTGAAAGAAGAGGAACAGTATATCTGAGACTTCACCTCCTTCCCCATTGCCATTCCCTTTTCCCGGTGTATCAGGTTTTAGGATGTAAGCTGGAGGGCAAAGAACTATCAAACTCACCATTTGTAAGCCTCTCTGAGAGCTTTTGAGGCTGAAGAGTGGGGTATAAATAATCTCAATAAATAATAAAAAGTGAAGCTTTGGGCCCTTCCACACAGCAATATCACCCAGAATATCAAAGCAGATAATCCACAATATCTGCTTTGGATTGGATTATCTGAGTCCACACTGCCATATAATCCACTTCAATGTGGATTTTATACAGCTGTGTGGAAGGGGCCTTTGAGATGATGGGGAGAATGGAGGGCAGAGCTGCTGCTGTTTGCAGTCACTTCAAAAAAGATGCCTTAAATTAGACTTCCTCCAAGATGGCATCATCTAGTTGCCCATCATCCCCAGTCAATCTTAGGAGCTGTTCTTAAATGAGGGTTATTGGAGAAGTGGAAGGTGCCAGTTTGGGGAAAGGTGTGGCCTAACCCCACCACTCACCACTTATGACAATTTGCTTATGCCATATGATTAGGAATATGGATTGGAACTGCCAGAAAGTCGTACTCTTCCTCTGTTTTCCTAATCCCCGTTCTGTTCTCCTTTTTGGTTTTGTACTTTGATGATGATGATGATGATGATGATGATGATGATGATGATGATGATTATTATTATTATTATTATTATTATTATTATTTCACTTCTATTTCACTGCTATGGTAATGAACACCAGTGTGCTGGTCCCTGTTATTTGTTTGCCGCAAACAAAAACAAACAGTTAAGTAAGAACATGGTTATTGTTAATGGACTGTAACGTAAAACTGGGCAAAGCCATGCTGAAGACCTTGTGCCCCCTCTGGCATTGGCACTTGAAGATGATTGTCAGGTGATTTTTTTTGCTTGCGCTTTGCTTGTTTCTCAGGAAAACTACTGTTATTGCTGAAGAAGCAGTAGCTGTGTTACATTTTTAATAAAAGAAAAGCTTAAAAGCCTAGGCTCTGCTGATATTCAGTCTTGCTGATCACTTTGTCACATGCCCTCATTTCATACCTCACCATCTGACTCACTGTCTGGGGTTGTGAACTCCCATCTTCTTCCTTTCTTTAAAAGATCATTTTGTGCAACATGTAACTCATGGGATTTGTAGTTTGTTGAGGCATCAGTACTTTCTAACAAAGTATTCTACCTAGACCAGTGGTTTTCAACCTGGGGTCCCCAGATGTTTTTGGCCTACAGCTCCCAGAAATCCCAGCCAGTTTACCAGCTCTTAGGATTTCTGGGAGTTGAAGGCCAAAAACATCTGGGGACCCAGGCTGAGAGCCACTGACCTAGATGAAAATACAAATTCCAGAATTCCATAGGATAAAACTACAGCAGTTAAAAAATAGTATAACTGTGTATCCCAAAGAGGCTCCACCTCATTTCAGCTCAAACTCTTTTCCATATTCCCCAACAGTCTCATTTTGGCAGAGAGACTCCCAATTAATCCTCAGCCGTTCCACCTTTTTGGCTGCTCTTAAAATGTCCCAGTTTCTCTCCAAACTACTTTCAGCTTTTATCCTTGGCTTATATTAGTTGGTGCAAATGGAGATCGAAATGCAAAAGTGGTCTGACTTCTGTTAACTCGGCATCAGGGAGACGAGAGGACGGGAAAGAATTACAGTTACTGAAGCAAATTCCCCTCTGGAATTTGTAGTTTCCCTTTCTCAGCTGGATTTTTGTGACCCAAAGAAACAGCACTATTTCGATATTGTGAAACTTACAAATGTACAAATATATATATATATAATAATAAAATTCATATTTGGTATTAGCACTTGTGTTGAGTTTATCTTTTGGGAAGGGGAGTCGATTTTTCGAAAACATCACCTTAGTAGACTCAGGCAAAAGCAAACTGCTGAAGCCTCTCCTGGCTTGTGAGTTCTTCCTCCTTAATAACCTTTGCCATCTTGACCCCACTGAAATGTTGTGATGTCATCCTGGTTTTCATCTGTGAAATGTTGGAGGGTGTGCTATTCTGATTAGTCACAAATATTCCTTCCTTTCTCCTATTTTACTCACACCTTCTTATGTGTCCATGCTTAAAGAACAAGTTCTTCCAAAAGTAGTGTACTTTTCCTAGAAAAATTGAGCTTTTTAACTTTTTTAGGACTTCAAGACTACTTACCTCTTTCTGTTTGTCTTGTTCTGTCCTGTCCTGTCTCCAAACGGCATTGAATGTTTGCTGTGTATGTGTACTGTGATCTACCCTGAGTTCCCTTCGGGAGATAGGGCAGAATATAAATAAAATGTTGTTGTTGTTGTTGTTGTTGTTGTTATATTTTTATAATCCCTAAACACCATGCTTTACTTCCTGGTAGACTCCCGTTTTGAGACGATCCAGTCCCAACCATCTCTAAAGAACTAACAGTTAGCTTGGCCTGGGGCAGAAAATATGGCAGTTTCAGTCAGAGACTGTGGTCATGACTCATCCTACAGAGCTGGCAAAGGATTGAATGCCCCTTGCCAAACATGTGAGTGACAAGGTGGGGGGATTGGCACAAGTATTCCCTGTGCTGTCAGCTATGGAGAAGCGGGGAGAACACACCAAAAGGCACAGAGGAATGTGCTTTCTCACGCAGGGCCCTTCCCTCTGACCTCCCCTTCTATTTGTGTGTGATGTTTTCCTGCAGCCTCAGCAGGTCTGTGGCATACATATATCAGGAGCTTGTACAGAAACAAAGAATAGAGAAAGCACATGAAAGAGCAGTAGGCCGAGAGGAATGCACATTGCCAGAGGCACTGGAGAGGCCCTCGGATATCAGCAATAGATGAAAAACCTGGAATTATTTATCTCTTGTCCAGAGAGGGCACTGCAATGAAAGGCTATTGATTAATTATAATGATGAGGTTGAGAAAGTGGATCATAAACTATGAATGTAAGTGCCTTCAAGTCCCCTGTCAACTTATAGTGACTCCATGAATTTCATGGTCAAGGACTACCAGGAAGGTTTGCCCATGTGCAGGATATTAAAGCAAAAAGGAGCAGAGAACCAAACCTGCTAAAGAACCTCCTTTCTGCATTGCATAAGCACATAAACATAGTCCAAAAGAGTAGCTGGGATTGCAAACATTCACAAAGAATAACCCCAACAAGCTATATTGGCAGATGAGCAAGAGTTGTCCACAACTGAAACTAAACTTTTACTGATCTGCATTAGACATAGCACTTATGCTCTCCACTGTTAGCTGGCAAACTGGTACATATTATTTGTGTGCCTTCTCCCTGTATAACTTACACATAACTAAATTATATTCAATATGTGTCCTAGATGAACTTTACTTGATCAGGTATCTTCTGGGTGTTTTGTATATTTGACTCTCAGCATTCCTAGCCATTAGCCATCCTGGCTTTGGCTGAAGGGAGCTGATGTCCATCCACATCTGGTCATGGAGGTGCTGTTCAAGATGGTAAGAAAATGTAACAAGGGATGCAAGTTGTCTCCAAAATTTCCAGATAGGGTAAACCAGCAAATGCATATCCATGAAAATAGGCTGGGGTATATTATTTTCTCTCCATACATCTCAAACCCTACACATTAAAACCCAAGGCTGTTTCTCTGCCTGTAGAACTAATCTTGGAGTGTATATATAACTCCCCTTTTAGCTATTGGGGATTAGGATGAGCTCTGTGTGTGGGTGGCAGATTATATTATGGCATTTCTCATGCCTCCTCCATACCAGTTAATGGAAAACATTATCAAATGAATCAAGGAGAGAGACTATTTCAATCTCTGATTAATCTTTTGTTGGCCACCAACAAGAACAGCTTTCCCAATGTCTCTACTGTTCCCTTATGATGCAGGTTACTTCTACAAGAAAGAAATGTACTCAAAATCACCCCAGAACTCCACCTATCTTGCCCAAGGTATACATCAGTTACACACCTGTGTAGTAACACATGGTGCATCTTCTTAAGACATCTGCAGGTGAAGCATCCTGTACTGCCATAGTGATGTCAGAGGTCTTTCCTGAACCAATCCTCCAAATATGTTGATTACCACTCTCATTTTACACAGACAGTGGTGAGTGTGCCACAACATGAATAGATATATTCCATGATTGTAGGAATCTACCACTAATTAAATGGATTTGAGCTAAATGTTTTAAAAATTCAATTTTTATTTATATATTCTGTCTATACCACCTTTTAGCTTTTTCCTTGATGTTCTTAAAGGATGAGGAGCCAGAAACCCATGATCCCTGTCAACCCATCCTGCCATATTCCAGTATGTCCCAGTGCACATTCTCTAGATGTTAGGCTGAAAGAGAGTGGTGTGGTAGCCAAGGCCAGGAGAACTTTCCAACCTTCTCTAGGACTGGCATGGAGTTTTCATTACTATTCTGTGGCATCCTCTGGATGCTTTGTTGTCTGGAATTATTTTACCTGTCTGGAACTGATGAAAACTGATGGTCAAAACCTATGGAGGGTACTGTGTTGGGGAAGGATGATTGCAGACATAGGACCTGTGCCATCAGTTCCTAAGTGGGGTTGTGAAGTATGAGAAATGACATATCCCTCCTCAAAGAGAACATAAGTATCTGACATTCTACGTGAAACTCTGAGGTGTTTGAAGTAAGCAAGGAAAGAAAATATTATTGTTCTGGTCTTCAATGGAAACAAATCATCTAGTGATGAAATATTACTCCTCCTGTCATAGTTGTTCCATAAACTGTTGCCACCTGTCATGCAGGAAAAACACAATCAAAGTACCCCTGACAGATGGACATTCAGCCTTTGTTTAAAAGCCTCCAAAGAAGGAGCTTCCACCATGCTTGGAGACAGATGGCCATCATTTGCTTGGTTATTTGTGTCTTATTATAGGCAATGTTTTTAATCGATCTTTTTATTTAACTGTTGTATCTTTGTTCTTAATTTTTGCCATGTGTTTTAAACTGTTTATACTTTGTCTCTGTTTTGGGCTCTGCCCCTATGTTAGCCGCCCCGAGTCACTCCGGGGAGATGGTGGTGGGATAGAAAAATAAAGTACAGTAGAGTCTCACTTATCCAACATTCGCTTATCCAACATTCTTGATTATCCAACGCAGTAGTTAGTGTTTTTGTAGTCAATGTTTTCAATATATTGTGATATTTTGGTGCTAAATTCGTAAATACAGTAATTACTACATAGCATTATTACATATTGAACTACTTTTTCTGTCAAATTTGTTGTATAACATGATGTTTTGGTGCTTAATTTGTAAAATAATAACCAAATTTGATGTTTAATAGGCTTTTACTTAATCCCTCCTTATTATCCAACATATTCGCTTATCCAACGTGCTGCCGGCCCATTTATGTTGGATAAGTGAGACTCTACTGTATTATTATTATTATTATTATTATTATTATTATTATTATTATTATCCATCTTCTTTTGAAACTCCAGAGAAGTAGACTTCCTACCTCATCAGATGACCGGTAGCAGAAGGAGGAGGCCGTCCACTTTGCCATGAATCATGAGAAATCTGGCGCCCCATGCCTTGCCTTGCCCACCTCTCCAGGAGGGCGATCACATGGGAAGAAGTGTGGAGTGTGCATGGTGCACGCAGCTTCCCCCATAGATTGGGCAACGAGAGCAACACGTCATTTGATGGGAGCCAGCCGCCTCCGTGGGTGACTGGGCTAAATCAGCATTTGCCGCCAAATCTAGTCCCTTATGATGAGGTCACCACACACTCTGAGACCTTCCAGTGTTGAACAGCATTTACTGTCAGGAAATTCTTCCAAATGTTTAGATGGAATCTCATTTCCTGAAGGTTGAATCCAAAATCCAATGTTCCATGTTTTAATCTCTGGAGCAGCAGAAAACAAGTCTGCCCCCTCCCCAATGTGACATCCTTTCAAATATCTAAATATGGATATAATTTCCCTCCTCAGCCTTTTTTTCTGCAGGCTAAACATACTCAGCTCTCTTAGCTGTTCCTCATAGGGCTTGACTTCCAAACACTTGATCATTTTGATTTCCCTCCTTTGGACCCTCTCTAGCTTGACAATATCCTTCTTGAATCATGATCCCCAGAAATGGACATAGTGTTTCAAACGAGGTCTGAACAAGACAGAATAGAGTGTTGATATTACTTTCCTTGATCTAGACACTATACTCCTGTTGATGCAGCTTAGAATCACTTTGGTTTTTCAAGCTGCTGCTGCATCACACTTTTGATTCATGTTTAGCTTGTGGTCTACTAAGACACCTAAGTTGTCAATGTGGAGAAAACAGGATCAGAATCCAAAATGACCTTAACAGATTAGGGAGCTGGGACAAAACTAGCATAAAAATTTCAAGAGGGAGAAATGTAAGGGATTACACTTAGGCAGAAAATGATTGCAGAGAATAGGACGGTGACATCTGGCTTGAACACAGTACATGCTTTGACTGATTTGTAATTTTAGTACTACTGCTGGTACTATTGTATATTACATCCCTTGTATCCACAGGATTGGTATTTGGTGTTTGATTTATCCACTTCTAACAAAATATTTCCTCTCTGGGTATTTTATAGATCCCCCAGAATCTCTGTGGTTTTCTGAAGCCAGAAGTCCTTCATCTATCCACATGAATTCCGGGAATATTTTTTCCATGGATATTGTACTGAATTTTTCTGAAGGTCAGATCATGGTAAAGTTGTCATAACAATTTCAAAATGGGGAGATTGGAGTATTTAACTGGTGTTGGCACTTTTTTCCGTACCCCATCTCCTCCATTGTAACTCTCTGTACAAATCAAAGAATCCATAGTTTTTTCCAGGAAAAACTTGAAAAGATAGTATGAACTTTACAATAGTTGAAGCAAAATTGAGATAAATTACTCCATGTGAGAGAAGGCAGACAGATGATTAAAATGTGTGGGAAGTTAAGTGGGAGACATTGGCCAGCATCCTGCTAGTGCCATAAGCCACTGTTCACAACTGTCGTGTTTACCCTGATATATGGACTTTTATTTTGATATTGCAGGAAATGGTATTTGGTTCCTGCTCCCACTATGACTCCATCCTAGTCGGTCAACAGCAGGTTAGAGAGGATAAATTGCAGCGGCAACTCTGTCTCCCTGACAGATACAAATTTCATAGGCAAATGAACACATTTGGAAAACAGTAGAAAAATAACATGTGCAATAAGAAATATCTTTTTGTGCAGCGGGCTTTATAGGCTTTAATTAGGAACACATTCTCAAAACAAATGGACAAGGAAAAGATCAATTCCACCTTCTTATCTTCATAACCTTATAATAATAGTATATTATTAAGGTCATCAGCATGATTGCTCTATCTCTTACTTCAGAGGAGATACGATTAAGTCTTGCCGCTTTAGATGCAACTGGATTCCTACAGGCATTTCCAACTGCCTCCAGCACTCCTTTTGCATCATGACTGCAGTTGTAGCTACATTGCTGAATTACAGCAGTTTGACACCACTTCAACTGGGCTCGGGCTGTGGCGCAGGCTGGAGAGCAAGCCAGCTGTAACCAGCTGCAATGAATCACTCTGACCAGGAGGTCATGAGTTCGAGGCCCACTCGAAGCCTATATTTGTCTTGTCTTTGTTCTATGTTAAAAGGCATTGAATGTTTGCCTATATGTGTAATGTGATCCGCCCTGAGTCCCCTTCGGGGTGAGAAGGGCGGAATATAAATGCTGTAAATAAATAAATAAATAAAACTGCCATGGCTCAATCTTCATAATGACATCTGATGATACAGCATCTCACCCAATATTTTCTGTGCAACAATACCACATGAGACTTTTGCACAGAATACATCCTAAACTGTGAATATTGGAGTTTTCAAAGTTTTTCTCACAGTAGGAAGAAAATTGCTAAAAATTACAAATTATTTCATTCATAAACAAAATTAGTAAAGAATTATATCCCTAGCCTTCATTCACTCTGCAAAGCTCAACCCTTCCCATGTTTCTTTGAATCTATTTCCTCCTGGGTCCAAAGATATATATTCTCCAATAAGGCTGCAATGTTCTGCTCCCTTATGTGAGAGTAAGTCCCACTGAACTCAATTTATGTTTGTATAGGATTGTATAAAATTGCACTGGTAGGACAAAAACATTGAGCATTCTTTTTTTCCTTCTCATTATTTGTTGGGCATAAGTGCCTGTGACAATGATTGTAATTAACCTCCAAATAGAGGTTTTAAAAGTGTGATCAATCTAAGACATCTTTATTAATGCCTGGGATTAAATTCCCATTGAGCTGTATAAAATGTAGCAAGCACACAAACCCACATATCCAGTGATCAGGTTATCTCAGACCTTTGAATATGCAGTTATCTGCCTTCATACAATGAACACAAACATTTGCAGCACCACACTTGCTAGATAAGGATGTCAAAGTAACCATCCAACTGTCCCTCCTTTCAACCACCCCCACTCCACAATAACACCCTGATCCCGATTCAAACAGCAGGACATATGCATAAAATAGCAGGCTTCCCCAAGAAATTACAGAGTAAAAAGTGTACTGTATTTCTAAATCTCATTAAAGTTTCATGAGATCAGAAGAAGTGCTTTCACTTTGAAACAGGAGGAACATTTTTTATCCAACCAGGATTGGAACAAAGGTAAGGATAAATTATTTTACGGGTCTAAATTCAGCCATGTCCTGTTTTAACACCAGAATATACAGATACAGTAGAGTCTCACTTATCCAACATAAACGGGCCGGCAGAATGTTGGATAAGCGAATATGTTGGATAATAAGGAGGCATTAAGGAAAAGCCTATTAAACATCAAATTAGGTTATGATTTTACAAATGAAGCACCAAAACATCATGTTAGACAACAAATTTGGCAGAAAAAGTAGTTCAATACGCAGTAATGCTATGTAGTAATTACTGTATTTATGAATTTAGCACCAAAATATCACGATATATTGAAAACATTGACTACAAAAATGCGTTGGATAATCCAGAACGTTGGATAAGCGAGTGTTGGATAAGTGAGACTCTACTGTATCACTATCTGTATATTAGAAGGGGAACAAGCATTGGGTGGGGTTTTGATGAGCATAATTTTGGTTTTGAATATACAGTACCTGGAAATTCCTGTTGGCCCTGTTCACCTTTCCTTACAGGTACCTCTCCCTTCCTCTCTCCTCCCACACAAAACTGCCTGTAGCTTCTGCTGACATGGCAGAGGCTTCTGCACAGCGGCACTAAGGGGAGATGCACATGCCTCTCCCTTCGGTCCTGCTCATAGAGTGTTTCACACATCAAGGGGGCGGGAGGGTTGGGAATAGGAAAGCCACCGCAATGAGAAGACTGAGTGTTGCTTAGAAAGTAACGAAGTGTGACCAAAAGAGGCCTGTTTTAAACAGTCTCAAAGCAAAAAGCTAGTATTGTATACACAGGATGAAAAACTCAGCTATTCAGCCAAGAAGGTATGAGGTAACAGGGGATCTTAACCTGTGAGTCCCCTGGTGTTTTGGCTTACAACTCCCAGAAATCCCAGCCAGTTTACCAGAAGTTAGAATTTCTAGGTCAAAACATCTGGGGACCCACAGGTTGAGAACCACTGTGCTAGAATAAGACTGGGAATGCAACATCTATGGCTTTCCAAGCAGACTGCTCCTTCCAACAATTTGGTCTTGATGACAAAACACAATGGCGTCTGCTCCAAGAAGGAGTTCCAAGAATGGCCCTCTCTCTGTAAAAAAAACCTTCATTCACATTTTATGAAAATCTTCACAGAAACTGGCAGATGGATGGTCCCCACTGCACAGTCATACATACAGAACAGAGTGTTTTTCAGAGACACTTATGTTTTAGAACATGTTGCTATGTGGCATGAGAAAAATTATCAGGAAAAATGGTAGAAACTAATCAAACATCACGTCCCTTCATTTCCTCTTAAATATATATGTACACACCAGAACCGGCCCAAGGTAATTTTAACTGTTAAGCAAAAAAAAAAAAAATTGCGCCCCCCCACACCGCGGGAGGCGTGGCCATGCACCGTGGGAGGCAGGGCGTGGCCAGACCTGGCCCTGCCTCCCACGTCCTGGCCCCGCCTCCCGCGTCACGCACCCTGACCCCACCTCTTGTGCAGTGTGGGAGGCGTGGCGTGGCCGTGCAACGCGGGAGGTGGGGCTTTGCTCAGACGGGGCCCCACCTCCCACCTCACGCGCCCTGGCCCAGTCAGCCAGGAAGTGGCGGGAAAGTCCTTTCAGGCCGCAGCGAAGGCCCAGCCAGGCTGGCTGGGCCTTCGCCGCGGCCTAGAAGGGCTCCCACTGCAGCCTGGCCAGCTGGGCAAGGCCAGCCGGGCCAGGGCGAGTGGCGCAAAAGGCAGGGCCAACTCTGGCCCCGCCTCCCGCACAGCGCACCCTGACCCCACCTCTTGCTCAGCGTGGGAGGCAGAGCCAGGGCGCGTGGCATGGCCATGCGACGCGGGAGGCGGGGCACAGCCCAGACGTGGCCCCGCCTTCCACGCTGCTCCCCCTGCCCCGGCTGGCCTTGCCCAGCCGGCCACGCTGCAGCGGGAGAGCTTGCTCGCCGCCAAACGGGGGGGGGGGGAACCTCGACGGCGCCCCGGGGACTGTGCACCTGAAGCGGGGGCTTCAATGGACTCCATGTTGGGCCGGGCCTGTACACACCATTCAATAGGCTCTAGAAGAGGCCTATATTGCTTTGGTGGCTCCAGGGGCCAATTTCAACCTGAAACCTTCCACAAGATGCACGTCCTACTGCTCTCCTTTTGCTGAATTTTAGGAGCCCACAGATTAAAGTCCTTTGAAAAAAATCCAATGTTGGCACCAAGCTGATTAAAGCCCTTTGTAAAAAGAAGAAAAAACAACATTTTCTGTTTGCTCTATTGATGAGACTGAAATATATTTCTGCATTCCTCCAAAAACAGCCTCAGCTAAAGACAGTGTTTCTCTGAATGTTTCTACTCTCAGTGTTTCTACTCAGAAGCCTGGTGGGTTTAATGGGCTGCATGAACAAACTGAAAATGAATCCAGACAAGATAGAGGTGATTATACACAAGGCTCCTAACCTGGGTTTGAAGATATCTCAACCCATTCTGAATGAGATTACATTTTCCCCTGAAAGACTGTGTTTGCACCTTGGGGGTGCTTCTGGATTGTTCACTCTACATGAGATCTTAGATAGAAATATTTATTATCAGACTCAGCTGTTACATCCCTTTCTAGAGCCAGGGGATTGAAAGATGATGTCAATGTTAAAATCACTCCACTGGGATTAATTTTTGAGCAAAATATTGGTTATCATCTACGTGATTTGGTTCCAAGTTGCTTTCAAGATCTCTTCTTCCTGTACAATCCACCCTGTACACTCACATTCTCTGGTGGGCATTTAATCCAGTCAGTCACACTGTGCTATTATAGCACTTTGTTATCACTTCAACTACCATGGCTTCATCCAATAGAATCCTGGGGTTTGGAATTTCATGAGATATTTATAATTTTGTGCCAGAGAGTTCTAATACTGTAATTCTGGGGAGTATATTAGAGAATTCTAGGAATGTACTAAAGCTACAGTTCTAAGGATTTTGTAGGATGGAGTCATGGCAGTTAAAATGGTATCAACATGTTATAATTGTGAAACATTGATACATAGAAAGTTCCTAGAAGATTAGCCATTACAGAATGTATTTTTTGGCCTGAAAAATGTCTCCCACTCATATTTTGGAGTAGATTTATCCAACACGTTGCCCTCCTGTTGTGTTGGGCTATTTGTTGGAGTTAAATACATTGGCTTGCTTTGTATCCTGCGATAAGAATGAATGTCAGCATGTATACATACACATTGTGGACATGTGATCACTGAATTCAGTTCTCATCCATTGAAGTAAGCTTGAAGACAATAGGTGTGGAACGAAGAAAGAAACACAGACATTTTAAAAGCTGAAAAAGTAGGATGGCATTTGGAGGGTAACTGTTGCTACAGCCACTGGGAATGACTTTAAGTGATTTCCACCCCCACTTGTGGAGTGGGGACTTTGGGGAGTCAGTAGGAACTTGGAGACTGAAAGAAGGTGGTTGGGGCTGCATGCACATTCCTTACTTGTCTGACTAAAAATGGTTTTGCTTATCACTGGAAGAATGATCAAGAAGCAGCAAAGATTTCTTTCATTTTTAAGAAGTTCTGATTAAATAATTGCACCAACAAATTGTGGTTAAAACATCAAATATTATTAAGCCTACGGCCCTGTAAATTCCATTGAAAACTTGGTTCAGAGAACATTTTCAAGGAAATATATATTTATTTTATTAATTCAAAACTATTTAGCCAACCTTATACATAGAGATTTCAGGGGAGAAAGTTTGAAACAATCTATAAACAATTAAAACAGTTTCATATAAGTACTCTGTCCCAGCTCTTTATGGCGCTATAAGGCTCTGCCACAGATTCTGAACTTTATTGTATGAAGCTATTAATTCATGGCAGTCATGTGGTCACTGACAGCAGCCACATTCTGTTATGAGCACCTTTGCTATCACACCTTCCTCAATTATTGTAATAATGCTGATTTGCTGATTCGACATCTCATAGCCATACTTTCACAAACCCTTGTAACCTTGCTTTCCTGCACTTTTGTTGCTCCATGGGATGTTCATGGCATCCAGGGAGAAGGACTGTCTCTAAAGCCGATGGTTCTTCTTCAGTACCAGTTTGCCTCTTTCATGCAATAACCCTAATATAGCTAATAGCTCCATCATCCTGCTAAATTTGCCAGAGTAAATACTCAAATGGGCTCCTATACCTTAAAGGATGTGTACAAGTAGTAATTTCACCAGGTTTTACTAGTTAAGTGGTTGCATGACAAGAGACACCTGATAAAATTTATTCTAGGCAGCTATTGAAGATACAAGTATCCTCTCCAGTTTTCAGTCTGGTGATCCTACAGACCTACTGTGATTTTGATGAAATGCCCAAATGGCAAAGTAGTCTTTGTAAGTTGTGCTTACCCTTTTGCCTCTGCCCTTTCTCTTCCTCTGTTTACGAACACTCCTCTTCTATATTATGCATACAAAGCTTCTCTTAATCTAAATCCTCATGTATCTTGGCAACAATTCATGGTGATGAGGAATACATAAATCCATGAAAAAAACCTATATTAAATCTCAACTCTGGTAATCTGTGGTTCTCTCCTCCTTGCTCCCTCCTCCCCAAAGCTTTGGGTACATGCCAGGAAGCTGCTTTGGGTGACAGGGCTTGCTTCATATCTGCCTGGCCCGGCTTAGAGTCCGGTGATGGGACTTGCACACAAGGAAAATGCCTGGAGTCAATGTGATTCTGGAAAAAGAGAAATAATTTTCTGCATAAGAAAGGGTTTTTAGTTCTGTTTTGTAAGACAGTAGATTTTAATGAGATACTGGTACTTTCCTGAAAATGTATGCATTTGGTACTGGAACTGAGGAACTGCTGGAAACTAACTGTAAACTTCAGTGGGAAGGAAGTGGTCCAACCCCCACACGCACTCTCTTGGGCTTGTCCGGATTTGTTCTTTTCCCTGAGGTGTGTTGCACTGCCTCAGTTGGGCTGCAGACACCTCACCTGGGTGGGGCTCAGAGACACTGTACTAAGTTGAGTCAGCAGCTGCTACCGCAATAGGCTGATCTCCTTTAACTCCCTCGATGCTGGATTTTTTCATCCTTCCTTACATAGTTACAATTCCAACACAAGATGTGTGTGTGTGCATGCGAGGAGCATCATTTTATCTCTTCTAGGAGGGAAAAATGGCCGCACAATCAATCAGCCTTATAATGACTTCTTACAGAAAAATTACATAGTCTAACCAAGATGAGAGAATGGCATTACTGTGTCTTCTGAAATGTTCTGAACCAAGAAAAGAGAGAGTGCTTTCTCTGGTGTAGCAAGTCAGATCACTGATCTGTCCAGCTTGGGATCATCAACACTAAGGCAAAGAGATACATAGCATAGCAGATGTCATGCAACTCTTATTAACACCAGCCATCATAGTTCTCTCTTGCCATTTTGTAAGTCTCCCGGTATATTTATATGGATAACTTCTGCCAGAGGCTTGCCATAGAATTGTGCAGGAGGATCTAGAGATGCCTAGAGAAGGATACTGTTGGGTAAAAAAAAATTAGCAATAATATATTATATCTTCACTTTCTTGGGAATATTGTTCCCCTGCTCTCCATAAAAGAAGAGGGCAGACTATTATGCCCTATTCATCTCTGAAAACCTTTCTCTCAAGAGTTCACAACTGAGCTTCCTTGACTAGGAAGAAGATGCACAGCACAAGGAGGAGAAAAATGAATGAACAAACAGGTAAGTTTATGACTGCAATTATATAGTGCATAACTTTACACATATTAGCTGTGTAGCAGAAACATGAAGAAATCCTTCTAATGAATTGTGAAGATACATATTAAGGTGCTGGAAAGAGTGTTCTGAGGTGCATTGAGCTCTACAGTTGCTCACTGGCACATCCCAGCTGATCTACTGATACGCAAGTTATCCACTACACATGGGTAATTTCTGTGGCTCTGGTAGCCTCTTCCAGAACATGGATGTTGTGAACAGCTCATTGCTAATTCCCACAAATCAAAGTCCACTTATGAAAATATAAATCCCCTACTAAATTCCAGTCTATGACCAGAATCCCGTGGGATATGGAGTGTACCTGCTTTCCCCTCATATGGGATGAGGTTCCTAAACATTATGACATTGTGTCAGAATACTTGCAATTCTGGGTGTAAATTGAACGAATGAGGGAATGTGTGTGCATGTGTGTAAGAGAGTGAGAGATTGGGGGTGGGGTGAGAAGGCGCATGTGAACATGGAAATGTGTGTTTATGACACAAGATTTTAATTGGTACAATTGATAATACGTTTTGGAAATACCACTAGAAGGATATATGGGAAGAAGAATAAGTCCTACTATTTTTTAAGTGGGAAGGAAGTTTGCTCAACAAATATTTTAGGAGCTATGGCTGAGAATTGCTTAAATACATACAGTCATTTCTTGTCTATATGAATGTGAGTACACTCACCCTTTTAGATTCAGTTGGAATTAACCTGCCTTTTTTTTTGAAGTGTACCAGAAGAATTATTTAAGTGTTTCATCTTGTTCTGCTTCCTCCAATTTATCTGGAGGACTGTCTGTGTGTCTATGTCTGTCTTGTCTACCTGTCCCTCCTAAAGCTTGCTTGCTTTTTCCAAAGAAGCAATGCATATGCTGAAAGTGCATTTCAGCTCAGGTGACCTTGAGAACCAGTCCAACCGGTATTAAGTAATAATTCAATGGCTCACTGTTTCCTAGGGCTGACTCACAAGCCAATCCTTAAAACCCCACCCTGGGTTTTCCCATGATCTAGTAAATGAACCCAACAGTAGCCGTTAGCATGAGATGATAGGAGATGGAGTCCACAACTGCAGCATATCTATTGGAGGAAAAAAATAATGCCTTTAACAAGATCAAACTGGAAAGTCAAAGATAAGCCACAAAGAGTCTAGTTAAGGACTAATAGACTTTAAAGACGAACAGACTTGCTCAAGCAGGAGCAGCAATCTTTGAAAATGTGTTTTTTTGAAGTACCATAGATCTCTTTGTTATTCTTACTGCAAATAACTCTTTGGGAACTGTTACAAAGCACCGAGCAACTTTTAAACTTCACACAGTGTTTGTGCCTGCAGATCGCCTACAAAAGTAATGCCCCGATAACTGCCCTCAACCTGCACCCTGATAGTGCAGTGGGTTAAACCACTGAGCTGCTGAACTTGCTGACTGAAAGGTCAGAGGTTTGAATATGGGGAGCGTGGGGAGCTCCCACTATTAGCCCTAGCTTCTGCCATCCTAACAGTATGAAAACATGCAAATGTGTGTAGATCAGTAGGTACAGCTTTGGTAGGAAGATAACGACACTCCATGCAGTCATGCCAGCTACATGATCTTAGAGATGTCTACGGACAACGCTAGCTCTTCAGCATAGACCTGGAGATGAGCACCAACCCCCAGAGTCAGACACGACTAGACTTAATGTCAAGGAAAACCTTTACCTTTACTTACCTGCACCAAATGTTAATTGATGCAATAACTTGATGTCTGATCTGTACCATTTCAGAATGCAGGCAGGAGAACCCATGATAGAATATTTGAATATCTCTAAATTCTCTCTCACACACACCCAGCTCAAATTCAAATAGAATCCATGTTCACAGGAGGCTAGTTTTTGTGGGAGGCACCAAGGCTGCAACAGCCTTTTATCCTTAATATGATTAACAGCTGTACAGTACTGGAGCACCTAAGAACACTCCCTGTTAAGCACTGTGCATGAAGGAAGAGATCTAAAAAAGGGAGAGAAGGGCACTGGCCATTTTGAAAAAAAAGGGGGGGGAGCACTGTGCTTATGGTATATGATTGGGAAAAAACATGGTTGTTCAGAGAGGTGTGGCTCTCTTTTGGAAATTGCATGATAAATGTTATGTACATGCATGCACACTCATGAAACTTTATGGCATGGTGGCCATTTATTCCACACTTGCAAAACTGAGGATGAAAGTATCTGAGAGATGCATTATATAACAGATCAGATGCTGCAGTTGCTTACTTACAAAAGGATAGCCTATACATTGCATTTGACAAACAAATGAACTTTTAAAAATAAGTAAAAATGTCCTGCCCTAATTTTGCAGGCATACATAATTGCTCTTGTTTCATCCAGAAGAATCTGCCCTCTGTTCTTTCCAGGGCAAGTCAGCAATGCCACCTGCTGTCCATAAGATGCCTTTTCATCGTTACTAGACAAACTCCCAAGACACCATCCTCTCCCCCCACTGCCTTTGTGACAGATCTGTAAGTATTGTGGTGGATATGTAGCTTCAGTTGGCATGCTGAATCTGCCAGACATGATTTATAATATCATCCTCTTATCTATGGATAATATATTCCAAGATCCCCATGGATGCCTGAAACCTATATTTTTACTATAAAGTATGCCAGAAGCATACTGTAGGACCTAGAGAGGCTCACAAACAGTTTTGGTGGGGAACAGCTTTTGGACTGTGGCTAAATGAAAATGGTTAACTTGAGTTTGTGGATAAAGTAATCATTCTACACACTGTGTAGTATTGCTATATGAATTTCTTTCCATTTCATTTTCCTGGATATTTCTAGTTTTTGGACCAGGACTTTCATTTCATTCCGGATATTTGTCCCTTTTTACCTTTTGATGATGTCACCTAACAGCAATGCAGTATGTTCTCCTCACTGTTTTCCTTCTCCCCCCAAATCATGAAAACTCAGGTGCATAGGTTTCCCCTCAGGTCCATAAGTCTGAAAATGTGTAAGTAGATTCTCACCTATAGATTTTGGGGGGATGAGCATTTAGTTTTTACCTAAAATGTAGAGAGGTAGTACAACTATTAACTGCTTTTTTTCTGCAAACATGTTAGGTCAGGAACAGCAGGTGATGATTGGTCATTTAGTTCCTTGTGAAAGAGTGTGGTGTTCCAACTTATGTTATAGCCATGCATAAAAGCATGATAAGAAAATGGCTGAAATGACTGTGTTGAATTACAAATGCTGTTCAATCGAGTACACAATTTAAGAGGTACGGTTTGAGTATCCCTTATCCAAAATTCCAAAATCTGAAATATTCCAAAATACAAATCTATCCATGGGCCAGACAGGCCCTATATCCCAGGATCTGATCCCAAGGTTTCTGATTTAAATTGGATTCTATGAATCCGCACTGCCAGATAATTTGGGATATACAGAAAACCTGGTATCAGTAAACTATCATATGCAATAAAATCAGTGTTTCTACACATTTAAGAAATGGCTACCTACTGAGCCCATCACACAACGCACACTTGTATTTCGCCATTTCAAGTGTGTTTTTTCCAATGATTTCTAAGTCGACTAATCGACTTCATTTTAAATTCCCCATGTAGAGATAGATAAAAACATCACATTTAACATGTGATGGGAATTCCCCATTGTCCACTTGTAAACACAACAACGATGTAATTCTGGAGGGAGGAGCAGAGATGAGCAGTATAAATTCCTTTCTTCCACCATAATCTTTTTTGGACTGAGGACGAAGACACAGTAATATATATCTTTTTGTTATCAATGTAAATTCAATAGAGTTACCTTTTTAATTGAGAAGTATCTGTACTTATAAAGAGAGATTGTAGTATAGAAAAATATAGAATAGAAGAAATCCCATTTAATGGGAGCAGATACCAACTCTCCTAGGCTTCAGGAAAGCCTTAAAGACATGGCTGTGCACACAAGCTTTTAATGAATAAGAACATGGACTTTACATGACCTGTACGAAGACTTGAGGATTCTGGATGAATGGATTTTAATCTTGGACATTCTTAAAATTTTATATAATGTGATTTTATTTTGTAATGGTACCTGTTTTATATGAACTGTTGTTTTGTAGATTGTTTTATATGAATTGTTGTTTTTACATTGTTTTTAGGCATTGAATTTTTGCCTATTTACTGTAAGCCGCTTTGAGTCTCCTCGGAGAGAAAGGCGGGGTAAAAGTGATGTAAATAAATAAATAAATAAATTTCACATTAAAAGGTACTTTCATGAGAACAAACACAGAAGATTTTTTCAAGTAATAGAACATGGAGGAGGAGACACTGGGAGGAGAAATATGTCTCCCATGTGATGGGAAGGCAAACAGATAATTTGAAAAGAAAGCGGATCGAAGAAAAACGTGTGATGGGGGTAGGAAAATCATTTAATTTCCAAACTGGGTGTTTCAAAGCTTAAGGGAAAAACGACAATCCCCAACGCTTTATTTATCACATAGGATGAAGGCCTCATTTTCAGTGTTGGAAATTTCACTGATTCACCTGCAAATGTTTCTCAAAGAAGCCTCAGGTAAGTCATTACAGTACGACCCCTATATCCACAAAGGATACATTCCAAGACATATGCGCTCTCTCTCTCTCTCTCTCTCTCTCTCTCTCTCTCTCTCTCTCTCTCTCTCTCTCTCACACACACACACACACACACACACACACACACACACACACACATCTGGAACTGTGGATAATCATGAACTCTATATTTTGATTATGCTTGGGTTGGAAATATATCATAGAATTGTGCTGTAGGACTAATGCAGGATGGACAAAATTTTGGGTGCATGGATAAGTGAAATAATGGATATTGGGTCAGTGGAAAAAGGGGTTGTACTGTATTTCTGTACTGTTGAACTGTGGCATCCAATTGTGCCTACTTATGTAAGCCACTCAGAGTGCCCCTCAGGGTGAGAAGGGTGGGGTATAAATAAAAATAAATAAACAGTCTTTCAGGTAACCTGGACCTATAGAGCCTTGCAGATTATTGCTAGCACTTGCAGTGCTCTTGTTGTGTTGTGTGTCTTCAAGTTGTTTCTGCCTTATGACAACTGTAATGCAACCCTATTCTGGGGTTGAGGATGTGTGACTAGCCCAAGGTAATCCAATGGGTTTTTATGGTCGAACAGGGAAACAAACCCTGATCTCCAGAGTCAAATACCAACTTTCAAATCATTACACCATGCTGGCATTCTCTCACTGCTCCATGATATATTTCCATTATTACTTCTGTAATTAGTTAAGAAATTGTGTTAGCTTGTTCATAAACAAAGATTAGATTCTAGATTATTTATTAACTGGAGTTAATACAAACCATAGCTGTTTGAATTCATGTGTGAAGAGAAACAGTCCATTAGCCAGCCCAGTTTTTGTACCCAACATGATGAAGCAAATGCCAGGACCAGCTCCAAGCTCTAACTCCCTGCCTGGGATTTTACAGGACTAAAAAACTGGTCTGAGCTTCCTGGAAGAAAGAATGGGAAACAGAAAATATAGATCTAAACAATGTATTGTTTATGGAATAAAAAATACCAATCCCAATATCTTCTGCTGCCTCACCCTCAATAAAGCCAATGTTTCCCTGTTATTTTTGCAGGTTTATTTTATCTTAATTTATTCATATTTCTTTATATAGTCCATGTTCCTACAAAAATGGACTAGAGAAAAAGCTAAAACATAAAACATAAAGATTGTAAAATCCCACTAAAATGTTGTATAGAAAATCCTGTATCCACACTGTACAATCATTGCCATCTGACACCATATTAATGTATATTGCTTAATACTATGGAATTCTGGGATTTGCAATTTTGTGAATTATTTAGATTTCTCTAACACAGATCTCTGGTACCACAACAAACTACAGATCCCAGGATGGAGTCATAGTTGTTAAAGTAGTATCAAACTGTTTAAATTCTGTAGTGTGGATGGCCTACTAGTAGTTTCTCCCAAGGCTTTCATTATATCATTGCCCTTTCTAATTCACTGTTTGTTATTCAATGGAGACCTCAGATTGTTATTCTTCAGTCACAGTCCTCTCTAGCTTTTCCCCTTACTATGGAAAATTCTATGATGGATAAGAGGCGGAATAATGGCATTGTGCCTTCCTATTATTAGCATAAAGAGATAGGTCTCCATCTGGAGATGACCCCTGTGTTCTTTCTTCCTCTGCTTAGTGGCAGAGTACATGTTGTTTTCAACTGAACACTGCAAATGTGGTTACCCACATTACTTTACTTCCATAGTAATGCCATTCATACTTCCTCCTTCTTATGTGTAAACAGGACATGTTATACTTCGGGATTAGGCCTTGGGTTGTTTCATTTTAGATGCTTGGATTTTAGAATTGTGTGCAGTTCCCTCCTTAACCACAGAGTGCTGCTGGTTTTCCACTTGAGATTATTAGCTTCTTTCACTAGAAAGGTACTGCTAATTGCTATTCTTGAGAAAAAGGTGGTTTGTTGTTTGATAGCTAAATAGTGCTGTAGTGCTCCCCAAACTGATTCCCTGTGCCTACCCCCTTTGTATTCAAATGTATTCATCTTTTTTTACAGGTTTTTACAGGTGGGTGCCAGAACTTGAAACCCACCAGTTGTCTTCTCCTCTAAACCTGAAAGAACTCAGAGAAGCCATCAAGCGATGTAAGACTGGTAAAGCACCTGGCCTAGATGACCTGATGATGGAGCAAATCAAGCACTTGGGGGCCAAAGCTGAAACCTGGCTTTTGAAATTCTACAATCAATGCCTGGCACACAAACAGATTCCCAGAGCATGGAGGAAAACTAAAATAATTGCCATTTTAAAACCTGGTAAAGATGCCTCCAATGCCAGGAACTATCGACCAATCTCCCTCTTATGTCATCTATATAAAGTCTATGAGAGGATGCTATTAAATCAACTAGGACCTGTTATCGAACCCAAGCTTATTGCACAACAAGCAGGTTTCAGACCAGGGAAAAACTGTACAGGTCAAATTCTTCATCTGACTGAACATATCGAGGAAGGCTATGAGAAAGGCTGCATTATGGGAACAGTCTTTGTGGACCTTATGGCAGCCTATGACACGGTGCAACATAGAAAAATGCTGCATAAAGTCTACCATATCACCCGGGACTTTGACTTTACAAAAACTGTCCAGACCCTCTTAGAAAACCGCAGCTTCTATGTGGAGTTTCAGGGCCAGAAAAGCAGATGGAGGAGGCAAAGGAATGGTTTACCCCAAGGCAGCATTCTTGCACCAACCTTATTTAATATCTTCACGAACGATCAGCCACAACCACCACTCACAAACAGCTTTATATATGCTGATGGCCTTGGCCTTACAACACAAGCAAAAGATTTTGAAACAGTTGAAAAGCAACTCACCAATGCCTTGAAAGATCTCTCCAGCTACTACAAAGAGAACCACCTGAAGCCTAACCCTGCCAAGACACAAGTGTGTGCTTTCCACCTACGTAACCGCGAAGCCAACAGGAACCTGAAAGTTACTTGGGAAGGCCAAGAGCTCGAACACTGTTTCCATCCTAAATACCTTGGTGTCACCTTAGACCGAACACTAACATATAGGAAACACTGCATGAACACCAAGCACAAAGTAGCTGCACGCAATAACATCCTGCGGAAACTGACTGGCAGCGCATGGGGTGCAGACCCACAAGTAATAAGAGCATCAGCCCTGGCCTTGTCTTTCTCAACTGCAGAGTATGCCTGTCCTGTTTGGCACAAGTCTGCCCATGCGAAGCAGGTGGACATAGCACTGAATGAAATATGCAGAATCATCACGGGATGCCTTAAACCTACACCTGTTGATAAACTCTACAAGTTAGCTGGCATTGCCCCTCCTGACGTGCGACGGGAAGTTGCTGCTAACGGTGAGAGAAAAAAGGTCGAACATTGTGAAAGCCACCCACTGCATGGCTATCACCCTCCTCCCACCAGACTCAAATCACGGAAGGGCTTCATGAGAACCACCACTCCTCTTGATGTTCCTCCAGCAACAGCAAGGGTGTCCCTCTGGGCAGCTAAACCTGGCAATTCTAACTGGATGGCCCCCCAAGAGGGTCTTCCTCCAGGGGCAAACCAAGAATGGGCAACTTGGAAGTCCCTGAACAGACTCAGAAGTGGAGTGGGCAGATCAAAAGACAACTTGGCAAGGTGGCACTACCTGGAGGAATCCTCCACCTTGTGTGACTGTGGAGCTGAACAAACAACTCAGCATATGTATGCTTGCCCACAATGCCCTGCCTCATGTACGGAGGAGGAGTTGTTTAAAGCTACAGACAATGCGGTTGCTGTTGCCCGCTTTTGGTCCAAAACTATTTAGTTGCTTGTGATTTCTTTTATAATAATAATAATAATAATAATAATAATAATAATAATAATAATAATAATAATTTTCATTATTTGAAATGTATTTGTTGTACAATGCTTTTGACACGAAATAAATAAAATCTTTTTTAACTCAATTTAACATACAATCTCATTACACAATGGGCTGCAAGTGTCCTAGGATACTTGCAGCACCTCTGACTGATGGAGCCTCATGCCACCCATCACACAATGCAGGCTGACTTCTAGCGGGGCTTTGTTAGTGAATTGGGGTGCAAGCTTCCTAGGCTACTTGGCCCAGAACATGGGAAATCTCCTATGTTCCATAAGGAACCATGGGGTCAGCGTGATGATGCTTCCCTACGTGTGATGGGGGAGTGTCACTGCTGGAGAGGCGGTGCACCAGGATTGCCCCACTAATTCACCATGGAGGCTGGCAAATCAATCTAGGGAACCTCATCAATGTGATGAGGTCCTTAGACAGACATAAGCTATCTCGGCCATATACATTATAAATCCTTCATTATTAGATAAGGGGCACAATGTGAGCTTTGGATATTTAGGATGCAAGGAAGAGAGAGGGAATGCTGCTCTGATGTTCTTCCAAATCTCATAGTGGCTTTCGATACCCTACATTGCCTCTGATCGGACTAATGCTCTGGGAATAAGAGCCACAATGCTTATGCTGATGTGGATCTTACCATTGGGAAGCATTGGAAAACTTCCATGCAGTTTGTTTTGCTGTGAAGAACCAACTGTTTCCATTCAGTCCACCATATTTTATGACATTTTCATGATATTACTGCGAGAGGTCATTGAGATATTATGATTATTTGCCTTAAATGTGTTGATGATACCCAGTGATAGTTCTCCTTGCCATCAGATTCAGGTAATGGCATTCAGTAGCTTGACTAGTGCCCTGAATACAATACTGAATGATAGCTAGTAAACTGAAGACTAATCATGACAAAATGGAAGCTCCTTGGACCAATGGTGTCTAGAACCATGAATTGGGTAAACAATCAACTCTGGGTAGGATTACACTCTCCCTGAAAGAGCAGATACATATCTTGGGCGTATTCCAGATTCACCATTGTTCATGGAAACTCAAATAGCCTTGATGAATTAGGATGCATTTAGCCAGCTTTGTCTTGCTCAGCTAGCTTTTGCTAAGCAGGAATAACTACTGGCCACAGTAGTCAGTGTACTGTAATTTATGCACTAGTTCATGTCAATCTAGATGACTATATCGTGGTTTTCATAGGGATGTCCTTGCAGATAACACAAAACCTGCCAGTGATACAAAATGTGACATCTATATTGCTGTCAAGAACACCATAGACACATCATGCAATACTTATTTCTGAGGAATTGTGGTTGCTAGGTTGCTGCCAAAGGCACAGTATTGGGCATGACTTTCAAAGTCCTAAAGAGTTGAGAATCAGTAGAGAAGCCCCACCCCTTTCCTCCTATAGACATTAGACAATCATCTAATCATTACGATATGTCATGGTACAATTATTATCGTGTGCCTTTATGTCATTTTTAACATATGCTGATCCTAAGGCAATAGGGGACTTTTGTGTCCATTGTTGGGAGCAATACGCCTCATGGAAATACAAGTGAGAGACTTTTCAGCCTCATTTTGGCACTAAGTTTAAACGTGGCTGCTCACTCAAACATTTGAGGCCTTGTATTTGTATCTTGGGGTGCATCTATACTGCCAAACAATACAGTTTAGAGTTACATTAGCTTGCATGTGCCAACACAACTCATGTAGGTCAATGTAATTTAAACCTGGCCATTTAGGGCAACTTCACCCAGAGTTAAAAAATAGTCCTACTGCAAGATTCAGATATTCCTGTGTGTTGGAGCAATAGGGACAGCCATCCCAGATCTTTATGTGTGATACAGGACCATTGTCTCCATAGCCATCTCATGCCTCTTGGGCTCAGGCAGTCCAGGGAGGTTGCATGGCACTCTCTTCTTGTCCTTTGCATACACAAATTTCCTGCAAAGAAGAAAGAAATAACACTGTATGGTAATGGCCCCCTTTTCCTGGTTGTGTGCCATGTGACTCGTAAAGGAACCTGGAAGAAGCAGAAGGGGGGGCTCACTCGTCTCAGGTTCCTCATATAGTTTAGGACTAGGAAAGGGAACTGCTACTATGTGCTAGGTGCTTTTCCCTTTTTTTGTGAAAATATCAGGGTTGCAGGGCAGGTGGAACCAAGCCCATGCCCATGCCCATCCCCTTGCCCAGCCCTACTGAACTGGCTAGTATCCTGCTGCCAAGGTGGATTAGGTCACTCTTGTGTAGCCTTAGGACCTCATTCTAAGAATGTCAGGAAAACAGAACAAATGATCTTACCATGTTCCCTCCCTACCATCTTCTGGGATGGCAGGCCATTCCATGCCCATCTTTTCCCAGCTTTCTCCTACTTTCTGCCATTTGGATCTGGGTAAAACCCAACTTCTGAAGATGGCTTCTGGGCTCAGTTTCCATGCATTGCAGAAATGAAGCCTTGCGGAGTCCCACCAGAAGTGCCCTTACATCATGTGATGGCCTCTGTGAGGCTCCTATGGGGCTCTGTTTCCGAAGTGCATGGAAATGGAACCTAGAAGCTGCGGGATGAAATCCTAAATGTGGCCTGGAACCAGCATTTTTATGTCAGTTCTGCGCCACATAATGTGCCTTTGTAGAAAGGCCTTCAGTTTTTAGTCTATTTGATTGTGGTTCTGCTTGGCAATTTGGAATATTTAAATCGTTTGAAATGTTTTGAAGGTGTAATATTGATAGATTTGTGTGTGTGTTTGTATGTGCATGAACATAAGTGCTCTAATTAAAAAGGAAAAAAAATCTAGTTTTCACAATCGAAATTGTCTTTGGCTACAGGCAAGGAGAAATTAAGGATATGTAGCCTAGACATTTGCCTTCTGTTTTCTCAGATTATTGTACTTCCCCAAAATTCTTCTTGAAGAAACATTGTTTGGCTTAGTAGATTTTATTTAAGAATGCAAGTCCTTTGATGGAGCTGGGGTTTGCTGAATAGGCTGTTCGTAATATCCCATGTATGTAGCATAGAATGTGCTATGAGGGACAGAGCTTGCAAACAGATCTTCTTATGTTTGTACACCCAAAATCAGGGCTGGCTCTACCATTAGGTAGAGGCAACTATCTGTAGCAGAAGTGGCTTAAAGCAATGGTACTAGCACATGGATACCCCAGACATATAATGTTGCTTCTGATCCCACGGTGATTCCTCTTGTTAAAAGTCAAAACTGCCTATGCCAAATCCTCTCCTAAACTAGACTGCTGTCTCTGGTGCAGGGCAGGATCCTGTCCCATACCCATGAATGCCAGCTGAGTTGGCTTTTGTTTATGACACTTGGGGGTCAGGGATCCTTTTACCTGATGGAGTGAAATATCTTTGGATGGCTCTGTACAAATTGTTCCTGTGTTGTTTTGTTCATGGAGTCAATGACCCAAAACAATGCTTATGCATCTCTTCTTCCTCCTGAAAGACAATGCTTTTCAAGCAAGCAACAATCTGTAGTGTTGGGTCCTTCAATAGCAATCAAAAATGAATCTTCTAAAGATAGGCATGTGTAAGCCAATTGTCTTAAATAAAATGAGGAGTGCCTTACTTCTCTGTATCTAACTCGTAAAAGCATTTGAATATTGGTAATGCTTTCCCTACCAAAGTGAAGTGAATTGGAATGTATCACAGCTGCTCAGCCAAGATACACAACTGATGAAAGTGTGGATTATTGTCTGCTTCAGACATGGAAGGGCTAGCCTGTGGAGCCATAATCCATGGAAATCCATAATCTGTGCAGATCCATAATCTGCATAAAGATTATGAATCTGCCTTTGAGATCAGGGACTGACTCATGGGTAGGAAGAGGTAGATGCCCATCACAGCCCTTTTGACAAAGACATCACACAAACGCACACAGCTCAGTCTGCTTGCCTAAACACTGTTTTGCAGGAGACATGTATCAGGTGGGCGCTGCTGTATTGAACTCTGCTAAATCCAGTAAACACAGACTGTTATTTATAGCCTGTCAGCCCTTGTGGAGCAAGGTTGCCTGATCCCCACACACATACCAAAATAACACAAAAGCCCACAGAGGCAACAAAAGCACAAAACTTTATTGGATACAGCATTGACAGGTAGAAAGGCAGACATTTCTGGATTCAAACACAGTCAGCTATGCGCAAGCAATGAAAGTCAGTGCAGGATTTCTAGCTTAATTTGGGGAAAACTGTTTTTTGTGGTGGGGATAGCATCTACTAGCATCCAGCCACAGCTATGCTAGCTGGAGACTTCTGTGAGTGATAGTACTCTCTTCAGAAAACATTTTCACAAGCTATGAACCATAGGAGTACATTCCACTAGCCCACTAGAAATCAAAGGAAATATTACCCTACAAAGTTGTCTGCAGACCATGAGAGATGCAATGGCTACTTAGCTGTATTTGGAAAGTGGCATTTTAGGACATTGAAGTATATGAGGATCTGTCTCTTTGAAGCAGGAAAACCTGAAGAGCAATTAGAATTCCACACTCAGACCAAAACTACAGGCTTGGTTAGGCTTGTAATCAAATGGCTTTTCCTAGATTGAGTAAAACACAACATTGAAAACATCAGTAATGACGCTTCATGTTTTGACAGATTTGAGATTTGCAAGTCTGCTAAATAATGGTCACAGCCCCCTGTTTTAGTTTGATCTCTCTATACCTGAATGAAGCAAAAGAAAGAAGTGAGCAGTATTAGGTAAGCAAACTTTTTCTTTCTACTTGCTGTTGTTAAGGCAGACAATCTCCTTGATTTAGGAAAGCCACCAATACTGTATAGGCCACACATGTTGGATAGACAATTCTGACAGGCCCTTTGGTGAGCTGAGTGACAGCAGAAGTCTTGATGTTTCCCAAACCATGCCCTGCAGCCTATGACCCTCTCCAGAGTGATCAAAGGGCACAAACCATCACCAGTTGCTGAGCCATGACCCCAAGAACAGTATTTCCAGGAATCCCCCTCTTATCATCTAAGGGATTCCTGGGAAAACTGGACCCCGAGGACACAGTAAAGGGTGGTCTGAGAGCAAATAGACCAAGAGATCCTCTCACCTGAGATGTTCTAGTGTGATACAGCTGGAACAGGCTTGAATGGAAAAAGGTCCTCCTGTCCATCACACTGTTGTGCCAGTGGGGGAGTATGTGAGCACCCTATCCCCTCCCCACCTAGTGAGAATCTTTTGAATTAATTTTCTTAAGCAAGAATTATCTATAAATAATCATTCACCTCCTAATTAAGAGAGAATATTTGCATAATCTGCATATTCTCTACATGCAGACACTAGCCTGGAATGTATATAAAGGTGCATTGCCTCTTCCAAAAGGCTTCTCTTTCTCATCCTTCTGCCTTATAGCTGGACTGAAGAACCAATGCTTTATATGATTGAGGTACAAAACAGTGAGGGAGACATAAATTGTCTTGTTGGTAAGCTCTCTTCCTTGGACAACAAAAAACACTTAGACCATGAAAATGTTTGGCTCTAGGAGCTCTTACCTGATTGGAGACATGGTCATTCTTTGAGGAATTGATTATCTGAGTGGGCGGTGCTAGAGGCTTCCTGCCGCTTGCAGCCTATTCTGTTGTTTCTTTTCATTTTGCTCCTCATAGTCTCTGATGTTACCCTATATACTCATGTATAAGTCTAGAAATTTTAATCAGAAAATCAACCCCCGAAACCTGTGTTGACTTACCAACAGGTCAATGTGAGTACTGTACATTAATTTTCATTTTTTTTTAAACTATCACCTTCCCTGACACAAGTGGTAAACAGCACAGGCTTAGCTGGTTTAAAAACAAAACAAAAAAGAAGTACTAACTCCCTCTACTCTCTCTGGCATGGTATTGCTTCTGACCTTTTTGAATACCTGGGCATGGAAATAGCAGTGGCAGCCATGGGCAGCTGACCCCATGAGGTCGCATACTCTATGGCATGACCTTTAACTGATTTACAGGTGATATCAAAATCCATAAATTTGGCCCCAAAGCCTGGCCTTGACATATACTTGTTAAGTTAATTTGTACATGAGTATATGCTCTATATCATTCCAGCTGAAGAGCTGTGTCCTCTAAATTATTTGGAAGGCATACCTGTCTAGGCTCTCCCATTCCATGTGGCCTGACAAAAGAGAGGTGAGGCTGGCTCTGTTCGTTGCTTCGTTCCTCCCTTCCCGAGCTACAGTGCTTCATCTCAGACTCACAACTGACCAGAGATGCAGCACTGCACCTTGGGCTGGGAGACATTGAAGGGGGTCTTGTATCCGTCCATTCAGCAGAGTCTTCCTGTAAATGCTACAGAGGGGAGGCAAGGAGGTTACAGTGAAGAAAGCTACAATCTTTCAAAGTTTTGCCACCAATGAAAGTTATAAAGCCAAATGTTTGCCATAGATTGCTTGAGATCAGCAGAGGATTTTTGATATGTTCTAGGGATATTAATATTCCACTGAATACGTTCCACAGATTTCTCCACCCTTAGGAGAAAAACCAACGTTTCTGCACAGATCTTACTTTTATTCAGGCATCCCAACATGTTTCAGAAAATTATTATGCGAAGAAATACTGGTTTTAGCACGAGAAATAGGAACAAAAATCAACTTGTTTCCAGACAGCATGTTTTTGTGCAACATTATGCTTTTCTACCAAAGAAAGCGATACCTTGTAATAAAAACTTTGTATAAGAAATCTTGCACAACACAAATATTTTGCAGAAAACAGTAATCTTGCAGAAAAAATATGTGGCTTTTTATTAAGGTGGCACAGAGCTTTTAAAGATGAGGATATTTGTAAATGTTATTTTTTGCATGTAAGATTTCTAATTTTTGTATTTAAATACGAATCTTGCACAAAAAGCACATATGGTTGTCTGAAAACTGACTTTTTTTCATAGAACCCACAATTGTCCTTTGTATGCAACTACTATCTGTTCCGGTGCTTTGATTGTGCTTTTCCTGCATGGCAGGGGGTTGGACTAGATGGCCCATGTGGTCTTTTCCTACTGTATGATTCTATAATTCTACTACTAGATAATTCACTTGTCATATATCTGTGTTGTTATTTTTTCTCAAGCTTACAATTTGCCAAAATATCATATCCCCCCATATAATGACCCAATACATTTTCTAATTCAAACACTATATAGTGTAGATTGCTCTTTCCTATGGATATTATTTACTGAATTAACTACCCAGGTCCTTAGTGGTGTTACCCCAGGCAAGTATTTCAGGCATTTTGGGATCTGTAGAATAGTGCAGAAGCATTGTGGTGAACTCAGTGTTAACATGAACAATTATGTAGTTTCAATATTAACCAACAATTGTATAGTGGTCAAATTATGTGAAAATTGAGTTTTTTAAAATTCTAGTATAACTATTTTAATGGGCTGAGAGTCAGGGAATTTTTAATGGTATAATGTCTTAATTATGCCATTATGGAATATGACCTGGATTGTGTGATTCTTTTATTGATGTTTTAATATTGTTTTCAGTTGGTTTGGATTATATGTATCAAATTGTTGCCTTTGTAAAGCCGCCCTGAGTCCCCTTAGGGGTGAGGAAGGCAAGGTACAAGTGTGGTAAATTAATTAATTTGTTATATATAGTTTATGTAGTGTGTAATCAGTTTATTTGGTTATATGATTTTTTTTGTTAATTTTTAAAAAATCTTATGTAATTTTTACCACTTTTAACTATTGTACGCTGCTTTGAATCCCACCCATGGGAGAAATAATAATAATAATAATAATAATAATAATAATAATAATAATAATAATAATAATAATAAAATAATGTTGGAAATAAAGATCCATATGCAGTTATGAGACAGTTCGGAACCTAAGGGACAAAGTAGGCAGCATGCTTAATACATATTAAGAAGCTCCCTCAAGTCACAGAAGATCTCTGTTTTCATAGAGCTTGCTTTTCCTCACTTCTGTAACTTGTATTTAACGATGCTTTCTTTTGTGATTGGATATTAACAAGCAAACACATATTTATTTCAAAAATATGATTGATGGAGGAAAACATGATAATCACTAGAGATATGCATTCCTCTTATCATCCAATTTGGCCCTTTATCAAAAACCTAATATTCAGATCCTCTTCCCTTTCTCCCTATCTGAGAGACCAGCGGACCATCTAATTTTAAAAATTGTAGCAATTTGATGGCACTTTAACTGCCATGGTCTCATTCTATGGAGTCCTGGAATTTGTAATATGTGGTAGCAACAGAGATCCCTGACAGAAACTACAAATCATAGAAATCCTTCACATTGAGTCATGGCACTAAACATGGTGTCATACTGTTGTAATTCTGTAGAGTGGATCCAGTCCTAGAAACAGCTCAGAGATGCCGTCAAGAATGGAGACCAAATTTAGTATACTTGTGGCAGTTCTTGTGGCTTAACTTCAATGTCATAAGTGTATGGATTTGGCTTATGAAGTCTCCCTATTTCCCCTATAAGGATGACAGTTTAATGGACACGTGCTGAGCAGGAGATCAAGCTGTGGCTTCCCCAGGCAAGAGCTAACATACTGTGCCTTCCCGACTAAGCATGAAGCACAGCAAACAGAGCATCTGTCATAACCACATCCTTCTGCTGCTGTCCAGCAACCTCCGTCATCAGACAGCCAGGAACAAGCATTTCACAACAATCTGACAAGAAGCAGATGGCAGCTCCAGGGGCTGGAACTTCATCTGGCTCCTTGGCAGTCTGTCTTTGCCCTTTGTCTACTCCATGCACAGTCCACAGGATCTATCATGCACCAGCAGTCTCTCCAGACTAAGGGCAGGGAGAGGTGTGCATTGTGTGACAGAGAGATGTGGTGCAGCTAACTTCAGATGAGAGGTGGGAGCAGGGCCATTAATGGATCTTTCAAAAAAGAACATGGTGCTCATTTCACATGCTGTTAAATAAAAGGAAGGAGGAGGGGAAAACCCAGATTTTTATTGATGGCAGAGAGAAAATGACAGAACTTTCCTCTCCTCACCTCTCCGCTCCCCCCCCCTTCCTTTCTTTGGCATTGTTTACCAGATTCTACAAAGCAGCAATGGATAACATGTATGCCAAATACTTTCCATAAGAGGTCCAACTGAGACCAAGAATCTTTCCAAAGACCCTAATTTCAGACTGGAAAATATACTCTTGTCTAAAATGGATGCATCCCCTTTCCTTGACATTTACAAATAACCTCATTTTTAAAAGCTCTGCACATTATTTAGTATATACTGAATAGATATTTTTGCCAGGTTTTTGAACACAACCTGGGTCTCTTGGAAGCGCCACATCAATGCCCAATAGAAAGGTAAAAGAAAATGACTTCCCAAGACTTGAGATCATTTGAAAAGCTTACCAAAAGGCCAGATTTGTGTTTCAGAAACTCTGCCAAACATAACATTATTTCCAAACTGAGAATTGATTCGGGATGGGAAATCTAAAACTATAGCCAAGTTTGGGAATGAACCACAATGAGTCAAAGGGACAGGCTGAACTCAAGGACAAGACGTCATTGCCTAAATAGTTTCCAAGGGAGATAAATCTCGGCCGACATAAAATGAAAAACGAAAAGCCAGATTTCAGAGTCATCGCTGAATCACGGCATCTACAATGTTCTTTCCTCAGTGCATTTTTTTGAGAATGGAATGTATATTATACTGGTCACAATCCAAAACTAAGTTAAGATGATTGCTTAGAATGAACGTACACATACTTTTTCTGTGTTGGAATCTGACCATGAGGTGACTATCCTGTAATATAAACTGAAATGGGCTTGACAATCATTCCCACCAGCAAACTATAATTCCCAAGATTGTTTAGGAGATGTTATTACAATGACATTGGTATTGAAGGGGGGGGGGGGGACACATCTTCCTGCTCTCTGCTTTTGGCTTGAATATCCGCTTTACCTAAATCCTGGGACTTTTGCCTCTAAAGCCATCTTGAGTGTTGTGCTTTGGCCTGCTATCATTGGAATATCAACCAGATAGTCAACTGATCTCAGACGGGCCTCACATGATATAGAAGCTGTCTACATTACACAGCATACACCATGCTTCTAGATGCTGGGATTTGTAGTACAGTGAGGTATTCATTAATGAGCTCTTCTGCTAGTTCAGGTAACCAGTCATGTGACTTCATCACACACAATAAAATCAATGTTTCTACACATTTAAGAAACAATAACCCCACTGTGCCCTCCACACAATGTAAGTTTCAACTGTGGGGGTGAGGTATTTTGCCATCGTATAGTTAAACCAATAATATTCCCTGTAGTAACCTATAGGTGCGAGAGCTGGACCATAAGGAAGGCTGAGCGAAGGAAGATAGATGCTTTTGAACTGTGGTGCTGGAGGAAAATCCTGAGAGTGCCTTGGACCGCAAGAAGATCCAACCAGTCCATCCTCCATGAAATAATTCCCAGCTGCTCACTGGAGGGAAGGATATTAGACGCAAAGATGAAGTACTTTGGCCACATCATGAGATGACAGGAAAGCTTGGGGAAGATAATGATGCTGGGCAAGATGGATGGATAGTATCCTTAAAGTGACTGGCTTGACCTTGAAGGAGCTGGGGGTGGCAACGCCGACAAGGACCTCTGGCATGGGCTAGTCCATGAAGTCACGAAGAGTCTAAAATGACTGAATGAATAAACAACGAAGTGTTGGTTTGTCCAACAATTCCTGAGTTGATTGGCAAGTAACTTATTTTTAAATTCCCCACATAGAGACAAGCCAAATGGCCAATTTCCCAGTGTGATGTTAATAACTGTTGCCCACTACTATTGCCTGCTTATAAATAAAATGAGGACTCTGTGTGTGGGAGGAGCTGAAATGCCCATTTCCCCAGATCACCAATGCAAAGGCTTGGGAAAGGGGTTAATTTAAAACCACTTCCTACGATCGGCCAGTGCAAAGGTTCTGGGAAAGATGGGGGTTAATTTAAAACCACTTCCTACGATCTGGAGTAATGTGGGAGGAAATCTCAGTGCAAATGACCCCAGAGAAAATGCTGCTTTAAGAAAGGCGCTTCTGTTTCAGTCAAGGGTCTTGAGTACAAATGACCTCAGTGCCACCTTAAGAAAGGTACTTCTATTTCAGTGGAAGAGGCTCGAGTGCAAACAACCCCCCCTCCCCCCCGGGGCGTTGGCACCCTTTCCCTCCCTCCATCAGATGGTAGAAAGGACAGATTAGGGGAGGAAAGTCCGGGTAGCTCTGTCGGAGCTATGCAAACACGTGGTGGACACAAAGCCTTTTAGTGCTTTGCCTCCACTTTGGGCAGGAGTGGGCAGGGCTTGCCATGCATCATGTGATGGTACATTGCAGGTCCTGTCCAAGCTGCAAAATAAAGCAACAAAACAGGGCCTTTTTGCCTTATTTGGTCCTTAGTGTGATGGGAGTGAGTAAATCCCCCAGAACCCCATGACAGAACCCCATGAAACTCCACCTTTTCTTCTGCTTTCACTCATTTTGTCCAGCTCAATGTGATAAAGTCAATGGATTCTGAATTCTGGCTTGTTGTGTTCAGACCTGTCTGGACATGTGGTTCATGGATTTTTATGCAGTTACAAACTACAAAGAAACCATGGATTCTTGCAGGTTTACAAACTTTGGCTTGTTTAGACCATTTTATGTCCAAAACAAGACCTAGCTTGTTTTTTCTACTGCCTTCAACAACATATTATATTCATAATCACCTCCTGCATTTTGTTAATGTATATATTTGCAAAGATATTCTAACTTAATAAGCATACGAAAAGGCCCCTCCCACACAACTGAATAAAATTCCACATTGTCTTCTTTGAACTGTGATATATGGCATTGTGGACTCAGATAACCCAGTTCAAAGCAGATATTGTGGGATTTTCTGCCTTGATATTCTGGGTTATATGGCTTTGTGGAAGGGCCCAAAGACACAAAGTAAAAATGGCTGAAAGCAGGCTTTCATGGAGGGGGCAGGCATGATTTCACTGCGAACTAGCAAACAGAGCTAGCCTGTTATCTGTATTTCTGCGCCTCTTCTGCTCAGGACTGGCTGTCCGCTGTCCATCAGAAGGCTTTCAGTTGTCATCCAGGCAGCAGCTTCCTCCAGAAGGCATGCCTGTGAGAAATACAGAAAAGAGGATAGTTAGAAAAGAGCTTTTAATGTCTTCATGGCTCAAGATATCCATTATTTCCCTTTCTTGTGGCCATTGACACTGTTTATTCTGATATTTTCTTTCTATAGAGATAGAACAAATATGCTTCAAGGTTGACTCTTAGCAACCCCACATAGAAAGGGACAATCCTACAAACATGGTAAGTACTAGACCATTTCCTAACACATCTTTCAATTCTCTTATTGTAGGACCTTGGTACTGTCATTATGCATCTTTTTAGATAAATTGAACATAAAAATACAGAATAAACCCTACTGTTTAGATGTATTAATGTAGTGGACCATGGACCAGTTTTGGTCCACAGACCATTGGCTTTTAGTCCCTGACAAGTATCAGGAAAGGAAGAAACTCTTGTAGGCAATGGACACAATTATAGCAATGGTTCCTGGAGTGTTGGGAAAAATAATTGCTAGCAGCTCCATACTTCCTAGCTTGAAAAGTACTGTATTAATGTAGTTATTGTCTAACGACACCCACCACAATAATCCACATTTATTTGGGGAAATAGAGATAGTGTTCTATATCCAGTAGGTAACTCAACTAGAAATGACTCATTAAATCAAGTACTGCATAATGAGACAAAACATTGGTACATTTTATTGATTCAGATAATAATAATAATAATAATAATAATAATAATAATAATAATAATAATAAAACTTTATTTATACCCCGCCACCATCTCCCCAATGGGGACTCGGGGCGGCTAACATGGGGCCATGCCCAGAGCAATACAACATAATAAGATATAAAAACAACATATCATAGCACCATTCAAAATACAATAAATAATAATAAACAGAACATCAAGAAATCAAAAAAACAATAAAGCAAGGGCAGGCCGCGTGAACACAGAGATAAAACCCGGAGTGAGAGGGACAGAGGAGTACTCCACTATGGGCAGGGACATTTGGAAGGGGTAATCTAGAGGATAGATGTTCGGAGGGGAGTAATACGGAGATCTATAACAGAAATTACTCACCAAAAGCACAGCGGAAGAGCCATGTTTTCAATTCTTTCCTAAAAGCTAACAGAGTGGGAGCTTGCCTAATTTCAGTAGGTAGTGAGTTCCACAGTCGGGGGGCCACAGCAGAAAAGGCCCTCTCCCTTGTACTTACAAGGCGGGCCTGGGATATAGGCAATGGTGATAACAGGGCCTCCCCGGATGATCGCAAAGAACGGGCAGGTTTATGGAAGGAGATACGGTCACGGAGGTAGGTGGGTCCCAATGATCTGTTCTCCTTGAGACTAGCAATAGAATTTTGTCCCCTCTCCTGAAAATGGCTAAGACCACCCTCCTAAATTGCGGGGCTAAGGAGTCTTTGACTTTATAGCTATTTTAGCTTATAATAACCACAAGCCTTCCTAGTATGACTGGTGTTTGGGATTGTGGGAGTTATCGTACAAAACTTCTGGTGGGTCAGAGGTCCCCTCTCCATTTGTTCCAACAGTAATGATAAAGCTATTAAGCTGAGTAAAGCATAGCCATCCCCTGTTGGTTGCCTTAATATCGAGTAAATCAGTGGTTCCCAGCCTTTTTTTTTTTTTTTTTTTTTGGACAATGATCCATCTACGCATCTTTAAAATCCTGATTGCACTCTCCCTCCCAGTGACAGATAATTCTTATTATTCTAAGAATGAACTCCTATTTGCATGGAGGAAGCCTAAAAGGCAATAACTTGATCTAAATACGCTTCTAAAGAACATGGCATCCATAAAAGAGAAAAATAAAATAATGAATTAATTTGAGTAATTTGCATCGAATTCAGGGTAACTTGTGTCCAACCTCATTGTGTGTATTAGGTGAGAATATGAGAAAATATCCTGTCACCTGACATTAATTTTCTTGTGGCTGATAATCTTAAAAATCAAATTGTCCCCCTGTGGGATGTTTGCCTCACCTTGGGAACCAGGGCAGTAAATAGTTATTTTAATACTCAAAATAAGTCTGCAGATGTTCCCACTCATGTTTAGCTACCACAATTGCAAACCTTCAATGTATATGAGGCAGCATTTCTTATGCCTGGTTACCTAGGAGTGAATTGTATAGGTTCCAGAGAGACTTATTCTCGAGTTAGATTATGCTATAAATCACAGTGGTTATTTTTGCCTTCCATTCTCCTTCTGCATCATACCTGGCTACTGATTCTTCCAAGGGCTATGGCTCCAATAGCACTGAATAAAGGAGTGCCACCCAAAGATTTATTGTGTTGATGTAACTGAGATCACTTCAGCTGACTAACTACTTAGGGTGATTCAAGGTTAAGTGAAACAGCTAAAGGGCAATCGACATGGGAGTGACTGGTGAGATACACTAAGAGGAATAATTAGATTAGCCCCTTCACTGCCCATCTTCTTTCGGGAATTGAAAACATGGATTTTCCAAAGTGCCTTTCAGTGAAACGGCCACCAGATATGAAAAAATTGTATGGTACTTTCTTATTGCTCTATATGTCCTTGCACTTTATTGGAACCATAGTTCATCCCCTTCCTGCCCTGATTTTACTTATGGACCTTTTTTAGAGTCCTTGCACTACTCACTTTTCATTATATATACATCGATGTTAAGTTTTAAGGTATTTATTCAATGTGCATATTTTATTGCTGTATTGTTTTAATCACTGTTTTAAATCATTGTTTTTATGATGTTATGTTATGCTGAGCATGTCCTTGTTGTAAGCCGCCCCGAGTCCCTTCAGGGAGATGGTGGTGGGATACAAAAATAAAGTACTATTATAATATTATTATTATTGTACCTATACCAAAACACAGAATGTTATCTCCTGATACCCAAAAGCAGTCCTCAGCAAACGAATGATTTTTTGAAAAAAGAGAGTGCTTCAATAGCAAGCTATGTAACATTACTCTTTCAATGATCTCACTGATGCCAGCTCTATAGCAGCACAAGGAAAGGCATAGACCCATGGCCATTAGTCCATACAGAAAACTCCCTACTTGTTAGAGGTCCTTGTTCTCTAACTTTCTTGTTCAGTATATTAACAAAATTTACAGCCTAGAAAAAATATTTTTGAGAGGACTGCAATTCCCCAACTCCAAATAGCCGTGGTAGGGGTGTTCTGGGAGTTGTGATTCAGAAGTGTACCTTTTCCCCAAGCATTGGATGAGATGAGCGGGATCTTAAGGAAAAAGTCAAAAACATTCTTGTAGAAATCTGAGGCTAAGTTCTGCTTCTTCACAATACAAAGCAGGATATAATGGCAGGTTTGTTTTTACTTTTCAAGAGTAAACATCTTTCACAGCTAGCATGCACATTATTTCTACTACTCAATGCTTTTTTGGATGCTGGATCCTTCCTATTATATTTGGAGTCAGGAAGTGTGGTAATGGAGAAGAGGAGGAAGATGCTGCTTATGCCACTGCAGTTTGAGATGTCCATCTGTAAACACATGAGTATACAAACAATTTATGGCTAAGGAAATTTATGTATGTTTACTTTTCTGTAGACCAGGGTTCAATTTCTGCACTACCACAGAAACCCACTGGATGACCTTGACAGAATTACATACTCTCAGTCTCAGAAACCCCCATAATAGCTTTGCCTTAGGATCACCATAAATCAGAAACAATGTCAAGGAACACAACAGTAATCTGTATGGAATGCCTAGGGTCTCTCTCCCACTCCCCGCCACTGTAACACGTTGATCCCACTTTAATTATTATGACGGATTATTTAAAATCTGTTTTTACTGTTTAACAAATTCAATTTGTTTCTTCACACACACACACATACATATATATTCTAGTTTATCAGAATTGATTTTTAATTAAGGTGGAAGCTGCCCAGCCTTGAATGAAAGACAAAATATCAATCAAACATTTAATTAAATAAACAAATACGGTTAGAACATTTTGCTCCCAGGATCAGTGTGAGTTCTGGCTTCTGGCAAGAGTTCTGGACACAGAACATAAATGAGTAAATGAGCTGGCTTTAGTCTCTAGATTGCATAGAAGAATAGACATCAGGAGCCCCTTTGCACTATATAATTACAACTTGAACTACCATAGTTTTAGCCTTGACAGTATAGGAAGTTGTGGTTTAGAATCCTCTGCCAGAAAGCTCCCTGGTGCTTCTGATCAAACTACAAACCCCCGGATTTCATAGAATATTGTCATAGAAATTAAAATGGAACCATAGTGTTGTAACTGTGTAGTATGAAAGCATGGCTGTCCAGGGAGGAGGAACAGCGTCTACATGGCATTTGTTATTTATACATGATTAAGCCTTGCTGTCACATCTGGTTATAAATGCAAATCCAGCAGTCAAAGCTATAAAGAGGAAAGGGACTGCATGAGGTTAAAGGGCACCTATTAATCCACAGCTAATCTAAACAGACTAGAGCATTTATATGCAGGGACAGGGGGAAAACAAATATATACTGCATCCAAAGGAATGAAGCATGGGTTCTGATACTGTCTTATCCTTATCAAACCCTGTCATGAATTGTACCTACAAGGGTCTATGGAAAAAGAAATGCTCAGTTTGGTTAACTTCCCCACCCCCACCAGGCTCAGATCAATTTTCTTCTAGTGCCCCATGGGAGGATGAAGCCCTGACAGATTGTCCTGGAACTCTTTTGGAATGAAGTATGGCTGAGCAGTCTATATGACTTGGAAGGAAAGGGTCCTCTGGGAAATTATACCAATCCCAAACGCTGGATGGGAAAATGCCTTGAGAACTTGAGTCAGTGTGAATGTAATCTTGCAACTATCCCATGGTCCGGTAAGAAGGATGTTGTTGACAGAAGGGCTTGGAACTCCCTATTAACTCTTCCCTCCTTCATTGGTATCTTTCCAACAATTGCTCTGGGCAAAAAGGTTTAGGCAGCCACCACCCTGGCCCCTGCAGAGGCAGGAAGGATTCCTTACCATCCAGTGCTGCCAAAGCTGGTTGGATGTCACCAGATGTTCACCCTTACCATCTCCTTCCCTTCTTGCTGTCATGGCAGCCAGTGGGCACAAGATAGCTAGTGTCAGACACTCGTTGCCTGGAGTGACAATAGTTAAGACACCAGAGCATCGTGGGAAGGAATAGCAGAGGAATTGCTCCCTCCTTTCCCCCTCCCTGCTTTACTCACCTCAATATAGGCAATGAGTGACCAAGCTAACCATGTCATGCCTGCTGGCCATTGTGATAATGAAAATGAGGATGGAGTGGGGTAGTGAATACCATCCCATGTCCTGAGGGTGCCCAAGCCCAGGGAATACTGGATGGCCATGAAACAGTTGAGACCAACTCCATTTCAGAACCAGGTGAACTGTTTACAGGGGCTCAAAGTTGTTATTTGCTCTGGATTCTTGGGGAGATTTCAGAGCAAACTGCAATTTTGATTCAAGGCTGTCTTCAAGGTGGCCTTTGCTCCATGTTAAATCAGCTCCATGCATTATTTAGCTGCCAGGGAGCTGATTCACCCACCCTTCAAAATAACTGCTATAGATGTGCTCTTGGTCTACAAAAAGCTTTGCCACCAACTTACTTACCTGAGTTAGTCATCTGTGGAATAATGTTTCATGTTTGACAACTCTCTGTAACCAACATCCAGAATCCTCTTTTTACTGAGGATCACTTTGAATAGTACAGTAGAGTCTCACTCATCCAAGCTAAACGGGCCGGTAGAAGCTTGGATAAGCGAATAACTTGGATAATAAGGAGGGATTAAGGAAAAGCCTATTAAACATCAAATTAGGTTATGATTTTACAAATTAAGCACCAAAACATCATGTTATGCAACAAATTTGAAAGAAAAAGTAGTTCAATACGCAGTAATATTTTGTTGTAATTACTGTATTTATGAATTTAGCACCAAAATATCACGATATATTGAAAACATTGACTACCAAAATGGCTTGGATTATCAAGAGGCTTGGATAAGCGAGGCTTGGATTAGTGAGACTCTACTGTACTTTGTGCATAAGCATAAAACAATGTGCATTAAATCAACAACCTAGGGTTGTGTGTGTACAATTAAAATACTAAATATCAGCTATTAAGAAAAGAATCCAGAGGAAGTGAGGGTGAGCTGTTTCTAAGTATTTCAAAGGCCCACATTTGCTGAATTGTATACATACATATATTTCACAGCTGATAGGAACCAGGTGTACTTTGTATTCCTATGCCAATGTTGAAGTATGAAATGCATCATACAGACAAACTACTTTGGGAAGCAAGGGATTCAGGAGGAGAGGGAAGAGAAGGTTAGAGAGCACTGTTTAGCAGCCTTCTCTTTTGCCCCCAGGGTTTGGTTTTCAAATAAAATGCTTATGAGAAAACAAAGCAAGATCCCAATCTAGTCCCACAGTCTCAGGCTGATTAACCCCGAGTTCAGGCCCAGACCCTCACACAGACTATAAATAGATCTGCCTTTTCCTTTCCCATCCTCCCAGCAGGAGCTGAAAATGCCTGCCCTTTTATGGTCAAAATGGCAGATTCCTAGAGCTGAACAGCCCAGATCTCCCATGCTGGGGCTCAGCCAAGAGGCCCTGGGGGATGGAGCAGCTCCAGGCCTTCCAAGCTGCTGCTGCTTCTTTCCAGTGAGCTTGGTGGGGATAAATCGCAAGGCCAAGAACAAAGAATGGGTTTTCAGGGGATGCTGCTGCTAAGGCAGATTGCAAGCAGGTTAAAAATGTTGCTGTATTCTGCTCTTCCATTCCTGTGCTCCCATCTCCTCTTGCACACTGCAATCACTAATTGCTGGTTTGGGCACAATTCCAATGACCAGACAATCTGTTTTGAAAACTAAACTCTCTGCTTTGGGATCGAAGACATCTGTTATTGGTGGTTTTGTAAACAGCTAGTCAAATTATGTGCCTGCACTTTTGGTGTTCATGGAATATGTACACATGTATTGAGAAATGTGGTGTTGAACATGAAGTGATGGGGTATTGAAACTCAAATGTTCCTTCTCTGATTGTCTAATGTTAAGAACCCAGACCATAATTCTGTTGGAGTACTGCGTTCTTGTAAATGAACTTGATTCTATGGAAAATAGAATTGCATAGTGTCCATGTCCAGCAAAAGGCTACTGCTATGTAACCATGTATCAGAGCTGGCAAATGGACCAATCTTTGATGAGATCAAAACACTAATCTACTTTGATTCTCGATGCACATTTAGCCCACAATGCACAACAAGTACCCCAAAATGCAACAGGCACTCTTGTTCTTGTTCCATTGCACATTTTTGTAATTCAGCCGCTGGGTTCTTAGTGCCTCCACTACTCAGTAAAGTGCATTTATGTTGAGGATTCTAGCCATTGTCACTTTGAATCTATATGGAAGTACTATACTCTATTGGTGTCAGTTTTTAGAACGGTTTTAGATTCTTTGGAGGCTTTTAAGCAGAGGCCGGATAGTCATCTGTCAGGAGTGCTTTGAATGTGATTTTCCTGCTTCTTGGCAGGGGGTTGGACTGGAGGGTCTATGAGGTCTCTTCCAACCCTATGATTCTATGACACACACACACACATACTGGGTTTGTTGTTGTTGCTGTTTACTTTCAGGTAGTTTGTGGCCTAAAGTGACCCCAAGGGTTTTCTTGAAAAGATTTGTTCAGAAGAGATTTGCCATCATCTTCCTCTGAGAGTATAATTTACCCAGTGGGTTTTATGACCAAGCAAGGGTTTGAACCCTGGTCTTCCAAAGTTATAATCCAGTGTTGCAACTACAATAGAGTCTCACTTATCCAACATAAACGGGCCGGCAGAACGTTGGATAAGCGAATATGTTGGATAATAAGGAGGGATTGAGGAAAAGCCTATTACACATCAAATTAGGTTATGATTTTACAAATTAAGCACCAAAACATCATGTTTTACAACAAATTTGACAGAAAATGTAGTTCAATACGCAGTAATGCTATGTAGTAATTACTGTATTTACGAATTTAGCACCAAAATATCACAATGTATTGAAAACATTGACTACAAAAATGTGTTGGATAATCCAGAATGTTGGATAAGAGACTGTTGGATAAGTGAGACTCTACTGTACTATATCATACTTGACAGTAAGAGCAGCTGGGCAATGGAACAACTTGCCTAGAGAGGTAGTAGGGTCTCCTTCTTAGCTTTCAAAAAGAGTCTTGACAGCAAACCACTAGGATTGAACTTGAAATCTCTTTTGACTCTATAATTTACATTTTTTCATATATTCTATGATTTTTACTCTCTGCAGCTCTTGCCCTGCAATCAGTTTATTCCTCAAGGAGAATCCAGGTACAATAGTCAGAGGGTAAAACCACATTAGGAAACCAGTGGAGGGGTGTGGTATAGGATAGTAACAAGACCTTTAAGGCAAAGATTAGGAACCTCTTTTAGATCGAAGGCAAAAATCAATTTCAAAGACGTTTTTGAGGGTCGCATTGCACTAAAAGGGTAGGGAGGAATCCAAAACACCAAAATATTTTATCATGAAGCTTCTAATAGTCTTACAAGTGACATTGCAAACTTATCAGAAAGAGGAAAAATGGCTTTAAATATTGGGAGCTATTAAATTATAATGGGATGTTGAGGGTGTTGCGGGCAACTGGGGACTGGAACCACAAGAGGTCCAGATTCAGCCTCAAGGTCTGAGGGCCCCCATTCCAGATTAAGAAAATCTCTCTCCTTCTTATTGCTTCAAAACTGAAAATTATCCCAACCTGAAATTGCAAGAAAGATCTAGAAGATGTAACAGTACATAGTTACATCTAGAAAACTTGCTTGTATTTTTTCCCTTATACTGAATTGTGGGTTCAGTTTCCATCTCTGTAACTTGCTTTTGCAGTAGAGGAAGCAGTGATGAGAGCTGAACTGGTCTAGCTGGTATTTCTGGATAGAGTAAAACAAAAGCCTTCCCATCATCTTTGGCATGTGCAATGCACGTTTGTCACTGAAAGCAATATAGATTTCCAGAGATAGTGCATCTTGGAACAAAATGTACTCTGAGCAACAGGGTTTTCTTTCAAACCCTCGGCTTCAAAACTTCTGTTTGCCAAGATCACTCCTTACTACATAAACTCCCCAGTGATCTCTCTCATCCCATTTTACCATATCTTTTAGTTTTAGGATTGCCAGGTCAGCACAATTTTCAGAACCAACCTGAGATCTAGAGAAAACCCTTTGTGATATCACAAGAAGCAGGCCCTGGTGATGCTTTAAGGGTGATGTTAGTAGGGATCATTCCTGGTTATTTTGTCAAACATCTATCACAGTTGTATAGATCACGGCTTCTTAAACCTTTCCACTTGGGATCCCCTTTGGCCTGATAAATTTTTACGTGACCCTGGGTCTGTTTGTATATAAGATCATTAAGGAAGTGGTCTGCGAACACTTAGAAACAAATGCGGTCATTGCTAATAGTCAACACGGATTTACCAAAAACAAGTCATGCCAGACTAATCTGATCTCTTTTTTCGATAGAGTTACGAGTTGGGTCGATACAGGGAATGCTGTGGATGTAGCGTACCTGGATTTCAGTAAGGCCTTTGACAATGTCCCCCACGACCTTCTGGCAAACAAACTAGTAAAATGTGGGCTAGACAAAACTACGGTTAGGTGGATCTGTAATTGGCTAAGCGAACGAACCCAAAGGGTGCTCACCAATGCGTCGTCTTCATCATGGAAAGAAGTGACAAGTGGAGTGCCGCAGGGCTCCGTCCTGGGCCCGGTTCTGTTCAACATCTTTATTAACGACTTAGACGAAGGGTTAGAAGGCACGATCATCAAGTTTGCAGACGACACAAAACTGGGAGCGATAGCTAACACTCCAGAAGACAGGAGCAGAATTCAAAACGATCTTGACAGACTAGAGAGATGGGCCAAAACTAACAAAATGAAGTTCAACAGGGACAAATGCAAGATACTTCACTTCGGCAGAAAAAATGGAAATCAAAGATACAGAATGGGGGACGCCTGGCTTGACAGCAGTGTGTGCGAAAAAGACCTTGGAGTCCTCGTGGACAACAAGTTAAACATGAGCCAACAATGTGATGCGGCTGCTAAAAAAGCCAATGGGATTCTGGCCTGCATCAATAGGGGAATAGCGTCTAGATCCAGGGAAGTTATGCTCCCCCTCTATTCTGCCTTGGTCAGACCACACCTGGAATACTGTGTCCAATTTTGGGCACCACAGTTGAAGGGAGATGTTGACAAGCTGGAAAGCGTCCAGAGGAGGGCGACTAAAATGATTAAGGGTCTGGAGAACAAGCCCTATGAGGAGCGGCTTAAAGAGCTGGGCATGTTTAGCCTGCAGAAGAGAAGGCTGAGAGGAGACATGATAGCCATGTACAAATACGTGAAGGGAAGTCATAGGGAGGAGGGAGCAAGCTTGTTTTCTGCTGCCCTGCAGACTAGGACACGGAACAATGGCTTCAAACTACAGGAAAGGAGATTCCACCTGAACATCAGGAAGAACTACCTCACTGTGAGAGCTGTTCGACAGTGGAACTCTCTCCCCGGGGCCGTGGTGGAGGCTCCTTCCTTGGAGGCTTTTAAGCAGAGGCTGGATGGCCATCTGTCGGGGGTGCTTTGAATGCGATTTCCTGCTTCTTAGCAGGGGGTTGGACTAGATGGCCCATGTGGTCTCTTCCAACTCTACTATTCTATGATTCTATGATTCTATGAAAATAAATATAGAAATCAAACATTAACTGATAACAAATGGGCATTTGCAAGGCTTGATTTTCCTATTTATAAAGTACACCTGAAGCATCTTCTGCAGGTTCTATTATAAATAAAGCTCAGCAGATTTGTGTAAATGTCTAAAACAGTCACTAGGTGATGTTCAGAAAATTTCCTGGGGGATCCCAACATTAAGTGAAGGGGACGCCATTTGGAGTTGGGACCCACCGTTTAAGAAGCTCTGGTATAGATTATAGGATTCAAATTAAAAAAATTTTTTTTACATAATATATCTCTTTCAAGAAAGTGCTCTTGCCCTGAGGTTCCTTCCCACACACCCTGAGGATCAGAGAAGATATTCTCTATTCTGAGATCTGGTAATCCTATTAAATTTTTTTTTATTTTCTGCTTAGTCTTTTTTTTGAACATTTGACAATGATGCTAAATTGACTGCACCACATATTTTCTTGACCATGTCAATCCACTTCTCAGCACATGTTTCAGGTGGAAAGGTGGTGCTGTGAAAACTGTTGGTCTAAACTAAGAAATTAGAGCTTGTTCTGAGTCAGAGAAAAGAACACGTCTACATGCAGTTCCTTGCTTGTAACTAACTACCTATGTAACAGTCAGCTCCACTGATGCCAAGCAAGTGGACTAATTATATTACACTGCCTGGTGTCCCATTAATATGGTAAATTAGTTTACCATATTGATTCTAGTATGAATGTGCACCTCAATTTGGAAGGTATGCATTACAAAAAAATGAATTTGCTGTCAAATGGAATGCAAGGCTGTGAAAATGCTGGTGGGAAGCTACATCCCTTTGTCTGGCCTTCCCACCAGCCTTTTCAAGGCCACCACTGTATCTCTCTCTTCTGTCCCCATCCAGGATCTCCTGCCCAACAGCACAGATGAGTTTAGGTGTGTGATTCTAGTGTACCATCTAATATAATGTGCACTTCAGTTTTAGTGATGTAATTTAGCCAAAAATGGTAAGCATTGAACTCAAGTAAGTATGGAAACACAATGTCAGCTTATGTTTGTTTTTTTTTATCACTGAAGAGGTTGGTATTCCCTTCCTCCTGCAGAGCAAATAAAGTCTGTCTCTCCAAGTCTACCGTGAAGTTACTGAAGCCCCCATTCATGATCTTCATGCCTGGAAGAGATCAAGGATTGCAGAAATATCTAACTATATTCCTCTAGACAAAAACAAAGCTGTTGCATCACCTGCTGGAACTCCAGAGGACCACAACAAACATCAGCTTCATGCCAAGGACAAAGCCAGATGCTTCTGCAACTCAGCCTCCTCCAGGCACAAATGCCAGTGGATGGTGGGGCTTCAGGAGGCTGGAGCTTAATAGAAGATCTAGGGTTTGCTACATGGGTCAGTGTAGTATAGTTTTGCATGTGGAACTACTACACTACATTGAGCCATGAAGGATTACAGTATTAATTGTGGCATCTTAGAATGGTGCTTTTCTGAACATCACCCAGTGACTGTTTTAGACATTTACACAAATCTGCTGAGCTGTATTTACAGTTGATTCTACAAAAGATGCTTCAGGTGTACTTCATAAAAAGAAAAACCAGCCTACATGTAGGAAGTGTATGTATGCGTGTATCACAGAGACATCACTCCTCATTACCACCCCCCATACAGAATGCAATTTGTATTTTTGTGAATAAACGTTTTAAAATTTGGGCAATTTTGGACCTTGTCCAATACATTCACACTGCAAATTGTTCTCTGTCTTTTGATGTGAGGTTATTGCAATGTAACTTAGTTGGAAGCAGCATCACTATTCCTTGCTTAATCATCAACCAGAAGATGGGAGGCTGGGTCCCATCCTGGGTCATGTGAACTGGTAGGCCTGGGAGTGACATCTCTTGCTTAGTTTAGACATCACATTCCTAGGACAGAGGAAATGACTTCTTGGGTTCATTCCCAAGAGAAGCACAGTGACGTCAGCAGCCCCCCTGGAGAGGTTTGTTCTCTCTTTTACTGTCTATGTCCATCTGCTACCAAGGGTCAGAAGGCAACTGAGAAAAAGAAGTCCCCAAGGTGGCATTTTGAAAAGTCAGAGCTTCCTGCTTGTGTAAAGACAGTAGCTGCCAAGATGAGATATAAAACCTGACCACCAGTGATGATTTTCATTGAAGAAAAAGCAAAACATCATTAAAAACTTTAGCTTCTTTTCATTTCATTTCATTTCACTTCACTTCATTTTCTCTTCTTCAAGGCCAGAAACCACATGGAATAAATATATTAGAGTGAAGAAGGCTTTTTCATCCATGTGTCTTTGCTCTGTTGGTAAGGTTCTGTGCATCAGTGATTCCCAATCTTTGGTTTTCCAGATATTTTAGATTTCTGCTCCCTAAAGGCTCAGCCCCCATGCCTAATCAAAGAGGATTTGGACTATTGAAATCTAAAATATCTGGAGGGCAAAACGTTGAAAACCACTGGCCTGTATGCACATTACTTGAAGTCACAGGGAACCCTGCAAAAAAGAGAACGCTTCATGTCATGGGGGCATCTTGTGTACGCCTGTATACATAAACAGGGCTCTGTGTACAATTGGGAATTTTATAAACACCCACAATTTTAAATCAGTATAGGAGTGTGATTCATTAATTTTCTTCTCAAAGAAAAAAAAATCAAGTAATTGAGTTTTTGAAGGCTTTATTGCAACAGGAAAAAATTGCTAGATCAAGTATCAAGTCCCAATTTCCTATGCACAAACATCTGTTTCTCTGCTGTAATTAGACTTATTCTATGCAACATTTTCATATAGTTGATTTGCACATGCAAAAACCCAACCTTTTCTTCTTCTGGAAAATAATATATCTGTACAAAAGGCTGATCTCAGTGCAAAGAAATCCAATGTACATTTTGTAAGAAGTAAGTCCCAAATTACAATTAACATTTGGTTGTTTTTCACTAAGATTTTTTTCAGCATTAAAAGTCTGTTTTCTGTGAAAAAAAAGACTGTCCTTTGTGCAAACTGACCACATGAGAATTTTCCATAGCATATGTCTAATTACAGTAGGGAGGCATTTTCCAGAATTCCTTAGTATTTCACTCCCTTGGTTAGGACTTATGAGAGCTGTAGTCCAATAACATTTGAAGGGCCACATGTTCCTGATCCATTTTAAACCAGTATTTAAGAGATAATAATAATAATAATAATAATAATAATAATAATAATAATAATAATAATAATAATAACAATAATACATTTTATTTGTTACCTGCCTCTCCTCATGACTTGAGGTGGTGAATAAAACACATCACTACAAAATGCATACAATAAGAAGCATATATTAAAACACATTATTATAAAATACATGTATTAAAATACATGGTACAAAGATTAAAATGCAATGGAATAAGAAGTAAATGTATTAATAATTTAAAATTAACTTAGACCTACCAGAAGATATAGGTCTTTATATGTCCACAACAGATACATCTTAAATCAGAATAGGTGTAAAATACCCGAATTCCTTCATTTTTATATTCTTATTTTGAATGACAGGATAACTGATAGCTGTCATTTGCAACAGCTGCTACCCAATAAATTAGGATTTGGAGGATGGGCTAGGATATCCTACTTAATTAAGTATACTTAGTGTGGTTAAATATGCTTAGGTAAGTAAACCATCTAAAATATGGAACATTAAGAATAAACAGATAAATGAATAGAATGCAGAGGTATACATACATGCATACACACCCACACAAGGTCCTATTTTCACACCATGGATGCTTACCTGAGGTATCTCCACTCCTATTACATATTGCTTTCTTAAATTGGTAATGATAAGATCCTCTTAAAACATTCCTTTCTAAACAGAGATAGTTGAGGGAAATATTTACATCTATATCCATTTATTTGAGAGTAAAATTTACTGATCTCAGGAGGGCATATTTGTATAGAATGTTCCTGTTCTAGGTTGAGTGATCTTGATTTGATTTTTAAATAGAATCCATTATTTTAATAGACTCCAAATATGTTATCTTGCTTTTACCCCCCCCCCCTTCCCCTCCAGAATGTTCTTTCTTTTTCCCATTCTAGCTTTGTGCTTGGAAGAACAGAAAGGAGGAGGGAAGATGAGAGCAAGGATGTTGATCATTCTTATTAACCAAACACTTCCTTTAATGGGCAATAAGTAAGCCATGGCTGAGGTTTGCTGCCTGCTGGCTTTCCCATGCAGAGAAGCAGCTCTCCCCACCCTTCACCCACCCCTGTACCCACCCACTCTTGCCCAAATGAATGACCATATATAGGTGAAGGAACAGAAATAAGCATCTCTGAGGGGGGTTGCTGCAGCAGAATTTTTGTGATGGGCTGTATGGTGTCTATTCATTCCTAAAGAAGTGGATTTTTCCTTATCAGGGCAAAGGCCTCAATCTAAATAATAGTTTTCAAATCAATGCAATAGATGGGAATCAAAAGACCCTCCAGATAGTACAAGTCTCAGAAACTCTAACCAGCATTGTAATGGAGAGGAATATTGAGAGTTGCAATCTTACAACAGGCTGCATGATGCCGACCCCCAGATTAAGTCAATACCTTTGGAAGGTCATTGTTTCTACATTAGCTGAGACATGCATTGCAGTTTGGTCAATGCTGGACAAAGTGCAATCCTCAAGATGTTGTGCAGCTGAACCTGTCATCATCCCTCACCATTTGCTGTGCCAACTAGGAGAAATGGGAATTGCAATGTGATAGCATCAGAAAGACCACACTTTGCTCAGCCCAAGGCCACTCAGCCCTATCCATTTAGTGCAGTGCTTCTCAAACTATGGGTCCCCAGGTGTTTTGGCCTACAAATCCCAGGAATCCCAGCCAGTTTACCAGCTGTTAGGATTTCTGGGAGTTGAAGGCCAAAACATCTGGGAACCCACAGGTCGAGAACCACCAATTTAGAGAAAGTGAAATAAGTGGTTCAGGAAGCAAATTTTCAGTTCAAGAAAAGGATAGAAAAATTTCAGCTATTTAATGTTTTCAGAATTGAACAGAGGAGCATGGCAGGGATTTGTACTGGATGGCCGTTGTGTCCTCTTCCAATTCTATTATTTTATATTCTGCTAATATCTTTAAAAGACAGAAGAAACTAGCACCAGGGTGACACATCCTCCTAGCCACATGTTTAACTCAACCCTCTTTTTCACACAGATATTCATACCAGAGTCTCCAAAGTTGATGTCTTCTGAAAGTCATACAAACAATTAGACAGAAATGCAAGGTCCTGAAATAATATCTATGGCCAGATTTGATAGGGAACAATATTGCAAATAAGCCAGGTTATAGATAGACAGAAGTGTCAGGACACTTCTCGTCCCAGCCCTGCTTCTTACATCTCAGTTTCAAGTTCTGCCTTTTTGTATTTAAAATAAATGTTTATACGATGGCATTCCTGGCCAGATCCCCTTTCTGCAGCTGTATTTCAGTTTAGTTTTGGAAATGGAATGAAAGACACTGATTTTGCAGGGCATTGTGCTATTTCTTATATCTTCTGTCCTCTTTTTTTCTATTTCCCACATCCTCCTTCCGCAGTTGGCATCACTAGCACTTAAACTGTGTATTTAACCCGTGGGCCATCAGTAGACCTCTCAATGGCTTAATCTAGCAGATTAATTTCATTGCCAAGAAATGGTCTGTGTTTCCTCTCCTGTGTTATTGAACTGTCAGAATTTATCAGCTCATTAATAAAACATAAGCATTGATGGACACAGCGCGCCTCTGAACAGTCATTCCAGTCATGACATAAAATTGTGTGGCTGCCGTTCACTTTCCGGTCCCAATTCAAGGTGCAGACCATCATCTATAAAGCCCTAAACGGTTTGGGACCCACCTACCTTAGTGACCGTATCTCCTATAATAAACCTGCCCGATCCCTACGTTCATCCGGGGAGGCCCTTCTTTCGCCACTGCCTTTATCCCAGGCCCGTCTTGTGGGAACGAGGGAGAGGGCCTTTTCTGCTGTGGCCCCCCGACTGTGGAATTCACTACCCATTGAGATCAGGCAAGCCCCCACCTTGTTAGCCTTTAAGAAAGATTTAAAAACATGGCTTTTCCGATGTGCCTTTGGGGAGTAAATGTTATATACCTCTTTGGTTCTTCCCCTTGGATTTTTTCCTTTAGACTGCTCCACCATTTTATATTCCTGTTCCCTTTATTCGTATGCCTCTCTCTCCCGAGTTTTTAATTAAGTGTTCATGTGGCCCGCCCTGTTTTTTTTACTGTTTTCTCTGATTTGTGCTGTAATGTATTTGATTATTTTTGCACTGTTATATTGTGTTTTGATATGTTGTTTTATTTTGTTTTCTCTGATTTGTGCTGTAATGTATTTGATTATTTTTGTACTGTTATATGGTGTTATGATATGTTGTTTTATTCTGTTATATTGTATGGTGTCTGGGCATGGCCCCATGTAAGCCGCCCCGAGTCCCCCAGTTTTTTTATTATTATTATTATTATTATTATTATTATTATTATTATTATTATTATTATTACACATATTGTTACTTCTGAATCTCAATTAATATATTTGCTGAGGAATATGCATGAAAACTGAAATGGCTTTGCATACCCTGGGATAAAGTAGTCTACTCCGTAGAATGAAGTCAGTGGCATCGAAAATCAGGACAAAACATAACGTATATTCTACTGCAGCACTTCTTAGCCAATGTGATGTGGTGACTGGCAATTATTTTCCCTCAGTGTGCCAGTACCATATTTGTGCCCATTGGATACAGTTGTTTCTTTCTTTCCGGGAAACTCGCCCATTTGGGGATTGGGAATAGTCCAGGTACCACCATTTTGAGAAGTACTGTCTTATTAGTATGAAAACTCTAAGCCTTGGATTCAAACATTAGCTTTATTTGAACTCCCCTGGGAATCATAATTTTGGCCTAAATTATATAGTAGTTGCAACAATTAACTAAGTGCTTTGCCTTTTGGAACTATGCTAAGAATTACACTGATTTAATTGCTTATTTCCTTTCCATGGCATTCTATATTTCTTTGAGGGAGACTTAAAATTGCTAAAGGCCTAAATACCTCTGAATCCTGTCTCGTCTTGGAAACTAAGCAGGATCAACTCTGGTTTGTACTTGAATGGGAGGATGCCAAGGAATTCCAGGCTATTTTTCAGAGGAAGGAACTGGAAAACCATCTCTGAAATTTTCTCTCCTAAAAGATTCATGGGGTCACCAAAACTCAACAAGTGACTTGAAAGCTCAAACACAGACACATTACACACAATAACATTGCTAGTACCACAGCTGGCTCATCAGGCTACCGTTCACAGAACTCTTTGGAGGAAGTTATAATCATTAAACATGAGTGAAAGTAATATACCAGATAAGTAGATATGTGCTTTAAAAAACAATGAGTCAACAGCCTTGATGCACTCCTTGGGTGGTCTTAACCACTTGTAGGGAAGCAATGGCATTATTCAGTACTTTCCTAATTAGGGCAGTATTAGAGCAGAGGTGAAGAATCTGTGGTCTTTCAAATTTTGAGACTCCTAACCCCGAGAAGCATCAGTCTGTCTGGAATATGATAATGAATCATTTTGCAGTCCCAAACACCTGGAAGTACTGAACAGATCTTCGCCACCCTAATTCAGAGGAACAGCTTGACTGTATTTGAATGATCATTGCTCCCCTGGCCTAGACTTGACAAGAGAACTAGCCCATGGCCCCCTACATATCCTCCAAAAACTCTGATCTTCCTGGAAACAACAGCACACCCATCTAGTGCAAAAGTTTTTTTCCTGATATCTGGCATAAAACTACTGTTGCCTTCTAGTGAAGGGTAGGAATCAGGGATCCTGATTCATGCAGGATTAAAAACAAAACAGAAGATAAGCTTTTGTAGCTAGGGGTGACTTGTTTCATTTCTAATTCACATTACAAAGCAACGAAGGCAAAGGGGAAAAAACTATTAATCTAGTGTGTGAAAATAAATCAAATGGCAGACAGATATGATAAAATGACTCCATAAAAACTATTGTTGCCAAGTATTTTGATGTACCTCTAACTAGAAAAAGCACACACAAATAACAAGTTGGCATCACACTTGTGTTTCTTAAACAGTATCTTCAGATTCCAAGTGACAAACCACTTCTGAACTGGAGTTAGTAGGTGGATTTCCAAGAGCAAATAGGTATGGAGGTATGCTGTTCCTAGAAGCGAAGTGAAATGTTGCATTGGATGTGTCCTGTGGGCATACTTAAGGTAACTCTTTGGATCACAGTTACTTTAATGCAGTGGTTCTCAGCCTTTGGGTCCCCAGGTGTTTTGGCCTACAACTCCCAGAAATCCCAGCCAGTTTACCAGCTGTTAGGGTTTCTGGGAGTTGAAAGCCGAAACATCTGGGGACCCATAGGTTGAGAACCACTGCTTTAATGAGACTAAACTGTGGAGGTCCAATAGGTGCAATATTGGTAGTGGACGATATGTGTTCATTTGCAACCCTAGATAAAGTGTTAGTGCATCACAGCTTGGCAAAAGCTATCCAAATAGTCATAATGCTGGGATCGATTGTGTCCCCTGTGATTGGATTTTTGGTAGGTTTGGTACTGAAGTTTCTATCCTCCCTTAGTATTAAAATATGATGGTTGTATGACAGCAGAAGAGAGCCTAAAGGGACTGCTTGCTGGAAGAAAAAGGACTGAATAGGGCGAGTGCTCCTCATGCAGACTTTCGATACCCTGTAAACAACTTGAGGTTCTTGGACGAATTGACTTAATTATATATATGTTTTTAAGGTTTTTATAATGTATGTTAACAATGTTATTAACTGATTTATGTGTATTGTTTTGCTTTTATTATTGTATTCTTTGGGCATTAAATTTTGCCAATTTCTGTAAGCCGCCCTGAGTCCCCTCAGGTGAGAAGGGCAGGGTATAAATGTTGTAAATAAATAATTAATAAATAAACTTGCACATTTCTGGAATCTTTTTCTGCAAAGACATTTAGGCTAAAATCTGAAATATACATATCTAAAATTGAGTCCCATTAAGTACAATGAGCAGTATTCAGCAAGTATCGAGGTGGTATAGAAGTGGAAGTTCTAGCAAAAGAAGGAAGGAGCATAAGAACCATTGCCATATCCTTCCATATCTTTCCATCTTACCGCCGCGCCCCCCCCCCCCCAATCCTGCTGCATGAGTGGTTTCCAAATGCCACATAGGAAGCTGTTTTGGGCATTTAGGTTGCAGGAGGAGTGGAGCAGGGAGAAAGTTCAATTGCAGTGGCAACTGGATGCTGTATGTTCATGGATTTTGAGCTACTGGGGTTTTTTAGTAGTTTTGCATAGGGCTGCAATATTAGTTTACAGCTGCAAAGCTCAGGAATTGATGAAGGTTAAATTAATTAAGAACCATAACCCTTACTCTTCTAGGACTAAATGTGTTTGCGTGTAGTCAAATAAAGCAAGCTATCTAACTGAAATACATTGTGTGCAGGCACACACAACCCATGACACATATCATATAGTGAAGTTTTATATACTGAGAAACTCCTAAAAGCTCCCCTTATCCTTGATGATTGGCCATGCTGGTTAAGACTCGTAGGAATTGCAACCTAACAAAACTTGTCATACCATAGGCTTTACAGCCTTGCCATAACTATGCGTATACATAAGCCTACCTGACATATAAATGCCCACTGAAAAACATCCAACACTCTCACTCATACATACAGAGGGGAAATGGGATCCAGCAAGAAGTTATCTTTCCTGCTTCCAGGGCACTTTCAGGTGTGTAATTGGGAACCCTGTCTGTTCCAGGATTCCTCATCACTGAGACAAAAGTCACCATGCATGGGTGGTTTCACATATTGTTCATAAGGTAACCAGGTGCCCTCCAATTCCAAGGTAATTTCAGTACTTCATTTAGAACACACACTCTTAGAGAGAAGATAGAATAGTTGCCATGAATCTAACACCTGAGGGCATTCTCACATGAGGTCCCAAGGTGGTCATCATTCTCTGTGGCATGAACACAACTACTAAAGGCAGTTGATTTTATTATTTTGTATAAACATTTATTTTGTATCTCTCTTAAAGAATTCCTGCCTTCACCAGTATTCTTGTTTCTCAAAGGTATCAGACCAGCATAATATGCATACACCTTTCCAATCATATTTGGGTAGTTTCGCTATACTATGATAAGTAAAAGAAGCTATTGACCAAAAAACATATGCCAGTCACTCTTAGGCAACACATTTACAGTTTCTTTCTCTTTCTCCATCTCTTTCACTTTCCACTTCCCTTTCCTCTCTCTCTTTGCCAGTTGTACTTAAAGGATGGTTTCTAGGATTCAGATCGTTTGCCAGCATGACTTAAAATGCAAAAATGTGCTATACTGCAAAATATTTGTTTGGATTTCTTAATAATGTTATTTTATGAAGAATTAATATAATGACATGCTGAAGATATCATTGCCCAAACAGTAATAGGTTGATGAACTGGGATTCTTTCTATCATCCTGCAATTATTCCACTGTGGAGTTTTCCAAGCTCTGCTTTAACTATCCACCACAGCACACACAAAAATGTTTTTGGATCCCCAAGAATTTGCAAAGTTATAACAAGTGGAAATAGAATCCCTTTCTTTCCCACATCATTTGCTGGCCAATTGGCCATCAGGTTTTTATATCAGTGACTGACTTCAGCCACTGTCTCCAGCTGTAATCTGGCACTGGTGTAGCATATTACTAGAAATAAGATGAGTCTATCAAGCATTTCCCCCCATGGAAAATGCTTAGTGCTTGTCAAGTATGTTGCTATTTTCTAAGTTCAGCAGTGCATCTGACCCAGGTTCACTCCACAATAGTGAAGAGACCTGGGAAGATAGATTGCTCTACTGGCATTTACCACTGCAGGGAGGTGGGGAGGCCCGTCTTGGCTGGAAACTCATCTGGTTTTTGTTTTTCCAACTTGGAACACACTCTGTGGAACAAGCAAATGCCAACAGCTCCTCAGACATCTGCATCTCAGAACCAGCCAGTCAGCCTTTGTAGTGTGTCTGGCAGCTCTGGGAGAGTCAGAAAATTACCTGACTCTCCAAAGAGTGGGATGGGAGAAAATGCAGCACCATTTCTTTGTCAGTATGCCTTGCTTGGGGAGCCTAGCTCTGAGGAATGGGAGGAGAGGGTCGGCGTATTGGGATAAAAAACAAAAACCCAAGGTTGCAAATTCCCTTAGCTTTCCTAATCAGTTCTCACTAAATGCATTCACTCGTTTCCTTTCTTTGCAATCTGGCACATCAGTGCTCAAAATCCATCATCCTGCTTTGCTTAGAGCAGCAGTTGCTGATCTGGGGAGGAATGGAGATGGGATAAAGAAAAAAGCATGCTGGGATAAAGCCGGTGGGGTGTGCAAGAAATAGAATTCAAGAAAAATGACAGCTGTTTCATGATTCTGTTGAGAAATAAATTATTATAACATCTGGATGCTAGGTATAGATTCTTTTCTTCCCTTTCCAGCTACTGTTCAGCCCAGCAACTCTCATAAATTCTGAAGGAGAGCAATTGGAAGTAAGACACTCCTTGAATAAAATGCCTCTACGGACAGAACTCCAGGACCAGCATTACTAAGGGGGGTGAGCAGGTTCCTCAACTGTTTCCTTTTCATTTTTCCTTCCCACCCCAGTCCCAGGACAAAAATCAGTTGGAATGTCCAATTATACTGCAGTATAGAACTAAAGTGAGTTTCTGTGCAGTATTCTATTTAATACAAAGTAACCAAGACTATGGGAGGTACAATAGCCACAGAGCATATGCCAACATTGCTTTCTCTGGATGTCCAAGATTTCAAAACAATGTAAATATAGCTTAGCTGCAGAGTATATTTCTACATAAATGTAGAAAAACATTATCTCAGACAGGAGCAGTTAGGAACATACCTGTTCTCCACCGGAGCCAGCAGTCTTTGCCCACACCTGTCCGACGCCAGGCCTGTGGTGTGCAGGGCAAAGGCAGGCATCTTCTCATATCTTCCACATATTGAGGACCACTGGAGCAGCTGTGTTGCCACTCCTTTTTTAAGCTGCTGACACAAGTGGTCCTGAGTTGAAAATTCTTTTCTCAGTGTTCAGAATCTGGGAAACCTTTTACTTTTACCTTATATGAGCTGAAAGACGATGCTGAACTTCTGACGATACATCTGTCAGTTGTCCTGGGAGAGGCCATTGGCCGAGGTCTGGTCACGTGGGCCTGCTGCCTTGACCTGCGACAGTTCAAGCGAATGTTGGTTTTACCCCCTAAGGAAGGCGTGCTTGACAATTTTCATATTTCTTCTAAATTTGGAGATTTCAGACAATGCTCAGCACGCCAGAGGCCCATGTGGAAGTCATTAAGGCAGAGAGGGAGAGCAAGGGAGAAGGAGGGGAGGGAGAAAAGTTGGGGAGGGAGAAGGAGGGGGCCAGGCAGAGCTTTGGGGGTGGGACAAGGGAGAGAGGCCCGTGGCTGTTGCCAGCTCCTTGCCTGGGAACATAAATGAACTCAAGGAAAGTTGTTTGTAATAATTTACTTCCTCTCCAGTCCTCCTGCCCCATTTGGGAAAGCAGAGAAGCTCTGAGAACCACATGGCTGGAAGGAATACATCTTCCTGTCAGTGACAAATGCAGACTGCCTTCTGCCTCTTCCATCAGGACAAACATGGGGTTGTGGAGGGAGGGAATTATTAAAAAAAAAAGTATGTGCAAGCTCAGTTAAGGAATATGATGTATTAATCATACCACACCTTGAATTGCTCTTACCTACACACAGCTTTCCTGATGGTCATTCTCTGTATACCAGCAAATGTATTTTGTGCTGGTGGTGATGCCAGTAGGATCCATGAAACTAGAACTCACAGGATAGAATAGTTTGGATCTGATTGTAGCCTGAGCAGCGCTGAAAATGCGGGAGGTGGGGATGAGGCAGAGAAACGGCCTAGAGATGTTCCTGGCTTGACTTGGTCTGCCTTGTGATTTTCATCACTTTGGAAAGCTTCATCTGACCAGACTGAAAAGGGCATTTAAGCATATGAAAAGCAGCATATGATATTCACAAAGACTCTCTCTTTCCACCATCCCCTGCTTCTTTCTTCAAATCTTTTCTTTCAGTCTTTCATTGTGAAACAATACAGCAGTATTGTGAATATGCTGTTTTTCTTATGTCTGCTAGGCTGTGTCAAGATGTCTTCGACTGATGGCAACCCTATGAGTGAGAGACCCAGTTATTAACAGCACTGCTAAGATTATACAGCCACAAGGCTGTGGTTTCCTTGAGTGAATCAGTCCACTATAAAGCTGCTTTTACTAGTTCTTTCTACTTTCCCCAGCAGTATTTTCTTTCTGCTGAGTCATGTCTTTTCATGATACGGCCAAAGTATGACAATCTCAGTTTTGTCACCTTGCCTTCTAAGAAGAGCTTAAATCATTGTAGGATGCATTTATTTGTATTTTTAGCAGTCCATAGCAGGGCCGTAGCCAGAAAAAAAATTTAGGGAGGGGTTTTGAAAATTTCGGGGGGGGGGGGGGGTTGAACCCCTAGCACCTCCTCCCCAGGTTACAAACTTGTCAATATCTGCTTGAGATAGTGCCTGGAGGGACTCTTAATGTTTTGCGTCTCGTAGACTTAGCATGGGGATTTGGTTAACCAGTTAAAATTCATGAGTAAACCAGGTTTATTTTTAACCTAAAACATTTCGGGGGGGGGGGGGTTGAACCCCTAACCCCCTCCCCCTCGCTACAGGCCTGGTCCATAGTATCTGTTGAACTCTTTTCCAGCACTATATTTCAAAAAAGCTTATTTTCTTTCTGTCAACTTTCTTCACTGTCTAGCTTTCATATCCACACATATAGATTAAAAATACTGTAACATGGATAATTCTCACTTGGATGTCCATATATATATATATACACACACACACACACAGACACACACACACACACACAGTAGAGTCTCACTTATCCAAGCTAAACGGGCCGGCAGAACGTTGGATAAGCGAATATGTTGGATAATAAGGAGGGATTAAGAAAAAGCCTATTAAACATCAAATTAGGTTATGATTTTACAAATTAAGCACCAAAACTTCATGTTATACAATAAAGTTGACAGAAAAAGTAGTTCAATACACAGTAATGTTACGTTGTAATTACTGTATTTACAAATTTAGCACCAAAATATCACAATATATTGAAAACATTGAAAAATGGCTTGGATAATCCAGAAGCTTGGATAAGCAAGGCTTGGATAAGTGAGACGCTACTGTATGTGTGTGTGTGTTTGTGTGTGTGTGTGTGTGTGTGTATAATTCTTATCTAGTTCCTTCACAACTTGCCCTCCAAGTCTTAGGCCACATCTATACAGTCAAAATAAAGAGGACCTATTGCTCCACTGCTTCAGGGAATCCAGATGATGCATGGCTGAATTTGGGGCAGAAGTACTACATTCAGTCAAGAGGAAAAGGGATTAACACCGGATTTTCTAGGAAGCTCTGGAGTAATCCAAGAATTTTGGATGTGTGGGCAGCTGGATCAGAATCCAGCCCTATTCACCATGCACATGCCCAATGGACCTATTGCTATGTCATTGGCAACAAGTGGCCCCCTGCCAGAGGCTTGCTGGCAGCATCACTTGTGGTGGTGTCAAACCAGGATGCTCAGCCAAATGGCCAGAAATGTGACTTCACTAGCAAGCCTTTGGCAAGAAGCTGCTTTATGCCGGTGGTGCAGCAATGGCAGACCAATGTGCTTTCAGCCCAGTCAGTCATGTGGACAGCCGAAGGGTTCCAGAGGCATTCCTGGACTATGTATATAGCCTCTATGAACCATCTCAGAGGTTAAGATCCTCTGGGGATGCCTTGCTCTCGGTCCCACCTCCTTTGCAGGTGAGGTTGATGGGGACTAGGGACAGGGCCTTCTCAGTGGTGGCCCCTCGGTTATGGAACTCCCTCCCCAGTGAAATTAGATCAGCTCCCTCCTTCCTGATCTTTAGAAAGAAAGTAAAAACAAGGTTGTCGAACAAAGCCTTTGTACAGCAACGCAGTGCAATAAGTGAAGATGGAATATGTGCAATTACTACTGGAACAGCTCCTGGATTATGATTTCGGATTGTGTGGTTTTAATCATTGCTTTTAATGTTTATCTTTTTTAAAATTTTATGTTTTTAATGCATATACTTATTTTATTACATGTCTGTTTTATGTGGCATTAAATTATTGCCTATTGTAAGGGCAGGATATAAATAAATACAGTAAATAAATAAATATGTGCCAAAATTGGAAGCTGCTCAGAGTCCTCATAGTGAGAAGAGTGGGGTAGAAATAAAGTAAATAAATAAATGCAATCAGGACAATTCTGAAGTGCTTTAATCTAACTGATTTAGGTAACTAAACATAGTTGAAGTCTTCTGCTTTCTTGAGTAGAATCTTCATATCTTAGGATACTTTGCATACACACACACACACACACATTGTTACAAGAATACAGTTTGTTTTTGTTAATATATTTTTAATAAGTGTTTTGAGAGCAGTTTCCATTTATAAAATTGTAGTTTCTTTGTCAAAATGGAAAATTTGAAGGACTCTTTCTCCATAAGTACCATTCTTCGTCATATCACCTGTGTTTATTTCTTCTGAAAGCTAGGGATCATTAGTATAATGCAGTACAATGAAGGATAACCTTTTGCCCAGTACATGTTTTAGATTTTAGGCAGAAACACTGGCCAATTAAGGATTGTATAATGTATAGTCCAAAATATCTACAAGTTCAAAGATCATTTTCCCCTGAGTAGTAAATGGAAGTTATCTTTATGATTATCTTTGGAAGGAAACACACAGAAATTAGTTTGCCAGCCCCCATAATTAGGTTACATCTGCTTCCATGATCTGACACTTAAGTAACTCCTTCATGGGAAATCTCAAGCACATCATCTATACAGGGGATCCTCCTGTGCTCACAGGCTAGTATGGGAACTTTGGCTATTTGGTTGAACATGTAGGTCCAGAAGTCAAAGATGACTAATGAGAAACTAAACTGAGATATGGAAGGGAGGTTTAATTCAGTAAATCCCTAAGGTATTCAATTTACTAACAATTAGGAGAGGCTATTTCCTATATTAGGGGTGGTATAATTTCACAGGCAAGATTAGATCTTGGTTAAGATTAGAATTCAAGAGAAACACAATATTTCATGTCCATTTGAGCTGTGAAAGCTATAGAAAAGCTTTAGTTAGAGGCAATCTAAAAGCCGAGCCCTTTGATCAATAGTGATCCACCCTCCCTGCCCTAAAGCAGACAAGCAGCACATACCGCTTTTGTGTTCAATCCACATCTCATATAGAACACTCCCTGCTGCCTGATGTTGCAGGACATTAATACAAAGCCCTGCTTTTACATTGTATACTTATTCCTTCCAGCAAGTACACTCCTTTATCTCCCCCACCCCCCACCTCAGTGATAGTGATTGCAATTACAGAACCAGAAACAATCCCAAAATTAATCCATCCCTCTACTGATTCAAGTTATCTGAGGGCTTGTTCACAACAGCTAGAGCACATGGCTCTGTGTCCCCTCCAATTACTTTTGTGAAAGTGACATCTCTTTCTCATATGCCTTGTGGTTTTCACAGGCTTCCACCCCAGTGGAGTCCCACACTTGCCTTTCCTCAGCAAGAATAATATCATAGATTCTATCCTGATGGACATAGTTGACAATTGATTATGTAACTTATTAAAGAGCTATATTTTTATAAGGCCCCCTGGTGCAGCAGTTTAAATCGCTGAGCTGCTGAACTTGCTGACCAAAAGGTCGGCAGTTCGAATCCGGGGAGCGGGGTGAGCTCCCACTGTTAGGCCCAGCTTCTGCCAATCTAGCAGTTCGAAAACATGCAAATGTGAGTAGAACAATAAGTACCGCTTCTGTGGGAAGGTAATGGTGCTCCATGCAGTCATGCTGGCCACATGACATAGAAGGTGTCTATGGACAATACCAGCTCTTTGGTTTAGAAATGGAGTGCACTCTGCTAATCTACTATGGATATGATGTGCACTTTGCTAATCTACTATTACAACCTCACTGTTTTTAAATTCTATGTTTTTAATAAGTGTGTTTTTATTCTTTTTTGTTAATATGCAAATATTAAAATTGGTGCATGTTATTGTTTATTGATGTATGGTATATTGCTATTGTTTTGTATTTGATATTTATGTGAGCCGCCCCGAGTCCCCTCCGGGGGAGATGGTGGCAGGATACAAATAAACTTCTTCTTCTTCTTCTTCTTCTTCTTCTTCTTCTTCTTCTTCTTCTTCTTCTTATTATTATTATTATTATTATTAGATGAGCACCACCCCTCAGAGTCAGGCACGACTAGACTTATTGTCAAGGGAAACCTTTACCTTTACTTTATATTTTTATACCTTATATTTTATTCAGATTTAATTGCTTAATTGTACCATCTGAGATGCCTGACTGATAGATTTATATCTTTTTGCCAAAGTTGTCCAATTGTAATAATATATGTATGTTTTATATTTATTGTTTATGGCATTGAATGTTTGCCATTTCTGTTTTTGTCTCCTGTAAGCCTTCCTGAGTCCCTCTGGGGAGAGAGACTGGGTTAGAATGAATTTTAAAATTATTATTATTATGATTATGATTATCCAGTAGATTACTTAGGAGAATTTGTTTTCAGCAGCAGCAGGCAGGACAGCTATGCTGGGCCAAGCCCTTTCAGCTACAACTAATAAATGTTGGCTTTCTTCCATTCCAAAATACCATTTGTTGTTATTGTTGTAAACCAGAGACCCACACTAACTGCTGGGACTGTAAGTGGAATTGATTTATGTGTATTGGTTGTGCACTTGTCTCTTCCCTCAGGCAAACATATTGGGTTGGTCCTGTAGTTTCTGGTAATCTCTCATGTTGCATACAGAGAAACACAAAACCTAGAAGGGAAACATGAGCCCATGTATGGTAGAGACTGTACTCAGAATGATTTAATTACCAGCCAGCTAAAACCCCATGAAAGGCATTAAAGTTACAGAAACTCTACATAAGCAGTTCTTTTTCTTCCACTGACAAGACTGTATGACTCTTGCACTCACATTCTTCATTAGGCATCTTTGCCATCCCTGATACTTATACCTTCCATTCCTCAAAGCACACAATCAATGTGCAAGTTTAACAGGGAAAGCAGGATAACTTTTAGCTAAGGAGCAAAGCAATGAACCAGAGAAAATACTCCATGAGTAAAATGGGGAACAAGTTTATTTTGCTTCTTGAACCAGTTAGGGCTGGATACAGGATACATCCGTGAACCATTGTCTTAGTAGAGTGACCACATCAAAATGAGCACATAGCTCCTGCACCTTAAATTGTTCTATAGAAGATGGAATTTTAGCAAAGGCATACCTGTTAAAATGCATGTTCTACACAACTATTAAAGATGCAGGAAACCGATTCTCCATGGGGCATCCTAAAACCTGTACTTATTTTTGGCTTTTGGTGTATTCTGTGCAAAGAGATCATGGTTAGTAACACATACCCAGGCCGTTGCTGGTGGTTTGTCTGATACAGTACTTATAGCTATCTTCATGGCACTGATATATCAGATAAGGAAGGGACACAGGGAAGACAAATATAAGTATTCAGACAGCCAACCTTATTAGAGCCCAGAACAAAATATCTGATGTCTTGACCTGATTTTTTTTTTGTTGATCAGCCAGCTACAGCAACAACTACAGCTACAACTACAACTACAGCTACAGCAAAGGCATGATTTCACATTCACAGGAACCTTAGCAGTGATGTTGCTTGAGATGGGTGGTTTTGCCTTTGACCTACAAGTTATAGGTAACCAGAAAAATAATAAAGTAACTGAGCATGCTGTGTGTGGTGCGTTTAATCCAGTGGGAATCACAAGGATCTATATTCCAGCAAATAATGACTTCCCATGAGTTCCTAGAATTGAGAACAGCTCCTTTGAAGGCAAGAGTATATTTCATTTCATACAATGGAATCTCAGGAATTAGAGATGAATTTTAATGACTGATCTTGCATTTTTTCCTGGAAATCTAGGTTGTTTAAAAAATCAGATATCCTTTAAGGCAAGGATGGGAATTATATAGCCCTTCAGATGTTGCTGAACTGCAGCCTTCAGCGTTCCTCAGCATTGGGATTTGCAGTTCAACTGCTGGGATTTGCAATGCAGCAACATCTGTAGGGTCATAAATTGCCCACTTCTGGGTTACAGATATCCTGTTAGTTCCTGCAATGGTAGTTTTTTCCCAGCCATGTGTTTTTGCTAAAGACATCCTATTTGAAGGTGTCTGCTCTATGAAGGGTCCTAGTTTGGGTTAAAGATTTAAAAAACCACAAAAAGGTAAATCGTATGTGTTGGAAATTTGTCAAGAAGGAACATTTTATCATACGTGGTAGACTTCTAGAAAAACAAGAAATATTTGGAGAGCAATTTACCATATAACTCACAAGAAACTTAGTATTTTAAACCAGAACTATTTTTATAGGGATTGGATGATGAGGTACGTAAATTGCCAACACAAAAGGATTTTTCAGTATATGATAACTATTCAAGACTATTATATGCCCAGATGTGGGAGAGTACAAAATTCCATGAATTGATTAGGGGACTTTGAAGATTCTTGAACTGGTAGAAATGAATAAATGAAATGAAAATCCATAGATGTTTCAGTCCCATAATATACAATGATGTAGTAAATTTGTGTCCCTTATATAAAATAGCAAAATCAATGTTTGCTGTTTGAATTCAATTAAAGTTTTCAGTCTGTGGATAGTAGAATTCTATGGATGTAGAATCTGTGGATATGGGTGTATGTCTATATATGTGGCTCCAATCTACTTGCTAAAAATCCTTTTTTAAAAGAACAAAAAAAAAAGCAGAGCAGGGAGGGACCCTGAATTTGGACACAAAGCTAAGTGGCAAAGCAAATGCTTCACCACTGACAGTGCTTCCTCACTATCGTGAGTTGCATATGAATTCATTTTATTACAATTATTGTTGTCATTGTTACTGTTACTGTTATTTATTTTTACCTTTCTTTTTCTTAGCCAAAGAAGACTTGAAGCAGCTAACAATAATATCCATAGCGATGTGTGAATTGAAATACCTTCTAAAATTAGTAACTCAGTTTATAAAATGAAGTGAAAAATGTAAGGCTCCACTCTGCTCATGGCAGGCAACAATCTTGTTCCATGACCCGGTAGGGCCCTGCCCCCTGGTTTCCAAGAAGACTTAATATGGTAATGTTTAGGAGGTTACTATCTTCACAGTCCCCTGTCTTACTGAAATTGTGTAAAATAAAACAAAATATACGGGATGGAGAAGAATTCCAGTGAAGAGTTCATTTTTAAACACTGTTCTTCTCCCAGATGTCGTAGAGAACAGATCTTCTTCACAATTCGTCTGGTTTTGGTGTCTCCATCCACCATCTCACCTCCATGCTCACAATAATCTTCCTGGCCTGTTAAGAAACCCCCCTCCCCACTATATGTCAGATGTGTTGTCTGATGATTTCCAATTTCTGTGTTCTGCATCAGTTGATTCCCACATTCTCCATGGCTGGCAAGAGCTAACAAGGCCTGCTTGTCAATCTACTTGATTGTACAGAAGGGAGGTTCTAAAGGAAACTTATCTGCATTTCCTGAGGATGCATTCCTGGCTCTACTGGGGGCATGAGAAGCCGCCATGGGGATAAAACCAAGGTGGATTTTGTTTACTCTGGGTTGATCTGCTTTAAGTTAATAATCCTGACATCCTCCCCCTTTCTGTAGAGATGGAGCCTAACTTTGGAAAGAGAACCTTGTGTGCCTTCAGAGGCACATTACCTGCTCCCCATGATGTGTAACCAGACTACTCTTCCAGGTTGCTGCTCTACAATTTAGGTTAGAAATGGAAATCTAGCAAAAAGAAAATCTGTCTGTTCGTATTCAATCAGCTATATCCACATTTCTCCTCCCACTCTAGCCACAGTTAGAGGCTGAATTGGCAAGGGTATCATTCTGTTTGATTTCCTGGTGACTAAAGAAATGTTGCTACCTGAAGTAGAAAAGCTTCCAGACAATAAAGAAATGTTGTAACAATGAATTAAATCAATAATGATCTTATCACAAAGGACAAGCAAAACACCATGCTTTGCCAGGCTTCACAAAGGAAAGAGAGGGATAACTGGGTGAATCTGTTTCCCCACACACAGCTCCCTCTCAGCAATGCTTCCCCCATCTCACGTGGGAAACATCGCCCTTCTGGTGAGAATTTGTGCTGGATCCATCGGTGCCAACACAACACAGGAAACCTCCTGTGTTGTGAGGGAAGCATCCAAGGACGCTTCCACGCCGGTTGGGGGTGGGACCTCCTCTGGAAGTCACACAATGTTGTGTGATGGCCAGCATGGGGCTCCATCCCTAAAACAGGCTGGAAGCATCCTAGGATGCTGAATTTGGTGTGTGTGATGAGGTCATTAGAGTATGTTGACCTTTCTAGGGTAACTCAACTTGGCTGCCCGAGATGCTGCCTTACTCTGTCTAATAATCTCTTTTTGTTATTACTGTGTGCCTTCAAATTGTATTTGACTTATAGGAAACAAACCAATCACCAATGGCATCACTAGGATGGCACCCAGTGTGGTAACTCATGGTGTCATCGCTGTGGAACTCCTTCTGTACCAAACCATACTACAATTTTGTAACTAAATGACCAGAAAAAGTGACCAAAATTGGTGACAATAAAAAACCAGTAGTAATGAAAACAACAGCATGTGCTTGTAGTGTGATTCAAACTATCATTCTAACTCTGTGGTCCGTGGACCACCAGTGGTCCGCAAGAACTACAATATGGTCCACAGCCTCACTGTTACTGCATCATTGCAACGAGAACGACTGGTCTTGCAAAACCCTCTTATAGTGCCGAGTCTTATTAAATTTGGTTTTCTGTGGGCAAGCAGGTGGCAACTACTGGATGGCATATGCTCTATATCAGAAACTAGAGCTGATATGGTCTATCCAATGCACTTTTCTGAAACAGCACCCCAAATAACCAAACCAAATCTAAAGTTGACCAAAAACTGATTTGTAGCCCTTTTGGTACCAGTGTTGGAGAATGGTCACTGGTCAAGTGGTCCCTGATTAAAAAAAGGTTGGGAACCACTGTTTTAACTGGTTAGTGATAGTTTCTGATGAAGCAAATATGCATTAGAAAGTTCAAACATTATATTAGCATAGAGTTGTAGTCTTTCCCAATGTTACAAGTGAGTTTCCACGCTGAGCAGAGATTCAAACCCTCAACTCTGGAGTCCCTAGTTCAATATTAAAACCACCACACCATGCTGACTCATTATGACCCTGACTCTGTGAAATAAACTTTCAAGCTGCTCTGGAAACATTTTCTGGTATTAATGCATAAAATAAAATAACAGGTGGTCTTGTCCTTGTTAATCGTCCCTGCCATGTGAGAGCTGCCAGGTCACAGCATGTCTTAATCACTAGATATAAAATGTTAATAATTAGGAAATATATGAGCTTGACTGAATATTAGAGAACTGATGCAGACTTCCTTGTACCCTAATAAAGATGTAGCAACATACACAGGTAAAATGGAAACTAGTACTTGGTCAAGATTAGAATGCTATCTTAAGTCTATTAGCTTACACTGGGCTACCTGGGAAATGTATGCAATTTTCTTTGATGAAGACTGGGTAGCACTCCTTCATATTGAGTATGCAATGATGTGTGAGACAATATATTCTTATACCCATCTTGATTTTCAACTAAACCTGATTCCAGAGCTGATGGTTCAGCATTTTTAATTAATTCACTAGGCATGTAAGTAGTGTCTCCTGGCCTGATCCCATAATCTTGCTATGCTGGCAGCAGCCATGGCAAATATCAGATCTCTGTTCTGCTGTTGATTGGGTCACGGCATGCTGATATTTCTACCTCCTCCTGCCAGAGATCTTTGATGGGTCAATGAGAAGCAGGATCGTTATTGCAATTCATTCTTGCAGACAATGTCAGCTGAATAGTGCCCATATGCACATCTCTTGTATAACTATACTGACATAACTTTACTCTCCACCAGTGTAGTTGAACTTGAAAATGCTACTTTTTGGGCTACCAATTCCAGATTCTTCAGACTCTAAGCACTAGACCCAGTTTTCGGCACATCCTTTCATTTTCCTAAATCATTACAAAAAATATTATTGTGACGGCGCGAGTGGCGCCATCTATATGTCAAACTATAAGTTTCAAGATTTGAATTGCTGTATCATGCCTGATTTTGCCCTTACCCTGTAAATGTAGTTGGATTGGTTATTTATATCTGTCAATCAATGTTGTTTGTACCTGTTATATTGCTCACTTAGCTAAACTATTTGGCTCCACCTCTTCCTGGAGTAGGACTGTGTTTCCTCTTTTCATTCCATCAGCAAGTTCTGTATCGGATGGACGTGAAAGAGAGGCTTGGCTCAAAAAGCCCTTCAAAGGTTACCTCTCAGCACCAATTCTGAGGTTCTTACCCTTGGGACTCACACTTCATGTTCAGGGCCAACCTGAACAACGTTGAGGAGTCTCAAGCGCCTTCACATCAGTCCTTTGGCAACAGAGGAAGACTCTTGTCTTCAGATATAGGTCATTGGACTGAGGCTGAGTTTGCTCCGGCATTCACAGCCAGAGAAAGAGGGATCTGGACAAGCTTCATGGACTTAAACAATCAAAGACTGTAATGTATATTTTCTTTTACCCCCTTTGTGAAGAATAAACCCAGTTTTTGAGTTAACTACAGTGTTTTGGTCCTTGGGAGTTCCAGTTTCCCTAAAGGAGGGCAAGAAGCAATCCCCTGGGGAAAGATGTCACGTCCATGCCTCTTTCACTAAGAGTTTACAGCCCCAGGCGCGACGGCACAGTGCTGAGAGGACCCTTCTTTTCCAGCAGTGCTGAGAGAAGCCTTTTCCAGAAGTACTGAGAGAGGAGCCTTCTTTTCCAGAACTGCTGAAAGAAGCCTTCCAGAAGTGCTAAGAAGGGAAAAGAAGGAGTGAAAGGGCCTTGAATTTGCCAAGCCCATAGTCTCCTAAAGATAAAGAAGTCAAAAGAAGCCTGCCTTTGCCTCCAGAGGGAAGCCCAGCCTTCACAAAATTGAGACATTTGCAAGCTTTCCCGCTCTTTTTGCATCTCAAGCCACCAGCAAATTGCTACATTCAGCTCTTGCAGCTGCAGCAAGTTCAAGCCTTCTGCAAAGTAGATACATTTGTTAGAAGCCTAGCCTTTGCAAAATTGAGACATTTGCTTGGTTTCCCGCCTTTTTTTGCATCTCAAGCAGCAAATTGATACATCCAGCTCTTGTAGCTGCAGCAAGCCACAAGCCTTCTGCAAAGTGGATACATTTTGCTAGAAGCCTAGCCTTTGCAAAATTGAAACATTTGCTAAGCTCCCGCCTTTTCTGTTCCCAAGCTAGCCAGCTAATTGCTACATTCAGCTCTTCAACTGCACAAGATCAAGCTTTTTGCAAAGCAGATACATTTCTCCAGAAGTCAGCCTTTGCAGACCAACCAAGCCTCTTCCAGAACCCAGTTTGCAAAGCAATAAATTCCAACCTTCTGCAGTTCCTGCCATTTCTTCAGAGCCTGCTGCAAGTTTATGAAAGCCCAGGCTTAACTTCTCAGTTAAGCAGCTGTTTTAATTGTCTTGTTTAAAGTATTGCATTGCCCTTTTTGTGTGCCTTTAATTGTATAGTTATATAGTATTGCATTTTTGTACTGTTTGAAACTTGGGATAAGTTTCCTTTTGAATTTCATAATGGCAAGTCATAGCAATGAGATTTTGCAAACAAGGGTCAAATCCCCCCTTGTAGAAGGTGCAGAAGAAAGGGTTCAAGGCTCCCCATGTGTAAGCCTTAGATCCAGTCTGCTCAAGATTCCATCTAATGATGCTAGCCTTAAATCCAAGCATTCATCTAGGCATAGCAGTTCCTCCCAATCCACACACTCATTCATCAGTACTTCTTCCAAAGCAGCCCACTACAACAGAGAGGCTATCCGTTTGAAAATTAGAAAAGAGGTTTTAGAAGCAGAGGCGTCTGCAGAAATGGCTAGGCAAGACTTTGCCTTCAATGAAGAGGAAACTCCTCCTTCAACAGGCTAAAGCCAAGCAGAAACTGCTTCTAGCTCAGGCTAGGGCCCAGCAAGAAGCTGATCTAGCGCAGGCTAGGGCCCAACAAGAAGCTGACCTAGCACAGGCCAGGGCCCAGAGAGAAATAGAGCTTGCAATGGCTGAAGCCAAGCAAGATGAGCTGCAACGGGATCTAGATCTGCTTCAAGTAAAAAGAGACACAGCACAAAAGATAGTCAGAGCTAACGTTCTAGCCAAAGCCCTATCACAGGAACTAACCCAAGAAAACCTTAGTTTCCTGCCAACACAAGAGCCTACAGCAAAGGTTTCAGCACACCTGCAACTGGCACCACCTGTAGTGCAGAGTCATATCTCCTTTTGCCACCTTGAAGATCGCTCATCTATTCCAGTGTTCGCGACTTCAAGGCCAGCCCATTCCTCAGAAGTACAGCAAAGCACGGCCGGGAGAGTGCCATCTCTGTCAGAGTCCATCCCTGTACTTAGGCCTCAGAGATACCACTTGTCTACTTGGGAACAAAAGGATGACGTCTTTCAACAACATCCAGATGTCCATTCACATTGGCAAGGCATGGCCGGGAGTGAACCACCACATTCATCTTTGCATACCAAGTCAATTCTCCCATCGCTGAAGATGAAGGCTTCAGAGGTGCTGCCTGCCAGCAAGCTGCTGAACCCAGCATCGCCTACCATCGCGAAAAGATGTGTTCAACCGAAGAACATTGAGTTTGTCACGCCACATCACACTCCTCAGATGTATCCTTACACACTGGAGTCTCAATTGGGTTCCCTCTTGAGAAATCCAAGAAGAGACATCAGAGACAAAGGCGTCCAGAAATTCACTGACCAACCGGATGACTACCTTCTGTGGAAAATCACCTTCATGAGGGCCATTCGAGATTTCAAGCTAGAAGCGGATGAAGAACTGTCCCTTCTTATGGCGTGGCTTGGACCCAGCTCAGCCGAGCAAGTAAAAAGACTTTATGCTGCTCATGTAGCAGACCCCCAAAGAGCTTTGTCCACAGCGTGGTCTCGCTTGGACCAGCGCTTCGGTGCGAGCACTGAGATAGAAGCATCCCTCATGGATCGACTCAACAGGTTCCCATCACTGAAGATGAAAGATTGCAAACAGCTTTGGGACTTTAGTGATCTTTTACTAGAGCTAGCTTCAGCCAAAGGAAATCCAGAGCTGCCAGGTTTAGCATGTCTGGACCAGCACACGTCACAGAGTGCCATTCTCTGCAAACTTCCTTTTCCTCTTCGAGAAGCTTGGGGGAAACAGGTGTTCAAGTACAAAGAGGAGAATGCAAATGTATACCCGCCCTTCACTTTTTTGGTGGATTTCGTCACTAGAGCAGCCCGCGAGAGGAATGACCCTCAAACAGGTCTTCTCGCTTTGTACCAAGACCTAAAGCCTGAAAAGATCTCCAAAGAAGACAAAGCCCAGGGCAAAGATCTTAGTAGGAACCTGAGTGTCAAGATGACAGACGCAACTCCTGCAACTTCTGCTCAACCAGTCAGCAACAACACCATATCCTGTCCCATTCATCAAAGGCCACACAGCCTAGCTGAATGCAGAGAGTTCGCAAAGAAGCCTTACAAAGAACGACTCCAAATAGTTCAAAAGGCCAAGGTGTGCTTTAGATGCTGCAGCGCCACTATTCACTTCTCCAAAGACTGCAAAGAAAAGGTTAAATGCCAACACTGCAACAGCATCAAGCATTGCTCTGCAATGCACAACTTCGATTCCCCTCAATTCAAAGCAAAGTCAAATTCTCCTGCCAAAGAAGAAACCAAAGAAGACCAAAAGCCTACAGAACCTCAGGTAGCCCTCAAGGCTCCTGCGGTTGCCTGCACCAAGCTTTGTCAAAATAGCCACAAGCCCAGGATTTGCCACCCAATCTGCCTGGCAGAGGTGTATCCAGACAAGCAGCCGTGGAATAAGAAAAGGGTCTACGTCGCTTTGGATGCCCAAAGTGACGCATCTCTTGCAACCCCAGAGTTCTTCAACATGTTCGACCTTCATACCGAGACAATAGATTACACCATATCCACTTGTTCTGGAAAGAATAAGATGAATGGCAGAGTTGCAACAAAGTTCAAAATCTCACCTGTCGGACAAAAGGTCAGGTACGATCTTCCTGACCTTATAGAATGCAGCCTGATTCCCAGGAACAAAGAACAGATAGCCACAAAGGAGGTGGTACAAGCCCATCCTCATCTCAAAGGTATTCAAGATCTAATACCAGCTTTGGACTTGGAAACAGACATCGTCATGCTTATCGGTGCAGATTGTCCCACACTGTTCCGTGTTAGCAACCAGATTGAAGGTCCTAAGGGATCACCCATGGCCCAGCAGTTGCCTTTAGGATGGACGGTGTTAGGCCCAGTCTGCCTGAACAAGATGTTCCAGCCTGTCACTAAAAGGCCTTCACTAATGCAAGGATGTGCCAGCCGCATCTCAGTTTGCTGCCAGGGAGTAATGCCAGATTACTCTCCCATCATCGAAGTCACAGAGAGAGATGAGCAAACAGCCTTCTCTAAAAATGATCAGAAGTTTCTTGAGATGATGAACAACCAAGTCACTCAAGACCCTGAAGGTAATTGGATAGCACCTTTACCTTTCAAGCCGGAAAGACCATCTCTACCCAACAACAGAGATGTTGCCCTTCATCGTCTCCTGTCCTTAAGAAGAAGGATGCTAAAGGATCCAAAGGTAAAGACCCAGATCACCCAGTTTGTGGAAGACCTCTTCAGAAGCAACTACGCTGAACCAGCCAGCGTGTGTGCGGAGGGAGAAGAGCAGTGGCATTACATATCCACTTCAGAAAATCCGGCAGATGTGACATCCAGAGGAACATCAGCCGCAAAGTTGTCCAAGTCATCCTGGATCACTGGACCCAAATGTCTTCAAAATCCTTCCTTTCCAGAAAGCATTTCCGTGCTCAAAGACACTGAGTTGCCAGAAATTCAGTCCTGCAAATCTACCATCGATGGCCAAGACTTATCAAGGCAAGGTTTAAATCCAGCCAAGTTTGAAAGATTTTCAAAACGGACTAGACTTCAGGCAGCCATTACCAGGCTCATACATTACATCACTACAAAAAACAGTGGTGCAATTCAGCCCCAAGATCTTTCAAAAGCCTCAACAGTCATCCTGAGATCCACTCAAAGACAGTGTTTTTTAGAAGAAATAGCTTGTCTAGAAAGAAAAGCATCCTTGCCCAAAAATAGTTGTTTAAAGGACTTGAACCCCTTCCTGGACAATGAGGGTCTCCTTAGGGTTGGAGGTAGACTAAAAAGAGCAAAGATTAGATCCTGTGTTAAAAATCCTTTTATTTTGCCACACCATAGCCACATAGCTCTGCTGTTGACACAGCATTTCCACGCAAAGGTCAAACACCAAGGAAGGTCATTTACTGAGTCTGCCCTAAGAAACTATGGGTTTTGGATTGTTAGGTGCCAACGTAAAGGTTGGGGATTTGGTGTTACTTAAACCAAGATGCTCCTAGATCCCAATGGGCTAAGGGTATTGTGTCAAAATTATATCCTAGCTCTGACAATAGAGTGCGCAAGGCCCAGGTTAAGGTCGTCTCTAACGAAAAGGTTTCTTTATTTGACAGGCCTATTAGCGGCATGGTTGTGTTATTTTCAGAAGACATACAGTCTAAAGTTATAAGAGTTAAAGGTATTTAACTCCATTTTGTTTAGATTTCCGAAAGTCCGGAAATCTAGGCCGGGAGTGTGACGGCGCGAGTGGCGCCATCTATATGTCAAACTATAAGTTTCAAGATTTGAATTGCTGTATCATGCCTGATTTTGCCCTTACCCTGTAAATGTAGTTGGATTGGTTATTTATGTCAATCAATGTTGTTTGTACCTGTTATATTGCTCACTTAGCTAAACTATTTGGCTCCACCTCTTCCTGGAGTAGGACTGTGTTTCCTCTTTTCATTCCATCAGCAAGTTCTGTATCGGATGGACGTGAAAGAGAGGCTTGGCTCAAAAAGCCCTTCAAAGGTTACCTCTCAGCACCAATTCTGAGGTTCTTACCCTTGGGACTCACACTTCATGTTCAGGGCCAACCTGAACAACGTTGAGGAGTCTCAAGCACCTTCACATCAGTCCTTTGGCAACAGAGGAAGACTCTTGTCTTCAGATATAGGTCATTGGACTGAGGCTGAGTTTGCTCCGGCATTCACAGCCAGAGAAAGAGGGATCTGGACAAGCTTCATGGACTTAAACAATCAAAGACTGTAATGTATATTTTCTTTTACCCCCTTTGTGAAGAATAAACCCAGTTTTTGAGTTAACTACAGTGTTTTGGTCCTTGGGAGTTCCAGTTTCCCTAAAGGAGGGCAAGAAGCAATCCCCTGGGGAAAGATGTCACGTCCATGCCTCTTTCACTAAGAGTTAACAGCCCCAGGCGCGACGGCACAATTATCCTTGCAGTGCCTTTCCCAACCATTTAATACATCAGCTAAAGGTAGTCTGTTTAAAGATAAGGAAGAGTTTCTTGGCCCAGATGTAAACCAATGCAGCTGAAACAAGAATCTGGCTCCCTCTTTAAAATAATAATGTGCACTGTCAAGATTAAATGTATGAAACGTAGTGTGATTAATATGCACACATCAAAGTCAAAGTATCCTTGGAAGATCAAATGCAGAACATGGCCGGTTTTAAATGTAACCAAATTTCGACAGTGTTTCTTTTCTTTTTTGTTGTTGATTGCAGTATAATAATAATAATAATAATAATAATAATAATAATAATAATAATAATACTTTATTTATATACCGCCCTATCTCCTTGAGAGGGCTCAGGGTGGTTTCCAACATGGCAAAACATTCAATTGCTGAAAAGAAACCATACAACAAATTAAACATAGTATAAACAATAAACATAAAACAAGAACATACAATTCAAAACAATCACAAAAATTATCCAGTTACAATATGCTCCATCAATGGGCCAAAATATAATGACCAGGGCTTCAGGTAGGCGTCACCAATTATAAAGTGCTAGGCAAGAGTAGTGCAACAGAATATCATAGGGCCAGGAAGTGGATTAAGTGCCGAGCAGGGTCCTAGCTAACAACCAGAGGGGGCCTAGGACTAATTCCGCTCGAAACCTGCTGGAACCACCAAGTTTTCAGGCCCTTGTGGAAAGAGGACAATGTAGGGGCTTGCAGTACAAAACAATTATTTTTGTGTACCACTGGAATGAAGCTTTTTCTGGCCAGTCTGAAGTGTTGATTTCATGGAAAGGATTCACTGTTCTGATCGCTTGTTTTGTCATTTCTTTGTCATAGCACAGCACAGATGATAGGTGAAGATGACTTTTATAAAGCACCTGTAGGAAGTTCACAATGCAACTGACTTTCTTCTTGACTTCAAAGATCCCAGAGTACTTCCAGACACCGGATTACTAGCACTATCAGTCAAAAGGCATTGCATGTTTATTCCGTCTTTTCCACTTTAATGTATTTTCTGCAGTAAGGAAAAAAAACTGAAGAAGTTGAAAATTCGTCTTTGGATTTCCCAGTAAAATGCTGTGATCAACAGAAGATCATTGCCTCATTTGGAAGTGTCCTTAATTTCCAGGCTTTATCTGGCTCCACTGGAAGGGACAATATGTGCTGGTTTGGAGCCGGTGTGTCTGAAGAATAAATACCTCTTCATATCCTGATGTTACAGAGACATAAAAATTGCAACAGTGCACAGAATGACTTGCACATGCATTCAACATAGACAGCTATAGCCCCTGAAAGCTTATGCTGTGATGAATTTGTCAGACTTGATGTTAAAGATGATGATATCAATGAGATGGCTTTGGAAAAAGATAACTAGAGAGGGGGTGGGCAGCTAACATTGTCAGCCATTGCCCACTGTCTCTTTAAAAGAGCTGGGCAATGTGGGCATTTAATACCTCTAGGTCCATTAGCTGCAACCCATTCATGGTGGGGCTTTGTGATTTGTTTTGGCAGAAGATGACTAAGAGGAGAGTTTAACAATCCATCTCTGAAATCCCTGTGTGACAACTTAATGGTTTGAAGTGAGTGCCAGGTACAGGCACAGAAGTAAATGTTAGGGTTTGGGGAATTGTAAAATCTTTCTGCAGTCAGAGTTTTGGCTGTCTGTGCTCCGGGTGTGGCCCAGATCCACTCCACCAGGCAGCCACAGGACCAATTACGGGAAAGTGTGAAGCTTTTGTTTAGACTAGCTTCTAAGCCCACTCAATGGCAGGGAAGCTGAAAGTGCCTACATGGTTTAGAAGAAAAATACATTACTTATGAGTTGCCCAGGCTTGGAGAAGTTGCTTTTCTTTGCTTTAAGGTTGACCTTCCCACCTGCACGCCATCTGCAGACCACTAGCATTGCACAGCATATGACCATAAGTTTAATCAATTTCCTGTTTTATTGCATGGGGACTGTATTGACATGGGAGTTTAGGCTACAAAATGGCTGGTGGATGGAGCATACTAGGCATGGTGATAGTAGACACCAACTGTGAATATTCAGCCTGAACTGTCGCCTAGCAAAGTTAACAAAAGCACCAGGAAGGCCTTGTAATAACTCTCTGCTTATGGATGGAACAGGACAGGATGTGGCCATCAGTACAGAGTCAAACGGAAAGGGAATGTGACACGTTCTGGATGAAGGCTGTCAAATAATGCTTTCCATTAATTTCAAGTTCCTGAAGTGTGTTTGTAGGAGACACACGATAAGCATCTTCATAGTTACATGTACATGTACATAAAGGTGCATGTTCAGTTTGAGAGTGTATCTGTGAATTGAACAAGGGCCATGGGGCTGAAAAAGTATTTATTTGGTGTTCCCCCCTCTCCTGTACCAATTGTTGGATTTGAAAATTGCCAAAGTTGCCATTTGTCTGCAAGGCAGAGGATCAGGGGAATACCTGTTCTGCTATTAAAATTTTTAATGTTTAAACAACAAGAGATCCTGGTTGTGGATTTTCCAAACTGCATACAGTTTCATCTGTGAAAATCATCATCCCTCATCACCTTGTTGCTGAAATCTAGTCCCTTGATGGATCCCCATTAAGGAAAAATGTTTTATTTTTAAAATGTTTATTTACAGATTTATCAATCAAAATGTATATTTATTATTGCTGCTGCTGTTGTTGTTATTATTACAGGCATTTATATCCCATCCTTCTCACCCCCGAGGGGGGACTCAGGGCAGCCTTACAATAGCAATCAATAGATGCTGTACAACAAGTAAAAAATAGCATATGAAAACAATTACATTAATTAAAACATCCATATAAATATATGCATCCTTTCCCCCTTTTTACAATATCTTAGACAAGGGAGTATGCCATATTGTATACAATCCAACAGTAAAAAAAAAGAATCAAACACACCTTTGAGCACACTTATCAGTTTTTAACTTTCCCCAATACAATGTATATTACATATACTTCTACTACACATCTTTTATCTACTTATACATGTTTCACTATTATTATTATTATTATTATTATTATTATTATTATTATTATTATTATTATTATTATTATTATATTTCTCCCTCTTCCCCTTATTTTGTTCCCCCTTCACCAGGACCAACCAACTCATATTGTTTCACAAGTCCAAAATTTCATTGCTTCTGTTGCCGGCTTGTACCTCTTTCCCTCTATAAAGATAAACTCAATAAATTTTCCCCAAATTTTCCAAAAATCTGTTAGTTTTCATATTCCTGTTTAATTTTAATATTGCAAGTCAGCTTGTCATTAATAGCTATGTTCTAAATTTCCCTGTACCATTCTTCTAACTGAATTTCCTTTCTTTCATTCCAATTTTTTCTATTAGCAATTTTGCTACTGTTATCAAATTAGAACCCAATTCTTTCTCCTCTTTTGAGGGAATTGTATTGTCATGAATAAGTAATAATGCTGATTTTGGTGTATTCTCTATTTCTATTTTTATTATTGCTCTTATTTCTTTAAATATAATTTCCCAAAAATTTTGTATAATTCTACATGACCATTACATATGAAGATATGAGCCTATTTTAAAAAACACTTTAAAAGCCATTTTCAGCTGGAACCAATGAACTTTGGGAAATATTCTAGAAAGCTGATATTCTTCTGGAAGTAATGTGAATTTCAATGTATAGTTCAGGTGGTAATTTTGTAATGCAAAACATATATAGAACAATCAAATGCTATTTAAATCTAACTTATTTCATGAAGCAGATGAATTCTGTCTTGTAAATGGATCTGTGTGTATGTGTGTCAGTATTCTTCAAACTGAGAGACCAACTTCACTCTCAGTGTTTTTCAGTGTGTGCCATACCTAGTCTAATACTTCCTACTCAGCTCCCCCCCCCCCCCCCGCCCCACAAAAAAATAAATAAAATAATCCTTCTAGATTTATTTTCACAAATCATGGCACTGTTCTCAAACTGCACTTTTGTGTTGCTTAGACTGGAATACATTTGTAAAGAGTGGGAATCAGCATGATGTGGTTGTTTGAGCACTGGACTACAATTCTGGAGACTGGGGATTCAAATCTCCATTTGGCCATGAAAACCCACTGGGTGGCCTTGGGAAAGTCACATTCGCTCAACCTCAAAGGAAGAGAAAGGCAAAACCCGCTGCACAAATTTTGCCAAGAAAATCCCATGAGAGGGTCACCTTAGAATTGACACAAGTTGGAAACAACTTGAAAGAATAGTATGTGTGTGTGCGTGCAAGCCTGTCTGTGTGTAACTGCCTGCTGATGTCCTCCTCCATTTGATCTTCGATAAAGATCATCAAAGGAAGGCTAGCTTTTGCTCCAGGTTTCCCCCCACAGCTGCAGTGATAATTCACAGGCCTGAAAGCTATATCTTACAAACAAATCAAACTGGAGTTTCAAAAGGAGAATGGAAACATTGCTTTATAGAGAACAAATATCTATGAACCAGGTGTTAACATACCTCCCAGTAGTGCTCAAGTCAACATACTGGCTGGAATTAAAGAAATAGGGATCCAGTTCTGGTAATGTCTAGAATTCACTGATGTTGTAATTGAGCCTTCAGTTGTGCTATTTGGGGAGGGGGCATACATTTTGCTTCAGATAGAGATTATTATTTTGCTTTGGAAACAAATCTTATGGTAAATACTGGTATATAATCTTGTCAAGCTTGAGGCGCTTCCAGACATAACTAAAACCTGTGCAGAAAGGGATTAAAATAACCTGTTTCCGTGCAGGTACTAGTCTCCACCCCAACACCGAGCTTTCCCTGGTGAGGGGCTACATGCCATCCCGAGTCAAATTGGGGTGGCATGAAGCCACCTCGCAGTTCTCCATTTGGGCCCCAGAACTTACCAGAGAGACTTGCCAACATCGCAGTCCTCTCCCTACAGTCCTGGCGTGAGAAAATCCCCCCCCCCCCCAGTGATGCACCATTTTCTCATGTCAGGAGGACTATAGGGAGAAGTCTGTGCTGCTGGCAAGCCTCTCCAGTAGGTTTTGGGGCCCAGATGGGGGAATGGAGAGGAGGGGATGGGCGCTATCCTACTCCTCCAGGTTTTATATGGCAGTGTAGATGGGGCCTAAGAGTCATTAACATCTAAGACTTATTTGTCAAATTTCCGTGGTAACTTGGTCTGTCCCTTATCTTTAAATGTCTAAATGACATTTTGAATGTTCAATTGATGCTTTAAGTCACTGCAATGCAAGAAATTAGGCCACTGAAGGAAATGTTAATTGATGAGCATTCTTATTGGGAAGTCACTGCTCTCATTCCCTTTTCCCACAATGTTGGAAATTACGAGGAATGCCCCAAAATGAGGAAGAGTGCTTATAGTGTCAACCTGGTTTCAAACTTCTAGAATCTCAAGCAATTGGTCATGCTGCCCAGGGCTTCTGGGAGTTAAAGTCTAAAATATGGCGCCTGTCCAGTGATGGCGGGAATATTTTGCTTGAAGAAAGTTTCAGGTTCATCCTCTGCTTGACATCTCCTGTTCAAAGGATCCAATAACAGGCTCAATAACTGTCACCTATCTAAGGTTCCTTCTACACTGCCATATAATCCAGTGACGCAGCTGGTTAAACCGCTGAGATGCTGAACTTGCTGACTGAAAGATTGGGGATTGGAATCAGGGGAGTGGAGTGAGCCCCAGCTTCTACCAATCTAGCAGTTCAAAAACATGCAAATGTGAGCAGATCAATAGGTACTGCTTATGCGGGAAGGTAATGATGCTTTGTGCAGTCATCCTGGCTACATGACCTTGGAGGTGTCTACACAACGCCGGCTCTTTGGTTTAGAAATGGAGATGAGCACCAACCCCCAGAGTCAGACACAACTAGACTTAATGTCCGGGAAAACCTTTACCTTCTTCTAAGGCTGAGAGAGTGATGTGTGTGCAAAGTCATTCCTTGAGTTTCCAAGGCTGAGTGGGGATTTCAAGCCTTGTATCCAGAGTCATAGACAAATACTCAAACAACTGGCTCTTGGAGAGAATGCTTGGCAGACACCATACACTACAGAACTAGATGGAGAAAAAAACAATCAAAATTATCTTCCAGGAACTATAATTAGGATGTTAACAGGTGACTGGGGGGAAATGTGAGTAACAAGAAACATGACTAAATGTATGCAATTATGCACAGGACAGCAAATGCCAATAAGAAGTAATTTTCTCTCTCTCATACTATTAGTAGCCAAGGCCCCGATAAACTAAAATTAAATGATGGAAAATTTAAAAATGCTTTTTCACAAAATTAATAGTTAAGATGTGCCTTCATGTTATCAGACATGCAGTTTAGAAAGATGCAATATTGGCCATCAGACAGGTCAGCTTTGAAAGTAGATTAGCAAGTAATGAGCTCCTCCAGATGGATGATTTGTGCTGATTTCTTGCACATATTTTCATTTTACTATTGGTTGATTCTTGTTCCTCTCTCTCAGGCACTTTCTGCACTGTCTTTATATCCAAGGATCTGATCCCAGATTATCTGCTTATCCCAAATTATATGGCAGTGGAGACTCATATAATCCAGTTCAAAGCAGATAACCTTGGATCAGATCCTGGGATATAAGGACAGTGGAAAGGGGGCCTCAAACTTTACTACTAAGGATGTAGGCTCTGCTAATGCTATTGCCTCTTAATTCATAGTATTTAAAGACCCTCTCTAAAACCTAATCAGCAAGGAGAGATGCTTTAATAAGGCTAGTGCTGTGCTCAAAAAGATCAACACTTCTACCAACTCACCACACGCTTCTCAATGTCAACTGGAAATGGTGACCAAAATGGTAAACATTCTGGAAATCACCTTCTAGGAGGAACATCTTAGGAGACTTGGTGTGCCCAGCAAATAGAAAAAAAGACTTAAGGCAAGTTTAAGCAAATAGAGGCCGAATAGGATAAACACTCCTAGAGGAAGGTGCATCAAGTAAAGCCATATCAGATCTGATTTGGCCTGATTCACTGTACAGATGTGCCCCACATTATCACTTCTTCTTGCCAGTCACGTGGGCATCCTAGTATTAGATGATGTCCTGGTACTCACACAGAACTCTGTGGTCAGCTAGGAGCATCCGTGGTGACATGAAGGGGGATATGATGGTCTTAGCAAGGCTAATGCAGTCTCAGTCCAGTTGGGCTATGTGAACACCAATTGTGCTGGGGTCAGTCCAGACATAATTCCTTTGGACTGGGTCCAGTTTTAGCTGCAAGTATAGAGTTGCCCTGAGAGGGAACATGGTAGCCATTTTTAAGTATCTAAAATGATGTATTGTGGGAAAAAAATCTGCTGCTTCAGAGAGTAGGACATGAACCAATGTATTCACATAACATGAAAAGAGATTCTACCTCAACACTAGAATAACCTTTATTGACCATCAGAGCCGATTGACAGTGAAATAGACTGTCTCAGGCCCCTTCCACTCAGCTGAATAAAATCCCACATTATCTGCTTTGAACTGGGATATATGGCAGTGTGGACTCAGATATTCCAGTTCAAAGAAGATATTGTGGGTTATTCTTGTTATGGTTGAGCCTCATGGCTCTGCTACTGGGAGACGTGGGCGTAAGACTCCTCGAGAGTCAGATACTCTCGAGGAGCGAGAAAGAAAGCGGCTGCGAGATATCTTTGCAGAACCATCTGACGAGGATTCTTTTGAAGGGTTTACTGAGAGGATGGAGGAAGAGATGGTTAGCTCGGAAGAGGATGAGATGGATTGGACTCGGGTAAGGGAGGATTTGGGTGCCACTGGCAATGATAGTATGGAAGGCGATTGGGGACCTTCAGGATTAGACCCATGGGCAAGCTGGAGGGATGGGACGGGATCCACAGCTGGGGATGCTGTGGGGCGTAGTCAAAGGTGTTCCAGTTCTGATGAGGAAAGTGATGAGGAAACGCCCGGGCTAAGGAGGACAGCTGATAGTGATGAGGATTTGTAACTGGCATAAAATGGGGTTTGGGAGCAATAGCAAATTGCGTTGGGCAAGGTAATCTGGACGAACGCTTGGGATCTGTGTGGGAAGTTTTCCTGAAGACGGGTGTGATTCGTTTGCTGACTACGTAAGTTATCCTGGACATTGGGCTCAGACGGCGGGAGGAATTGTGTGGGGTTTTGTTGTGCAACCTCTGCTTAATCTTAATAGCTTTGACCTTCCGTCGTCTTCTTGACGGACGCCATCTGCTTGTACTGGACATACGGACTGACTGACTACGGCCTCGGATTCTCCTACCTGTGTTGGAACTGGTGAACTACAAACGTCTGCATCTACCTTACGACCTTCGGAACGGATTGGGACTTCGCTGACTGCTTCTGCCCTCGTCTGCTGTGTTTGTATCGGGAATCTGCCTGCTGTGTGGAGGAGTAACCTTTAAAGTTACTCAAACATAGCTTTTGGCAGCAGAGAAGCATCTGCTGCCAATTAGTTGCATTCCTTTGAACTCTTTGTTCACCAGCTTCTGTTTTGTTTATTCCCAGGCTGAAGCAAGCTGTTTTGATTTTACCCGGATTAAACTCCGGTTTAATCCGGTTTATCTTTTGAATGTTTTTCTTGTCTCTTTTTACTTTTAAGGCCAGTGTTTGCCTAGCCCTTGTCTTTTACGGGCATTTTGAGTTCTGTAAGTCCAATAAACTCTGTTATCTTTTATCTGGTGGCGTTCTGTCTTTGACAGATTGCCCAACGCCATAAAAAAGTTTTACTGCAGTAGTAAATTACGTCAAGAAGACGATGGAGGAGTTAAAGGCTCGTTTTGAGCAATTACAAGCGGCTTTTAATGCTGCTCAAGCAGCACAGCCAGCTAAAGGACATGTTATAACTCCTGAACACTTTGATGGGTCTAGGAGCAAACTGCCAACTTTTTTGGCACAAATTGAGCTTTATTTTTCCCAGCTTAGTGCACAAGCTTTTCCTACGGACACTAGCAAGGTGGCATTTATTTTGAGTTTGTTGACTGGTCCTGCAGGACAATGGGCCACTAATTTGATTTTGGGAAATGACCCAGTCAAGGACAATTTGAGTGATTTCAAAAAGCTACTAACTGACACTTTTGGGGATCCCCTCCGTACGGAGAATGCTGGTTGGGCTCTGTATCGGTTAAAACAGGGAAAGGGGACTGTTTTGGATTATTTAAATAAGTTTAATTTATACCGTCATCAGCTAGACTGGGGGGAAAATGCATTTATGCTTTTGTTTACTGCTGGTTTAAATGATTACCTCCAGGACGAATTGGCACGCTTGGAGCCGGCAGAAAATTGGGATGCCTTAATATCTAAAGTGTTGCGTTTGGACGCCAGGTTCGAGTCCCATAAACAATCTAAAGCAATGTGTGCGCCACCTATGTATGAATCCAAGGCACCTGTGGTAAAGGGGGATGAGCCTATGGAGCTTGGGGTGTTTAAAAAACTGTCTATAGAAGAAAAGAACCGTAGGAGACAGCTGGGGTTATGTTTGTATTGTGGAAATGCTGGGCATTTCGCCAGAAATTGTAATGTGAAACCTTCCCAGCTTTCGGGAAAAGGCCAGCCCTAGTGCGACGTGAGTCCAACGCATTAGGGCTTTTAAAGCAGTCAACTGAGGGGAAGAAGCATGTTTTTGTACCCATTTCGTTATCTGTTGGGGGAAAAGAACTTGTTTCTACTTTGGCACTGCTGGACTCAGGGGCTACGGTCTCATATGTGGATATTGAATTTGCTAGGAAGCATGGCATTCCTATAGTGCGCAAAGCATGCGACGTATGGGTGGAAGGAGCGGATGGGAGACTATTGGAGACTGGGGTGGTTAACCATGAGACCTCAGCAGTAATGTGGGAAGTACAGGGAGCAACGGGAACGTTTGTGTGGGATATTACGAGCTTACCCAGATACGATGTGATCCTGGGAATGGATTGGCTAGCTGTAGTAAATCCACAAGTGGACTGGGTGACGCGTAAGCTAACCTTTAAGAGGCAGGAATGTTTTACTCTGAACCCTACTCAGCCTGATATGGAGGGAGTGCCTGCTGAGTATGGGGAATTCTCAGACGTATTCTGTAAAAAGGAAGCGGATAAGTTACCACCGCATAGGCCGTACGATTGCGCCATTAGACTAGCGGAAGGTGCAAGATTGCCAGCAGGAAGGTTGTACGCCTTGACTGTACCGGAAAGGCAAGCTTTAAGAGAGTTCCTCGATGAGAACTTAGCTAAGGGGTTTATTCGCCCATCTAGCTCTCCAACTGCGGCGCCTGTGTTCTTTGTTGCCAAAAAGACTGGGGACCTCAGGTTGGTTTGTGATTATCGGGTCCTTAACAAATACACCATTCAGGATAGGTACCCGCTACCTTTAATCTCGGAATTACTATCAAGGGTGCAAGGGGCTAAGGTCTTTACCAAGCTTGACCTGCGGGGGGCGTATAACTTGATCAGAATACGGGAAAGTGATGAATGGAAGACGGCATTTAACACGTGTTTCGGATGCCACGAGTTCCGTGTAATGCCTTTTGGACTTTGCAATGCGCCTGCGGTCTTCCAGAGGTTCATAAACGATGTATTTAGGGACCTAATTGACCAATTTGTGGTGATTTATTTGGATGATATCTTGATTTTTTCTAAGGACGAAAAAGAACATCGTCAGCATGTTAAGCAGGTACTGCACCGTCTGCGGGCTAATGGGCTCTTCGCTAAGGCTTCTAAATGCGTCTTTCATGTGCCTGAAGTTGAGTTCCTAGGTCATGTAGTTTCAGGAAGGGAACTCAAAATGGACCCACATAAAGTTGACGCAGTCAACTCATGGCAAGAGCTCAAGACTAAGAAGGATGTTCAGAGGTTCTTAGGATTCGCTAATTACTACCGGGAGTTTATCCCAAACTTTGCCAAGCTCACGGTGCCTTTGACGCAGCTCCTGCGTAAGAAACAGCCATTTGTGTGGGGGCGGGAAGCTCACGACGCGTTTTTACAACTAAAGTCTAGCTTTCAGGCAGACAACATACTAACACATCCTGATGTAGACAAACCGTTCGTAGTAGAAGCGGACGCTTCTAGCTACGCGTTGGGGGCTGTATTGTCTCAAAGAGATTCATCAGGGACCTTGCGTCCCTGTGGATTTTACTCTCGGCAACTAACACCATTTGAGCAAAACTATACCATATGGGAGAAAGAATTATTGGCGATCAAGGTGGCGTTTGAGGTGTGGCGGCACTGGCTAGAGGGGGCGCGGCACCAAATCGTGGTCAGGTCTGATCACAAGAATTTGGAGCATTTGCAAACGGCCAAAAAGTTAAACCAACGTCAAATCCGATGGGCTTTGTTTTTCTCCAGGTTTAATTTCAAAGTTCAATTCGTGGAAGGGAAGGCAAACTTGCGGGCCGATGCATTGTCCCGCAAGCCTGAGTTTAAGACTAATGAGCAGGTAGTGTGTCAGACCATTTTGCCTACTGCCTCTTTATGTGTTGTGGAAAATGAGGTCGGGTTACATGATCAGATCATAGAGGCTCAGAAAGAAGATGTTTGGACTCAGGAACAACTCATGCTGTTGTCAGCAGGGAATCGTACAATACTGCCTCACTTGCAAGATCAGAATGGAGTATTGGTACGCAGGGGACAGGTCTATGTACCGGTGGGGGCCCTCAGGTTGGAGGTAATTAGAGCCCACCATGACGAACCCATGGCTGGGCACTTTGGCAGATTTAAGACCGTGCAGCTCATCACCAGGAGCTACTGGTGGCCAAAGATGCGGCAAGACATTCTGTGCTTTTGTGACAGCTGCGCTGTTTGCCAGCAGAGTAAGACGCCTGTTGGGCGCCCTAGAGGGTTGTTGTCGTCTCTACCTGTTCCTGAGAGGCCATGGCAAATTATTTCCATGGATTTCATTTCGGATTTGCCTAAGTCTGGGGGTTACACATGTATTTGGGTGGTGGTGGATTTATTTAGCAAACTGGCTCATTTTATTCCTTGTTCGACCATTCCGGCGGCCCCTACGTTGGCTTTATTGTTTACTAAACACATTTATCGTTTGCACGGAGCTCCTGAGGTGATTATTTCTGATAGGGCTCCATAATTCGTGTCACGCTTTTGGAAACACTTCCATGAGTGTTTAGGTACTAAGTTGAACGTCTCCTCAGCGTTTCATCCGCAAACGGATGGCCAATCGGAAAGGGTTAATGGGCTGTTGGAGCAATATTTACGTTGTTTTTGTTTAGATCAACCCACTGCTTGGGTGAAATGGCTACCGGTGGCTGAGTTCGCCTACAACAACGCGGTGCACACGTCTAGTCAGCATACTCCATTTGAACTGACTTATGGTTTTCATCCACGGGGAGGTGTGGCGCCGTCAACCAATGTGGTTTCCTCTGACCCGGTGTACCGTTCCTCTGAAATGGCTGCGTTGCATGATGTTGCCCGTCATTTACTATTGGAAGCCAAGGCAACGCAAAAGACTCAGGCCGACCGTCGTAGGCAGGCAGGGGAAGAGTTGGAAGAAGGGGATTTAGTGTGGTTATCTTCCAAGTACATTAAACAGGCTGGGGGAAAGTTTGCGCCACGGTATTTGGGACCCTTTCCTATTGTTAAAAAGATTTCTTCCGTTGCATTTCGTTTGCGTTTACCTTCTACTTTTAAAATCCATCCAGTTTTCCATCGTTCTCTGTTAAAGTTAGATACCTCCGGTCGTCGTGGTGCTGTAGCTGAGGACATCACTGCCGTCTCTCCGCCTTCAGAGGAGGAGGCCTTTGTGAGAGGGGATAGTGTTATGGTTGAGCCTCATGGCTCTGCTACTGGGAGACGTGGGCGTAAGACTCCTCGAGAGTCAGATACTCTCGAGGAGCGAGAAAGAAAGCGGCTGCGAGATATCTTTGCAGAACCATATGACGAGGATTCTTTTGAAGGGTTTACTGAGAGGATGGAGGAAGAGATGGTTAGCTCGGAAGAGGATGAGATGGATTGGACTCGGGTAAGGGAGGATTTGGGTGCCACTGGCAATGATAGTATGGAAGGCGATTGGGGACCTTCAGGATTAGACCCATGGGCAAGCTGGAGGGATGGGACGGGATCCACAGCTGGGGATGCTGTGGGGCGTAGTCAAAGGTGTTCCAGTTCTGATGAGGAAAGTGATGAGGAAACGCCCGGGCTAAGGAGGACAGCTGATAGTGATGAGGATTTGTAACTGGCATAAAATGGGGTTTGGGAGCAATAGCAAATTGCGTTGGGCAAGGTAATCTGGACGAACGCTTGGGATCTGTGTGGGAAGTTTTCCTGAAGACGGGTGTGATTCGTTTGCTGACTACGTAAGTTATCCTGGACATTGGGCTCAGACGGCGGGAGGAATTGTGTGGGGTTTTGTTGTGCAACCTCTGCTTAATCTTAATAGCTTTGATCTTCCGTCGTCTTCTTGACGGACGCCATCTGCTTGTACTGGACATACGGACTGACTGACTACGGCCTCGGATTCTCCTACCTGTGTTGGAACTGGTGAACTACAAACGTCTGCATCTACCTTACGACCTTCGGAACGGATTGGGACTTCGCTGACTGCTTCTGCCCTCGTCTGCTGTGTTTGTATCGGGAATCTGCCTGCTGTGTGGAGGAGTAACCTTTAAAGTTACTCAAACATAGCTTTTGGCAGCAGAGAAGCATCTGCTGCCAATTAGTTGCATTCCTTTGAACTCTTTGTTCACCAGCTTCTGTTTTGTTTATTCCCAGGCTGAAGCAAGCTGTTTTGATTTTACCCGGATTAAACTCCGGTTTAATCCGGTTTATCTTTTGAATGTTTTTCTTGTCTCTTTTTACTTTTAAGGCCAGTGTTTGCCTAGCCCTTGTCTTTTACGGGCATTTTGAGTTCTGTAACTCCAATAAACTCTGTTATCTTTTATCTGGTGGCGTTCTGTCTTTGACAATTCTGCTTTGATATTCTGGGTTATATAACTGTGTGCAAGGGCCCTCGGGAGTGGATGGACTCTCCTTTGAGGTCTTTATACAGAGGTTCAATGGACATCTTTCAGGAGTACTTTAGTACTGTTTTCTTGCATGTCAGGGGGTTGCACCCATATGGCCCCACAGTTCTGTCCAATTTTTTGGTTCTATAATTTTGCCTTCTTTCTTCCCTATCCACCATTAAGTCCTCCAAGCCTACAACTCTGTAAAGAGATCAAAAGTATTTTGCAGGCTGGATTTCTCTTTTTCTTTCTTCTGGAGGAAAGCTTGCAGTGATCCCCTCTGCTTCCTTTGCATTCGTCTGTTTCCCAGAAGCACCACTGAGGCACTAACTAACTGAATATTGGACTAGATTGGCCCTTGACCTGATCCAGCAATGAATTTTCTGATATTTTTAGAAAACCCAGTAGAAGTTAAGTTTCTATCAGTTTAAATGTGGGTGATATAAGCAGTATATGAAGCATGTATATGTCTTATCCTTCCTACACATAAATAGCATATTAGCTCTTTACCGTTTTCTGAGGCAGATACTAACAATATGCATGTCAGGTGGGACAGGAGGCTTGGGATGTACAGGAAGCAGGAGTAAGTTGCCAGAATGTTTCAAATGTACAATTGTTCTTCCTGGCTTATTTTCCATCAGGTGCTTGGGATCAAGGAATTAGAAACAAAGAGACATGTAAAAGGAAGAATGAGGCAGCTATTAGCAAGAAACTGTGCATCTGGAACTTGTAAGAGAGTGTGTGTTATAAACTTTGCAGCAGTGATAAATGCATTTAGGTTCTAGAAGCAGGATGTGCAAAATTCCTGGACAAACAATTGGGCTTCACTTTAGGAACACACAATATTTGTTGACAATTGAGGTCATTTTTCTAACAAAGGTTTTATACACAGATCTGAATATTATTGTACTATCAGGTGGAAGTAGGAATGGGATATATCAAGTTTTGGAACAGCTGGCAAGGTAGTATACAAGCAGATGAAAGGGTTTTCAATCACCTCACTGGGACTTGGCTGGATTATGGCAGGAATTGTGTTAAGGACTTATATTGTTTTAAGTGAACTTATGTGTATAGAATTGAACAGTTCTATAATGTTGGTATACATTAAAGGATCGTGTTAATGTTACTACACAGGAGAGCAAGTAATGTAAACAACAAGCATTGAGGCCAATACGTATTGGTCCTGTCGCACATTGGGATACTCACTATGGAGTGCTGATGTATAACAGAACACTCTTTTCAGTGTCCCATTCCACATCATTGCATTTTGCTAAGTTTTTAAGTAAGGACTTTATCACACTAGCATTTTAAACAGTAGGCAAAGTGTGTGTGACCACTTTCAAATCTGTGTCTGCTTCCTGCAGAACTCAGGTTTTTTGTTTAATGAGGCTGAAGACCTCTCGGAGCGTCTTTAGCCCCTTCCCTAAACTGCAAATCCAAAAATTCTGCAGGAGGCAGGCACAGGATTGAGAGTTAACGCACACACTTTACTTACTCTTTAAAACACTGTATGCTACATACCTAAGTCATTTTCATCATGATAAAGGCTTCTGACCTTTTTTTTGGATTACAGTTTATAGAATTCTCCAGCCAGCATGACCACTGGCCAGGGCGGATCACATTACACATATAGGCAAACATTCAATGCCTTTTAACATAGGACAAAGACAAACAACATAGCTCCAAGTGGGCCTCGAACTCATGACCTCCTGGTCAGAGTGATTCATTGCAGTTAATTGCAGCTGGTTTGCTCTCCCGTCTGCGCCACAGCCCCATTTACCCTGCCCCAACCCTAAACTTTAGACTTGTGGTCACCCTAAATCTGAAACGACTTGAAATCTCATCAGCCAAAAGCTGGTATGCACTTCTCATTGAAATATTGGGAAGTTTATATTGGTTAAAATTGTTCTTCATTTTAAGCATTGTATAGTTCTTCTATGTTCTTTGCACTACAAATAAGGTATGTGCACTATGTATGGGAATTTGTTCATGTTTTTTTCAAACTATAGTCTGGCCCCCCAACAGTCTGAAAGATTGTGAACTGGCTTTCTGCTTTAAAAAGTTTGAGGAACCCCTGACTTATAGCAATCTTATAAAAGAGAGAGACACCCTGTTACAACAGCCCTATTTACATCTTGGAGATTAATGGTTATATGCAGTCAAGCGGCACATATTTTGGTCTTTTTCTTCTCTTACTGCTTTCCATTTCCCTGAATATTGTGGTCTTATTTGGAAAGCATTGTCATCACATGATATGTCCAAAGTATGACAGTTTTAGTTCAGTCATTTTGGCTTCCTGGCAAAGTTCTCAGATCCATTAATTTTTTCAATGCATGCACTGTAGCAAAGAAGTGAGTAAATTATAATACTATACTGGTGTTCATGTCATAGTTGTGCCTTTTGCCTAACAATGTAGCATTAATGTAATGGTAATATAGTGGTCTGATTGGGGTCACGTAGCAAGTGACTGATAAAAGGAACTTAGAACTCTGAATGCAGTAAGATCTCTAAAACCACAGAATCAATATCTGTGGTTTTACTTAGGGATAAAAGGTGTCTCTGGGAGTTTGCTAGGTCCTCCAAGCGATTCTATGGTATACTTCCCCTGGAAGTTACCATATAGTCACCTTGGAGGATCTAGAAAATTTCCCTCATACACCTCAGGAATTTCCACCAGGATGATTCCAAGGTATACTAGGATTGGACATCAGGTAATGCAATGGCATTTGACTGTATTGTTTCAGGTAAACTCTTGGATACAAAGGTCTTACTGTACTTGGTTTTCTTGCACTAGCCACTAGGCTACATACTCAAGGAAAATATAAAAACAATGCAGAATCTTGTAGTGATTTCTTTTTGCTAAAACAGCCTAACACAGCTTCTCCTCTGGAAAACAGGAAAGACATGACATTCAGTGTGACCACTGAGAAGGAAGGCTTACAATTCTGCTGTTTGTCATACATTATTTTTTTCATTCGTATTATAAATCCCACTGGGATCAGCCTGGGAGAAGTTTGCCTAGAATGGGACCTGGACTCCCTTCCTGTCCTAGCAGCACTCCCGAAGAATGTCCAGGAGAGGCCACTGACCTTTGCTTGGTGCCAGCAAGACATTCCTCTCTGCCCTTTTTCCAGATGGGACTTGTCTCCATGTTTATGCACTTATGGAGTCAGTAGAATTAAGCCTTTTTTATTTTGTCCTTTTTTGAGAACGGGGAGTTTTATTCCCACCAAACAATGTCCTTTTCCAAGAAGCTTAAAATAAGCCCTTTAGGCTGTGGCATCCTGCGGACTGCTAGTATTGTGCAAATATGGACTTGAGCAGAGCATTTATGACACAATGGGAAGGCTATTTACTGTTTATGGGGAGGCAAAGATGGCCAGGAAGTGATGGGAGGGGCTGCAAGAAAGCCTGAGCTCTCCATACACCCATATGGCCATTCATTAAACAGCAATTGCTTTTTTCCAATGGATGTGGTGGTGCGACAACATGTAATTCGATTTAGTATATGGGTCACACTTGTATTTGGGTCACACGACAAGAGAGAACTAAACCAGACAATAGAGTTTAATGGAAGGCTGGGTGTGCCGTCCGCCGGACAATAAAAAACTATAAAACTGAAACGTGCTGTCCTTTATCCGGGCGAACTGCAAATCCCTATAAGCTGTCCTATAGATATTGAACGACTGAGTCTGGATAACTTCAAAAAAGGATGTTTATTCATACAAGGTTGTAAACCTGGCACAGATCTTAAAGTTGCAGAAAATGAAACAAATTTCCATAGGTTTTAGTTGCAGAATTATCCCTGGTTCCAGAAGGCAAAGGTGATTATAAAACCACTATACCCTAATCACGCTGCCTATATTAGAAGGAGAAACTCTTTCCTTCCCTATCTTTACAGCAAAGATTAGTTCTAGAAGCGACAGAATAACCCTGCTCCTATAACTAGATTTCCTATTCCAGATCAATATAATTCAATACTTATCTAATTTGGATAGGCTTAGATTGGCCTGGTTTTGAGGATGATTTGTCCCAGTTAGCCTTGCACAGCTCCAGCACGTTGGAAAACTATAGCCAGAATGAAGCTCCAAAATGGAGACTAGACCCTGGTAAAAAGGGCGGTCCTAAGATGTTGCACTCTTTGACCAATCACTGCAAAGAAAACTGCAGCCAGCTTTTGCAGATTCCAAGCCACTTTTCCTGGGCTTTGCAGCCAGAGGCTGAAACAAGATGCAAAGGAGGGAAAACAAACAAACGACCAATAGGTAAGGCAAACCATCGTCCTGGGGGACGGAACACTCCCCGCTAAATTCCCAGGATGTGGGAATTTACCAATCAAAAACATACAAACACCTTTGTATACACAACAATAAAACAGTATAAAACTTACACACTTTGGACAGGCAACACGAAATTGCTGGTTGGTCTGTCCAGGACAGACATTTTGTCCTTACTATGAGTCTTTACCTGAACTTTTCTAACCTTACCGTCAGGGCAAGGAAAGGTCTTTAGTATAATGCCCATAGGCCAGGCATAGCGGGGCAAGTCTTTGTCCTTTAGCAACACAAGGTTTCCCACCTTGAAATTGTCCTCTGGGGTTTGCCAGAGTCTTCTGGTTGGAAGCTGGCTTAAGTATTCGGCCTTCCACCTCTTCCAGAAGTGGTTGGCTAAGGTCTGCACATGCAAAATTGGTGCCACAGTCCGATCGAATTGACTTAATTGGCCCACTGAGGGCTATGAACCTTTTCAATGCGTTTATGAATGATGAAGTGTCCATTCCCTCTGCAACCTCTATATGGACAGCTCGTACTGACAAACAAGTAAACAAAACCGCACATCTTTTGTTATTTACAACACCACCCCTGGTTTTCCTAGTGACAACCTCCCAAGGACCAAACACATCGATTCCCACATGGGAAAAGGGTGGGTCTGTCAAAGTCCTATCCTGAGGTAGTTCTGCCATCAACTGACTTTGACAGTTTCGCCTAAGGCGCCTGCATTTAACACATTTGAAAATACAACTGTTGACCAAACTTTTAGCATTTACCACCCACAGACCTTCATTTCTAGGGGCTGCCTCAGTTAGAGTTCTACCCTGATGATGGATTTTCTCATGGTAGTGACGAACCAACAACAAATCAATATGGCTATTGGGGGGTACAATGATGGGGTTCTTTGTACACACTTTGAGTTTAGCCTTAGCTAACCTCCCTCCCACTCTTAAAATGCCCTCCTTGTCTAGAAATGGGTTTAACTCACGCAAGAAACTCCGGCTGGGGGTGTCAAGCCCTTGTTCTAACCTGGCTATTTCTAGACTAAACTCATGCCTCTGAACTGACCTGAATATGACGCTCTTAGCCTTTATCATATCCTGGACCTGTAAAGGCTCACTATCTTTGCAAGCCAAACGATGTATAAGCCTAGCTACTGCTCTAAGAAGACTGTGCCACTCCGAAAAACGTTCAAAACGGTGTGGTTCCAGGCAAGATCTTTGGCCCATCTTGATTTCTGTGGTCATCTTGCAAACTTTCACCTCTGCACTTCGTGAGACTTGAGCATTCATAATGTCCGAAAACCTTTGCTCATCTTTCGAGAGCGCTGTGGCTTCGTCTCTCTCAGAGACTTTGAAGATGGAGGAATACTCTGGAGTTATCCCCTGACAATAGACCGAGATATGACTCAAACAGCTATGCATTAGTGTGGGGCGACTACCTTGAAGCACATGCGCTTGACGAGTGCCCACCGACGATGGAGGGTGCATCCTATTTATGCACACTGGGCCTGTAACTGTCCAGCCTAGTGGTAGCAGCTGAGCAATGGGCGCCCCTGGAGGTCCCTTAACTTGGTCGTTCACATAGAACAAGTTCGGACAGTCCGCACCAAGCAGAAGGGCAATGTCCACATCTGGACGGAAAGCAGGTAAGGCGTTCTTCAGCCTTCGCAAGTGTGGATGAGCCTCCACAACTTCTCTAGTTACAATTTGTTTTTTGTTCCGAGGGATGGAGGAACACTCAATCAGGTCTGGCAACTTGAACTGTCTCTTCTGGTCGCAAGAGGAAACAACAAAGCCGGATGCTATGCGACCCTGCAACTTCTTCTTCCCTACACAGGTGGACATGGTGTAGTCGACCGTCTGGGTTTTTATGTCAAACAGTTGGAAAAACTCTGGAGTCGCCAGGGAGGCGTCGCTTTGTGAATCCAAAGCCACGTAAAGTCTCTTTTTAAGCCAAGGGCTCTTGGCTGGATATACATCCGCTAGGCAGATAGGATGACAAACTCTGTACTGGTGCACGTCAGAGCATAGTTCAGTACAGGCGACCGATGGAGCATCCTCCTGCATCCGTGACGCGGCCTGCATGTTGGTGGCATCAGTAGATGACCCTTCTTTGGAAGACGTGTCCCCTTTGGCGCGGGAGACAGCGTCAGAGTTGTGCATCGCGGTGCAATGCTTAAGGCTGTTACACCTTGCGCATTTGACGTCCTCTTTGCAGTTGGATGCAAAGTGAAGAGTTGCTCCACAGCACCTAAAACATATGCCCAGCTTCTGTACAATCTGTTGTCTTTCTTTATAAGGCTTCTTGCCAAATTCCCGGCAGTTGGCCAAACTGTGAGGCTTTTGGTGAATGGGGCAGAGCACCTCCTTCACCTCTGACTTGGATTCGTTGGCCCTGTGCTGAGTTTCAACAGCCTTAACACTAACCGGTCTTTTGGCCTCTCTGGATGGTTTTTTCTCCACTTTAGGTGCCTTCTCTGGCTGGGTCCCTTGGTATAAGGTGGGGAGGCCCGTCTGCGGATCATTCCTTTCTCTGGCCGCCCTGGTGATGAACTGGACCAAATGAGAAAATGGAGGGTATGCCTGGGAGTGGGCCTCCTTGTAGTTGAAGACCTCCTGTCCCCAGCGTTCTTGCAAAGTGAAGGGCAGCTTGGTCAAGATCTGCCTCTGGGACAGGTGCTGATCGAGGCACTTCAAACCGGGCAGTTCTGGATTCTCCTTGGCCGACTCTAATTCCGCAAGGAGATCGCTGAGGTCCCACAAGAGTTTGAAGTCTTTGAGTTTTAAAGCTGGGAACCTTTGGAGCTTGTCCATAAGAGATGCTTCAATCTCTGTGCTGGCCCCATACCTCTGCTGCAACCTGGCCCAGGCCTTTTCCAGGGCTTTGTCGGGATCGGCTACGTGGGCTGCGTAGATCTTCTTAACTTGTGAGGATGAGGCTGGGCCCAACCATGCAGCCAGAAGAGTCAGTTCTTCCTCAGGCAATAACTTTAAGTCTCTGATTGCTCTCTGGAAGGTGGCCTTCCAGAGAAGAAATTCCTCAGGCTTGTCCGAAAACTTTTCGACACCCTTGTCCTTAAGATCTCTTCTGGGGCTTCTGATGATGGAGACAAGCTGGGACTCTGGCGTCGAAGGGAACAATTGAGGAGTTTGCTGTTGTGGAGTGGACTCCCACCGTGCACCTTGCGTCAACCTTTGGCCTCTTGGAGGGATGACATCGACCACTGACGAATCGATGGTTCCCTGTGCAGCTGTCTGTAGGGGCCAACTAGCGCTCGGCCTTGAGGCCCTGATTGACTGACCTAGGGTTTTAGCAGGAGGCACAGGTAGCTCGAGCAAGGGTGAGCTCCCCGCTATGACGCTCTGCTCTGCAGGAAACTCAAAAGTGACTTTGGGGCCCTGCTCTGGGTAAGGAGAGAAGTCTCCCTGTTCCTCATCCGAAAACTGGCTGTACATGCTGCCAAGGTGCGCAAACACTTTGGCAGAAGGGTCCTGTATTGGTAACTGGCTTACATTTTCTTCTGTGAGTGGCTCAATTAGGGCCTTGGCCAAAGTCTCAGCCCTTACCCTTTTGGCTGCGGCATCCATCTTTATTCTAAGCATCTCTATACGAGCCTGTTCTATTTGCATTTCGCTTTGTCTACGGGCCTGTTCTATTTGCATTTCGCTTTGTCTACGGGCCTGTTCTATTTGCAGTCGTTGCTCTTCTTCTTTAAAGGGAAGGGTGAGATCAGCTGCCTTAGCATCAGCCTCCGCCCCCGCTACCTTGCTCTTTAGCTCCAGACGTGCAGCCTCCTTAATGTGCAAGGCAGCTAGGGAAGAGATGGCACTCCCAGCAGCAGAAGACTTGCTAGAGTGGCTGTGTTTAGACGATGCACGCTCCCTTAGTTTAGATACCTGGCTAGAGCGGTTGGACTTAAGACTAAGTGCCACAGCAGGTGATTTCAAAAGATTGGTCTCATGGCTGCATAAGGAAGCTAGGATTGCCCTCACCCTATTTTCTTTCTCATTAGTGTCAGCTAAAACACTCCCTATTTCTAACTCTGAATCCTTGGCGTTAATGCGCTCGAGGACCTGGACTATCTTAGACACTAAACCCCTCCAAAGACCGAAGGCTTCTTCGAGGTCTGTCTGTAATATGGCTGGCACCCTTGTGATACCCAAGCTCTCTATTCTGTCCATTAATGTTACAATTCGCTCCCATGCCGAACCTAACCTCACATGGAGGAGCTCCTTTTCATCTATTAGATGGGCTAGCATCTTGGCTGAAGGGTGCTTTATCCTTTGGGGCCTTTCATTCCTACTTTCAGCCTCAGAAGGAGGTATACCATCTGTATCATCTTGAAATTGCATAGACATTATGTATTCTTAATAGCAAGTAAATTTACAACAAAAGCCAATACAACATACCAGCAAGTAAATTTACAATAAAAGCAAATGCAATATATAATACAATGCACAACACTTAACCATAGCAATATATATCACTAAGTAACTATACTTTACAAAGATTGTGACCTTTGGCGCCAGATTTTAGTGGGCAAGCTGCAAAATGCCAACTGACAGCAACTTGCCACTTGATACCTCCCTTGCCCGAGTGACGTAAACTGCCAAAATGGCGACTTCGCCAAATTTTCAAGCACCTCGTGCTCTGCGGCTCGAGGCCTGCCGCCGAAGGAGCACCGAGGCTGGCTTTGGAAAGGAGGAGAGAAAAGACGCCTCCTCCCCGCTGTGAAGGGAGGTCACCACCGCAGGTCGATGAAACAGGTCACCACCGCAGGACGATGAAGCAGGTCACCACCGCAGGACGATGAGGCAGGTCACCACCGCAGGACGATGAGGCAGGTCACCACCGCAGGACGATGAGGCAGGTCACCACCGCCAGGCGATGAGGCAGGTCACCACCGCAGGACGATGAGGCAGGTCACCACCGCAGGACGATGAGGCAGGTCACCACCGCAGGACGATGAGGCAGGTCACCGCCGCAGGTCAATGAGGCAGGTCACCACCGCAGGACGATGAGGCAGGTCACCACCGCCGGACCATGAGGCAGGTCAAAGCCGGCCGAGTGCTCCGGCCGAACTCCTGATGAAGAGGCTGTCAAAGCCGGTTGAGTGCTCCGGCCGAACTCGCAGCAGCGTTGCCAGGCCTGTCCAGGTTCTAGCCTGGTTCTGGTGGGCTCCACGCCTCAGAGCCAGCCAAAGAACTGTCGCTGGTGCTCCGCGGCTCGAGGTCTACCGCCGAGGGAGCCCTGGACGTTGCTGGGAACTGCACAGCCTGTGCAAACCCAGAAAGCCACTGGGCTACGTGCGCACACGCGAGCCAAATAGCAAGGAAATAGAGCCCCACTATTTGATTCCTTCAGGTCTGAGAGCGGGCTCCACTGCCTCAGACGCTGGTAGAGTCTTTAGGTATGCAGACTGAGCTCAGGCGGAAAAGCCGCAGCCTATACTAAAACTTCCTAAACTATAAAAAACTATAAAGCCGTGCAAGCTAGCTGAAGCGGAAAAACCGCTGATCGACCTCAAAACTGTGCCGTCCGCCGGACAATAAAAAACTATAAAACTGAAACGTGCTGTCCTTTATCCGGGCGAACTGCAAATCCCTATAAGCTGTCCTATAGATATTGAACGACTGAGTCTGGATAACTTCAAAAAAGGATGTTTATTCATACAAGGTTGTAAACCTGGCACAGATCTTAAAGTTGCAGAAAATGAAACAAATTTCCATAGGTTTTAGTTGCAGAATTATCCCTGGTTCCAGAAGGCAAAGGTGATTATAAAACCACTATACCCTAATCACGCTGCCTATATTAGAAGGAGAAACTCTTTCCTTCCCTATCTTTACAGCAAAGATTAGTTCTAGAAGCGACAGAATAACCCTGCTCCTATAACTAGATTTCCTATTCCAGATCAATATAATTCAATACTTATCTAATTTGGATAGGCTTAGATTGGCCTGGTTTTGAGGATGATTTGTCCCAGTTAGCCTTGCACAGCTCCAGCACGTTGGAAAACTATAGCCAGAATGAAGCTCCAAAATGGAGACTAGACCCTGGTAAAAAGGGCGGTCCTAAGATGTTGCACTCTTTGACCAATCACTGCAAAGAAAACTGCAGCCAGCTTTTGCAGATTCCAAGCCACTTTTCCTGGGCTTTGCAGCCAGAGGCTGAAACAAGATGCAAAGGAGGGAAAACAAACAAACGACCAATAGGTAAGGCAAACCATCGTCCTGGGGGACGGAACACTGGGGGAATTTCTCTTTTTTCCTTCCCAATAAGTTTAGAGAATTGTAATTGCAGTAGTGAGTGGAGCAAAGGGGGAAAGTTAGGGCTAAAAGTACCACATAGTTTATCTTAGAGTAGGCATCTGCAAACTGTGGCCCTCCAGCTGTTTGGCCTCCAACTCCCAGAAACTCTAGTGAGATCAGGAATTCTGGGGTTGGAGGCCCAAACAGCTGGTGGGCCACAGTTTGGGGATGCCTGGCTCAGAGCACCTTCTTATTTGCTGCAAATTGCTCCTTTCAACCATATAGAATGAGGAAGGGATTGCATACATTCCAGAAACACCTCTCCCCCTCCCAATAATGGTGTACTGGGAAAGGACACATGCTCATCTGGGGAAACCTAGAGGTCCAGATGAAGACCTGAACTAAGCAGGGTTTAGCTTTAGGACTCAAAATTCCCTACCCCTTAGTGGAAAGACATTTGAGAATACTTGGACGCAGAGGTCTGAGATGGAAGCACAATTTTAGTGCTCCTTGATCCGTCTCTCCACATATCAGCCCACATGGATGCAACATTCAGGAGTGCTTATTATCAGGTTTGGCTATTATCAGGTTTGGCAGCTGCGTACTTTCCTAAATTTGGAGGACCTAAGGATGGCAATGCATGCAGTGGTGACCTCAAGGTTGGATTTCTGCAATACAGGTAGATATGATGGTCAGGAGTACTTACTATCAGCTTCAGCTGATACACCAGCTGCCCCCCTTCCTAGATTTGGAGGACCTTAAGATGGTAGTGTATGCACTGGTAACCTCAAGGTTGGGATTCTGTGCTTTACATTGGGCTACCTTTGTACCAATTTCAGAAACTCTAGTTGGTTAAAAATATGGCAGCCAGATTGGTTACAGCAGGGGTCCTCAAACTTTCAAAGCAGAGGGCCGGTCCACAATCCTTCAGACTGTGGTGGGGCCGAATTATCATTTGAAAAAAAATACAAACAAATTCCTATGCACACTGCACGTGTCTTATTTGTAGTGCAAAACAACAACAACGATGAAAGAACAATACAAAATTTAAAAATGAAAACAATCTTAACCAACATAAACCTATCAGGATTTCAATGGAAAGTGTGGGCCTGCTACTGGCCAATGAGATAGTCAAGTTAATTAGGATTGTTGTTGTTGTTGTGTGCCTAAATCCAAAATTATTTATTTATTTATTTATTTACTACATGTATTTACTACATTTATATCTCACCCTTCTCACCCCGAAGGGGACTCAAAGCAGCTGTATGTACATACAATACATTATATTATTAGCATAGCACAATATTAGCATTATACATTACTATATTGAACTATACCACTATACTGTAATACTATATGTAATACATAACCTATAATTAATATTATTATATGGTATTATTATTAGTATTATATTATATAACATTATAATATTTTTATCAATATTATATGTATATACAATATATTATCTTATTAAAACTGATATAAAAACATATTATAAAACTGAGGTTGGGGGCCAGGTAAATGACCTTGAAGGGCCGCATCCGCCCCCCGGGCCTTAGTTTGGGGACCCCTGGGTTACAGGAACATCTAAGAGAGAGCATAATAAGCCATCCTAAAGTCACTCCTCTGGCTGCCAATTAGTTTCCAGGAAAAGTATAAGGTGTTGGTTTTTGTTACGGTATGTAAGAAATCAGTAAATGTGTGTGCGTTAACTGCAAAATAAGGTGCATGAAGCTGACTGGCTGAGCCAGAGCTGCTAAGCCTGGGAGTTTTCTGATACTGTTGCAATGTTGTTAAGGCTTGAGCTGTGCAGGTGCAGAGACGGTTGGAAGAAAGAAGCAGAGAGAGACCCACAGGAGTTTAAAAGTGTGCTTTTGCTTCATGAGCTGCTGGGTAGGAATTTACCCACATGGACAAAGGAAAGACTATTTTAAATCTCTCATAAAAGGACATTATGTGAGTTGGTGCAACTGAGTTTAAAAAGAATAAACCATATGTTCTTTACTGTTCACCAGCGTGGCACATACCTTCTTCTGGCAAAGCAGTGCATGGACTACACATTTTGATTTTTTTTTTTACATTACGCAACAGTTTTGACTTTTAAAGCCCTACATAGTTTGGATCCAAGTTATATTCAGGATTGCCTTCTTCTGTACAATCCGCCCTGAAGACTGGGGTCCTCTGGGGGACGTCTGCTCCAGCCTGCCAGAACCCGACTGGCAACTCACTCAGAGGACCTTTTCATCAGCCGCCCCAAGACTGTGGACCAACCTGCCAGTAGAGCTCTTGCAACTAAATCAGCTGTTGGAATTTAAGACACAAGTGAAGACCCATCTCTTCCAGCAGGCCTACCCAGACAGTTTTAATGATGAATTTAAAATTCTCCCTTTATGTCTAACTTTTGTTTTGTGTATTTTAATAAGTGTTTTATGGAAATATGTTTTAATATGTATATTTTATGGAGTGTTTTTAAATGATTATGTGTTTTAGCAGTATTGTAACCCACCTCAAGCCATGAGGAGAGGTGGGTAAATAATAATAATAATAATAATAATAATTATTATTATTATTATTATTATTATTATTATTATTATTATTATTATTATTATTGAGCTCAAGCCTCATTTGATGAGGTCCTAAAAGAGCATCTAAGCATTCTCCTAAATTGGGAAGGAGGGCAGATTCTAACTAGCCACTTCATCACATAACTTAAATTTCACTGACTTCTAAACTTAAAATCTGGTATTCCACAGGGTTCACCACATTCGTTTTGGTTAAAGTGTAGTTTTTGAGTTTTTTAAACTTTGAGGGGAGCATTTTTTTCCAATGTATCAGGAAGAGGTGAGGAAATGGATTTTTCTCAAAACTCTGGATGTTTTGCCAAATTTCTAATGAAGTAGCCCTCATTGCTCTCAGGTTAGAATCACCCAATTTGTGGGAGGAGAAATTGGGGAAGGAATCAAAATAAACTTTTTGGGGCAATTTCCTTTTACTCCCCAAGTAGGAAGGTTTGGTTGTAAGCTACCTCATAACACTTCTACTTTGCAAAAAAATAAATAAAAATAAAATAGCATTTTGTGTTCCTTTATTCCTTCCTTCCATGGTTTGTGTCCTGTGTTGGGAGGGCCAGTGCTGTTGCCTTTCCAAATGGTTTCCCTCCCACCCCTTTTCTCTCTCTCCCTCCCTGCTGTTGGGAATTGTGGGAGTTGAAGTACCAAAAGCATGGAGAGGGATGGTGGGCGGGGCCAAATGTCTGCAGTGTGGAAACCTCTTCATTGAGAAATACACAAGACAACTGAGTGCACTAAACAGTGTGATTGTAAGGAAGGGAAAACTCAATTTTATTACAAAATGGGGTTAGACTGAACTATCTTCTTCTGAACACTTCTGAACACTTCCCAGCATAATCTGATGAAGTCTTAAGGTATGGGCGCTTCCCAGAAAACAAAGGCACACATGTATTGTATCCCTCTGGCAATTTGTGGCTTGGTTCCTAGTGCTAATTTTCTTCTAAGAAATACACATAATATATATAATACTTGGTTGTTCTGTAATCCACCATGAATAATTTTTATTGCAAATATACTATCATAACAAATGAAATTGGGTGGGAAGAGGGGTTTGGGATAGAAGGGGGAGGTTAGGGTTGTATGTGGAAAAGGAAAGGGGGGGAGGAAATGAGGGGGAAAGGAAGTGAAAGTGAATGGGAACAAAAGGGTAAGGGAAGCAAGGGGAGGGAAATCAATACTTCCATTCTTCTTTGCAGTGTATTACGTTTCATATAGTCCTCTTTTATTTTTCTTTGCCTACCTATCTTCACTCCAGTTCTTCATTTTTTTCTGTTGAACCTTCCCTTCTTGTGTCTTTTATTCTTCTTGCTACCAAACCTTTTTTCTTTTCTTTAGGTTTTCATATATTCTTTAAAGGGTCTCCAGTCTTAACGTAACCTCCTGTACTTTTGTTCAATAAAAATGTTAATCTATCTATATCCATGATGTCCATTATTTTGCCTAGCAAGTCGTCTTCAGTTGGAACTTCTTCCTTTTTCCATGATTTGGTGTAGACCATTCTTGCTGCAATGGTTAAATAAACAAACAAGAAATCTTTATTTCTGTCCAGTTTCTCTTCCCCATCCATCATGCTGAATAAAAAATATGCAGGTCTCAGCTGTACATTGATTTTTAGAATCCCTTGAGATATTGCGTGAACCATTTTCCAGCAACTGATCGCCGTTTTACACCTCCACCACATGTGATAGAACGTTCCTTCTTGATCGCCACACTTCCAACATTTATTTTGTGAATTTTTATACATTATTCCTATTTTTTGTGGCGTCATGTACCAGCGATACATCATTTTGTACCAATTTTCTTTTAAATCTATTGCATATATATATTTAATTTTGTATTCCACATGAGTTCCCATTCTTTTAATTTAATTGGTTTCCCTATATTAGTTGCCCATTTTGTCATACAATTTTTTCCCAATTCTGTTTCAGTGGACCATTTCAGAAGTTTATTATATATTCTTGTTATCGTCTTCTTTTCTGTATTCATCACTTTTTTCCAAAAGGAATCTTTGTCGTTGAAACCAATCTTCTTATCTATGTTATATTGTTCTTTTAACTGGAGGTATTGGAACCAGGAAAAATCTTAAATCTTTGAGCTATCTTGTCCTGTAATTTAAGCTGATGAGTATTATTCTTTTTTATCAACATCTCTTTATATGTTGACCATTGTGACCATCCAAGCAACCTTCTTTGCTTTGCCTCTAAGGGAGAAATCCATAGGGGAGTTTTTGAGTAGAATTTTTCTTTATATCTTTCCCATGTTCTCAAAAGAGCAGATCTTATAAAATGATTGCTGAATTTTTTTCCACATTTTCTTCCGTACCATAAATATGAATGCCAACCAACTCTGAGATCGTGTCCTTCCAGTGTTAAAAGTTTTTCCTTCTTTAATGTTATCCATTCTTTAATTGATGTCAATCCACATGCTTCATAATAAAGCTTAAGGTCAGGGAGGCCAAAGCCTCCTCTTTGTTTCGCATTGGTCATATTTACAAATTTAATTCTGGTTTTTTGGCTTGCCACGCAAATTTTAATAGATCCTTGTTCCTTTCTTTAAAATTTTTGATGTTTCTGTTTGGAAACATCTTAAATAAATTCTTGCATCCTCAACATCCGAGATATAACATGGAGGTGAGGGTGCTATAGCTATAAAGTCACTTCTTGGATGGCTGAAATGTCTTTTCTAATGTGCTCCTTCAGATAAATCCTACATTTTTATTTTTTTTAATTTTTGCTTTTCATTCATTTTGGTATAAGGAAATCTCAGGTTCACCAGAGTATATTATTTAAGTTTTTGTTTCCACACACAGACCACAAGAAATCTGGGGGCAGGAGATTTTTGCTTGTCTAGTGGAATTACTTGGTGATTTACGGGTGAATAGTTGCTAATTATTCTAGACATAGTCTCCTTTGAAATGCACAACAACACATTGAAACAGTTTCCACTTATAGCAACTATGGAGTCATCGTCTTGGTTTAAGCATGTTCACATATGGTGAGTCTGCTTTATGCAGCAGAATGCCTTTAGTCCCAGCATTTCCCAGATAAAAACTGAGAACACATATGACCCAACAATGTGAGCAAGCAATATTATCAAGAAACATGATCAAGTAACAAAAACTGGAACATATGCTTGAGAAGGCAAATATTATTAATGAAAGACAAACTAGGAGATACTGCAGAAGTTTGCTTTTGCTTGAGTCTACACGGAAAAGCAAGATTCTACCCCCCATTCAGTTGAATACAACTACATTTCCACTTTGAACTCAGTTAACAACAATTGATGTAAGGGAAGGACAAATGGTAAACATGGGAAAAGGACAGAGAAACATCTGAAAAGGTGGAAGTATAGAGTATGAATTGGACTTTCCCTGCCAACTGTAACAATTAGAGGGAATGTGTGCATGACTAAAAACTGGAGAAAATATTGTCTTTTATTTGGTCATCTAAGAACATAACTTTCTTTTTCACTTTGAGACAAGATGTGACAACTATCTTGTACTATTGACCTTGTACTCTATGATACCATTTTCACTCTCCAACTGTATTAGGAATTTGATACTATCAATTTAGCACTCTTTATTATTGTTCTGTGTAAGGGAGTAGAAAGCATCACTATGTGGTGAGAGTTTGCTCAAACTCCGTAACCATACATGGAATTGCTAAAACGGCTAGAGCATATTTAGACCTAAAGGTTGGCTGGCAGGCCAAGTGAGGCAGCAGGGTGGGGAGGGGTCTCTGTCTTTCTCTCTCACTTTCTCCTCTGACAAAGTTGATAATATAATATAAAGAAAGTAGGTGGCCAAATTCTGCTGGAGTTCACTATAAACTCACTGGGAAATATATTATTACAGGCTCCCCATTTCAATTTCTTTGACTGATGAGATGTTCCAGGAAGGCCAAACTTAGGTTTCTTTTTTGTGACTGATAAGAGTTTTTATAATCACTATTTAAAAATATGTAGGTAGATAGATATGGAAACAATAACGGCCCTTCCCTCCACTTTACCAAGCAGCATATTTCTTACTCCAGCTCAGATCTCCAGGGAGAGGTTGCCTTATAAAATGCCTTGGTTCTAGAATCTGAATCTGAAGCTACGAATGGGTAAGGATGAGGGGCTGTAGATTATAAAGAAGAGTAATGTCAAGCGGGAGCAGCTCTTACCATGCTAGACCTGGCTTAACAAAGCCTTCTCCATTCCTCCTTGATCATTTCCCTTCCCTCTTCCACCTGACAAAGGCCTGCCGAGGACATGAAGAGGGGAGGACTTATTGGGTCTCACCACCTAGACCAGGTGAAGATCTCATGTAGGCCTTCAAGGGTCATTGGACTGCAGTTCTTAGCAGTCCTTAATGTTGGTCATGCTCACTAGGGTTGAAAGGAATTGCAGTCCAATTATATCAAGAGACCTGCATGATTCCCTTCAATGGCATAGAAGATTGAGATACGTAATTCAGTTGGAACAAGGTTTACTCTAGATTGCAGTGGTGATTATTTCCCACCCCCATCAAGTGCTTTTTCAGTGTTTCCCACTCAAGCATTTTCATTGCACAGCTTTCAAAAGGAGTAATCCAGCAGAGGCAGTAGATGAATTAATGCAATAGTGTAATTATGCAAAGCATGACACATCTAATCTTTTTTTCATGCCAGGACCGACTTGAGAAACTGCAAGTCGCTTCTGGTGTGAGAGAATTGGCCGTCTGCAAGGACGTTGCCCAGGAGACTCCCAGATGTTGATGTTTTACCATCCTTGTGGGAGGCTTCTCTCATGTCCCTCCGTGGACAGCTGGAGCTGACAGAGGGAGCTCACCTGCTGACCCTAGATTCGAACCGCCGATCTGTCAGTCAGCAGTCCTGCCAGCCAAAGAGTTCACCCCACTGCACCACCGAGGGCTCCTTGTAATACAGTGTATATATAGTATATGTGTGTAACTGACACACACATTGTATAAGAAAGCAATATTTCTAATGTATTTGTATGTTAGTGTTTATTAACATTATGTGTGTCATTTACAGACATTTAGCACTTGCATTTACATTGTTTATTAACATTATGTGTGTCATTTACAGACATTTAGCACTTGCATTTACATTTCACTTCTGACATGACTGCTACCTCTCTCCTACTAATGCTCCATCCTTTGGTGAACCTTCATAGCTCTGTGAAGCATAAACTGTGTTTTTAAACTATCTTCTCCATCATTTCTTATACCACTAGCAACTGGAACAATCCACCAGATGGAGTGCCTATTTTATATATATTTTTGGCTTCCTTCATATATTCTCAGGTGGTTAAAAGAAACACACACACACACACACACACACACACACACACACACACACACACACACACACAGAGAGAGAGAGAGAGAGAGAGAGAGAGAGAGAGAGAGAGAGAGAGATGCTTTTTAATAGTCAGTTATTAGCAATATTAGTGGTTATTCTGTTATTAGCATTATAAAGTACGGTAACTAAATTCATTCAATGTATCAAACAAGAAACTCACTAGGCACTGCATATTATTTTCCTCAAAAGAATGATTTTCAGGGTTTATATTAAATCTTTGCTTTATAGTTTCACAGCATGAGAATTTACCATTCAACTGAAGCATCTCTCCATAGATTCAAATGTGATCGTGGATGAGGTGGAAATGATCTATTTTCAATGATAGAATCAACAAGGAAACCATGGTGAAAAAAAGCTTAGTTCTAACTGGCCATTTCTACCATCTAATACAGTGGGTGTCTACTTTTCAAAAAGTGCTATTTTTAGTAAGAGTATTCAATGGAGAACTGCTCCAGATTTTCTGCCCATTTCTCAGCTGTTATAAGACTTGAATAAAACAAAAGAAGACAATGGGCTCATCAAGGTTTAATGCCTAGCATTTGTCATAAAATATGGAGAAGTTTTATTTTAGGGTCAACAGGAACTGCTTGGTTGTAAATGGTTATTCTTATTCCAAAACTGTTTTTTCCTCTGATTCTTAACAGCCTTAAATAATTCTGATCACATGCTCTTAATTCAAACATACACCTGACAGCAAGCATTTAAATACCTGATAATAGCTAGCTCTTTAATGTTCCACTTTTTTCAGTGATTTTGTACAGCACAACTAGTCAACGGAATATATATTTTTCTTTTGTTGTATGGTTTTAGTCAGTGGCAGCTCTCAAGTTGATGGAGTTCTAGATCTGCTCCATGTTTCCCTGTTGCATCTCCACTGGCTGCCAGTCTGTTTCTGGGCCCAATTCAAAGTGCTGGTAATGACCTTTAAAGCCATGGTCCAGGTCCAGGCTAATTGGCCAACCGCATCCCTTGTACGAACCTGCCCGGGCCCTGAGATCTTCAGGAGAGGCCCTTCTCTTGGTCCTACCTCCATCTCCAGCTTAGGACTTCTTTCTTGGTGGCTGCTCTTCGATTCTGGAATTCCCTGCCCAGGGAAGCCAGAATGGCCCCCTCCCTGTTATCCTTCCAGCGGCAGGCTAAAACTTTCTTATTCAGATAGGCTTTTAAAAATGAAGGGTTTTAACATCTACTCAGGGGGTGCTATGGCTTTTAACTTTGAAAATGTTTTGATGGATTTAAACAGTGTTTTTTATTGCTGGAGGTGCAGCGGGTTAAACCGCTGAGCTGTTGAACTTGCTGACCAAAAAGTCGGCAGTTCAAATCCGGGGAGCAGCTCTGGGGGTTGGTGCTCATCTCCATTTCTAAGCCGAAGAGCCGGCATTGTCCGTAGACACCTCCAAGGTCATGTAGCCGGCATGACTGCATAACAGCGGGCACTCATTCCACTCCCGGGATTTGAACCTGGGACCTTTCAGTCTGCAAGTTCAGCAGCTCAGCGCTTTAACACACTGTGCCCAAACACAGGGGCCCAAAGCAGGATATAAATAAATATAATAATAATAATAATAATAATAATAATAATAATAATAATAATTCAGTCTGAACTTTAAAAAATTTGTCTAAACCTATTTGGGGGCTAGAGTTCATCACCATGGATAGATCCTTTAAAATTTGGACTAAAATCCAGAGTAGATTCACCATCCCATTGATATGGAAAGACCTATGCTTCAAAACCACAACCATCTTCCAATGAAGTCGGCTGGTTTTCCAGAATTGTCAGTGGATGATGCCATCATTTTGCTTATGGCTACAGAAGCATAGCTGTATGCTTTCCCAATGCCTTGCACTGTTTCCCAGTCACAGAATTTCTGCAAAAGCACGGGCTGGTTGTGGCTATTGCTGAGACTAAAAGAGAATACTAACTTCTGCTAGGACTGAAAAGAAAAGATACATGCAAGCACAAGAGGGGCTCAGACTTGCTCCCCACATCCTATTCTTAGAGGGGCTCAAGCCACACCTGTCTCTCCATTCTGGGGTTCAGGCTGCTACTCACTCTCTTTAGCCCTTTGTATTTTTCCCTCTGCAGTTTAGCAGCTAAAGTTCTCTTCCCTCTGTAATCCCCACTTTGTATGGTTGAACTCTAAAACCCTAGAGGATCTATATTTTGACAAGCATTCCAGTCAGCAGTTCCAGTGGAAGAATAATGTCATCCCCAAACACTACCATATTTGGTGTTAATCCTATGGGTGACTGAACACTAGATCTGTAGGTCATAATAATGGTATAGAGGAGTTGATTGTCTAAATTCTCCTGCTTCTGTTCCACAAAGGACGGGGACACTGCTAGTGTGCCATTCAAATGTACTACTTGCCCATCTAACTGTGGATGGTAATGGGAGCTACAATAACTATTTATTTCAGACAGGTTGCAGATCTTGCGGAAAACCCATCCCTGGTCAGTATAAGGGGCATCATAATGACCAAAAAGAAAGAAAAAACAAACAAGCAAATCTTTCCAAATATAAAATTGATGGGACAGAAGTTGTGTGTCTGCCCACTTGGAAAAACACTCTCTATCATTATAATGTATTTCTTTAATTTCTTAGGTTGCACAGGGCCTCCCATTCGTGTCCTTAGAACACTCTCTAAAGGGAACTTTCTCTACTTGGTTGTAACATCTTAATAGGAGCTTTGGGTATAACAGATGCTATTTTGTGAGTCTTACTGTACTACTATGAGAGCAAATACATCTCCTCAAATTTTCCAAATTTTCTTCTGCCCACTTTAGGTTCACTGAAAGTAAGTTATTCACATGGTCAGTTCATATTTCAGCACACTTTCATCAGATTAAACATTCAAGAATCAAGAGAGAGCACAGGGATCCTGCTCAGATTTAAGAAAATGAAAATCCCTGTGTCCTCAGACAGAATAAAAAGGATGAGTGAATTTAAAAAAAAACACTTTAGTGGTAGAGACGTTTCAGCTCATTGGCATGGGATTCAGAAGAGGTGGGGGGGAAAGACTTCCCCAATACTTTATAGGCTTAAAATAACCTGATTCTTTCTCCTTTCTAGATGACCAACTTCACATCTCCTCAGTCCTCCTTCTCAATAGTTTTTTTCACTATGTAGTCATAGCCACAATACCCCATCTTCTATCTACCAGACATTCAATTTGCTTAAGATGCTTTTATTTTTGATACTGAGTAACCACATTCCATGTATAATAGACAGATTTGATTGTGTATTGCCATTAAGGTAAAGGTAAAGGCAGGGCCAGCCCAAGGAAATTTTCAAATGTAGGCGAACAGAATTTTGCCCCCCCCCCCAACCAATCGGGCATCGAATTGTTGCCAGTTGTGAGGCCACACTGAGTCCTCTTTGGGGTGAGAAAGGCGGAACACAAGTATGGGAAAAAATTAATTAATTAATTAAAATCAGGACAGTAAAAAAGAACACTCAAAAACAGGGGAATTCCAGACATGAAACAATCAGGGCCAGCTAACACCCCCAACAAAGGATCACTCCAGGCAGGAAGCAGCCAGGCTTTGAAGCTGCAAGGCCATTCAAAGCTAATCAAGGTGGCCAACTGCAACATCCACACTTGCCTCATACAGACAAAAGTTCTTTGAGTTCTTTCTCCCAACCTTTATATTCCATAGATATACAAACCCCACTTACCTAGTTTCCAACAGATCTCTTGCCTAGTTTCCAACAGTCCACAATGGTGGCGGCAGCGGGAGGAAGAGTGGAGCTGCCAGAACAAAACGGTGCTGGCGCTGGCGGCTGGGGTGGTGCGGGAATGGCGGGTCTTCCGTCTCCATGGCAATGGCGCGTAGTGGCCTTCCCAGGCGGGACCCATGCTCCCACCTAGGTAGGCTGCTCCACACCATTGCCATAGGCCTGCTATTCCTGCACCACCCCGGCTGCCAGCAACAGCACCATTTTCACTGGAACAAAATGGTGCAGGAATGGCGGGCCTACGCGGCCGGGCCCAGGCCAAAGTCGGGCCCAGACCAGGCCGAAGGCCCGAAGGAGGAGGAGGAGGTGGGGGGGTGCGCACGCACGCACACGCACGCGGGGTGCCTCAACTGCACCCCCGGGATTATGGCGCCACAGGCAAGTGCCTAAATGGCTTCACAGTTGAACTGCCCCTGGGTAAAGGTTTTTCCCTGACATTAAGTCTAGTTGTGTCTGGCTGAGGGTTGGTTCTCATCTCCATTTCTAAGCTGAAGAGTCACCGTAGTCACCTCCACGGTCATGTGGCCGGCATGACTTCATGGAGCACAGTTACTTTCCCGCCAGAGTGGTGCCTATTAATCTACTCATATTTGCCTGTTTTCGAACTGCTAGGTTGGCAGAAGCTTGGGTTAACAGCGGGAACTCATCCTGCTCCTTGGATTCAAACCACCGACCTTTTGATCAACAAGCACAGCAACTCAGCGGTTTAATCCGCTGTGCCACCAAGGGCTCCCACTGTATTGTCATTACTGAAGTTAAATGAAATCCACTCAGAGTGAATTGAATTGTTGATGACTTTCAGTTCCCATTGACCCATTTGCACCAAAAAATTCTGAATAGTGGATGTTTTTAAAAGTTAACAAAAGTTTGGGTATGGAAATTCTCCACTTTTTGCTCAGTTCTACAAATACTCTGTATTACAAAATGTAACATTTATCTTTCTTCCATAGTCTAATTGTAAGCATCAGAGAGACCTATGAAACTTATGAGGAATTGGTACATCTCAATTTGTTTTTAGAAAGAACTGAACTCAATCTTGCAACCATATGGAAAGATGCATTCTCTGTAGTGCACATCCATTCCTAAATCTGGTGCTGGAAAAGGAGATTGCTTCAGACTCTCAAGAAAGCAGACAATGTGTCCTGAATGCAAAGCATTTGTTTGTGACGAAGCACTGCTTCTACATTTTACTTTCCCCGAAAATGCAAAACTCTGAGGTCCAAACATAGTTGTTGTCTCAGTCATACATAAACAGCATTTTGAAGTGTCAGCACCAAAGAGGCACTCAGATAATGCCAGCTAAGACAAACCACAGTCAAACCCTCTCCCTCAACTATTGGACTTGTTGTTACTGTTGGTTTATGTATGATTATACAGGAAGAAAGATAATCCTGTTCAGGGAAAGAGGGACAATGTGGATGTCTGCATTATTTATTCCAGAGCTTGGAAACATGCAGCATACAGCAAACTTCATTAGACACTGACTACAACACGCATGAAGTTGTGCAAGAAGCATCTGCTGAACTGACTTTACACAGATCCGGCCACCCAGAAGAAGGGATGCCCCCCGTTCAATTAACTGTAATAGTTGTACAAAAAAAAATGCTGCAGTAAACCTTTTCCTGTCACCGTTATAGGAAACCTTAACTACTAGGCACACAGCTATTAAAGGCACAGAAACAACTCAGAGAATAAAATTTAACAGCTCTACTTACAACCAGTGATATATCCACATGACCCAGTTATAATTTTTGATACCATTTGGACAGCCATGGCTATATCTATTAGACTCAGAGAATTTGTAGTTTGGAGAGGAAGCTGGAATTATCCAGTTTGCTCCCCTCATTGATAGTGTTAGAGCTCTCTGGCAGAGACTTCTAAGTACCTCACGAAACAGCAAATCTCACTGGGTGGAGCCATGACAATTAATGTGGTACCAAAGTGCCATAATAGTGTAGTATGGATACTCCCCTGGTGCTATAGAAAATGTATTTATTTATTATTTATTTACCATATTGGTATCCTGTCCTTCTCAACCCTGAGGGGGACTCAGAGCGGCTTCACGTATCAGCAACAATTCGATCCCTTAACAACATAGAATTGGTAAAACACATTAAAACAAGAATTAAAATAAATGAAAACAGTTACAGCAATTATTAAAATCACATCATCCAAAGTCATAGTCCAGAACTATTCCAAATTATCATTGCAATAATTCATTGTTCATTTATTGCAGTGCAGTTATTCTCCAAAAGCTTGGTCCCACAGCCATGTTTTAACTTTCTTCCTGAAGTCTAAAAGGGAAGGGGCTGATCAAATGTTGCTGGGGAGGGTGTTCCATAGCCGAGGGGCCACCACTGAGAAGGGCCTGTCTCTCGTGCCCACCAGCCACGCCAAGGTGGTTCATAGAGGGAGATATGTTTGGATAGGTAAGCTAGGCCAAAACCATTTAGGGCTTTATGGGCTAAAGCCAACACTTTGAATTGTGCTCGGTAGCAGACTGGCAGCCAGTAGAGCTGACGTAACAGGGGGGCTGTATAAGCTCCATGTACGCTGCCCTGGCTGCAGCCCATTAGACCATTTGGAACTTCCGAACAGTCTTCAAAGGCAACCCCACATAGAGTGCTTTGCTGTAGTCTATTTGGGATGTAGGAGCCCCGGTGGCAAAGTGTGTTAAAGCACTGAGCTGGAGACCGAAAGGTCCCAGGTTCAATCCCAGGGAGCGGCGTGAGTAGCCGCTGTTAGCTCCAGCTCCTGCCAACCTAGCAGTTCGAAAACATGCCAATGTGAGTTGATCAATAGGTACCGCTCCGGCGGGAAGGTAACGTCGCTCTATGCAGTCATGCCGGCCACATGACCTTGGAGGTGTCTACGGACAATGCTGGCTCTTCGGCTTATTAATTATTATTATTATTATTATTAAACTTTATTTGTACCCCGCTAGCATCTCCCGAAGGACTCGATGCGGCTTACAAAGGCCAAGGCCTCAACACACAATATAACAATACAAAACAAAAGGCAAATTAAAAACAATTAAAACAGTATAAACAACAAGCAATAAACAATACGCTAAAACACAATAAAACTGGGCTGGGCCAGAGTAATGGGTACAAGATTAAAAGTGCTGATGTGACAGGTGATATATAAGGCTTATAGGGCAAGTGCAGAGTGCGATATACGATCTTAGTTCTAATAAAGTGCTTATGGGACTTGGTATTGGAGATTTCCTATTAATCTGGGAAGGCACATTGGAACAGCCAGGTCTTCAAGTTCTTTCTGAAGACTGCCAATGTAGGGGCCTGTCTGAGATCCTTGGGGAGGGTGTTCCAGAGTCGGGGGGCCACCACGGAGAAGGCCTTGTCTCGTGTCCCCACCAGCCGCGCTTGCGACGCAGGCGGGATCACGAGCAGGGCCTCTCCAGATGACCGAAGTGAATGCGTGGGTTCATAGACGGAAATGCGGTCACGGAGGTAGGATGGTCCCAAACCGTTCAGGGCTTTGTAGGTAAGCACCTGCACCTTAAATTGGGCTCGGAAAGTAAATGGCAGCCAGTGGAGCTCCTTGAACAGGAGGGTTGACCTCTCTCTGTAAGGGGCCCCAGTTAACATCCTGGCTGCTGCTCGTTGGACCAGTTGGAACTTCCGAGCCGTTTTCAAGGGCAGCCCCACGTAGAGCGCATTACAGTAGTCCAGTCTGGAGGTGACCAAGGCATGGACCACCCCGGCCAGATCAGCCTTCGCGAGGTGCGGTCGCAGTTGGCGCAAGAGTCTCAATTGTGCGAAGGCCCTCCCAGACACCGCCGACGCCTGAGCCTCGAGCGTAAGTGATGAATCCAAGAGGACTCCCAGACTGCGGACCTGTGGCTTCAGGGGGAGTGTAACCCCGTCCAGCACAGGTTGCCACCCTATACCCCGGTCAGGATTACGATCGACCAGGAGGACCTCTGTCTTGTCGGGATTGATCTTCAGCTTGTTCCTCCTCATCCAGATAGACACAGCGGCCAGGCACTCGTCCAGCACCCGAGAGGCCTCCTTGGAATTAGATGGGAAGGAGTAGTAGAGTTGTGCGTCATCTGCATAGAGGTGACACCCAACTCCAAAACTCCGGATGACCTCTCCCAGCGGTTTCATGTAGATGTTAAAGAGCATGGGAGACAGAATAGAGCCTTGCGGGACCCCACAGCTCAAAGGCCAGGGGTCCGAGCAGGCATCTCCCAGCTTCACCATCTGGGATCGACCCTCCAGGAAGGATCGGAGCCACGACAAAACTGTGCCCCGAGACCCATCCCAGAGAGTCGTCCCAGAAGGATACCATGATCGATGGTATCGAAAGCCGCTGAGATGTCCAAGAGAACCAACAGGGTCACACTCCCCCTGTCCAGCTCTCTACGGAGGTCATCCACCAAGGCGACCAAGGCTGTCTCGGTGCCGTGACCAGGCCTGAAACCAGACTGTGACTGATCTAGGTAGTTGATGTCATCTAGAAAGCCCTGGATCTGTGTGATGACTCATGGGCCATGTAGTCCCGTTCCTAGCGCTGTTGTGACAGATGAAGAGGAAAACTTGGGTTTTCCACCATTTCAGTCAGAATTGGAACTTTCCCAGCCTGAATTGGAGCCCTTGCACCTGCAAGAGGTTTGCCTTCCAGAAATCTGCCAAACAAGCCCTGAGTCAGAATCTCCCCCATTTTCTCGCCGTAGTTATTATCAACAACAAAAAGGAGTTCAGCAGGCTAATCGCAGAAGCCTGAGAATCGCAGCCAGGCATTCAGCTGATTAAGACTGCTTCCATGAGAAATTCTAGGGAGTCATGCATCTGGACACAGAGATTGACTTTCGGTTCTGATTCCCCAGAGAAGTGTTCTTTGGTGGGAAAACGAGACCCTATTTAGGTTCCTTGCCCCGAAGGAATTTTGCGGAGTCAATTCGTCAGCAACTGGAGTAGATTGTGTGTGGACAGCGCTACTCCCGTTTCCAAGCCTTCGTTCCTGTTTCCAAGCCTCGTTCCTGTTTCCAAGCCTTCGTTCACGTTTCCAACCTTGCCTTGCTTCCCGGACCTTGCCTTGCTTCCCGGACCTTGCCAAGTATTTACCACGGATCTTGTCCTTGTTCCTCGTTCCTTGTTGCCTTGTATCAAGCCTTGTGTTCCAAGAATCAAGTTTACTTCCTAGCATCACATCAAGTTCCTTGGATTAAGAACCTTGTCATCTCCCCTCACTTTGCTTGGCAAAGTGGGTGTTTCGGTTATTGGATTACAACTTTGGACCTTAATATTTCATATTGGACATTGTTTCTTTGGACTAACTTTGACCTTTCCTGAAAGGTCTACTTCTGAACTATTTCCTACACTTGCTTTTATTAACCTTATATATTTCCTTAATAAAGATATTAGATAGATTCTGGCCTCTGTGTATGGTTATTGGTGCTCTGCAGCCTGGGTCGTGACAGTTTGACTCCGCCACCCTAAGCACCAATTAACCTAGGCCAGAATGTCTACCGGAGCCGGACCGGGGGCCCAGCCACTCAGCTACACCATCGACAAGGATGAAGTGGACCGCATCCGTGATAAGCTCAATGCGCAGGAGGGAGAAATAAGGGGATTGAAGGAACGCGGAATCCGTCTCCCGGCCCTGGCGTTGCCAACCAAGTTTTCTGGAGAAGCTTCTAAGGTTCATGTTTTCCGTCGCCAATGCCAGGCTTATCTAGAGGCCCGTAATGCCGAGTTTCCCCAAGAAGACATCAAGGTGGCGTGGATCTACAGTCTCCTAGACGGGCCAGCGGCCAACTGGGCGACGGCACTGTTCGACCAAGTCTCCCCACATCTAAGATCAGCGCAACACTTCTTGGATCACATTAAGGCGACTTGGGGGATCGAAGACAATTTGGAGGCAGCCGGCCACAAACTCCGGCGCCTCTCCCAAGGGGACAGACCCTTGTCCCAGTACATAGCCGAGTTCCGAGTGCTGGCCCATAACACCGGCTGGACGACATAGCCCTCAGAGGACAATTTCGGGAGGGTCTCAACATCGAGATGCTGGAGGAAATCTCCAAGGTGGATCCTCCACACTCCCTTGAAGGACTCATTGAACAATGTTTACGGGCTGAAGTCATGCTTGCTAACAGAAAGCAATGGATCCGAGGCCAGAGCGGCAGGGCTGGAGCGAAACCTCCCGCTCCCACCGGCGTCCAGCCGCGTCCAGTGTGGAGACCCCCGCCACCAGCCCCATACCCCAGAGGAAGCGAGGAGGTGCCGATGCAGCTGGGCAATGTGCAACCCAGATTAGATGCTGCCGAGAAGGCCCGCCGCCAACGCCTAAATCTCTGTTGGTACTGCGGGAACGGGGGCCACTTTGCCAGAGAGTGCCCAGCCAAAGGGAAGCCCGCCGCCCATCTGGCGGCGGCGTCCTCCACGGAGACGAAGGCGTCTGAGGCGGCTGGCGTGAAGCCGGCGGGGGAAGCCAGCGACCGGGCGTAGAGAGGCTCGCCAACCCGGTCAAAAACCCCACTCAAGAGCCGCCAACCGGGGTCCTATTTCTCCTAGTGGTCACCTTGTGGTCAGCGAAAAAAGGACCCGTCATGATCCATGCCATGATAGACTCAGGAGCCACAAACAATTTCATTGATAGAGAGTATGCCGACTCTCTGGGATTACAATATCACGATTTCAAGAACGCCCGTGTGGTGCAGGCCATAGACGGCCGCCCCCTCAAGACAGGTCCAGTAAGCCAGTGGTCAGAACCCACCAGAATGTGGATAAGGGAACACATGGAAGAGATTTCCTTCTTTGTTACCGAGGTTCCCCACTTCCCTGTGATTTTGGGAATCCCATGGCTGACACTCCACGACCCAAACATCTCCTGGTCCAACAGAGAACTGCAGTTTGCTTCAAAATATTGCCAAAACCATTGTCTTGTAGCCAAGGTCTGCCATGCCACAGACGCTGAACCCATCATCACCTTGCCCAAGAAGTACTCAGAGTATTGGGACGTATTCAATGAAAAAGAAGCCGAGAGACTACCCCCGCATAGACCTTATGACTGTGCCATTGACTTGGTGGAGGGGGCCCCGATCCCGCGAGGACACCTCTACTCCCTGACTGAACCGGAGCAAGAAGCTCTCAGGGAGTTTTTAGAGACAAACCTCCGCAAGGGGTTTATTAGACCCTCTCAATCCCCAGCCGCTTCCCCAGTGATGTTTGTAAAAAAGAAGTCAGGGGACCTACGCTTGGTGGTGGACTATAGAGCATTGAACAATATCACTAAGCGAAACCGGTATCCCCTGCCCTTGATCTCGGACCTATTAGACCGGCTTCGAGGGGCCAAGGTTTACACCAAACTGGATCTTCGAGGAGCTTATAATCTAGTTCGCATCAGGGAAGGGGACGAGTGGAAGACCGCCTTCCAGACTAAATTCGGTTTATTCGAAACCCTGGTCATGAATTTCGGTTTGTGTGGAGCTCCCGCAACGTTTCAACATTTTGTCAACGATATCTTTCAGGATTATCTAGACCGGTTCTTGATTATCTACCTGGACGATTTTTTGGTGTTTTCTAGATCACAATCAGAACATGAGAACCACGTTAGAATGGTGTTACAACGATTGCGGGATCATGGACTTTATGCCAAGCTGGAAAAATGCGCTTTTGATCTACAAGAGGTAGATTTCCTGGGATATCGTGTCTCGCCACTAGGGCTCACCATGGACCCGGCAAAAGTTTCAGCAGTATTGGAATGGCGGGCGCCAACCAACAAGAAAGAGGTGCAACGCTTCTTGGGGTTCGCGAACTACTACCGCAAGTTCATTCCAGACTTTGCCCGCTGGTCTGATCCAATCACCAGCTGCATCCGTGGGAAGCAGCCTTTCCGCTGGACAGAGCAAGCAGAGAAAGGATTCCAGCAGCTAAAGAAATTATTCACGTCCCAGCCAATCCTTCAACACCCAGATCCTGAAACCCCTTTTGTCGTACAGGCGGACGCCTCCGATGTGGCAATTGGGGCTGTACTCTTACAACCAGTGGGAGATCATCTTCACCCTTGTGCCTTTTACTCCCGTCAACTGACCGCACCAGAGAGAAATTATACTATTTGGGAAAAGGAACTTTTGGCCATAAAGGCAGCCTTTGAAACTTGGAGACATTGGTTAGAAGGGGCCAAATTTCCCATTGAGGTCCATACTGATCATCGGAATCTAGAGCATCTAAGAACTGCCCGCAAGCTAAATCAGAGGCAACAACGCTGGGCTTTATTCTTTGAGCGTTTCAACTTCCAAATCCACTATGTAACCCCAGCCCAGACCAAGCAAGCAGATGCACTGTCACGGAAACCGGAGTATGCTGCAGGGCGCAAAGAGACCTTTGAATCCCAACTGCTGCAGCCCGAGAACTTTGCCACGCTCACTGTGGGAAATACCAAATCCACTCTAATTGATTCAGCTCCCTCTACTCCAGGGCCCCTTTGTGCTCAGGAAATCAGGGCCAGTCAACAAGCAGATGCCTGGGCTCAGGACCAACTTCGCCAAGGACTACAGTTTCCCTTCTCGCTTAAGGATGGGTTACTTTGCTATAGAAACCATGTCTACATCCCTCCAGGACCGGGCAGGGAAAAGGCACTTCGTCTGTGTCACGACTGCAAGCCAGCAGGGCATTTCGGACTATTTAAAACCATGCATTTGATCCTAAGAGATTTCTGGTGGCCCAAGATCCGCAAGGATGTGGAAAAATATGTCAATTCCTGCCCAGTATGCCAGCGCTCCAAGACAAGAAGAGAGAAGCCCTCAGGGCTTCTGCAACCCCTTCCTACCCCATCTCGCCCATGGGAAATAATCTCTGCGGATTTTATCACTGATCTACCACCTTCCTGTGGATTCACCACGATCCTAGTGGTGGTGGACCTTTTTACCAAGCTAGCCCATTTCATTCCCTGCGATGGCCTCCCCACGGCCAAGGAGACTGCAGATTATTTCCTTCAGCATGTTTTCAGATTGCATGGTTTGCCCAAGAGTTTGGTCACAGACCGTGGGTCTCAATTCACCTCTCGTTTCTGGAAAGCACTACAAAAACTATTGGGCATAGACTCTCGTTTATCTTCGGCTCACCATCCCCAAACGGATGGGCAAACTGAGCGCACCAATGCCACTCTGGAACAATACCTTTGCTGTTATGTAAACTATCAGCAGGACAATTGGGCTTCCCTGTTACCACTGTCAGAGTTTGCCTATAACAATGGTGTCCAGGCTTCAACTAAAGAAACCCCGTTCTTTGCAAACTACGGCTTCCCTTCTATTGTTGAAACCTCAGAAGTTCCCGCAGCAGAGGACTGGCTGCAGGAACTCACAGCGGTGCAACAACTTTTGCTCCAGCAACTAGACCAAGCCAAGGAGGACTATAAACGCCACGCTGACAAACATCGCCAGCCGGGCCCCGAAATCAAGGTAGGAGACCGGGTTCTCCTGTCCACTCGCTTTTTGCCCTCCCATCGCCCTTGTCGGAAGTTAGATGCCCGTTTCATTGGTCCCTATCCGGTGGTGGCGCAACTTAACCCCGTGACTTTCAAACTCCAACTTCCGCGCTCTATGCGCATTCATCCAGTGTTCCATCGCTCCCTGCTCCTTCCGGCGGATGGTGTGCGCCCTGATGCAGACCGGCCGGCCCCCCCTCCTGTTTTGGTGGATGGGGAGGAGGAGTTCGAGGTTCAGGACATTTTGGATTCTCGCTTTCACCGCCGCCGCCTGCAATATCTCATTGACTGGGTGGGTTTTGGCCCGAGGAACGCTCATGGGAAGACCCTTCCACAGTCCATGCCCCCGATTTAACCCGCCGCTTCCATCAGACCTACCCCACCAAGCCGCGGCCTCGCGCCTCGGGGAGAGAGCCCTATTTTGAGAGGGGGCTTGAGGAGGGGGATAGTGTGATGACTCATGGGCCATGTAGTCCCGTTCCTAGCGCTGTTGTGACAGATGAAGAGGAAAACTTGGGTTTTCCACCATTTCAGTCAGAATTGGAACTTTCCCAGCCTGAATTGGAGCCCTTGCACCTGCAAGAGGTTTGCCTTCCAGAAATCTGCCAAACAAGCCCTGAGTCAGAATCTCCCCCATTTTCTCGCCGTAGTTATTATCAACAACAAAAAGGAGTTCAGCAGGCTAATCGCAGAAGCCTGAGAATCGCAGCCAGGCATTCAGCCGATTAAGACTGCTTCCATGAGAAATTCTAGGGAGTCATGCATCTGGACACAGAGATTGACTTTCGGTTCTGATTCCCCAGAGAAGTGTTCTTTGGTGGGAAAACGAGACCCTATTTAGGTTCCTTGCCCCGAAGGAATTTTGCGGAGTCAATTCGTCAGCAACTGGAGTAGATTGTGTGTGGACAGCGCTACTCCCGTTTCCAAGCCTTCGTTCCTGTTTCCAAGCCTCGTTCCTGTTTCCAAGCCTTCGTTCACGTTTCCAACCTTGCCTTGCTTCCCGGACCTTGCCTTGCTTCCCGGACCTTGCCAAGTATTTACCACGGATCTTGTCCTTGTTCCTCGTTCCTTGTTGCCTTGTATCAAGCCTTGTGTTCCAAGAATCAAGTTTACTTCCTAGCATCACATCAAGTTCCTTGGATTAAGAACCTTGTCATCTCCCCTCACTTTGCTTGGCAAAGTGGGTGTTTCGGTTATTGGATTACAACTTTGGACCTTAATATTTCATATTGGACATTGTTTCTTTGGACTAACTTTGACCTTTCCTGAAAGGTCTACTTCTGAACTATTTCCTACACTTGCTTTTATTAACCTTATATATTTCCTTAATAAAGATATTAGATAGATTCTGGCCTCTGTGTATGGTTATTGGTGCTCTGCAGCCTGGGTCGTGACAATCTGGGAGGCAACCACCCGCTCCAGCACCTTACCCAAGAAAGGGAGGTTGGAGATTGGTCTGAAATTGTTCAACACCATGGAGTCAAGGGAAACCTTTTTAAGGAGTGGACGAACCACAGCTTGTTTCAGGTAAGATGGAAAACCCCCCTGCTCCAACGATGCATTAATGATCAACACAAACCAATCAACCAGCCCCTCCCTGGCCGATTTAATTAGCCAAGACGGGCAAGGGTCCAGAACCGACGTGGTTGCCCTCACAGCCCCAAGGACCTCCACCACGGTCTCAGGAAGAACAAGCCTAAAAGAATCCCACAAAATCGGACAAGCAGATGCCTCAATCACCTCCCCTGGCACTGTGGTGAAATTGGAGTCGAGCTCAAGGCGTATCTGAGCGACTTTGTCTGCAAAATGGTGTGTGAAATCGCAACACCGATTTGCTGGGTCGTCAAAAGTCTCCTCCACCACAGGTGGCTGAAGGAGTTCCCCAACGACCCGAAACAACTCCGATGATCTATTTGCTGCAGACGCTATACGGGTAGTCATATAGGACTCCTTGGCTGCCCGTATAGCCACGGTATACGCCCTAAGAAAGGCTGTAGCCCGTGCTCGGTCGGACACGTCCCGAGAACTCCTCCAAGTGCGCTCTAGCTCCCTCCTCGTATGCTTCATCACAGCCAGCTCCCCGGTGAACCAGGGAGACGGCTTGTCATGACGCAACGTGATGGGGCGTTCGGGAGCGATCGTATCTATCGCCCTGGTCACTTCCCTGTTATAGAGATCGACCAGGACGTCGACAGGATCGCCAGGCTCCATGGCAGGAAGAACCCCAAGATTCCTCAGGAATCCCTCCGGATCCATCAGTCTCCTGGGGCGGACGATCTTAATTTGTCCTTCACCCCTGCGGAGGTTTAGGGTCGCCGAAAGTCTAAAACTGACCAGATAATGATCAGACCATGACACAGGAAGGGTGTTTTGTTCTTCCACTGTGATCATTCCACTGTCCGCCACAAAAACTAGGTCGAGTGTGTGTCCAGCCTGATGGGTAGGACCAGCTATAATTTGTGATAGCTCCATGGTCGTCATGGCGGCCATGAAATCCTGAGCTGCACCAGTCAAGGGGGTCTCAGCATGAATGTTAAAGTCTCCCAGCACCACCAGGCGCTGGGAGACCAAGGCCGAATTGGAGACCACCTCTGCTAGCTCAGTCAGGGAAACTACTGGGCCGCGGGGTGGGCGGTACACCAGCAGAAACCCCACGCTATCACGGTTCCCCACCCTCAGGTGGACGCACTCAAACCCAGATGCTTGCGGAACAGAGCATCTGACCACGGCGATGGATTGCCGATAGACAACTGTGACCCCTCCTCCACGCCCCCCCAGCCTGGCCTGCTGATGTACTCCAAAGCCTGGTGGGCACAGCTGAGTGAGATTTACTCCCCCCAGCTCGTCCAGCCAGGTCTCGGTAATGCAAGCCAGGCTTAGAAATGGAGATGAGCACCAACCCCCAGAGTCAGACATGACTGGACTTAACGTCAGGGGAAAGCCTTTACCTTTACCTATTTGGGATGTAATAAAAGCATGGACTACCGTGGAAGGTAACTATATTACCTTGCTAATTATGGGACTCTCAATTCCCCTTCCAATATTTCATGGAAACATGCAAGTAATACCCCTACTCCCATATAACATCCTGCTGCTTGATTTCCACCCTCTTCCCAGCTACATGATGCTTAAACCATCCCACCTCTTGCTGCAAGCAATAATATTCCTGATAGTGAACTAAAGCCAAGGCCTAGGTTTAGGTTAATGATACACTAGAAAAAAAATCTAGCAGCCTAGTCTGTTATGAGATGTTCAAAACAAGTTTTACCAGCATGTGAAATAGTAGGCTATTACTGTATACACATCTAAGAAGAGCCTTTGTGGACCAGACGAAAGGCTTATCTAATTCAACATTCTAAGCTATTAAGTAGGTGGACAGAGGAGAACCCAATACAAAATATTACCCCATTACAAGGCATAACTGCTAGAAGACCCTGCGGAGGAAACTTAGTCCTGAAATTCAACAGCAACCACCCAGATTCACAAAGACTGAGAAAGAAATTCCCCCAAAGCAAAAATGGGCACAAGGATTTTTTTAGAAGAACAATTAGACCATACATGACAAGCTAAGTCAAGGGAGAACCGGGTGATTTCACACTCATGCTTATCTCTGTAAGCAGTATATTGATACGTGCCAAAAATCTAGCCATAGCATCTTCCTCTCTTCACTTGATTTCTTTTTCCAAGTTCTTCAATCAAAGCATGCAGTGCACCATTCCTTTCAAATACTCATGTACGTGACTGCTCTGCCTACCTAACACAATGTTAAGGTTAAATGCTGGGGTCTCTGATTTTAAGAACAATGATTACTATTCCTGTTGAAGCGTTTCTGGATCTACTCTTTTGAAGACCTGACTGGCAGTGATTAAAACAGAGTACTGTATATCTACCTTGTGTTTCTAGCTTCAAGCCCTGGGGCAGTCTGGGGTGGGTCCAGGTCAGAGAGGGAAAAAACAATTTGCCTTTATAATTGCACCACCCAGTGGCAGAAGACAGGGTTGACTTTGGCTCTTCAAGCAAAAAAACTTGGAACTAATTCTGTTTTGTGTTGTCGAAGGCTTTCATGGCCGGGATCACAGGGTTGTTGTATGTGTTTCGGGCTGTGTGGCCATGTTCCAGAAGTATTCTCTCCTGACGTTTCGCCCACATCTATGGCAGGCATCCTCAGAGGTTGTGAGTCCCCCAGGCAAGAGACAAAAACCTTTCCAATGCTAATTAGGGTGATTAACTGAAACATTAATGCTGGCTTCCCAGTGACAAAGGACTCTCGCCACTCCCTGGACTCTCCACAGATATATATATTTTCTTTTCCTTGCCTAGTTTATCCATACCTCACAACCTCTGAGGATGCCTGCCATAGATGTGGGCAAAACGTCAGGAGAGAATACTTCTGGAACATGGCCACACAGCCTGAAAGACATACAACAACCCAATTCTTTTTTGGATTATAGGGCTTTGGGAGTAGACGGCTGAGGGATTCTTGGAGTTGTACTCTAAAAAGTCACTTATTCAAACAGTCCACAAAGTACCAGATCTGAAGGGTTTTCAAGAAAGCTTTAACCACTCTTGAATCTCTAATATACAGGAATGTGATTTCTGGTCAGTATGACTGTGTTCTAGCAGCATTTTCTCCTACTTTTAACCTGCATCTGTGGCTGGCATCTCCAGTTGGTTGTGAAAGCCTTTGACAATATTCTAATATACAGCTTATATTATTTGGTAATCTTTCATGTTGAATACAAAATAAGATATTTGAATATTTACGTGTGCGTGTGTTTAGCAGTTCATCACTTTCTGGAAAACTACAAACATCCCCTTCCTAAATAAAAGAACTTTCTATTCAAACATGGACAGTGTGTTGCTAAGTGAGCCCTTGAAGCACCAAATAGGATATTATTTTTCTCAATTGTCTCCATATGCATCAGATACACAGTTGTAGTTGTTGAGGTCCCTCAAGTTACTGGTTTTATTGGCAAAATTTTGTGACAGGAGGTTTGCCTTTGCCTTCCTTTGAGGCTGACAGAGTTTGACCTGTCTAAAATCATAGCTGGGCTAATTACCCAAGATTAGCTAGCTACGCACAGTGGTTAGTAGGGGAAAATATCAGGCAGTGAAGATGGGATCTGATCCAAAGGAAGCAAAAAACAAAGCAACCAATCGCTTCAGAATGGCAGCAGGAAAATATGCACATTTACTTGGAAATGATATTTCATTAAGTTCAGTGGGATTTATTCCCAAGTAAGGCATAGGACAAAGCTCAAGTTTTGTGCTGCAGCTATAAAATTAAGGAGTCAGATTACGAATAATTTTAGGGGATAATGTTTTAACCTACACATTTTCATATCTATTTTATAAACCATGCATCAGACTCCACATGTTTTCGACTTGTAGTTGATATGTTTTCAATATGAAGTTGATTACATTGGCTGTATATTTTGGACATTCTGCTTTTAATGTTTACAACCTCTGATTTTAATTTTTTTTACATTTCAGTCTTCTGGTCTGAGACTGTAATAAAATTCATTCATTCATTCAAGTAAGTCATAGGACAAAGCTCACAAATGGGGGGCAACCACATTTCCCAGCCATGAATTCTGCATGCTAGAATCTGCATACATCCCAATGCGATAATATTTAAAAGAAAACAAGTCAGAAGCCTTTGCAAATTATGTGTTCATTATATATATATATAGAGAGAGAGAGAGATTGAGAGAGAGAGAGAGAGAGAGAGAGAGAGAGAGAGAGAGAGAGAGAGAGAGAGAGAATTATATTTGCCAATTCACACTCTCTTTTCTCTGGTGTGTTCACAGAGGTCTTTTATTTCACTCATAAATCTTCTGGGTAGACTTGCAGCATAGCCAGCCTTACACCAATCCAACTATGTTTATTTGCTTTCTAAACCCATCTTAAATTACATGTAAGAAATGGTTTTGTATTTGAATGCTGTAAAATTAAATTAAGACATATAGTGGTGGTTTGCCATTCCAGCTTCTCTCCTTTTTAGCTACATTTCTGAACTGGCCAATGTAGGGGAGAGGAAAGGGAGAAAAAGAGTCACATGTTAATAGTTATATTATTTAATAGTTATTTTAGTTATCTATATTATTTTAACAGTTTAAATGTTATACTGTGGTGACTGAATTCTGACTGACTGATTTTATATGGCATTGTAGAAGGGGCCTGAGATGTAAAACTTATCTAGACTTCTCCCTGTACATGAAATCGATATATATAAAAGGGTGATGAAATTTCGGCCTAGGACAAAACAACAAAACTACACATCCCAGAAACACTAAACTTGCCAGCACAACCCCTCATCCATGCCTCTAGGTTGATACAACAAAAAGAAAAGAAAAATAAAGTCCTAATTAGAGGGAGAGGAATAATTGTTTTTATCCAATCTCTGCCAGTTAGAAGGCTAAGCTCCACCCACTTGGTCTCCTAGCAACCGACTCAGCCCAGGGGACAGGCAGAGTTAGGCCTCACTTAGGCCTCTTCCACACTGCCTATAAAATACAGATTATCTGATTTTAACTGGATTATATGGCAGTGTAGACTCAAGGCCCTTCCACACAGCTATATAACCCATTTATAATGGACTTAATGTCAGGGGAAACCCTTTACCCTTTACCTTAACTACCACCAATTCCTCAATACTTTATTTCCCATACCACCATACTTCACCACAGCAACGCGTGGCCGGGCACAGCTAGTGAGTCTATAAAGTTTATCATTTTGTCTGACTTCATTTCTTAGAAGCTGTACATAGGAATGTCCCCTGAACTAGAAATTATCTTTCCATTACAAAATGGAAATAT